>NW_017729032.1:243275622-243291414 GCF_001723915.1 Gavialis gangeticus
AATGAAGTTGCAGGAAGTGACAATGAAATGGGTCTGGAAATGTGCCTAGGGAAGTTGTGGTTTTCAGAAAGTATTATGTTTGGTATGGCTTAGGAACAGGGCATCATTTTTCTGTGCCCAGCTGACTACCTGCAGGCCACATGTGGCCCACAAAGTGCCAGAATATCACCTGCAGTCAACATGGGGTCTTCAAGCAGTTAATATATAGGCGCATGGGACTGGGCAGCCGCCTCTCCCACTGCTGTGCAAGGGGGAAAGGCCTGTGGGGCGGGGGGAGGAGTGGTCCATATCCTGCAAATGTAGCCTACATGGCTGAGGATGGGGGCTGCATGCTGCTGGAGCAGCCCGTGCAGTGAGGGAGTCCTTGGGGCCCACCCCCAGAGCATGCAGCCTGTGCAACACATGCTGGTGTCATCTGGGGCTCACAGCCTCACCAGATCTGAACAGCCCTGGACTAGCTTATTCTTGAGATCCTTTACTAACTTGATCATGGTCATTGTAGTTTAATTAAATAGAAATTGTAGGCATATGCTGCAGACATGTGGAAGAGATCTCAAGAATAAGCTAGTCCGGGGCTGTTCAAATCTGGTGAGGCTGTGGGCCCCAGATGACACCAGCATGTGATGCACAGGCTGCACGCTGTGGGGGTGGACCCCTAGGACTCCTTCACTGCACGGGCTGCTCCAGCAGCATGCAGAACCCCAACCTCAGCCATGCAGGTTACATTAGCAGAACCTGAACCGCCAAGGAGATGGCTGGATGTAGAGCGCCTCTGGGCTGGGCTCCTCCTGCCTCCCGCCCAGCCTGGGTCCGGCAACCGCACGCCCCACAGCCCTGGCCTGGCTTCGAGGCACCCCCAGCTCCACACGGGAACTTACCTCGCGCCTCCATCCACCACAAATGCAGGCAGGGCACGGGCCATGCTGCAGCTCCTCCGGCCATGTGCTGGGGGAAGGGCTGGAGCCAGAGAAGAAGTTGCACAGAGCTGTCTCCAGCTCATCCAGTCAGGCGCGGCTGGGGCAGCCCCGTGCCGTGCAGCCCTCAGAGCAGTGGCAGCAGGACCCGGCTCACTGATAAGCCTGGCTCTGTGGGGGTAAGCAGCTCCCCTCCCTTCACCTTGCCGCCAGCTCCACGCTCTGCGGCAGCTCCATGCCTGGCAGCGGTTCCCTGCTCCGTGGTGGCTCTGCGCTGCACGGCGCCGGTTCTGCCGCAGCTCCACACTTGGCAGTGGCTCTGTGCTCCGTGGCAGCGGTTTCACCGTGGCTCCGTGCTCCGTAGTGGCGGTGCTGCTGCGGACCAGATAAAATGGCTTAGCAGGCTGCAAGGTGGCCCGCAGGCTGTATGTTGGACAAGCCTGCTCTACCTCTTTCTTGCTCTATCTGTTCTAATTAGAGTTGCCAGACTCCCTTAGACACACCTATGCCTCACAGGGGCTATTCATTCTCCTTTTTCCAGTGCTTCTGATTTCTGTTCACAGGCCTCTGAGTTCATCTCTGTGGCTTTGGTTCCAGCTCTGCACTTCCAACTTCCTCTACTCAGGCTTTGGCTTGGTGACCTCAGCCCCTGCACTTTGAGGTTGGCCCTGTGGTCTCAACCCTTTTGGCTCTGGCTTCAGTTTTGTGACTTCAGCGTCCTGGTTCAGGTTTTAGCCTTCTAGTATCAACCTTTTGGCTCAGACTTTTGCCTCATGGCCTCAGCCTCTCCCTACTCAGGGTCCCAGACTGCACAATGTTAAAGGTTGGTGCGTGCAAGGTACTCTGCTATGCGTCCTCTGAACCACCCCTTACAGTTGTTCCCATTCCACTGGTGGTCATAAGCAAATCACTAACAAAACAGAACCCACTTGCCAAACTTAAACAGGCTTCAACAAAAATCCCTACCCTACTGGGAAAACACAAACAGCCCTCAACACAAGTTAACATCACCCCTTTAGGTGCATTCATCAGCAGGCAGAAGTTGCTCTTCTTCTGGTAGACTTGAGTTCTTTCCATGCTGTATGGAAACTCTTTTCTCCTCCACAGTTGGTCAGGACCAGAGCATCCCTTTCAACTCTGGAGGCAAGCCTATAGTGGCTAGACCTTCCCCTGTTGGCCAGCTGGTCCTTGCTGCTAAGCCCTGGGGCAGGGTGTTCCCATTATTACTTTTTCAGTTCCTCCAGGAGGAGAAGCCAGAGCCTGGGATCAGCTATTTTTTACTAAGCCATCTCTAGTCTGCTTGCAGCCTGCAGTTTCTTTGGCCTGGAGTGTAGTTCTTGAGGAGTTTATTGCTAGGCAGGGTATTTACCATAGAAGCTGGATTCTCTGCTGCTCTACCTGCCATCCTCCCAGGACTGCTTCCTGCTGTAGGTGCACATTATTCTCTCCCTTGGAGCCGTGTGGGTCTGCTTGGAGTTGGGTTCCCTCTTTCCTTGGCACTTCAACCTACAAAAGTCCTAATGTTAAGTGGGCCTTGCATATTTGTCCTGTCTTTCAGTCCTTTCTCAGTAACAGGGTTCCTTGTGTATGTTTGGAGTCGTATATGATTATTTTAGTGTGGGTTTTGTATAGTTTGTTTGTTTGTTTTACGCATCTTAGCATTGTAGAAGCAAAACCAGTTAAGATTGTGAGCTTCAGTAGCAGAATTATTGCATTTAAAGCAATTATATCTGAAAAACTGCATTGAAATTGGAGAGGTAATAGTGGGGAGATAATTTGTCTTTCAGAACACTGGTGGAGCTCAAAATGAAAAAAATCCAACTAAGCTTTGATATCCAGGTCTGAGTTTGTGGTGCTCTGATCTAACAAGTAACTTAAGTTTTACTGGACAACTGAGCCAGTTCATAATTTTAATTTCTAAGGTCACTGTGATGATAAATACGCCTTTTTAATACTATTGTAAAGAAGAGCCCCCTTTGAAGTGGAAGCTCAACAAACTGAGAGCATCTACATGTGTTATTAATTTGACTGAATAAACTCCAGTGCTATTTAGAATGGAGTTTATTGGTTCTGGGCACTGCATTTACACGTGTGCCCAGGATCACAGCATATTGAGCTGGGATGGAGCAGCCCTGGCTGGCAGGGGACTGTGGAGGTCAGTTTGCCAGCCCAGGGTTGCTCCGCTCTGGCTCAGTGTACTGCAGGGAAGCTGGCTGGGGCACAAGGATGCTTCATTGTGGGGCTAGCCAGCAGGTATCCTCCTCACTGAAGCACCTTTGTGCGCCAGCTAGCCCTGTCAGCATCTACACCTGTGTTGCGGTGGAATAAATAACGCTGCCATAGGATAGTACTTGTTTTGACAAGTACTATCCTACAGCAGTGTTCATTAGTTTACTGCAGCCTAATAGGGCCACCTGTGTAGATGCTGAGACTTTACTGCGGAGCTAATGAGGCAACTGCAGTTGTGTAGATATGCCTGCTGCATACCATATTTGGAAAGGGAGATTTAAGAACAGTCTAGCAAAACTGCCATGAGAATTTACCAGCTTAGTGAAAACTCAGCCTAACTTGATGGCTAAAATAATAAGTAAGTAATTATGGTCCTATGAAAAATATTGTTGTTCTAGGGGCAGACATTCAAAAAGTCTGAGCCCAAATTGATTCGGTCTTTACAAGTTAGTCTAACCTGGCTAGGCTAAATCAGTTTGTAACTGCACAGACATCGCAAACATGCAGGCATATGCCTGCAGTGGCTCAGGCTAGAAACCAGAGGGGAGGAGGGCACTACAGCAGCCTTCCCTTCCCTTCAGCATTATGCTGAGCTGAGGGGGGCATGGCCAGGCCATGGCAGCATGCTTTGATTAGTTCCTCCCCATTCTGACAGCCCAACAGGGAATTGATAGCAGTGTTTATCACCTCATTAAGAAAACAACAGAGAGGTATTACAAGTTACCTGTTGATTCTCCCTTTGTCCCTTCTGCCACAGCGCAGACTGTAGCCAGCATGTGTTCTGCTAGCTAATGCTGAGAGTGTCCGTAAGGTAGAGGGGATGGAGTTGGGGGGTGGGGGGCAGGGATGCCTGCAGTCTGTACTGAGCTCCAGCCAGGGAGCAGAGGGGCGAGGTCAGTTCTGCTGTGGAGCAGAGCCCTGCCCAGCCCAGAAACCATGCCGGGATGCTGGAGGTGTCTAGTTTTAACTTAAACCAGCAAGCTTGGGACAAACATTGCATAAAGTACTTTGACCCAACTCAGTTACGTCTGATACTACATTCAGCCAGGTGTAACTCAAACCAGTTTCAGCCATTTTCAAACTGGTTTGTGTGCGTGCACTGAACATCTATTCTGTTACAGGTTTAAACCAGTTTCAGATTATTTAAACTGGGTTATGTGTAATGTCTGTCCCTAGCCAAATCATCCAGTAATACAAGCATAAGTTCTACCTTGAAAACTGTATTTTAAAGTAAACCTGGGTAAAAGGTTTTTTAAACCTCGTTAAAATTGCAGATAAGAGATTGCTGTTTCACTTGACAGATCACTGTACCACAAGAACAGTTTCCTCCTGGGTGCTGGAATTAATTCAGCCATGAGTATATTTTGGTCCCCTCTCCAGTAGGTTTTTGTACTACCTTAAATTGTTGCTCCTTTCTTATGTCATGCTGTGTAATGAAATGATAAGATATTGAAGGAAAACAGATTACTGTAGAATAGCAGGCATTATTTCTCTTCATTGTTTTTCTTCCACACATAGTCCTCAAACCTTCTCTTTATCTTCCAGCCTCTGCTCCTTGAAGTTAATTTGTGGAAATTGTTATGCATTCTGTTGCCAGCAGGAAGTCCAGTTGGACTAACATTCATGCTGCCAGTCATTCAGCAAACTAAATAGTTTGATCTGTAGTCCTCGTAATTTAAATTTTGAGATCCTGGATGAGGAACATTTTTAGGATGCTGATGTGCATTGTAGCATATTATAAAATTATTATTAGACTTTTGTCATTATGGTGGTGCATAAAGAGATCCTTTCCTGGTACCCAGCTTCACCTATTCACTTTTATAGTGTCTCTGCTATATTTTTTCACAGTTATGGGAAAGCATCCCAGGTAAATTATTCAGAGAAATAAAATGATTTTCAAAGTACTGAAAAATACAAAGTAGATTATTATAATTGCAATGTACAGTTATTTTAGAACTTCTTAAGTATCTCCCCCTGGAGATTTTATATAGCAAAGAAAATAGTCAGTAAGAATAGTCAGGAAAATTGGAGTGCATATCTCAAGTGTTGTTGCAATAATAAATACTGTTTTAATTTTTTTTTTGATAATTTTCCTAACTGTTAAGGATGGGTCATTTTGTAGTCCTCCTAGTTTATTGCTTTATCACTTTCTTTTTTACATGTGAATGAAATTGGTTCATATCCAAATTCTAGTTTATTCTAAGGAAGAAAAGAGTCAAGTCACCAAGCCTGTTATCTGTGTCATTCGGTGAGGCCTAGAGACTTATTTTGTTTACCATGTAGCATGAAATTTTTCTGGAGTTTGCCTTGTTGTTTTTATAACCTCAGTGATGCAAACTCCTGATGCTACTGTCCTTAAGTTTTATTTAAAATAATTTCAGTGCTGATTTCCAAATTAAAAGAAAAAACATTCATGGTCTTCTCAAGCTCTTGAGAGTTGCTGTAATTTATCTCCAAGCTAAAATTATGCATGTAATTTCTGAGGTATCAGGCCATAAGTGATTGCTCAAGGTAGTTTCAGACACTTAAAAGAAATTTAAATATCAGATTAAAGCTGAAATAAAAGAGCTTTGGGTCACATATGTTTAGACAAAATATTGTTCCACACAATATGTTGGATGAATCCATCGGGCATCTGGTACTGTTTGATTCCTTTTTTGTTAAGTCACAGTGGGTACCATCTACATGAGGCACTACTATGCAGTGATTACTGAATATTTATTTAGTACTTAAGTGTATAATCAGATACTAAGTAATACTGTGCAGTAGCATATTAGCAGTTTGGGCTGTGACACACTACTGTGCAGTATTATTCAGCTACTGTACAGTTAGCGTCTCGTGTAGACATGCCATCATGAACAGAGTTACTTCTTTTCACTTGCAGGTTTTTGAAAAGTCTGTGTCCTGCAAGCATGTATATATGTACTTAACTATGTCCATTTGAGTAACCATACTAGTCAGGTGCATAAGGAAAATAGATGTAAGTATTTTCAGAATAAGGGCCTTACTTTGGAAATTCTGGGAAAATCCATTTTCATGTGGTGAACACTCAACAGATAAAACTAGTAGATATTTTTGTTAGGAACCTGTCTGCTGTTTATTTCCATAAAACTTATAGTTTGTAATTTAGAATGTTGTACAACTGTGCTGAGAATTCACCTATTCCAGCATACAAGTGCATGCTGAATTTTTAGTAGATTTAGAATGTGGTGAAGGAGACTATGACTTTTACCAGTTGGAAAATATGTTTTCCCTGTAGCTAAATATGATCATTTTCACAATTATTTTGATTTATTATTGTTTGGAAGGAATTAACTGAAAGAATTTCAGGACTATTGGCTGCTATCTTTGAGAGTTTGTGGAGGTTGGGTGTGTTCTTGGATACCTAGATACTGTGCCTATCTTTAAGAAATGAGAATCTGGATAATTACAGAACAGTCAATCTGACCTCAATATCTGGAAAGATTATCATGCCATGCACTATGGGTTTTATTGTAATATTTCGGTTTTGTGTGTTAATGTTATAGTATGTTGGCTATTGGTTCCCCAGCTATTTTGTACAAGCATCTCCATTGCTAATAAGAGCTGCCTAAATAGTGGAGACAGGATGGACCGCCAGCAAAAAAGGGATTGAATAGCTGTGTTGAAGCTTCACGTGAGCTCTGTACTCATCCTTTGGGAGCAATAGCCCTGAGGCATCAAGGGAATCAGATTGAGATAAAGATGACAATGGAGGGAGCAGTCAAGAAAGCAGTGTGTGAGAGGTGAGTGGGGTGAGAGAAAAGAGCAAAGGACACAGTAGTGTTGGGAATCATGACTGCATTAACTGTGGAGAGAATAGCTAGGCTAACTTGGGGAGTGTTTAGGGCTGTGATGGTAGGGTTGAGGACAGAGGGAACTTCTTAACCCTTTGGAGGGGGAGAGAACCTCTGGCTGTATGGCCTTGCCCTATTAAGTGACTCTGTTGAAGAAGAGCTGTCTGTTTTGCTGCTTGGAATTTTGGAATATACTTCTCCATTTCAAGATGTAAAGTTCCCCTCTTAAGAGATGAACTGGAAGGAAGCTCCATGAGGCAGGCTCACAGACTAGGGAGGGTCAGAGACTGAAAAGTCAGGGTATTTGTAGATGACAGTTGAAAGCATGTTTAAAGCAGATTAAATGCCTTTTGCACCACTTTAATGGCATTGCTATTTGTACATTTGGTGGCATATTGCATGTTAATTCCAGCCTCTGTAGCACTTTTGGTAGCGTAATGTACCTTAAATGACTTTGGGATGCAGCAAATGACTTTGGGGTGCTACAAAGTAAAACCCCTCCAAGGAGTGTTAGTTTCTAAACCCTACAGCTGTGGAGGGAAGCACTGTGAGCTGTGCAGGCAGGGGCTGTGCAGGTAGTCTGGCAGCATCCTGAGAAGGCAGGCTTCGCAGGAGAGGTAGGGGGGAAAGGGGGTAAGCCAGATCTTCACTCCCCCCTTCCCCCCCCCCAAGCCTGCCTGCCTGGGCTGCACAGGGGCCTGGTGCTTCCCTCTGTGGTGCCCCCTGGATTGCCTGAGCTGGGGGTCACTGCTACTGCAGAGGTGAGCACCAGCTCCCCTGCCCCTGCAGCTTAGGGACCGGTCTGCCCGCCAACAGCTCACTCTGCCAGTAAGGATCGGGCTTCAACGTGGGTGTACCCAACACGGGGTTTACTTCACCCTACACTGAAGCAGTGTTTTTAAAAACCCACCATTTCAATTTAGGAAGAAGTAAACCCCTGTGTCATGTACAAACCCCTACGGTGTCAGAGTTGGAAGGAGTCATCTTCTCCTCTCCCCTCTCCGCCATGTACACACTCCCTTCTCCCACATGCTCTAGAAAGAAATAAGGGGGGCATTTATTAAAGCAGATTAGAGTAGGGCTGTCCAACTAGTAGCCCTGACAGGTTTAGCATGTAGATTGCAAGCACCCATCCAGCTGCCACTGCCTACTCCCCCATGCCTTTGCTTCTGCTGCAACAACTGGGTTCTTTGAGCTCACCCTTCTTTCTACTCAGAGTGGGATGGAACTTGCTGGGGTATGTGAGTTGTGTGGATGGTGGGGGCAAGGGTAGCTGAGGAATGCCCGAGCTACATGGCCAGTGCAGATGGAGCTGGGCTACTCCTGCTGCATGCAAGAAAGGCATGAGCTGGGCTGCCCTCATTATAGTTTGGCCAGTGTACACGGCTGGAGGCAGGGGGTAGATGCTGTATGTGTGGTGTGGGGAGCCAGGCTGCCAGTGCTTTGGGAGTGGGGCTGCAGGTGGGCTGCCTGCAAGACCCAAGCAGCCAGAAAGGGAGGAGGGAGCCAAGTTGCCCACATGTTGCACGCAGCTGGGAGAAGGGGGAAGCAGCTGGGCTGCTGTAAGGTGTGTGTAGCCAGAAGAGAGAAGAGAGAGTTGGGCTACCCCCACTGTATGCTGGGAAGAGGTGTGCTGGCCCCAGGAACTGTGGCCTATATGGCCCTTGTTGGCTCTGGATTTAGGACCAGGATACCTTATTCTGGGAGGGGCACCCACCCTCAGGCTGACCATGACCTATCCACTCAATAATAGGTAAATTTATAGATCCACAGTGATAACAGAAAAGAAACAATACAAGCAATTATATATCTAATATATACACACACACACCAATTCTAGGCCTGTCATCGGTCAGAATACATCTGGCCAGGATGCAGGTTTCACTTTGAGGCTTCTGTTAGATGTCAGCATGTCATCAGCCTGGAGGTGGGATGCTGAGGCCCACACTTCCTCCCCTTTTCCCTGCCAGTGAGGTAGATGAGATGGACTGGTGATGTGCCCATGGTGACCTTGGGGACCCTCTCAGGGAGTGGGAGGAGGAGCCAAGTGGGACCCTTTGTTACTCTCATGTCTCTGCTTTTTGTATTCTCCTTCCCTCCTGATGACTCTCCATCCGTGGCTATCACTGATTGGTCTCTATGCATTCATCATACTGTCCACATAGCTCATTACATGTACAAATAATAATTTGGTCCTTCCAGGCCTTCTCCTAATTTGGTCTGTTCCCCCAAAACCAGGACGGGGGGGGGGGGCTGCTCCAGGGCCTTATTAGCTGGTGTCACCTTCTCATGTTATGGTACATGCCCCCAGTTTCCCAGGCTGTCTGTGTCCATTGGGCTTGTTGTGTTAGACAGCCTGTCTGCTCCTGAAGGCTGAGAAACTCTGTATGTGAGATGCAGGCTCTTAAAATTCAGTTAACCCCTGCTGCCCATCCTAAACCATTCTAATGCATATACATAAACCTATAAGCCAAATTTCAAAAAGCAAACCTCTAAATACTATTTATAAGACATCAGCCCCCATGGAATGCAATCTGCTTGGTATGTGGCCCCTGATTGCTCAGAATTTGAATAGCCCTGTGGTAGACAAATGCTTGACTGGGATGGTTTAGTCAGGGATGATTCTGCCTTGACCAGGGGATTCAAGTAGATGACCTCCCTCCCTAAGCAGACAGTCTAAAAGCCCAAGACTGAACTGATTCAGTCTTCTCAGGTTAATTTAAGTTGCAAAGATTGAACTAATAAGTAAGTGAACAGACATTCACTTTTGGTTCAGGAAACGCAGCCACAAGCCTGCAGTGGCTCATACCAGAAGCCGGGAGGGCACTAGAGCACAGCTGTCTGGCACATAGCTAGTATGGAGCTGTGTGTTTACTTCCTCTTCCTGCTGCCCCCAAGGTCTCTGGGATTTGCAGTCCACAATCACAGCAGCAGGACTCTGCAGGGTTGCTCATCACTTCCTCTCCCAGCTTCCAAGTGCCTCTGGGATCTGTAGTCCACAGCCACAGCTAGCAGTGAGTTTTTAGCAGGGCAGGGCAGCTCTGTACTCGGGGGGGGGGAGAAATTTTACCCCCCTCTCTGGCCTCAGACCCTAACCAGTGAGCCAGCTACTGAATCAGCCCTCACTGATCCAGCTAGGGAGTAGAGGGATGGGGCCAGCCCTGCTCTCTAGGGCAGACAGTACATCCCAACCCAGGGCTGTAAAATGTTGGGATGCTGGGGACTCTGATTTATCTTTAAAGTAGGAAGGGGTCTGGGACAAGTTTCATAAATGGGTTTGACCCAAATCAGTTAAGGCTGATACTACATTCAACCAGGTGTATTTTAAAAAACTTTCAGCCATTTTGAAACTAAACTTCTATACTGTTGCAGATTTAACCCAGTTTCTGATCACTTAAACCAGTTTATGCGTAATTTCTGTCCCTAGCCCCTAGGTGCATTCCAGTCCTGCTTCTATAACTCAGTATCCATTTGAATTTTCAGTTCTTGATCATGCAAAACATTTAAGCAGATGACTAACTTAAAATATGACCAGTTCTCCCACAGGCTTTGGTGTACTGGGTCCTTGGCTATGAGAAGCTTGATCTAAAACCTTCTTTTTATCATTTTATTTTTTCAGTCTTGTTCTAAATGTGGAAATGCTCACTCCTTTGTGGAGTTTTAGCTATTCAAACTTTTTCCTAATTCATCAAAACTTTTGTTGTGTACATGTATTTGTTTTTTCTGTTGTGTTGAAGGTAAACACTGTTACATTCAGGGTAACTGAGAATAAGTTTTCCTTCAGGTAATTTTTCCTACTATTGTATTATAAAAATATTCAATGTTTTACTTAAAGTTTCCATTTGTTCTTGGCCTACTATTACAGTATATTTATTCTTTTGAAGATTGTCTTGATCTCTTGTTGGTTGTGCTGATCTTTGTACAGTAACTTCCTTCAGCCTCAGTATTTTTATGGAGATATTTAAGCCTGTTTATCTTGCTTTTGTTGTTCCTTTGAGTCCAAGAAATTTATTTTCTACATAAACACGCTGACTGCAATATTAGGAGCCATTGTTTTTTTTGCCAATGCTGCTTTGTGATTTCACTTTTATAAAGTTTGCCTGTAGCTGGTAAAATTAATCTAAAGTTGTCATTTCTGAATGGATGGATGTTGTCCCCTCTTCCCCTTCCCCCCCAATCCCTTGGGAAAGAATGTCTGGACACTATTATGATCATCAGAGAAGTTTATTCTCAACTTCAGTATGCAAAATTTTTTCTTAATTTTTCTTTGGATTATTAAGTTTCAAACAACAGCTGTCCAAAAAATTAAAAAATGAAAGAGGAAGCAAAAAAACAGTCATCTACAAATTAGCAAAATCAAATATGTATATAAATATTTAAAAGGTTTCAAGGAGAAAGTCTAATTTTTCAAGTTAAGGCAAATCCAATCTGGACCAAAATCATAAGTGTCACCAGCTGAAAAGAAAATAATTAAAGACAGAGGAAGAAGAGTTGACAGAGGCTTAGCATTAGTAACAAGGTAACTGTCCTTTTATAATGTAACTTATCCATTAATATTCCACCTTTTATAACCTCTAACTTTCTGCTGTCTGGTAACTTTGAACAAAAAAATAATTTCCTTCTCTTTATAGGTACTATATTAAAAATCTTTACTTCCTTTTTATTAAAGAAGAATATTGCTTGAGAATCCCTATAGTTGCCTTTTTTTTTAATGCCCTAAATTTACTTATGAGTAACCTATATGAGCAAAAGTAACTGCTTCCTTTTTCTACCAGCCTAGTCACTTTCCTTCAGCTGTATAGGTAAGGTCTCAACCAGCAAGTGGAGGCAACAAAATATTGAAATGGAGAGAATCAAACTAACACTGTTTTAACAAGGAGGGCAGGAAAGCAATTTGTGTCATTATGCCAGAGTTTCAATAGTTAAAACATCTGGGTGGTTTGAGTCTAGGGATGCAAATATTTATGTATTTCTAAATGTAATTTACAACTTTAAGTTATGTGTGAAAACACCTGTAAAGACTCACAAAAGACACCTCTGTCCAGAAACGTATATGTAGCAGTCATAAGTTCTTCCAAACAGCAAAAAACACTCAGTGCCTTGTTAGGTGGGCATCAAGAGACATATGGAGAGCCTGGCTAAATTTGTTCTATTCATGTTATATTGTTGAGGCTTACTTTCTAAGTAATGTTGACTCTCATGTCTGTTACTGACTTAAGCTGTTATTTCTGGATCATTGCACTTCAAAAAGATGATGATTTTCCTAATGGGGACAGAATAATGCTGCTAGATCCAGAAGGTGGGTCAGCATAAAGCACTTGTGTACCTTAGCATATGGACTGAAAATATCAGCCAAAGTATTGCTGTTTTTAAATTGGAGGTTTCTCTTTAAAGAATAATCAAACATCATCTTAAATGTTGCAGTCTTCATCAAACAAACAGCAGAAGTTTATAACATTGGGATCAGATTTTTTTTAGGAAAAAAAATGCAGTGTACTTTCATAAATTAGTGTTGGAAGGGAGTTTTAGAAGGTCTCTAGCTCTCTCTTCCTTCTAATCTATCCCAAACCAATATTTGTCTAACCTTTACTTTAACGTCATATGGTTTTGATTGAACAACCTGTCTAAAGGTCTTGTTCATTTTAGGTAGCTGATGGAGCTCCTAGCCCTGGATTGTCCACACGTTAATACCTGAAACTAGTGCACTTTAGGTGGCTTAAAGTTATGCCACTCTAGGGCAGGCTTATCTCTGATCCGTGTTATTCATCTTGGGGGTCTGTGAATTTGTGGCCAAGTTGTGAATGAGCTGCCCAAGTTGCAGTCCTCTGGTATTCCAGGGTGCAGTGTTCCTTCTCCACCTTCCTGTTCTATGTGGACAAACTTACTGCCCCCTGAAGTCTACTGTCTGGGGTGGTGGGGAGTTCTGGTACCAACCCAACTCCCCCTCCCATGCCTGGGGGTGTCCTTCCCACCCCCAGAGGTTCAACCTTGTGCAAACAGCCTGCAGAGCACCTGCTAACTAGCCAGTTTTCAGGGCATGGACAGGTCCAGGAGTGGAGTTTAGAAGGGGTTTGCATGGTGAACAAGGTAGGGGGCCAGGTAAGGGTCCCCATGAGCTGGGATTTCCTTTCTGGGGCAGGGTAGGCAATAACACTGCTGGGTGTCTATACACATGCTCCGAGATGGGGCATTCTAATTGGAGTGGCTCCTGGAGAGCTGTTCTATTTAAAAAGCCTGCAGCATCACATATATTCAGCATTCCACATTTCAGAATGGCAACAGGGGTGCTTTAATGGTGTGTGTGTGTGGATGTGGATGCAAAAAAGGCAACTTCTGTAGAGGTAATTTGTAAACTTCCAATGTATAAACTCTTGAAATAGCTTTCTCAGCTGATAACATCATGCTGCTGCATGGAGACTTTTGCGTTTCATTCCACTCAGAGAAAAAATACAAGTTGATCAGTCACACTTCTAATCTGTACTTTGTCTTAAATTTACCAACACAATTCAGCAATATTTGGGTTGCAAATGTCGTAGGATAGTGAACAGCTCAAGCTGTATTTTTCCATTATAACCTGCTCAATGTCAGGAGAACATGTTCATTACATTTAACTTTGGGGAAATCTAAATTCTAAATAAAAATTGACCTGATATTCTTTTCAGTGAATTTATATATAACAAAACTTTGAAAACTTGTATGTTTAAAGCAAGAATAGGATAAAATAGTCAATATTTTTTCCATCCTCTTCTGTTTCTCTCCAATTGAAGGGGAAAACCCTGGTAAGGGCACAACTATGGAAGATTTAATCTGTTTTGTGTTCCTTATTCAGTTAATGGCTTCAATTTATTAAATATCTCTGTCTGAGAAATTGCTGCTTTTACCAAATTTTCTACCATTTGAAAATTCCTACTTCACAGGTGTTGCAAAAGATCTAAATGGGTGGAAAAATTGGTGAATCGAGGAGTAAAATCTCTTATACATTTCTAAAAGTCATGCTATCTATTTGATACCACTTTAGTAGTGGCTCATGTGAAAAGAAACTCTTCAAAATGATTTAGTTCACATTTCACAATCTGTTATATGATACAATCTCTTATCGACATGCAGTGAGTTTGGTATGTAACCTATATGAGTGTTAGTAAGGCATGTAAAATAAAACTGAAGCTCCGAGGTGACAATATGAATGAAGCTGGTGATGGGTAGGGTATGGGAAGACTTCAGGGTTGGCTATCTTATAAGAAAATGATGGGCATGGTTTTCTATCATTTGGTTCATTCCTCCAAATAAAATATATTTTCATTTTTTGTCATGAATTTCCAAAGATAATTAACCTACATCTTACCTTGGGCACTATAATTTAGTGGAAATTTAACCCTTAGACAGTGCCTATAAAATAAATGTACTGTCTCTGACAATGGTGCCCTCAGGCTTGTTGAGCTATTCCAGGAAAAATGCCTCCTGAACTAGAATCAGTGGCTGCCTGTACATGTGCTCTGATGCCGTTGGAGAAGACTTAATTAACTGAACACTAATTAGAAGTTTCCATGTATATTGTTAGTGTTCCATGTTTCAAAATGACAGTGGGGGCACTTTAAAACTTGTTAAATGAGCTTCAGTTAAAATGCCCCCACTGCCATTCTGAAATGTGGAACGCTGGATATACATGATGTTGCAGACTTTTAAAATAGAATGGTTCTTCAGGATCTGCTCTAATTAGAAAGCCCCACCCCTACCCTGGACCATGTGTATAGACCCCCCAAAAGTGTTGTTGCCTCCCTGTGGCACTCAGGGTAGGCTAACTGGCTCTGCCAAGTGCCGATGCCAGCTAGCCTGCCCCTAGTTAATTAGCTTACTCGCAGGTCTATGACTACACAGCTTCTGGTTTATGAGGCAACCTGCCCAGAACAGAGCAGCATGCCTGAGATCACTGCCACAAGTTAGTATAAATTAACCACACTGACAGCTTCAGTAAGTTTTATGTTCATCCTGACCTTACTTTAATAGAAATAAAAATGCCAGCTACACTTCTAATTAGAAACTGAATAATAACCAAAATTGCATATTAACTTTTCAAGTGGAATTTATAACATCTAGTGGAAATTTATGTTTTAAGTGAAAATTATAACGTAAATAATTCTGAAGGTAATTCCATCTATTTGAAATTTAGATCTGATAATACAGAACAGGTCTAGTCTGGTTCACAACTCATGCTGAGTATTCACTGTTACTGTCTCTCAAACTCCATCAGAAAAATAATAGGTCTATTGAACTAGACTCCAGGAATTTGAAGCATGTAGATCTGATTTTTCTTTATCTTTGTCTCTTTTAAAGATCTCCTTCCAGTTGTAATTACCTTTTATATCCTTCACTGCTTTGTGTTCCAGTATCCCACTCTGTTGTTTATGTGAGGCTGAAGCATTGTGGGATCCTTTCCTAGAAAACTGGAATTTTCAGTTATAGTAGTGATAAACACCCATCACAAAATTCAGCATGCTTCCAAATTGGTCTGTCTTGATCTCCTTAATAATTATCTGATCAAATCAGCATTTCATTCACTTCCTATAGTAGGTTTCATAGCTTCCTAGTGGTTAAGGCCAGAGTGGACCAGTGGAGCATTTAGCTTGGCATCCTGTATAGGCATTACATTTCACCCTGTTGCAACTTTAATGATATAAATAATTTGAGTTAGGAGGCTCAAGAGATCAAATTCTTCACCTTGGGTATGGAACAGGCAAGACTGAGCTAAAACCTGCACGGATGGGGAACTAATTAGCTATAGTATGTCCACATGATCCTTTTTGCAGAGGAAGGTGAGTTCCCTCTTCACCTTAGTG
>NW_017729032.1:243291479-243299496 GCF_001723915.1 Gavialis gangeticus
GTGAGTTCCCTCTTCACCTTAGTGTCTGTGCTGCCCAGGTCAGGGGTGGGAGGGTGGGGAAGGGGAGAGTCCTTTCTGACCCCAAATTTGGCAATTATTTTTACCCTGAGCTTGTGCACAAGACATACCTACAAAGGTTATTGAAGCTCTTCAGTCACAAATGAAAAATCTTAGTGCCTCAGAGGAACACGGAAAAATATGTGGTTTTAACTACATTAATCGATTATACAGTGGATTCCTCTTATTGGAATCACTTTGGGAAATGGTGATGTGATTCTATTAACTGGCTGATTCCATTAAAAGGAGACCCATTTTTTAAAAAACACAGATACTCCCTCCTTGCCCACAGCCCCCTGGCCCTGCTCATCTCCCTCCAGCCCTGCTGGTGTCCTTCACCCCCTACCCACAGCCCCCAGTCCTTCCAGAGGAGGCCCCCAGCTGCCAGGCCTATGGGGCCAGGGATCCAGGTCCACAGCCCTCTTCCCCCGGCAGGAGGTGTGGGGCTGCTGCTGTAGCGGAGTGGAGCCCAGCTTCCCACCCGCTGCTTGCTGCAGACTCGGGTGCAGCATGTGCAGCCAGCTCCCTGGTCTGGTGTGCCCTCCCAGAGGGGTGAGAGGGACCCATGCCCCCCAGAACTTTGTGTAGAGTGGGGCTGGGGGTGGGCAGTGGGGAGAGCAGTGTGGGGTCACATCCCTCAAAGTTACAGAACATGCAGTGGGCACATTGCCAGGGAGCCTGCCCTCTTCCCCCTGGACAAGTTGCTCGCAGCCCTGTCCCACTCCCCACTGGGGTCCCAGCCCTACCCAACTCCCTCCCTTCCTATGGGGGGTCAATGTGCCCCACCCCTCACTTACATACAGGAGCTGCTCTCCAGACTGCCTGGGGCCATGTGCACATGGTGCCTTCCACCTGACTGTCACCCTCCTCTCACTCCCTGCAGAGGGTTCCTCACAAAACTGCAAAATCCCCAGGCTTCTCTAGTGAAATGATTCAAAAAACCAAAAACTGTGATTCTGATGTGACTGATTTTTACATGTAATAATAGACAAATGGTTTTGGTTTTCCTATATTGATTCAAATAAATGGCTGATTCTATTAACCAGTGATTTCTATAAA
Source organism: Gavialis gangeticus (assembly GCF_001723915.1). Lineage (NCBI taxonomy): Eukaryota > Metazoa > Chordata > Crocodylia > Gavialidae > Gavialis > Gavialis gangeticus. Next base: position 243,292,596 of record NW_017729032.1, read on the forward strand.
GTATAATCCATTGTAGTCCTTTTTGACATGTAGAGCTTAGTAATTTGAGCATATAAGGAGCAATATAGAACTTCCTGTTCTTTCCAGGGCCAATGAAGGGAGTGAATGAACAGGGTTATTCATAGATCATCTAGAACACAGTAAAATAATTAGTTTGCCTTTAATTGTTCTAACAGCTTGGGACACATGGCAGATACCTTTCACGTTGTTGTTTCCTCAAAAACAGCACTTGAAATTGCCATACACTTTTTGGTCTAAGTGTAGTCAATTTTCGATTAAAGTTTACTTCCAAATTTAAATTCAGGCTCTGTTAATTTCCTTTGAGTCCTGGACTAGCAAACTCAAATTGTGGTAAGTACGAGAAGTTTTGTCTATATGCGGCCTGTGGACCATTTAACTGCGTTCCGGGCAGCCATTTTGAATGGGATGTTTCAGCCTGGTATTTTCTTAAGTGGTTCTCTGAGGGTGCTGTGGGGTGCAGGGAGGTAAGCACCACCTGGCTCCAGTGCAAGGAGGTCAGTTCATGCTTGTCCCTGCTCCACTGCTCTGCAGGGAGATAAAAACTCACTCCTCTCCCCTGGTTCCCAAGGAGTTAAATGCTGAAATAAATCAATTAGTTGCTGAACTGAGGTGGTCCTCAATTCACAGGAATTATGGAGGGGTGCTCGGAACCGGAAAAGGCCATGAGCGGTTGCTTTACTTGTTGTGTGGCACCATCAGCTGCCTCCTATTCCAACTCTGCAATTGCAGTAAAGACAGTACAAGCTTTACCATCCTGCCTTGTCTCTTTCTTAGCAACAGACCTGTCAGCACACATTGGCAAATGTGGTTAACAGACCTAGCTCTCTGAGTGAATTACTCGGGGATGAATTTCAGTTTCTTCTGAAGTCTTGAATAATTGAGTGCTAATGTTTAAGTCCAAAACTAAGACTGGGGGTTGTTGGTCTTGAAATTTGCAGCATGTTTGAATATTTGTAAAAAATATTTGTAAAACTGAAATATTCTTCAGTGATTGTGAAAGCAGCGTTAAACCAGGTAGCAGTTCTGGATTTCATGCTGTATTTCATAAAGTAAGCTAGCAGTAGACACATTTTCCAATTTAATGCATTTTGTGAGAGAAACACAGAGGAAATGTACCTGAAGAGAATCTGTTCTAATGATCATATCTATATTATAAGATGAAAAGCCTTCAGCTAAGAACACGTGCTTTCTGCAAATTACACAAACATTTTTTTAGCATAAAATCTCGGTTAATATAGCTTTTGATAATTTAGGAAATTATGTTTAAACTTTAGTTTTACATTTTAGCGTACCTTCTGTGTCACTGATTCAGAGCAGTGTTTTTTTCTTTTTTAGTACCAAAAGTACTAAAAAGATAGTTTGATGTGTCCCCATTATTTTTCAAATCAACTATGTTCGTGTGCTTCTAATTGTAAACCAAAGATTGATTTGTATCTCAGAATGTGGGACATGGCAAGTAACTTTGCAGTTGCAAGGCTGTAACCATGTATTAGAGACCTCATAAAAGCAATTACATTTTTTACAGTATCAGCACGTGATGAAAGAGTTTAACTTAGCTGGTAAATTAAAATTTATCTTTCCTTCCTGGCAGTAGCAAGTGCCTTTGAATTCTGTTTGTGTGCCCTACATCTTGCACACTTTGTTCTCCATATAAAAACCAAATCAGACTTGCACCAGCAGTTGTTAAGGTGGCAAGGGTATAAAAATTGCTATAAAACCTACTCAGGGTGGTTGAAAAATTAAACAGCTGCTTTCCTTGTTAGCGAAGCTAACTTCCTTTAAACTATCTAATCTTTTGCCTGTTGGTCACTACAGACATCTTATTAGGTCACTAACCAGTGCTGCATTGAAAATGAGGTTTGGCTTAGATATATTCACCACTGCATTTCTTTCATGTCCTGTTCCTTTGATATAGTATTACATGATTATCAAATAGGTTCATCCCCCTTCCTTTCTGACCAGGCTTCACTTTGACAGATTGGATCTATTTACCCTTTTATTCCCTACTCTCCTTACTTTAAGTCTTTCCATACTTAAAGGTTTGCTGTGATAGCAACCCCCCCTCTGTCACAAAAGTCTGTTATCTGTCTAAAATAAGATAGACTGGCAAAATTACATTTTTTTTGCCAGTGTAACTGTGTCTGCGTTAATGTTTTGGCTGATTGGTTGTGTTGGCTAGAATATTTTTTTTGCCCACTTTACTGACACAGCTATGCTGCCAGAAATTTCTAGTGAAGATCAAGCCTTAGCTCCACTTCCCTTCCTACACTCCTCCTGCTTTACCTTTTGACTGGAAGCTGAATGCTGTTGGGCCTGATTTCAGTCATTCTGGTCTTTGCTTCCTTTGTTGGCAGAAATTGTGACCTTTCTACTTGTCTTTTCTGTTTCTATTGAGTTTCTGTGCAATATGATGCACCTCCTCTCTGTACCTCCCTTCCCCGCCACCCCACTATTAGTTTTGCTGCTTAAAGAGGCAAGTTGTAAATGAAGTAAGTCTACAAAGGGAAAAAAACTACAGTTACTTCAAAAATTGAACATGTAAATTGCCATAAAGTATGGCATCCATTAGGAAAAGGTATGTTTGTAGAGATAGGCAATGTGTGTAATTAGGGAAAGCCATTCAATAGCAAAACACGTTGAAGATCTTGTTAGAAAAGATGCTATGTTATGGGTAATAACATAATACTATGCATCTGGAACAGGTGGTCAGTGGATATGTAAATATATAGTGATCCTTTTTCCAAGTGTCTTACAATTAGAGGAGAGGCGGCCCATGCACTTTCATTGTTTGCAGATGGTATCTATATGCACAGATATCCATGGAAACAATAACATTTCTATGGAGGTGTTTCAAAATCTTTGACCACTGTGGTATCTTATCCAAGGTGATGGTACACAACAAATCTCAGAAGAGATTTTTTCCTTTATTTCCCAAATTGGTCAAATTCCTTCTCTGGGATACTAAAGTGTACAGCCCTGTAGATAGCAAGATTCTGATACTCCAGGAGAGGCTTGTTGTACTGTGAAAAAGTTACAGAAATATACAGATTGATATTTTTTAGAATATCACAAAAATTCCCATTCTGAATAGCTAATACCGCTCTTCTGTAAGAAGTTATATTTCTTAGCATGTTGTAATGAGGATTTTGGATATCAGTGAAGATTTATTAAATATTGTGCAGCATTACATAAATAATGAAAGTCTGCAAAAAACCTTTCTGAAAACAGATTGAATGCATCTGGCCTAGTAGAATAAAAGCTATTGGCCTGTCTAGGAAATGGAAGTTTCTATAGGATGATTTAACATCCCTAAAAGCTTTCTTTACTACAATGCTAAGCCTAGAGAACAAAAGCAATTAAATATCTATTTAATATTTTCCTTTATCTTCTATGAGTTTCTGAATATTTGTGTTTTTCTTAAAGCCTTAGCTTCTACAGTCAGGTACAAATTCATTAAAGTATTTCACTACTTCTCCAGACATGAATTTAAGCTTTGCCTTGGACTTGTCAGATACTACCTTCAGACAGCCCAGCTACAAATAAGTTCCCAGCCATTAGAGATAGGAAGGGATAGGATCATAGGAAATAGAGGTGGAAGGGACCTCATGCTTAAGATTGCTAATCCCTAACTAAAGCATTTCAACCAAGTCACTGCTGAAACTGTTCTTAAAAAATTCCATGAATGGATATTCTACAACTTGTCTAGGTAGCCTGTTCTGGCTTAAAATCACCCTCCTATTCAGTTCCTCCTAATCTCCAAACTAAATTTCTTATGATGCTCAGCTAACTCATTCCAACCTATCCATATCTTTCTTGAAGGTGTCCAAAACTGGACACAGTACTCCAGGTAAGGCCTCCCCAGTGCTGAATAGAGGGGAAGACTTGCTCCTTTTGGTTTGCAAGACAACTCCTGTTAATACAACCCAATGTACTGTTGGCTTTTTGGGCAACAAGAGTGCACTGTTCATTCATGTTCAGCTTATGGTCTACTATTAACTCCAGGTCCTTCTCTGAGGTACTGCAGCCTACCTAGTCAGTTCCTGGTCTGTATTGGAGCATTCAGTTATTCCATCCCAAGTAGAGGACTTTGCACTAGGCCTAAAAAGAATCACATTAATTTAAACCAGGACATTTTTCCAGTATATTCAGGTCATTCTGGATCATAGCCTTACTGTCCACAGTGTCTGCAACTCCACCCAACTTTGTGACATTCACAAACTTGCTTTGTGCACTTAATCCCATTATCAAAATCATTAATGAGGATGTTAAAGAATACTGGACTCGGGACAGACCCTTGGGGAACTCCGCTTGCTTCCTCCTCCCAGCTAGACATTAAACCATTGATGACTGACTTGTTGATCACAGTGATTCAACCTTTTACATATCAGCTTGAAAGTACTTCTGTCTAGTCCATATTTCCATAGTTTATTTTCATTGATCATTGTGAACGTCGTGGGAGACAATGTCAAAAGCCTGTTCAAGTCAAGGTAGATCACATCCACTGCTGTCTCTCCATCCCCAGAGTTTGCACTTCTGTACGTGCTACTGGCTAAAGAAAGTAGCCTCCCTTAGGTTGCCTAGGACCCGAGCCTGGAGAAGCATGTTTTGAGGTTCTGAGAAGACAGAACCAGGAAGGGAGGTTAACTGCTAATGGAGGGTTTTTAACAAGATTAGCAATAATAGTTATTCCTTTCTAGTAATGCATCTGTAACTTTGATATGATCAATATTGCCACTTTTGATTTTGATTGGCACAAAGAAATAGAATTAGGGAAGGAGGGTTTAGTTTGCATGCATGTATATGCACACGACACAGTAAATTGGCTAAAAGGGGCTTAAACCATGAAGAGCTACAATATAATAGTTACTGGCTGTGCACAACAGAGATTTCTGATACCGCAAAAGGAAGCTTTTATTGTGTGCAAGCTGACTGGCACCTCACATGTGCTCACTGTATGTCAGTGAGATAAACTTAGTGCTGGGGAATAAGGCTGTAGATTCAGGAATTAGACAGCTTGGTAGAATTGCCCGAGTACCTCAGGAACAATAAATGGTTTAAAACAAAATATAGAAGTACAAATACTATCTTAAAATCTTCTAATTCAGTGGTTTTTAATCTTTTATCATTTACAGACCCCTAAAAGCTTTCGAATGGAGGCACAGACCCCTTCGGAAATCTATTCTGTGTATAGTAAACATAAGTAGACAGTTACTGACAAACTTCTGTGTTAAAAAAAAAAAATAATAATAATATCAATAACTATAATTGTCTTCGCTGCCAGTGCCTCCCAATAAATGCTGCATTGTTCCCAGTGAACATCAGGGGCTAATTTCCAAATATGCACAACTAACCCCAAAATACTGCCTGTCATTGAATGTGTACTATCAGTGCCACTCCTGATGCATTGATCCCAATGTATGCGATTTTCTTTCAGGACAGTATAAAGGATATTGATAAATATTGTGTTCATGCCCAGGTTGGTAAAGGGCTGCAAAACAAAATCTTTCAACAGCTCACTTGAAAACTCATACTTCACATAAACGAGTAAGTTGGCAACACTGGCAATGCCTGTCGACTTGCCTACCTGCAAAGCAAAGTATCAGCTGCTCTTGATTCTGGCTATAAACTAGTTTTTAATGTCTCCAGCCATTTCATGAATTTGATGTGCAACAGTATTGTCTAAGAGGGGTATTAAATCAAGTTGTTGGATGCTTTTTCACTCAGCATTGCTTTCACCACATCTTGTTGCAGGTATTAACAGGTCTTCTGTGATTGTGTGAGATTTTCTAGCCTTAGAAATTCTCTGGCTCACATGAAAAGATGCTTCAAGTGCTTTTGTATTCACACTACAAGAAAAATGGACAATTTTCTTGTTGTCAATTCACACAGTTTCTGCTTCAAGAAATTGGTACTTCTGTCTTGTAAATTGAGGGACCTCGATTTCAAGGTGACAACAAAGATTGGCTGGTTTCAGACTCATTAGAGAGAACTTTGTAACACTGGACACAATGAGGTCATTGATCATTAACTGACCCAGTCCAAGTGAAGCCCATCTGAATATAATTTGGGTCATATTGCCTTTTCTTTTGGGATTTAGTAATTTTATTGAAATGTTACTTTGTCACTTCTAACTGATAGTAGTAACTGCAGCATTGCTTTCTGGCTTTCTTTGATTGGCATCTGTTAAATTGTGATTGAATAGCACTGTAGCATTTGCCACCTCCCAATTTTTTTGCTGAAGTTTCACTATTTCTGTCTTAAGCCACAGGTCTATTTTCAAGTTCAAAAACCACAACTTAGTTTTAGACTGAAAAGTGACTGAACAGAATTCGACTATAAATGTTGCACGTACTCAGTACAGCATTTGATGCAGCATTAGAGAGGAAACTAAATTGTTGGCTGCTATGTGTGTTTTAGACCAGAGACAGGCAATTATTTTACCTGGAGGGCTACTGAATGAGTTTTAGTTAACTGTCAAGGGCTGCAAGGGTAGACCGACCACTTGATCTTGGAACCAGAAGTCTTGCCCTTAACCCCTGACCTTTGCCACCAGAGGTCCCTCCCCTGGCCCGCAGAAGTACTCTTTTTGGGAGGGGAGGGTTGCCATCTTGGAACCAGAAAAACAACAAATCATATACTAAAAGTCAAATACCTACTATAACATATTTTAATTTTATTCCAAAAATATTTTTGTCATGACTTGTGTTTGCATAGTGTATATAGAGATGATTGCATAATAACTCAAAAATAAAGTCTTAGTCTTGTATGTTGTTCATGGGAGGGTGGGGTGGTTGTGTGTGTATGGTGAGGTGGGGAGTGTACATGTGTGGGGTTTGTGAGGGGGTATGGCTGTGTGGTTGGGGGGCTAGTATATGTTGGG
>NW_017729032.1:243299733-243300220 GCF_001723915.1 Gavialis gangeticus
CGTGTGTATTGTGGGGGCAGTGTGTGGGGGGGGTGTGAGGAAGGGTGGGGGTATGTGGGGACCCCCCGCAGTCCACCTCTCCCATGGTGCACAGCTTCCACTCAGCAGCAGGTGATGGGCGCTTGTGTCCCACATAGTTGCTGGCAGCATGTGGCTCCAGTCAGAGCCACACGTCGTGGCAAGGATCACAGCCAGGCCAGCCCATGTCTATCATGCAGGGCTCCCTGCAGCACATGTGCAGCTGCCAGCGTGGGGGAGGCATCCTGAGCCCCCACCCTCCCTTATACCCACACCCTGTCTACCCAAGCTGAATGCTTCGGCCACCCACCTAGGCATGGACTTTGTGTTCTTACCAGCCCCACACTGCATGCTGCTGCCCAGCTTTAGCTCCTCCTCCCCGCACCTGTGCCACTTCCCTACCTACGTAAGCCCCCATGGCTCACTAAACGCATCCGGGAATGTCTCCTTGCTAAAAAGGTGGCCTACA
>NW_017729032.1:243301395-243309571 GCF_001723915.1 Gavialis gangeticus
CCATGCTGGTTGCCCTTGAGCATCATCCCTGAAGCCGGCTTATCATAGATGTGCTCCTTGAGGATCTTCTCAAAGAGTTTCCCGAGGATAGAGGTAAGGCTGAGCAGGTTCCCTGGAGGCTGTAGCAGTGGTGGCAGCAGCCCTGCCCAGAATCTGTGTGCTGGCTGAGCCAGGCCCTTCTGCTCATGAGGGTGGGAGCAAGGCACAGAGGCTGGGTGGGGTACAACTAGTTGGTGGGCGCCTGTGGGCTGGATGAAATTGCCTAGGCCATGGGCCATATTTTGCCTGCTGCTGATTTAAACTGTTGTGAACATCCCTGGAGTAAATAATATGGTTCCTGTTGTTGCCCTGTGGGGTTAGACCAGTGCTTAGGATCTCAATATTGTGTTGTTAAACAGGAGGGCATGGTGTACAATTTCACATGCACACAATCAAAAATCAATTGGGTGCATACACACACTCTAGGTGCATACATCCCCAACAGGATTGCACATATACATCCAAAATTTCCAGCCTAGGCACAAGCACACCTATCACCAAATCAAGCACCTACACGCTATACACACGAAAAGTTAGACAAAAATCAATTGCTAATACCACACACTCAGTAGTCATACACGGATTACTAATTCATATATCATTCACACAGTGACACATATATGCAGATACACTCATTAGTTCACACACATACCAACCACCTAGACTTATACACAGGTAAGTTCCTAACTTGGATGGTATGGTGTGTGTGTGTGTGTGTGTGTGTGTGTGCTTGGGGTATCTGGGATACTTGGGGGAAGGTTAAGGTGAGAGAGAGAGTTAGTGTAGGGACTGAAAGTTGCCAGAACCGGGATTAGAGCCGGTGGATTAGAGAGAAGCTGGTTGAGGATCTGAGGCTTGGGGTTACTTAAGGTGAAGTGGCCCTGAGGTTACTCAGGTTCACCTGGTGCCAAGGTGGAAGCAAGGAAAAAAGCCCAGTGGCAAGGAGGAAGCTTCCAGGAGACAGAGGCAGAAAGCTGGGAGATCAGGGGAAAAGGTAGTGGGGACAAGGCAATAACAGTGGCAGAGATCAGGAGAAAAGGCAGTGGAGACAAGGTAATAGAAGTGGCAGAGATCCGAGGAAAATGCAGTGGGGTGAGACAATAGCAGTGGCAGAGATCAGGGGAAAAGGCAGTGCATGTACACCCACACGCACGTGGAGAAAGATACTCAGTGGAAGGGTTGGAGTCCATGTAGGGAAGAGAAACAGAGTCCAAGTCCTTGGTTGAAGAGAGGGTGGGGGTGATAGCTACCTATCCAGGCTGGAAAGGGTTCTTTTTCCACCAGGTATTGTCCAGAGGGGGGTCACCAGCAGGGCCTCTGGGTGGATAGGAGTTGTGACATGGTGCTGGTCCAGATGGAGAGGGCATCCCAAGGAGTCAGTGTTCACTACCCCTTTTAATGGGGTAGACTACCTATGCTCTCCTATGGGGAGGTCCAGGCAAGGTCAGTTCTGTTCCAGAGGGCTCCAGGTAGGGCTGTGCAAGGCTTCGGACAGAGCTTCGGATCCGGAAAAGCTTTGGACACTTCAGGGTCCAAAGCAGCATGTCTGGGTCAAAGTGTTGGCTTCATTAGGCTTCCCGAAGTGGTTCGGAGCTTCCGAAGACCTTCAGAGCCGCCTCAGAGATCCAGCCATAGGGTATAATGGGGAAACAATAAAATATCTATAACTTGGTTGTTTTGTGTCCAATTTGGATGAAATTTTCAGGGTGGTAGAATCTGCAGAGAGGAAGAAGCCTGCTAATTTTCAAGAAGATTGGTGCAAGGGTTTGGGGGGAACAGCACCCCAAATTCTTGAAAGCAAAACTCATGTCACATCTAGGCAGTACAGCATAGCAGGGTGAAAACTGCAGGGGTGGTAGCTCTTTCTGAGGCCACAAAGCCTGCCAAGTTTCAAGATCATGCAGCGGTTTGGGGGGAACTTCCCCTCAAGCTGCGGGCAGGCAAAACTGGAGCCATGTGTGTTTGTGGGACTGACTGTGTCTGTCTTGGGGTGGGGAAGGGAGACACTACTGCAGGCCTGGCTGCTAAGCTTCTGTGTTCCCAGTTACCAATCAATCAATCATGATTCACTCGGAGAGCAGGGACCAGCTCAATACACAGGACCTAGCTACTACTTAACTTAACAAGCATCAATTAGCACCTACAAAACCAGGCTATGGAGAGAAAAGAATCAAGACAGACAATCAACTGCCCCAAGACAGAGACAGTTTTGGCATGAGTTTTGCCTGTCTGCAGCCAGGGATGCAGGGCCCCAAACCCCCTCTGCATTGATCTCCTCAACAGCTGGCAGGCCTCATGGCCTCAGCAGGGGCCACCATCCCTGCAGCTGTCACCCTGCTGTGCCTTAACTCATGCAGTGTCACCCGTGGCACGAGTTTTGCTTGTCCACTGCTTGAAGGGCAGTTCCTCCCAAGCCCCTGTACATATCTCCTTGAACCTTGGCAGACTTTGTTGCCTCAGTAAGAGCTACCACCCCTGCAGTTTTGACCCCCCCTGTGGTGTAACACACAGCCATGGCAGAAGTTTTTCTTTCAAGCATTTGGGGTACAGTTCCCCCCCAAACCTCTTCACCAACCTTCTTGAAACTTGGCAGATTTCATGCACTCAGCAGAGGCTACAATCTTGGCAAGTTTCATCCAAATCAGACAAGAAACAACAAAGTTATAGATATTTAATTGATTCCCCATTATACCCTATGGCTGGATCTCCGAGGTGGCTCCGAAGCTTCAGAGCCACTTCGGCTGGATGGAGTCGGAAACCCAGTCCAGTCGGAAACCTCTGGATGGGATTGTGGCCATCCAAAGTGGCTGGATCTGGAGCTGGATCCAATTGCTGCCGACTTGCACAGGCCTAGCTCCAGGTGTTCTTACTGAGCATGTGCAGCCTTTTGTTTCTTGAATGCTGAGGGTGGTTCCAAGGGCTGGGTCATTGGTCCAGGTATTGGTTTTGATGGTTCAGTCATTCTGAGAGAGCTGTTTTTAGACCTACTGCCACTGTCTCTCAAGCACCCTCATTCATGCCCATTCATTCAGGAACCAAGTTACATAGGAGGGGTAGGAATGAATCATAGGTTACAACATACTTACACAACTGGGCCTGGGGACATGATGGAGACTTGACAAACAAAATGGAAACTTAACATGACTTATGCTAACTTACATATGTAGGCCTAAATTAAATAGTATCAGTATAACAGTAATATAGAACAGTAAAAATCAATATAAACATAATAAGTATACAATATAAAGGAGAAAAAAACCCAAATACAACTTGTTACCAAAAATAGAATGTTGAAGCTTATCCTATGTCTTCGCTCACTTATACTTATCTGTAGGGAATAGAGAGGGAAAGAAAAGTCAGAAATGGTTGGGGAAGGGGAGGGAATGCATTTCTAAATTAAAAAACCCAAAATACTGGGGGGGGGGTTGCTACACTGTTATTTTAAAACTCTTAACTAACTTGTGTGCACTAGTTGTTCAGTTTATGTAGCTGTCACTCATTTCCTCAACCCTATTGTTTCCATGTACTTAGTACTCCCACTTATTACATCTTCTGTTGAACTATATTACAAACTGATTGACACAATAACTCATTGTTCACTACTAAGCACTATGGGACCCTTCCTAATCCTGACAGGATCTCCTTGTGATACTAACACCAATAATAACTTTGGTACCCAAAAAAGTTTTCTGAGATTAATTCAGACAGGAACATGGCACCAAGGGGAGCTCCTGGGCCATTGGGTGCAATCCCCTGCATACGCAGGCAACAATTCATGAAGGGATTCTCCTAGATTACCAGGTCAAACAGTCACACAATTGCATGTATTAGATATGCTGTAAAAGTGAAAGGTCAGGGCACAGACTGAGCTAGTAGATAGCCCTATACCCCACCAGACTTTTTCTGGTGGCCTCTCTTCCCCATCAGTTTTGTAGAACCCAAGTTTTCGCTAAAAATATGTTCAGTTTTTATTGTTACAGATAACGCTTTCCATAAGTGCATCAAGACACTGCCAAATTTCCCAGTGGAAATTCCATCCCAGCTGGTATGTTCTCGCACTCACACGCCTGTTCCAGTTTGTAGATTGATATTGCTAGGTGAGTTGGATGGGCTGCAGGGCTGCAGTATCTCTGGGTCCCACTTGAAGTGGTGATGCCAGGATGAGGCAGGGCTGCCTGGCTGCGCTCTGCCTGCTGACAATTAGCTGTCCATTACTGGTGCTTGGGTCTGGCCATGAGGGAGCTGGAGCAGCAGCACTTCCCTTTCAGGCAGGGGCACCATCTTTACAGCCACCTTTTGCAGACACCCTACATGTAATCTGCAGACCATGGGTTGAAAACCACTATTCTAATTAATTTTTGTAACAGCTGTATACTGGGAAATTGCTATGACGAAATGGTACACTTAATGCCTTCAGAGCTTTTTGTTTGAGTTATTCAAACATTACTCCAAATATTATTTGCTAAATTTTGAATCTAGTATGTTGTTTGAACTGTTTTTCTTTTTTTAGTGCAATTCTGTCTGCCTATCCCAAATCTTGATTTTAGATACAGTCTGAAAACAAGTGTAATATCTGTCTCTTTACAGATATTACAGTTATTACACTTAATCTGCCCCTGGCAGAGTAATATAGATATTACAGTTAGTGTGCCCCGGCACACATTACCGTTGATTAACCAGTTAATCACATCTTAAATAATAACCTTGCCACAACTTAATATAATTCATAGTGTGATTAAAAACAAGGAATAAGCCACAAAGTTAGTTCACATGTATACTAACTTTGTGGCTGGTTCCCATAACACCTTAAATTGCATTTATGGCCAGGCTGATGGGAGCTCCCAGCCTTGGGAGCATGTGGAAGCCCTTGACTTGCATGTGCTTCCCTGAATGGGAGCACTGATTAGCTGACTGCTACTCCCAGTCTTCTGTGTGCATTGGAATCAAAGGCTCTGATGTGCCCCTGAGATTGGGAGCCCTGATGGACTGCCATTCCCAGCCCTGGGGGTGCATTGGAGCACTTGACTCCACTGTACTCCCTGGCCAGTAGCAGCAGCTGATCTATGATCCCAGCCTTTGGGGTCCAGCTGGAGCCAAGGCCTCTGCTGCACCTCAGAGTCTGGGAGCTAGGCAACTGATTCGTGCTGTCAGCCTCCTATTCTCGGGGCATAGAAGAGCTTGCCCCTCATCCAGATGTCTTCTCTCTAAAGCTGTCTTCAACCGCAAGGAACTTAAAGCACATGGATCAAACGTGGTAACTATCTGTGTGTATGTTTTTACCTTCTGGGAAATGTGAGATAACACCCCCCCTCCACTTCCAGTTTCACTGATGAGAAAGGCACCTTGCATTTGCCATAGGATAAGTGTATAGGTGGTTACTGTGCAGGAAGTTTACATTCATGGTTGTTTGTGTGCCCATACCTTACCCTTTTTCATGTTTTCTCCCTTATTTAGGAAGGTGGGAAGCAGAGCACTGATCTTGACAGATATCTTTTCATTCTCATGGGAGTGAGTACTAAGATGTGGGTTTCCATAAGTAGGGATATTTGTTATTGGCTATAGTCTGTCAGCTATTCTAACCAAAGACTTTTATTCCTTTTACTTCCTCTGTCTGAAAAATGGGAATTTCAAGTTCACCCTGCTGAATAGACTACTGTGTTACCTTGAACTTTATAAATAGTTTACTGCCTCGTCAGTGATGCCACTGGCTTGCTGTACTTGCTGCTGGGAAGCAGCTTTCTGAGGGACAAGAGGAAATCAAAAGAGCAGCAGACAACCTTGAGTTGATGCTTCTGACCCTTCCTGAACTGAATTTTTTTCAGACATGATAGCAACAATGTGACCTCTGACTTGGAAAAAACATTCTTTTTACTTCTGCAGCCAGTATCCAGATGGTATTGCAATGGTGTCTGTTAGCCTTCAGCTTCTGAATTCAATATTAATTTAGCTTAACTCCTTTACTGAGAAATGTATATACAGCTTTTTTTAAAAGAATTTTGTGTTCTTTGTATATTGGTTCTGAAGCAACACTAGACTAAAACTCTTATCAGATTTAAATCAGCTTCTGTGCACAAAAGTTGCTTTAATTTTAAGGCAATACATGAAGTTGTTAAATTATAAACAATACCATAATTATTCCAAAGAGAGCAAATCAATGTTTTCCTAATGAAAACAGAATTTTCATCAGGGAAAAATTGGTAGTTTCTGAAGAGGTTTAAAGTAAATAATATCCTAGAAATGTGTTTGGCATTGTGCTACAATATGTGTTTTTGCAGAGACCAGATGGTGTAGGGGATTACTAATGGGATATAGAGCCTTTACCTCTTGGTCACGAGTTGGAATCTGCATAAGTCTGGTAGTGTTTGAAAGTTGAGACCATCTGTCCTATAGCTTATATGAAATAATTAGAGGTCTCAGTCTAGTTCCTACTGGAAACTTACCTGCATCATGCTAGTCATTGTTGTAGCTGATACCCGTATTACTAGTTCATCAGAAGCTGACAAGGGAAGGAAAGGTTAAGTGTCTTTCTAACCTTAGCAGTGGCTCCCTCAGAATTCAAACACAGTTCAATATAAGTTGGCTAGTTTACTTTCCTTCTCTTTCTATTTAGGGTGATTTTATTGACAATATTATAGTTTTAAATAGCCCCCTTGTTATAGAAGCTATTTGTATTGAAATAGGCGCTTTTTTCAATACGTTTGGCTAGCTAGCTTGTTCTTCTCTTAAGAGTACCTCATATCACTGTGGAACCATTCCTGTACTATTATCATAGTTTTTGACCCTTTTCTCCATGCTGCCAGAATCGTCCAAGGTTCATTTTCCTATCTGACCAGAACTGTTGCACATCCACCATTCCTTGCAAGCTTGGGATTTTGTTTTGAAATTCTTATCGCTTTAATCATGTAAGACCCTGGTTTTCTAAGCAGGAGCTCACAGGGGCTTGAGCTAAAGCCCACAGAAGTATATTGATTCTTTCCAATGACTTCATTACAGTTAATTAAAGATTTACAGAAATCTGTAAATATGCATTTGTAATAAAGGGGCAAGGCAGTCATTTGCATTAAAAAACTATCCCTGAAAAGTCTCTTTCCTTTTATTCTGCTTGCATAATATGCTGCTAGAAATAAAATTCCTTATAACATTTATCAGTCCATAAATTTAAGCTTGATCAAGACACTTTCAGTCTCCAGGACTTTTTTTTTTTAAATTTGGAAAAGTAGTGTTAGTAGTAATGGTAGTGAGAACTAAAAGAGAAGTTTTTAGGAACATTGTTGAGGTATCTTTCCAGATCAGTCATCTATGTTGAAAAAGTTTCCTTACTCTTCTTAACGTTGTAGATGTGATAGTCTGAGGTAAAGGAGATAATTCATGTTATCTATGATTCTAGTGCCTTTTTTTATTCCTGTGTTTTTAGTTCAAAGTTTATCAAATGTAAGTTTTTGTTAATGTCCCTAATAAATTTCAGTATTTTTCTTTGACAAATATTAGGTAAAAAAACTGAATGCAAAAAACAAACAAAAAAATGCAGTGTATAACTTTTTCACATTTGACTCTGATTGCGAGTGTTTGTAGAAAGGTAATCTGGGTCTGCTTCATGACTTTATAGTATTAAGGAAAAACAGAACTATTTCATACAGGAAATGAAGGAACACCTCGACAGGCTGGATACCTTCAAGTCAGCCGGCCCTGATGGGTTACACCCAAGGGTACTCAGGGAGCTGGCGAGCATCATAGCACAGCCCCTGGCATGGATCTTTGAGAGTTCTTGGCACTCTGGTGAAGTGCCCGATGATTGGAAGAGGGCCAATGTCGTGCCTATCTTCAAGAAAGGGAGGAAAGTAGATCCAGCAAATTACAGGCCCATCAGCCTGGCCTCTATCCTGGGGAAAGTCTTGGAAAAGATTATCAAGGAGGCCATCCTAAACAGACTAGCTGAAGGCAATATCCTGAGGGATACCTAGCATGGGTTTGTTGCGGGTAGGTCTTGCTTGACCAATTATTTTCCTTTTATGACCAGGTGACTTGACTTATCACTTGGACAAAGGGGAAAAGATCAATGCCATATACCTCCACTTTAAAAAAAGCCTTTGATCTGGTATCCCATGATCACCTCTTAGTTAAACTGGCTAACTGAGGC
>NW_017729032.1:243314819-243340837 GCF_001723915.1 Gavialis gangeticus
CCACCTGTGGTGGTTCAAGCACCCACTTTGAACACCTTCAAAACACATTTGGATGCTTATCTTGCTGGGATCCTATGATCCCTGCTGACTTCCTGCCCCTGGGGCAGGAGACTGGGCTCAATGATCCTCCGGGATCCCTTCCAGCCCAAACGTCTATGAAATCTATGGAATCATACAGTTGAATGGGGATTCCTACTTGCTGTATAGACATACAATTCGTAAGGAGTTAATAAGAAACTACAGGCAATAAGGGCCACCTGGACTTGATTCTTCAACTGTATCATTCCTATATACTTCTCCTTGTTAAGGCTAGGTGAAGTGTTTCTGTCAACTCTGCCACTCCCAGGAAGTCCACCCTCCACAGTGCTTTAGAAGGAATGTTCATTGTTTAATGTCATGTCTAAACACCTTCTTCTATCCATGACTGTTTCTTTTCTGGTTGCTTATTTTTCTATGTGGACGCATTCAAATTAAAACTTTGGCACCCAATAATGTGTTTCAGCTACACAAGCTTCACACTGAGGACCAAATGTCCTGAGGACACATGGGGCACACATTGGCTCAGGTCAGATGGTTTCTCTGAGAAAGAAGTACCATTTTACAGAACATACTAAATTTAAGAGAACTTGGATTAGGGTTTTTTTTACCAACTACTTAGTAAATCCTATCCAAGTACTACTTCAGGATTTGGTCCCAAGGGTATTTGACCTTAAAAAAAGAGGTGGAAAGCACGAATAGTGGAGGAGAGTAAGAATATTTTCAGTTTTACTAAGGATATTGTTTTTATAATTTAGGAAGATTCTACTTAAGATTACTAGGTCAGAATTTGAATAGCATTTGTTAGTGAAAAAATTAAAATTGAGCCCAGATGATGCTGATATGTGTGAGCTTTATACAGCTACCTGCTGTTGATTACTGTCGACCTATCTTTTGGGAAGAAATCTAAAGTTGGAGCCGTATGTCAGGTGAGAGTCCTTTTAGTTCTCCTATTCTGTATTTGTAGTTTTTCTTGATGTCCCTAGATGAATTATTTGGTGCTACATATAAGTAGAATATGGATTTGAAAGTCGTGTTCATCAGGAAATATAAGTTAAGTAATAAATTAATACAGAGCATCTTTATATTTAAAATAACTCCCACCTCTAAAATTTAGGTTGATATTGTAGATAGGCAGCCTAACACTCCCTCCATAATCATAAATGCACAGTGATTTCTTTTTCTGTCTTTGTGAGTGTGCATATCTAAAGTGTTTATCTTTGTGTTTTCTAAAGAGGCTAATAAATCAGAGGCCTTCTGTAATAATTTGAAATTATTTTCCCTGGCACTGTAGCAGTAAGAGAAATAACTATTGTAAATTATTTTAAAAAAACAGCTAAAAATATTTGTGATTTTTTTTTTTTAAATTAAGGAATCCTCAGTGATGCCAGCCAGGACATTATGCTGGCACCCTCATGATTTGCTGTAATATATATGCCATGCTTTACAGCCATTAACATTGTCAGTATTCAAATGCAGTATATTTTATCTGGTGTTGGGTTAAATGACACAATTTTATTTTGCAGATAAAATATTGGTTATTAATATACACAAATGTATCCAATTATTATTTGTCCTGCTCATTTCATTTCTGACCAATTCAGTTCTGGGATTTGAAACAACTGCCTTCATGTGAAAAATTTTTCTTTTTTGTGACTAATTCTGCTGGGTTGACATGCATGCTGATTTTTTCTAAGCCTTTCCAATACAAAGCTTTCTAATACAAACCAGTGAACATAGGAGTTATAGTTATCCTCAAGTGTCAAGATTATATGAGTGAGGCCCCCTCTACATGTTGCGCGTAAGGCATGATTAATGAGGTAATCATGCCTTAAGTTGTGATCCAATTGCATGCTCAGCCAATTAATGGCATGATAAAACAAGCAATAAGCTACAAAGTTATTTCACAAAGAATGTGGAATATGTTGTAGCTTGTTCTAATCATGCCATTGAATGTGTGGCCAAGCGCTCCTCTGTGGCTGGGAGCTCCATTAACTCAGGGGCTCCCAGCCACGGGGGAGTACCACCCACCACCAGCCCTGCAGGTGATAAGGCTTGCAGTGGTAGCAGCATTGTCAGCCTCAGAGCTTGCAGAGGGGAGACTGCTGCTGTCACTGCGATCCTCTTGAGTTGTGAGGTGGCACTGCTTCACTGCGCTGCCCTTGCTGCGAGCCCCACACCTCACAAAGTTCACAGTGGTGACCCTGCTGTGAGCCCTGCAGCCTACAATGCTTGCAGTGGGGACAGCTTTCCCAGGACTGCTCCCACTATGAACCCTACAGCCCAGAGTGGAGACAATGCAGGGAACACTGTCCCCACTGCAAGCCCTACTGAACCCCATGAGCTGCAGGAGCCAGTGCAGGGGGACCCCGGGATCATGAACCCAGTCTCCCCCTGCACCAGTGATAAGGTGCGATAGCACATGTGGCATGACAGGAAGAGTAATTGTGTGGCTCACACATTAGATCCCATTGAATCCCTGCATATGTAGAGCGGCCCTGAGACTAATGGTCAATTCTATAACTTCTACTACTTTAAGAATGTGGAGAGGACCACGTATCAGTATTTTTAAACTGGAGAATATTATCGAGTCCTTCCCAGAGCAGCTCTGGAGAAAAAAAAAAAACTACCACTTCTCTGCCCAGGAGTGTTTTATATTCTTTCAAGGATCCACAACAAGGTAACCCTTGCAGGTTAATTGTATCCAATTGTGGCTCCTTCACTGAAAAGCTATTGAGGTCCAAAGAAACCATCCTGAAACCACTTGTCACTTGGAGAAAGTTTTCCACAAGATGCAACAGACTTCTTCCACAAGAACCAGCCCATTAGTCACACCCCTGAGAAGGCTATATTTACAACCATGCATGTCACCAGCCTGCATGCAAATATTTTACACCATTAAGACACAGCATCCTGCCTGAAATACCTGTGGGAACATAGACTACACTCTGATTTGCAAGATGTTGCACAAAATCATCCACTTCATCCTCACCCAAAACAACTTCACTTTCAACAACTGACATGTCCTCTAAATGATGAGCACATCTATGGGCACAAAGATGGCCCCAAATATTGCCAAACTCTTCATGAGCTACCTAGAGGCAGAATTTTTAGAAAACTGCTCCATCAAACATGTACTATACCCATATTATACAGAAGACACTTTCATCATCTGAACTGAACATCTGGACTTGCTTATTGACCTCCACCACAGATTCACCAGTGATCCATCCCTTGATTAAATTCTCTTTGGAATACTTGTACACAGACATCAGTTTTCTAGATAACATCTGCAACTGGGATGGCATCTGACAAATGAGTATATACAGAAAACCCACAGATGCCCTTGTTCAGTCCAGAAAACCAGCACTCAATCCAGATGCATCAAGAAAGCTCTAATCTACAGGCAGGCCCTCAGAAACCATGGCATCTGCTCCGAGGAGAATGCTCTTAAAGCCCACCTTGCCAGTCTGAAATCTGTCTTTTTACAATAGGGGGTACTCCAGTAAAGAAACATACCATAGTTCTGAAAGAGCCACCCTGTACCCTGCAATAAACTGCTACAATACAAAAAGAGCCACTCCCACTCTCATCACCTCACACTCCCCAGTGGTCACCTGCCACCCCAGAAAACTTGAACTACTAAGAAGAATCATTGAATAACTTCAGCCTATACTCAAAAAAAGATCAGATCTTGATTGGATCTTTCCATTGCTACAATGACAAACACCCCCTTCCCCCACTCACACACAAACCCATAAAAAGCGTGGATCCTACACATGTCTATGCTGGAATGTGGCATATCTCACCCAGTGCACCAACTGCTCTTATGTAAACTATGTGGGTAAAACTATACTAATTGTACTAAAACTATGCACCAGGACACAGGAAAGAGATTAAGGAGAGAAACGAACGTGTAGCAGAACACTTTTTACAGAGCAGCCACTCAATTTTTTACCTCATTGTGCTTGTGTTCAAGGGCAATTTACAAAACACCTTGAAAAGGTGAGCCTAGAAACAAAAATCCCTAAGCTATCTAGACACTAAAAGCTAGGGACTGAACACAGACATTAACTTGATGGCTTATTGCAATATTCTAATCTCTTGTCACTCTACAGGTGTTAATGATCCTCTTCCCTTTTTAATGGTCTTGAACTTCTACTAATCAAGCAGTCTTTTCTTCTTAAATTTCCTTGTTAACTACTCCTGAGCATATCTTTCTCTAATTTCACAGTCCTGTAGACTGTTTTTAGCTCCAGCTGTGCTTGCTTTTTCCCTTAGAGCTGGAAAAGGATGCACTTAATTTGAAAGCTTGCCTAAGCTTTCTCAACCATGTAGTTGGTCCATAAAAGGTATGATCCACACACATCCTTGCCTTTTGCATTTTTTGTTTAGTTTTAGAGCCTGATTAAAATGATGTTCACCAGTACAGGGAATGATTAATGCTAATTTATTTTCAGATATGACTAGACAGGTTAAACTGAACTGCAAAGATTGAATCAATTCAGGGTCAGGCTTTTTCAATGTCTGTACCTAGCCCTAGAAGTGTTTAGTCTTTCTTGATTTTTCTAAATGAAACCTGGAAAAAGTGCGCACCATTTTGATCACATTCAAATCTCTAATATTGTTCACAACTTTTGTGTAGTACTTACCTTTAAGCTCATTTTTTGCCCTGAAGGCTGAAACTGAGGTGATATTTTCAAAAGTATGGAAGTGATTTAAGTGTACAAGTCTACTGAATTTGAATGAGTTTTTTTTGCTTGCTTGATGTACTCTTGAATATCCTGCCCTCTTTTCTTTCCTTCCACGTTTCTGTCAAACATCTAAGTATCATATTACTGTTGCTGTTGAAGCTAAATCACTGTTAAATGTTAATATAGTTTCCTTAAGCAGCATTAACAAATTTGTACTATTCTTTCATGGTGACAATGTCTGTTGCTTTGCTTCTTCCCTAAGATTGTAGCTCCCTTGGGTTCTTCCTGGTTTGTACTCCCATTTCCAATAAAAGGGGGTGCTCTGGTCCCTTCTGGATGCTAGAAGAAATAAGGGTCATAATCTTGACTGTTGTGTATCAGTATAACTTCACAGAAGTCAAAAGTTATAGTCATTTGAAAAGCTGAGGAGTTGTTCCTAAAATTCTATCTGGAAAGAATTCAGAAATTCAAGTTTGCTTCTTCTTCCTGCATAAGGAGTCAAGAAAGTTTTGATATTATATTGACTCTTTCCCCACTTCCTCCACTGCTCATGACTTGAAAATGAGTATTTGGGAGTCATTCAAACTATTGTACTCTCTATGTTCTCAATGTTAGATACCACTCAAAGTGACTGTGCACACTACTTCTTGGAAAGAATATTTAACCCAGGTTGTCTGATGGGCTATACAAAGAGCAAATTTCTGCCCCAAAAAGGCATTATGTTTAACCAAAAAATACAGAATAATTACCTCTCATTTTTCTGTTGAGGTTTCCTGCAGCAAATAACATCATCTGTAAATATTATATCTGTACCTGTAAAACTGTTGTCCAAAATAATCAACCTTAATATTGCAGTGGTGATATATGTAACTCTGTGTGTGTGTGTGTGTGTGCATGTGTGTGCACGCACACACACGCACATAATTTAAAAAACCTTTAGTAGTGATCTTTCTTGGTTTTGGAGGTGATTTTTTTTCACAAAATAGATCTTTAAAATCTGGTGACTTCTCAGATATTTCCTATAAATCATTGCTCTTGCAAATTTTAATACGCTCATTTAAAAATTCTGCAATATTTTGCTGTAGATTCCTAGAACTAATCAAAACACTGATAGTATAGATGCTTTTAATTACTGAATACCATTGTTGTGATTGTTGGATCATGTTTTGTGTGTGTGGTATGGTAGTAATGCAGTGTTTGAGAAGTTGCAAATTCATGAACATGCATGTTAGTGTAGATATGTGATATAGTAGTGTACTCTAAAGTCAGAATAAACGTATTGTTGCAATTTAAAATGGGCATACAGCATTCATTAAAAATTAAATCCTTGGAAATACATTACTGTTTAAGAACAGAACCTTATGGTTTGCAAATCTTTCAGAACAGTTTTCATGCATGACAACAGTTCTACAGGGGAAAAAAAGCCTTGCAGGTGTTTGGTATCAACTATATAGACCACTGTTGAAGCAAAATGTAATATACTCAAGCAAATTTGAGGTTGGATTCTCTTCCAAATAATGTAATGATTAATACAGATTGAATGTTGCATATTGGAACTTCTGGTTTTTCATCAAACATAAATGTTTACAAAGACATGTGCTGCTTCAACTATCTTAATTAATATTAGAGGAACGTACTGTAAAATAAGTGTGTGTGATAGAATTTTTAGGAGGCATAGAATGTAGACATGAGACTGTCGCTGTCTCTGTCCCAAAATAGTGATTCTGTAGTTACTACCACGATTACTTTGAGTAGACTAATTTAAATCAATGTCTGGAGAGTTGCAAGAATATTATGTGGCTTCTTTGCTTAATAAGGAATGAGTCTTGAAGGTTTTCTGGGGAGAAAAATAAGGAACTTATGGATAGGAGCCATGTGTGTTTATAAATTTCAGGGGAAAAAGCACTTTTTAGGGGGAAAAATTTAGGGGTGTACCAATAGATATTTTGGGGGCTGATACTGATAGCTGACTTTTAAGGAGACATATTGGCCAATACGAACTGATTTTTCAATACACCTGTGTACAGCTGGTAAGTCTGTAGTGAAAGGGGAGGGGGGAGGAAGGGGCATGAGGACATAGATCAAAGCCCCCCATGGTGAGGGAGGAAGTGGCCCAGCTGGGTCAGGGCAGGTGTGGGACAGAGCCTCAGCTCATGCAGGGGATGTGGGCGGGTGGGGCTCCCACCTCTGCTCCTGCCACTTGTCCATGAGGGCATGGACGGAGGGGCATGTGCCTCCAGATCTGTGCTGGGCAGACCAGGCAGGCTGCAGCACTGCACTCAGGGTGGGCAGCAGCGGTGCTGGGAGGGGGGGCTATGTGGGGGGCTACAGCCACCACAAATTTTGCTGTAGTCCCCTCCCAGTGCCACCCACCCTGAATGCAGCGCAGTATAGCCTGTGGCCCCAGCTTGCAGCTGCTGCCTGCCCAGCCTGTCCCATGCAGATCCAGGAACACATGCCCCACCCTCTCCCATGCCCACCCGGAAAATCTGTGGGAGCAGCAGTGGGAGCTGCCCCCCCTTCCCATTCTTTCCACATGAGCTGCGGCTCCATCCTGCACCTGCTCCACCCCAGCAAGGCAGCACTTACCCCAGCCCCACTCCCTCCCTCACTGTGGGGGGGCATTGATCTGCCCCCTACACCCCTTCCCTCCCTCCTCCCCTTTCACCACAACAGACATACCAGCTGCCCACAGCTCTCCACGCTGCTGGGCTGTGCTCCTCACTGCTTGCATGCTGCTCTGTGTCTGCGCACATGCACAGGCATTTATCGGCCAAATTATCAGCCACATCAGCCTGATTTCTGATACAGTCAATCTTCTTTATATCGGTGCTGCAGCCCTGGAGGTCTCTGGTCTCAATGAAATTGTCACTGGCTCTGTACAGAGAATACGCCCTGACAGCTCTGCTCTCAGCACAGAGCTGCTGCAGCTTGACAAGACCAGAGAGGGAAGCAGTTTGGTATTGTAGAGCTGTGGCAGCTCGGTGCTGAGAGCAGGGTTGCTAGGGTTTGAATTTTTGTCATGAATCTTATGTATGCATTCCTTTCTCTGAGATGTCCGATTCTGCTGATCCTTTGAGTTATACAGCTAGTGTTATTGCGTTGTTTTGTTGTGTTGTGTTTTGTTTTTTATGTAAAATATCTTAATTGTAATGTTTCAGTCCCTTTGTAGTAGGTAGTGTCAAAATTTGCATCACTGAAATAAAATAAAATAAGTGGAAAAATATTATGAGTATATTAAGAATGATAAACCCATATCCAGCTATTGTCAGAAAAATAATATTTCTTAGCACTGAGAAACCTATACTTGAAACTTAGGTTTATTTGCATATATATAAATTATTTCCATGTTTTCTGTTGTTTGCTCTACTTATTTCCATACAAGTAAGGGAAATTATATTTTCCCCTTGTATCCCAGTTTAGGTAAATAAAACTGTGACAGTTTGACATTGACAAACATTTCAAGGAATACATTTTCCTTCTCTGACATGCAATCCTCCTTGATTTTAGTCTTGGCCAAGAAATAGCCACATTCCTCATGTGCCCCTTTCTCTCCTCAGGATACAAAGGAAATTCTCCTTTCAGGAAGTAGCGGCCATCAGTTGTCAGTTTTCTAATACCCCATGGCATGACATACATTGTCAAGATGCGGGAAAGTTTGCTTCACATCTAGAAGTTTTGGGCAGCAGTAAGCAGAAGGAGTTATATTAGAAAGATAAAAATATTCTTGAGGTGTAGAGGAGAGTGACAAAAGGCTCAAAGGTGAAAAGTGAAGGAAGAGACAAGAGCAGCAAGGTACAAAAGAGACGGCACATGACATGGATTGAGCTGACAAGGAATAGGAAAGGAGATGCTTGGCATGGGTAGAACTATAGGGAGTTTTCAAATTTAGTGAGTGGAGTTTGAACTTGTGTGTGAAAAAGGACAGAGAGATCAAGACAAGGGTGCGACTGAGAGAGCATCTTCTTGAAATTGTGGGAAATAAAATAATTTTAATTACAGAATTTGGAAAGATTGAAGGTGAAGAGAGAAACTACTACAGTACAAACAAGTTTGGCCACAAACCGAAGGCTGAGGAAGGAGCTACAGTTTTGATTGGAGGCTGAAGGAACTAGTGATGCAGAAAAATAAAGAAGCCTTCAGCTTTGCTGCTGCAAGATCTTTGGTGAACTTCACCTTTTTTTTATAGTTGCTCCACAAAAGCAGTTAGAACAGCCTAGCACAATTAAGAACTACTAATTCAGTTGCTGGTCACTGCCAGTAGTCTAATGAATCCAAGTAACTGAAGGCATATGAATAACGTTATTAAATTGCTAAAGCTAAAATATTCAAGGTTAAAGCTGTTCCAGTTACGTTGGTACACGTGCTTATTAACACTTATATTTCAGTTTGTTCTAAAAGATTGATTTCAGACTTTCAAGTATTGCTGAGATACTTTTACTTTGCATTAATTACAAAAAATAATCCTACCTTTCCCAGATACCTTGGTTTGGATTCTCCAATAAGTTAATTAAAAGTAATACACAGTGGAACAGTTTTCATTTGTCTTACTAACATTTCTTTCCTGTTTCATGTCATGCAGTTTCCTATAAAGCAATACATTTTTGCATTTGCATTATGATGTACATGTCCAGAACTTGATTGTTTTCTTGATAAATTCAGCTTCTGTCATTGAGATTACCAAATTATTATTGACTTCCATTTTATCAGAGTCCGTTAAAGGTTCAGTAACTCAACAGTACTAATGTGGTATCCTTTACCTTTTTTATTTCTTATTTTGGTATTTTTGCAAAGGTCTGCTTGATTTTGTTTTTAATTAGGATGCGAAGAATGTAGTAATAGTTACTCTTACATAAGTCACATAATTACATTTATGGAGTGTTTTTTATTTGTAGATCTTAAGGTACTAATCAAAGGTAGGTATCTTCTCCAGTTCACAGATTGGGAGAGTGCAGCACAGAGTAGCTGTGTGACATCCCATTTGTACTGAGTATGTCCATGCTGCAGTCACTGCTGTGATTGTAGGTCATGTAGTCATACCTGAGCTAGCATTAAATTAATCAACTCCGGTACTGTGCTAGTAGTGTACCACAGAGCTCAGCATGGACTAATCATCTGAGTATTTACTCAGCTTCTGAAGTAGATTTTACAGCCTATGTCAAGTTGCATGCCGCTGTGACTACACTTCCAGTAGTACCTATTTTAGAACTAGCTCTGATATGACTACAGTCAAAGCAGTGAGTGTGATGTAGACGTATCAGTAGGGTACATCTGCACCCTGACAGTATTGTGCTGTAGCAGAGTTGCTTTGAGCATGCCCCACCTACATTTTCTTACTCATATTCCACATCCAGAAAGGTGCTAGCAAAAATACTCTGGGGTAGTTTACAGGAAGTACTCAAGTGCACCAAAGACTGAAGCCTTGAGAGCAGCATCCCTCTGTAGTGTCTCTAGAAAGCTTAACCTTTAGTATACTTGATAGCAATTCCCAGTAGAAATTCACCATCTCATTTTTTGGGTTAAGAAATGGGCTGGCAGAGTGTGCCTGGAAATGACTACAGGATAATCATGTCTTTAGTGACAAAGGAATAGAAACACCTGTTTTCTGGCTCTCTTGCATTGCCTCATCTTCTAGATTAGGGGGTGTAGTGGGATGAAATCAATCTGCAAAAAACATAATTACACAAGCAAATAATTATGTTGTACTAATCTTAATGTGAGAAACCTTTCAGAAGGTGAACTGTATTAATGTATATTTATAAAATTATAAATAGATTGAATAGTTTCTACGATCTATATAAATATAGTTTGCTTCTTTAAAATCTATACGCAAGGCCTCAAATCCTAAATAATAATTGCAGTGTGTGGTAAGTAGAAGAACTCCTAGTAAAGACTTCACAAAGCATCAGTTTGTCCATGATACCTCACTTCAGGTTTGTTATTAATATCATACTTTTACTTCACG
The DNA here is from genome assembly GCF_001723915.1 of Gavialis gangeticus. Classification (NCBI taxonomy): domain Eukaryota; kingdom Metazoa; phylum Chordata; order Crocodylia; family Gavialidae; genus Gavialis; species Gavialis gangeticus. The sequence continues at coordinate 243,325,515 of NW_017729032.1, forward strand.
TCCAGACTAGTTTTGAAAAATGAAAGCAGTGGGAATTCAACCACATTTCCAAGGGTATGGTTCCCAGGCTGTGCACACAGAAATTACTGTACCTTGCCTAAATGAATGCTATTCTGTTGAATAAATTATAGAAGATTTGCCTGAGTTTTTTATTTGTTTGTTTTTTGGGTTTGTTTCTTTTACCTGATTAGTTAATGTGATTTTGAGTGATTTTAGATGCATCACTGATGGTGGTCTGTATTAGGTGCAAGGCCAATCCACAAAATAATAATAATAATAATAATAATCCCATTAACATGCTTTAACATGCTCCTGGAGTGTCATTGTTAAATTACTGAATTTATGAATGGGGAAACTATCAGGCTTAAATTGAAACATTAGTGTGGCATTTCTGGTAGCAAATAGCTACATTTATTTCTGAACTGCATGCAGTGATTTTGTTTTCCTGTCTTTTTGTTTCATAACAGAAATCAAGGACTATTGCATAAAAAAAAATTAAAAGTGAAAAATAAATTGGGAGAACAGCATGTTGTTTATGCCAGTCGCAGGCCAAAACAGGCTAGAACTAGGTTAGAAGATATCTTCATTTGTGTACTTATAACTTCTGCACAGAAGGGCTACTCTGTACTTAGAAAATGTTGACCAAACAAATTGTGTGCATGTGTGAGGAAAAAGGAGAAGGAATTTTAAATTGAGGTGAAGTTTATGACATTCATAGATATATATTTAAAACGGTACAAATTAAGTTGTTTCTTTAAAAAAAAAAAGAAAGAAAAATCTCTCTTGGACTTATTCAGTCATTAGAAATCTTAACACACAGGCTAGGAAATTCCAAAGCAGTCTAAAGAACATATGTAATGTTGTATACCATATATTATAAAATATGTATATAATGGGTATTAAGAATCTACAGTAAATAAACTTTATTATTGCATGTACATGTCTTCATGTACAATTGTATATAGGATCATAGGAAAGTAGGGCTGGAAAGGGACCTCATAAGGTCATTTAGTCCAGCTCTGTAGGCAACCCAAGGTAGGATCATCTCTGACTAGACCATCCCAGCCAAGTGTCTGTGCAATCTGCTCTTTTCCAGGAATGGAGATTCCACGATTTCTTTACGTAGCCTCTTCTAGTGCTTGACCACTCTCATAGTCAGAAAGTTCTTTTTACTGTCCATGCTCTAGGTTGACGATTTTGCTGGTGTATGTACCACCCCCCTGCACAGCTGATTCCCTGAGTTTGCCAAGCTATTCTTGAACATGGTGTTGAGGATACACACTGTTTTTGGGACTTCAACATCTACACTGAGGCTGCCTCTTCAGGATTGGAGCTGGACTTTATGGCCTCCCTGTCAATGATGTAGCTATCCTGGATAGTAACTGGGCAACCCCATGAAGTGTTGGCACATGTTGAACATATTTTGTACTGCTTGATTTGTAGAATGGCGGGGGATAGGACACCATTTATGCGGTTCAGCCTCCCTTTGTCATTCAGGTTTGCAGCCTTGAAGTGTTTCTGAAATCTCTGGTGCACCTAGATCTACAGGTGGAAGTGGTGGTTAGGACCATCTTTCACTTCATTCGGTGATAAGGCTGCAACCTGTTCCTTTGAGATTTAGATCTGGCTACCATCATAACCTTGAGGCTAATATACTGTAATACTTTTTATGCAGGCGGACCTTAAAAATGGTCTGGAAGCTTCAGCTGGTACGGCGCATGACAACCATGACAGGAGTGGGTTGGTCATTAGAAGCATATAATTCAAGTACTTCTGACACTGCATTGGCTCCCAGTAGCTTTCTGGACACCGTTCAAGGTTCTGGGTTTGACCTATGAGATCCTAAATGGTTTGTACCCAATATACCTAAAGGACCACCTTTTCTCTTGCCCTTCCATGATCCCTAATGTCAGCCATGAGCAATCTCCTGTAAGTACCATTATTATACTAAGCCTTCTTGGCAAAAAAAATCATGGGAGGTCATGCTTAGCAGTTGTTCCTCAGGTCTGGAGCTCCCTACCTCCTTTGAGGCTCACCAGAGCCTGAGCCTGGGCATTTTTCAGAAGCACGTTTCTATTTGGGCAAGCATCTAGCAAACAAAGCCAGACTGAAATATTTTTGGGGGGGATGGGGTTTCTTTTTTATGTGGATGTTCTAGTTACCCTTTAAGTTGTTTTGTTTTCTTACTATTTTCTTGTTCTCTTATTGTAAGTCCTGCTGAGTATTGGTTGGGAAGGGTGGTGTATACATTGAATAAATAAAATTAAAGAAATAATCTCCAAAATAAATTTCCTCTGCTGGAGTTTGAGGCCATTACTCCTAGTCCTGTATGTACTTAAAGGACTGCCTATAGCCACAGAAAAAAGGTCTCTTTCCCCTTTATAATTTCCCTTCAGGTATTTGAAGAGTGTTATTAAATCCCCACTCTTCTCCAAATGAAATAAGTATAGTTCTTTCCACTTTTTCTCATGAATCATGCTTCCCAGGCCTCCAGTCATTTTAGTTGCTCTCTTTTTAATCTCTCTATCTTCTTCTAGAAGTATGGGGCCCAAAACTGGACACACTATTCTATTTGGCCCTGGTTAGGTCATACCTAGGACCTTTTATGCCAAGTGACATTCTTGTTAATACAATTCAAAATATTGTTTGCTTTTTTGCAACAAAAACACACCGTGAGCTCTGCAGTTTATGGTTTGCTGCAGCCCCTATGTTTTTCTCTGCAGTACTGCAGTCTAGCCAATCATTTCCCTAGTCTGGAGTTGTACATTCAATTATTCCTTCCCAAATGCAGAATTTTGTATCTGTCCTTGATTAATTTAATTTGATTTAATTTTGGACCTTTTCTCCAATTTACCTAGATCATTTTGAATCCTAGCCATACCACCCAACAGTGCAAACCCATTGAACAATAAGGAGAATGAAACAAACAGGATCACAGTGTGACAAACTGCCAATAAATTATTCTGATAAATTAAAAGCATTGAAATCCATTTCTATTTGGTATATTTTCAGAAGGAAATGAGAAACAAGGTTTCTGATCCCTTGCTTAGTACTCTAACCATTCTACCACAGTGTCAGTCATTCTGTTGCTTTCTTAACTATATGGCACATAAGCTCCTGCAAGTAGGGTGGAATTTGCTTTTATGTTATATTCTGTTGCCTGATTGTTAGGGTGTCCATTGCAAGACATGGAAAATGTGGTTTTTCAGACTGAAGAGGTCTAGAACTCAGCTCTGATTTCCTAACAACTCTCCCTGTTTTTCCTTAGTCTTGGTCTATTACTGAAAGCTTGAAAAAGATAATTATTAGAGTGAAAGAGTATAATATAATTTACCCTTTAACTCAGATGTTTCACTTGAAGCCCATTTAAAAGGTATTCCCAAACCTTGTATTTGTCACAGAAAGTTGTATTTGCCATGCAACCCTGTATCATCATCTGGGATCGGGGCTTGATTTGGTGATTTGATCCTAGTCTATTTCGTGTCAGGAAATTAGAAGCACCTATGAAGTTAGTAAAAAGTCAGTTCAGTGAATGAATAGTGCTATGTCTGATGATGCTACGGGTCTTTTTTACCAGGTAGGGAGACTAAGACATGGTTGTCCTTAACTATAAGGAAGTATATTGGACCCTAACAGGTACAATTCTAAATTAGAAATAAAGCATTTTTAGCAGTTTTATCATTTTAATATGGTAGCCAGTGAAAGTGGATACTCACCACCCCAAGATATTGTGAACGTGACTTCTCTGGTTGATCAGGCTGTGAGGGAGGTTTCAAAAATAACTTTTCTGATTCGTTGGTTTTCTTCATACCCTCAAGCAAAAGTATTTTTCATCCTCCTTTTTGGCAAAGGCAAACTCATTTTTTCTGTTCAAAATCTCCTTACTATGAAAAAACCAAACCATAAGCCATGTCCTATGCTCCCTTTCACAAAGGAGATCTAATAATACTTTTGGGGGGGGTTAATACTTTAAATTCTCAAGAAAATTATTGGATTTTTTTTTAATGTGTCTTCATTAAAGTAAGCAGTGTAGAGGATTTGGGATATAAAACGTTGGGTCTTTCTTACTGGTTGGGGGGTGAATGAACACAGTTTTAAAAAAAGCCCCATGGTTGTGCTGTTTTTGTTTACATCATGATGAAAGTTCTTCAATGAATATAGTACAGTTTCAATTAACTTCTGGATCAGATGGCTGAGTAATTCTCTGCATTAAAAGGTTCAACATAAATTAATGTGTTTAAAATGGGGTTAAACCACCAAACTTGTAAATAATGCTGTAAAGAAGCAGATGTTTTAGAAGGAACTTGACTGAAATTTATGGAAAACAGTAGTATATATTAAACTCCTGGAGTAAAACTATACTATATGGTTTGCTGCTGATTTTTCTGTCTATTTTGTTTAAGGATCAGAATGATGTTTTCGGTTTTAAATACAGATTAGGAAAAAAATCCTATAATCTAACAAAAGCACACGAGAAGCACTGCATAAGTATTGCCCTTCATGTATTCAAGAGTTTGGGTATTAAACTTCTATGAATTCATTGAAGCTTTCTCTGGAATTACTTAGGAATTGCCCTGTTAGCAAGAATTATCGTTTTAAATGTGTGAAGATTCTGACTCCATCTCTTTCATAGTGGAAATCTGACCTGAAGGCCCAATCTCTATAATGAAATTGGTTGGGGGGAAAAACCACCATTTTTTTTCTTTTATTTTGTGTACAGTATTTTCCTTTATACAAGGCACCTTCTACATATTACAGGTATCACAAAATTAGCTGGTTAATGGTACAGTTACCTGAAGAACAGCTATACATACAAAGTACCTTGCACACCATAGAAAGCACAACCAGCTATAAAGTTAAATCTAAAAAATGAGCACTAACTTAAAAGCTGGTTGCTATTGATAGCATGTATAGCAGGGTCTCCCCTGTGGCTGGGAGCCCCACCAGATGATGAGGCTCCCAGCTGCAGGGGTACACCATGTCTAGCTGGGGCTGAGAGTTCCACAGCTGTAGTGACTGTCAGCCCCAGCAGTTACCAGCTGTGGGTCCTGGCAGCACAGGGACCCTGTAGCTGTGGATGCTGGGCACTAGCACCCAGCTGAGTCATGGCAGCTGGGGGGCATGGATGCCCTGGGGGTGTGTAAAACCCCCACGGCTGGGGAACAGTGGCTGTAGCAATCTCCCAGGTTCAGGGGTATGTGAAGCCCTTGGATCTGGGGAGTTCACAACAGCTGCGATTCCCCAAGCCCTGGGGGTACATGGGGTGCCCCCACAGTTGGGAGTCCCTCAACTGAAGGGACTCCCAACCGTTGAAATTTGCTGGCAATAAAGTGAGATGGGATCTAATGTGTGATCCCAGAAGACTGATTCCTGCCATGCACATGTGGCATAGCAGATGGCATGATTGTGTGGACTGTGCCTTAGCTCCCATTGCTCCTTTAATTGTATATGTAAAGGTGGTGTAAACATCGTTAAGTAGTGAAGCTTCTTTGACATTTGCTGCTGCTCGTGCTACCCTGGCTTTCCAGTGGAAGAGAGATTAGTGATATTGAATTGGAGTATATTTTTCAAGAAATTCATTTTATTTGAAGACAGACACCAGTCCTAGAGCAGTCATAGTCATAATGGTATGCAACCTAACCTTTCATACAAGAATCTTAGACCAACATGAATGCTCAGTTCCAGGGAAAGAACTCCAAGAATTAACCTGAATCAGAGGCGAATGCATAGAGAAAATTCTACTGCTCTTTTCATGGCTCCTTTTACCCAGAAGCTTTCAGAACAAAGCTTCAGAGCAACATAGCGTTTCTTCCGAAGACGAGACATTTTCTTGCGTACATATCTAGTCCTGCCATGCAAACTAAAGATACTAGTTGTAAAGTACCTCATTAGTGTTTTATTAGAAGAAAAGGTTTGAGATCCCCCCACCCCCCCCAAGGCTGAGTCTGGGGAAAAGTACAGTATTGCCTACTAGCCTGTGATAAGTATAATTGCTGTCTGGGCACATAAATATGTCAGGTTTAAGGTTGTATGAATAACTGACTTTTTAGTTTTGTGGCTGAAATGAAAAATAAAATGAAGCACTTTGAGTCAACCCCAAATCCAACTCTGTTTGGAATTTTGCAAAATGCATTGTTTCCAGTAATTTTTTTAAAAAGCAGAAAGCTAGATTCCCTAGGGGATTTATGGCATTGATAAAACCAGTGAAGAGGAGGAGGAAGAGTTATTACTTCCACCTCTCTTTATGTCAGTGCATTGATTTACTCACCAGGAATGTGGAAGACCCAGCCTCAGACACCTTATCCCCTTCGACCCCTGTTTTTAATATGAATGTAGATATTTCTGTTCCTGGTTTTCATTGAAACCTGGTCATTTTGTCCAATATTATCTCTGTAGTTTTCCTCTTAAAGAGGTCTTTCCTCTCATGCTCCCTTCTCTTGTCCTTTTTCTTACTGCTTTCCTCCTTTTTTGCATGGAACATTTTGGGGTAGGTCATTCTCAACTATGTCTATTGAATATATTTCACTTTGCATACAGTATTCAACACAGAAGGGAGAATAACGTGACCATGGCGTAAGAGCTATTTTCAGTGTACATGAGCTACTTTCTCCCTCCTCCTTGGTAGGTTCAGGGACATCATTCTTAGTTCCTGAAGAAGGTCTGTGCAATCTTGGGCTACTCTGCACCTGGAATGTCCCCCTAATACTGCCCCCAAAATATCCTGGTAGTTCCTTGAACAGGTTGGGGAGGAGTGGGGAAGAGGGAGGACATGCTGCTGCATAAACATAACCTCAGACCTTTTACAGGATTCTTCTGCAACTTCTCTGTGGCTTTCAATATACTATTGTGTCTGTCAGTTTCCTTTTTCTGCTCTTTTTTTCAACCACTCTTTTCTGTATTTCCCAATCTTTGTTAACATCACCCTTCTACACTTTTTCCCCAAGTATTTCAAACGACCATTCTTAGGTGGCTACTTGTTTTCTGTCCGACTTCTTCCTTTTCTTTTAGCCACCTCTTTCTGCACAAAATATGTGCCGATTTAATTCTAAGAAAAAATTGACAAGGTATTATATGACCTCCCTTACCTTTTCTGTACCTTTCTACAATTCATTCCTTTTCCTTCCCTATTTCAGATGGAGAAGATTTTCATGTACTCTTCTCTAATCCCTCTGCTTGCCCAGTAATCCCCACCTATATAATTTTGTGATGTCTATTTTTGTTCCTCCTTTACTCTTTTGCTTAACTCACAATAGAAGTAAGTTTTAGTTCTCCCATAAATCAAAAAGAAAATGAAACAAAAAAACCAGAATAATCACTGCCTTTGGCCTTAATGCCTCTTCTTGTCTCGAAGCCCATTTAACATACTACTTTCAAACAGTTTCTGAAGATCCTCTCTGCCAACTCAGTCCTCCATTCTCTCAAGTCTGGCTTCTGCACCTTATGCTCCACAGATAGTGCTCTTACTGAAGTCTCTGACTGCTTCATAACAGAAACTTAACCAATACAATATCCTAATTCTTCTTGACCTCAACACAATTGTTCCTGTTCTATTTTTTTTCTCCCCTCACCACCACTCTTGGCTCTTCTCAGGTACTTAATTTCCACTTCTGAATCTTGCTGTCGGTGTGTTTCATGTTTTCTGAAGTCCAGTTTCCTGAGGTACCTAGTTCTAATTTGCAGAAGTGCTGAATCCTCATAACTCCTACTGAAGCCAGTGAGACCTGTCCTCTGAACAAATGAACTGCTTTGAAATGCTAAGCCCTCTAAAATATCAGGATCTAGGCATCTGGAAATGAACTCTGGAAAATGAATATACATTTTTGACCCTAATGTTTCGCACTCACCTCCCCATTCTGCAAAATGGAAATAATACCCACTTTTCTCAGAGCAATGTGTATAGAAAAAATCCACTGTTTCTGAAGCGATCAGAAACTACAGTGATGAGAATCTTAGAAAATTCTATAAGAATAGCATTTGAATGCAGTTTTGCAAATAATGCTTGGGACATATATTAAACAATGAGGCCAGAACAAAATACCTAAATAGCCGTGAATTTAGGAAGCCCTGTCCATCCCCCTCAAAAAAAGTATAGTACCTTCTAAATGGAGACAATCACAGGTGACATACAGAAAAGAATGTCTCTATTTAACACCAACAGTATTCAAATGAATTACTAAACAGTCATTTTTGCTTTGTCTCAAAAACTTTTAACAAAAAAATTAATTGACGTGATTTTATTTTAATATCATACACTGTGAATATGTGGCTGTGAACCTTTTTAACATATATTTTAAAATTTAAGTTACATGATGGCTAAGTACAGACATGCAAAAAGTCCAGTGCAGAATCGATTCAGTCTACATGGGTATCTCTGAGATGTATAGGTAGGAGTGGGAACTACTGGAACATAAGTTTGTGCTTTGGTGGTGGGGGGGATCATGCAGATGCGTTCATGGGCCGAGGCCAGAATGCAGGGAACACTCCAGCATGCCTCCCAGCACGCCAGAGATTTCTGAAGGCAGCTGATCACAGCCAATCAGGGGCCATCCCTGATTGGCTGTCAGGCAGAAGCCCCAAACCCTCTGCTGTCACCATGGACCCTCCCCTGTGTCCAGCCCTAGGCTTCCAGAGTGGGTCACCATGGCACACCCTGCAGCCCAGCCACTGGTGTCAGCAGGCACCCCGTGTGATTCCAGGCCATTCTCTGGAGCTCCAAAGGCTGGAAGATCACAGCTGCCATCATCTCCCAGCCTCAGAGCTGCATGAAACCCCCAGCACTGGGAGACTGCAGTAGCTGTGATATCCCAGTCCCTAGGGTTTCATTCAACCCTGAGGTTAGGAGATTATGGCAGCTGTGATCTCCAAACAATGGGGGTTTCACACAGCCCCAAGGCTGGTAGATTGTGGTAGCTGTGATCTCCCAGGTGCAGGGGTTTCATGCAGGCTGGAGGCTTAGAGATCACACCAGCTGCATCTCCCAGCCAAGGGGACTGTGTGCCCTAGAAGCTGCTAACTCTGGGTGCTGGCAGAACCTGGCAGCTGCTAGGTCCCAGAGTGCCATAGCTGTGGACACTGGGTCCTAACAATATGCCTCTTGGTGCTGGGATCTATCTGGGTCCCAGGAATTACAGGGCATGGATGCAACCTCTCAGTCCCAGGGGCTTGGAGACAGTGGCAGCTGTGATCTTCCTTGGAGCTTCTGCGAACAGTGTGGTGTGAGTAGTGAAATCATGCTGGGTGCCTGCTGCCAGGTACCTACCATTCCACAGAGCTCTGAGGGGCCTGATCCTTGCTACTAAGGGCCCCCCTTCCCCTTCTCCCCACAAAGAGAGACATTGTATAAAGACAGAAAATTCCTGAGCTAGAGAAGCTCTCTTCCCTGCCCCCACCTGCCTGTAGTTGACATATCAGAACAGCCAAGCACAGACAAGGCTAGCAAGCTACTCTATGAGGGCATGGCAATTGGGGCCTTCAAAGCAGCCTGGGATGCTGAGGACTGCAACCAACATGATTTGGGAAGGGATCTGGTACTGAAGATGGATAGACCTATTTAAGTAAAATTGGTTAAGTCTGATACTACATCTATCCATGTCTGTCAGACTGGGTTCTGCTGTTTTTAACCAGTCTCTGTGCTCCAAACTTCTGTCCTTTTATGGCTATAGACTAGTTTCCAGCCACTTAAACCAAAAAAAGTGTGGTGTCTGCACCTGCTCAATATGTTAATGGTAGGCATGCACTGATAAAGACTTTTTTGTCTGATACCAATAGCTGATTATAAACTAGCCATATCTGCCAATACTGATCTGTTAGCTGATTTACAGGAATGCAGCCTGGCAGCTTGGAGAGTAGTGCCCTGCCAGTAAGTCTGTGGGAGGGGGAAGGAGCTTGGGGGGGCAGATCAAGGCCCCCATGGGGAGGAAGGGCAGGAGTGGGGCTGTGGCAGGGGCAGGCGCTGCCCAGCCAAGGCAGTGAATGTGACCCAGGGATGGGAATGGGATGGAGCTGTGGGCAGCTTCTCCAGAGTGGGGGAGGAGGGTGGCTCCCTGCTGATGCACACATCCCTGAGGGAGGCATGGGGGGCATGTGCCTCCCCAGAATTTTGCTGAGACAAGGGTGGGCTGTCTGTTGTGGGCTCAGGGGCTGGGGATGTGCCAGCTTCTTCCCACTGGGGGTGGGCTGGGCTCAACTGTGCGGCAGGCAGTGGCAGTTTTTGGATGGGTAGCTATGGGGCAGCTGCTATGAATTTAGGCGTGGCTGTAGCCCCCCCAAAGCCCCCACCAACACAGCCCCTTTTCAGGGCATTCTGCTCTGTTGCCCTTCCCTCAGGAGCCATGTTGCATGAGGGAAAGGCAACAGAGCAGAATGCTCTGAGCAGGGGCAGTGCTAGGGAGGCTTGGGGGGCTACAGTCCCCCCAAGATTCCCCAAAGCTCCCCCTTCTCAGCACCGCTGCTTCTACCGCATGCGCTGTGCAGATGAGCTCACCCCACCCCTGATGGGAAGAGGCTGGCATAGATCTTGGCCCCAAGCCTGCAGCAGGCAGCTCAACCTCACCCCACACACAAATCTGGGGGGGGGAGATGCCTCCCACCCTCTCCTAGGGGTGTGCGCATCAGCAGAGAGCTGCCCCCCCTTCCTGTGTTCCCCAGATGAGCTGCCTGTGGCTCTGTCCTACTCCTGGCCCTAGGGTCACATTCACTGTCCTGGCTAGGCAGCCCCTTTCCCTGTCCCACTCCCTTCTTTACTGTGGGGGCCTCGAGCTGCCTCCCCATGCCATTCCTCCCCCCTCACCAGACTTACCAGCTGGATGCTGCTTTCCATGCTGCCAGGCTGCATTCCTGGCCACGTGCATGCTGCAGATGCACTCATGCACACAACATTTATCAGTGACATTGACTGCACAGGCCAAAAAAGTCAATGGCCAATGATGTTAATATTTCTTTTGTCGGTGCTGATTCGATACACAACCAATATATCAATGCACCTCTAGTTAATGGAAACTTGAGTAGGAAATTAATGCAACTAAGCCTGTAAATTAAAATATCATAATTATAAAAATTATGTTAGTTCAATTTTACATCTTATAACAGCACGTTACAATGGTGTTTTCTGCTTTCTGGCATGAAGGATTTAGAAAATATATGCTGTTTAATTTATCTCCTTTTTTCCCCTCTCATTTCAGTGGATTAAAAGGACAACTTGTGCCTTTCTGTGAAACTGGACTAGGACATTCATTTATTTTAAAAATTAAAAATCAGGTGTTTGCAATATGTCTTCTAAGCTATCAAATTATCCCCTTCAAAAATATTTATCAATTATTTCATATCTAATATTCCAGTGGGCAAAAATTATGAGTGAACATGTTCCTGCATGAAAGGCTTGGACTTCTTTGAAATAACAGGTTCAGATGTATAGGATTGAATTTAATGTTATGATTTTAGAGGAAGTTTCAAAAGGGAGCAAAATTAATTTCTTGCTTTCCTGCAAACTATAGTACATTTCATCAGAGGAAAACTATGTAAATTGAGTAGCATTAATCAATTTATGTTTACTTATTTCAAACCAGTGTACTGGTATTTCAGTCAATGGTCTTAACATATATATAAACACTATGTTCAGCTAGTAAGCTTTATTTAAAAGTGTTCCTTACAAAACAGAAGTAAAACTGAGGTAGAAAAGCAGTCTTTTGATCAGTCAGAGCTTCTCATTTTCCTGTCTCTGCGTCACCAGAGAATTTCACTCCTACCTATAGAATTTCTCTACCTACGTACAGAAGTTTGTTGTTGTGTGTTTAGGTATTCAGGATTATTAGCCTCTCAACTGAAGAGTAAGAAAACTGCTCTTCAGTTGCTCTGCTTCTCTAATTAGTTCTCCGAGGGGGGGGGGGAAGAAAAGAAAAAGAAAAATCAAGAGTAGTGATGGCTGGAGAATTCAAAAATCAAAACTCAAAGATTACTGCTTACCTTTTCTCCACATCATAGCCTGTATCATCTATTCATACAATAATTTTTATACAACACCAAATAAGAAAAAAAAAAAAAGGAGATTCTCAAGCATTTTCCCCCTTCCAAGATTATGACTAAAATTGTTTAGATGCTGTATTTGGAAGGAAGGAAGGAAACCTAGTGATGCTGGTGTTTTTGTTTGCTTATCAGTACTGTCCTAAAGAGACTGGAATCTCTTGCTGTTTTCAAGGTGTGCATTCCTATAAGCTGAAGATTGATCTCCAGTTGTTAATGTGTACTAGTAAATGTGAAAAGGAGCAAGATACATTAACTTTATCAAGACCTTTAGCTCTATCTGATTTTAACCACAATGAAAACACATTTGCCACTGCTTTTATTTCCAGACAATCCACCCAAGGTATTGCTAGTGGATTCCTGTCTAAATTCTGTCAAGAACAAAACCAAATCTTGTTTTAGTTTTAAAATACAATACAATCAGTGGATTTAGTCACAGTGATATACAGTACTTTTTTTTGGAAAATTATCTAGGGAAATAAGACTCTACTCTGTGACCCAAAACTTAAAACATTAGGGTTTGTCTGTACCATATATACCAAGCTGAAATAAACTGAGATCGCTACTACCTGCTTTGCTTTCTTTCATTGTGAGCTTCTGTAAGCCCAACTCAAGAAATTCTGTTCCATCACTAGAAGTGCTTGAAAAATACTGTGTCTATGTATTTCATGTAAGACGATTTCCATACATAAAAGAAAAACAGCATTGGTTCACTACTTTGGTATTGGATTTTGGTAAGCCTTCAGGGTAATTATAGCACAGTACAAAACAAAATGCTGCTGCTTTAATTAACAAAAAAGCAAATATGACATTGTCAAGCCCTTCTGCTTCTTTTTTATTTTATTACGGCAGCTTAGCTCAAATACAGTCAAAGTGGCAAAGACTGATGGAATGTAGTCTGTTAAAAATGTTCTTGTATTTATTCAAAATCAGTATAGCTACTTATAGTTTTTAACTAAGCAGGAGCAGGGTTGGGGCCAATAAGCAGGGATCTGGAGTGCTTGGGTGAGGGCAGTGGGCCTAATCCAGGCCAACAGAGGAGAGGGGCAAGTGGGATGGTTCCATGAAGGTGTAGCCTAGAGTGGCTACACCGTAGTGCAACATGAGCTGGGCAATGCATATTGGACATAATCCTGCCCTGGAATGGCATAACTATAAGCCACATAGCAAGTGCTTAAAACCAATTTCAAGTTTTAATGTGTGGACAATCCAGGAGTTAAGTTTTCTACAAGCCGTCCAAAATTACTGTGTAACAAGGCCCTTAAGTACCTAGTAATCGAGAGAGAATCTCTCCTGGAGTTTCTGCTACGTTTCTAAATTTTGGGATGCCATAGAATATGGATTTATATTTTATCTTTTCGAGCATATATCTCATAATTTTGGACAGTGGGTTAACTGTAGCTATTTCCCATTTGATTAGCCCTGTATGATTGCTTCAATGTTTTCTTTATATTTTGGAAAATATTAAGGAAATAAAAAAAATACTTATTGATAGATAACTGCCATAGCAAAAGGACATACTAAAGCAAATAAGGATTGAATATTGTAAATTTATATTTTGTTCATTGAGCCAAGAATCTCAATGAGCAGATACAACAGCAGGGGAATTTCTCATTTGCTGGAAAATTAGAAAAAACAGTTTCAGTCTAATTCATTTCTGAAATATAGCTATAGATAAAATAGTTTCCTGCAAACAAAATGTTTTTTCCCCTTCTAGCTGTACTTATGCTTTTATTGGGCTCTTAATGTGTCTTTTTATCTACATTAAAGTACAGTCAGCTGCAGATTGGTGATCTCTTGCTAGAAACAAGCATTGGAAGAGCAGTACAGAAAAGTGCTTAAGAGTTTTATACACAGCTATATACAAAAACTATTTGTGGCATAATTGTTGTGGGCTGTCATTTCTTATCAAGCTCCAATATAAAGGTCTGGTCTTTCCAGGCTTCATGTACTTGTCTTGTTCTTTACAAGATTGACATTTAGCTTTACAGGGAAGTCTGGTAAATTATGAGTAATCAATCTGCTTTTTAAAAAATTCATTGTAGTATTTCTTCTATTAACTTTTTTTCCTTGATTTTTTTCTTGGATTGTGGCATGACCTACATGTTCTAAAAATGTTTTAATGTTCAAAATTATATTAGTGATTCTGTGATTGAGCTAGCCAAATTATTCTCTTGTCCTGCAAACGAATTATAGTAAATTATAGTCTTTCAGAACATAAAGACTGTAATAATTCTGACAGCATTATGAGAGAAATAATGGATCATTTATTACCAGATAACTTTTGCTTTCAGTGAGAAAAATATAAACTCTGCTATTTTTCTTACCAGCTTAGGAGTGAATAAAAGTGTTTTGAAAAAAAAATTGAAACCTAGCCCAGTATTCTTTTTTTTTCTAAGTATCATGGATCCCATTAGCACAGATCTAATAATTTGGAACAATAACTTGTATACAGGAGAGATGACCAAGTCACTTTTCACCATGTGCTAATAACATTTTAGTATTTTCAGTTATATGAGTACAGGGGAAAAAATGAGTCCAGATAACCTCAATTTAAAAATCAGCCTTGTATTCTTGTGAAAAAATATAATTTAATTTTTACCAAAGAAGGGCATCTGTTGGTAGAGATGGTCCTCTTATCTTAATGTTATATTTCATATGTCAGAAAATTTCAGATATCCCCATGGAATCTCTCTCTCAATTGTCTGTCTTTCGGAAAGTATCACATTTTGATATATGAATAAATGTCTGTTTTATGAGTATATGTTAGATATTAAGGACAAATCAAAATAATGAGAGATAATTAGATGTATTTGTATTTTCTAAATATAGTATGTCCCTGTTTTCAGGTGTGTGTATGTAATATCACTTGTGTTTAGTTGTTAATTTAATTTTATAAAATGGAAAAAAAAACATGTTTTCCCTCAAACTGAGAAGTATTGTATGTTGCAATACTGTCTACAGAGAGCAAATAATTTTGATTCCTTGGGGAAGAAGATAATTCCTGTTATATCGTCCTTCTTTTAGGTACTTCATAATTACCTGAAATAGGGAAGAAAAGCCTATCTGTGGTGGGTGCACACCCAAATAGCATGTAATTTCTGCCTTTCGCCACAGAAGTGGCTAATGAAGACATTACTGTGAAGAATATGATTCTCCATTTATAATATTATTCCATTTAAAGGGAAGGCTCATGAAAATTTATTTACCTACTTACAGACTGCAGTAGATGGTAATGTTCTTCCACAGAATGGGCCTCATGGCCTCAGCCTAGCAATTATCCCTCTGTGCTTAAACCAAGATGA
>NW_017729032.1:243345837-243349136 GCF_001723915.1 Gavialis gangeticus
AATATGATTCTCCATTTATAATATTATTCCATTTAAAGGGAAGGCTCATGAAAATTTATTTACCTACTTACAGACTGCAGTAGATGGTAATGTTCTTCCACAGAATGGGCCTCATGGCCTCAGCCTAGCAATTATCCCTCTGTGCTTAACCCAAGATGAGAGCTATGCAGCACTAGTAAGCAAAACATTATCTGCCAATGTCTTGAAACTGACTTTCCCAAGAGAAATGCTGGTATTCCCCTCATGGTATGAACAGCATTTGACATAATGAAAAGAGCAGCATTCATTCCAGCTGTATAAGCAGTTATCTCTGCATCTAACTGGAAATGGGACACCCATTTTTCAGCACTATTCAATGGTCATGTGAGCCATTCAGTAAAGAAGCCCCCTATCAACATAGAATCCTTTTGTCAGGCACAGGTCAGCAGCAAGATGGGCTGGGTTCCTATTCTGGGGTACCCAATAAGTTATACCAGTGGATCAAGCCCCCACATAGATATCTGAGAATACTAACATTCCTGTGAACAGTATAAATCAACAAATACGAAGAAAAGAACAAAACCTTAAATACAATATAAATGTTATCTCTACAACTACAGTTCTTGGGTTGAACCCCTTCAGAGATGCTTCAACCCAGCCCAGGCTAGTCTTGGACTTGTGGCTCCCCAAAGGGTTGGTCCAGGGTTCACGCCAGAGCTGCCTTACTATTGGGGTTAGCCACAGAAAGCTTCTTGTTGTTGGTGGTTTGGTTGCAGTTCAAGGGGCCTCTTGCCACTCCTGGAAAAGTGGTAGAGTGCCAATCTTTGCTTCTCAGAGAGGTTGTGTGAGGAGGTGACTGCAGCTTCAGCCAGCATACACACACCTGAAAACTTCTGGACTGGATTATACAGCCTGTTGAAACAAACTCAAACAGGATCCAGGCTGATTACTGGCAACAGCTGGGACCAGTCACACAGCTTGGCTAGCAAAAAAACCAAAAACAAAAAACTAAGGGGGAAAGCCAGGCATACCCTCTGGGCCTGGGCTGCAAGCAGTTTGGACCATATAGTTCCACTGGAAGCAGAAGGTTAGAAAGCTCAACCCCAGCCAAAAGCTGGCAGAGTCCCAACCTTTGCCAGTCTAGCAGAATTAGAAACTACCAGGTTTCAAACCTGTTGAAAATGCCAGGCCTAATGCCTGGCCAGCCAGCCCAAGAAATCAAAACTCTCCTCCCCAGTATAATCCCTTAAAACCTCAGAAAAGGGGGAAGAAAAGGAGGAGAGAAGAGTTCCCAGACATTGGGAGAATCTCTCTCTCCTCTACCTGTTTCCCCTTTCTCTAGCTACAGGTTCCTTCTCCCCTGGGAGGGTTTTTCTCTGTTCAGCATCTCATAGTAGCTTCTCTCTCCTCTAAACCAGATTAAATGACCATATATCCCTTAGCATGAAATCACTTTAGTCTCATCCAGACAGGGACTGCTACACTTCAGTCCCTCTCTTAACCAATCTTCCTGAAGATGCTTCTGCTCCCCCTGGCCAGTCCTTCAGGCCAGAGGATTTTGTATATCTTATCCAGATATAAGGCCCCAGCTTTCCAAGTGCAAAGCCCATGGCCAGAACAATGGGGCCATCTTGCCCACATGGCCAGACCATACGTTTTCTCCTTTAAGCAACAGGCCAGAGGAGAAAAGGGATTGAGAAAAGAAAAGGTAAATACAGGAACCCCCCCTCCCCCCCCCACACACAATACACAGCACAAGTGTGTGTGGGTGTTACAGATACAATAAAACTGAAGAGTCCACGAACTTATGAAGTGTTTCCTTTTGCACCTATGACACAAGACAGCATAGTTGCATTGTATTATATGAACAGAAGCTCATTTAACTTGGCTACAAAAAAACTTAGGTGCTTTGAGATGACATCACATTTACCCTATAGCACTGCATCTGCTGGGGAAAAAGAATAATCTATCAGACTGATTAGGGGAAAATAAAACTGATTAAATGGTCTCTAGGGACATCCATGGTAGATGAAATCTCTGCTTTCTGGAGTTATGTAGAAATAGCTGTTTGTAACAAGGCACAAAGCCAGATGCCCACAGTTCTGCTTGAAAGCAAAAACAGTCAATCAGTCCATTGTAGACGTGTTCGTACTTGAGAATAGATACTTTTGACATTTTTACCTTTTTTCATTGAATGAGAAGAAATAAGGACAAGGCTAAAGCAAAACAAGGCCAAAATTATTTTGGTTTCCTTTAAACGTGAGATAACAAAAGTAGTTTCCTGGAGACCTCCATCTCTTCAAAGGAATATATCAGCTTCTTGACCAGAAGAGCTCTGTTGTTTTCCCCTGCATTTAACAGCAAGTACTGTAAAGCCGTGCTATGCATGAAGATTCTGCAGTCCAACAATAGTTGATGAAATACAATTAAAAATCAGGTGCATGGGTGACTGGTGCCTCCTGAGTCTGGGAGGGGTGGACACGAGATCACTGACAGTGATGATCAGGTGGCAAGTTCTGTGACTTAAAAGGTTTAGCATTTGGGCACCTAATAACAGCATCACCCTATTTCAACTCCAATCCCATGTATGTTTAGATACTTGCTTTATAACTTTCTGGTGTCTTCTTATCCTTTGTGAAAGTTCAAGTAGCCAACATATCCAATTTTTCCTCTGGCTCAGCAGTGATCATGGGGCTGAACAATTTTTTTCACTCATTTGGTTTTGATATAATCATAGGCAACTGGTAGGCGGAGCATGGAGGGGGGGCAAATGCCCCCCCTGACAGGGCCATCCCTTGCTGCCGATGCCACCAGCAGCTTCTGCGGGTGACCTCCTAGACTCAGGAGGTACCAGTTGCCTATGATTATAATATTAACCAGGGGGTTGGCTCTAACTTCTAGACACCCCAGTTCACTTACCGCATAATTATTTCATAACAGCATTGTATTTATTCTGGGATATTAAAATATTTAGGATGGGCCTAGCAAATTTCTACCCACTAGTAAATGGTGCATTGAGTTGCATGGTCCAACTCCAAGGGATCTTATCATTGCTTTTATTCAAATGATAAAGCCTACATTTGAGTTCCTGAACAACTGTCCCATTTAGACTGTTTGAGAGACCTAGTAATGAGCTTTAGTTCCTCTTCTGGTGGACATCATGGCACATTCCACAAAAGTAAAGGTAGCTTTTGTGGCCAGCCTCAGGCCTGTTCTCAGTCAAGAAATTTCCAGGTAGCTACACTGAGTTGTAATACCACCACAGAAAGTTACTCACTTAACCTAGATTTTAGGAGGGTGAACTTCAACGAGCTAAGGAG
>NW_017729032.1:243349147-243365151 GCF_001723915.1 Gavialis gangeticus
TCCCTTCCGACCCTAGAAACTATGAAACTATGAAACCTAATAATATATTTAGAAGCTTTATTTAGTACAGCAGCACCTCTGTTCTTTTTTTTAAATTCAGGCTCCATGTGTAATTCTTGTCAAATAAAGCACTGTTTATTAAACTGTCCCATCAGTAAATATATGCAAGGGCCACTTGAAGAAGAAATGGAGTTTATTCACTTATAATTGGAGTTCTTTGGGACGGACTTTGACATTTTCTGCCCACTATCCCTGCTTCCTTAGTTTCTTAATTGCTATTATGTGGACCTTCTTACTTTTTATGATATCTTCTAAATTGAAGACTTAATAAATTATTTGAATATTATTTCATTGCAGCAGTTTGTGAAGGACCTATTTGCTATTGCTACCAGAAATCCCCATCTTACCCTGTGTAATGAAGTGTCAAGTGGCAAATGTCTTCTGCTTGTGGAATTAATGATTCTGAAATAAAATGATAGCCTTGAATTTTCTTATTCCCTGATACTGTTATCTTTTTCTTAATATATTAATTATATCTCATCCTCCTTTTCAAAATGGTATTACTTTAGTACAAAATAAGTATATTTTAGGTTATTTGTATTTATGCAAATATCACTGTAAGTTTAAGTTGATAATGTCATCAGTTGAAAGTTGACTTCATAAAAAGCCTTATTTTGCAAAACTGGCAGTGTATGCATGTGTGATTCATCAAAATGGACAAATGATATGCAATGTTATTTGCTTTGAGAATGCTAAAATCATTCAAATTGAAGTTCTGGTTCTGCAAGTTCAAATATGAAATTTATTGTACAATTATTTTCATTATATACACATAAGAATGAGAAGACAGTAAATTTCCTCTGAGTGACCGCAAACAGAAGGAGATGTGTATTTTTTTTCCTCCTGCACTCTAACTTTTATATCTAGTTCTCCATCTACTTTTCAAAAGGTGTGGGATGAAGAGATAGTTTCATAGTTTCTAGGGTCGGAAGGGACCTGAGCAGATCATCTAATCCGACCACCTGCCATGGCAGGAAGAGCACTGGGGTCAAATGACCCCAGTAAGGTGGTCATCCAACCTCCTCTTAAAAACCCCCAGGGTGGGAGCCTGCACCACCTCACTTGGAAGCTGGTTCCAGACTCTAGCCGCCCTGACCGTGAAGTAGCGCCTCCTGATGTCCAACTTAAACCTTCCCTCCGCCAGCTTGTGACCATTGTTCCTGGTCACTCCTTGCGGCGCTCGGGGGAACAGGGACTCCCCCAGCGCCTGCTGATCCCCCCTAACCAGTTTATAACAGGCCACAAGATCCCCCCTCAGCCTTCTCTTTTGAAGGCTGAACAGGTTCAGGTCCCGCAACCTTTCCTCATAGGACCTACCCTGCTGTCCCTTGATCATACGAGTGGCCCTCCTCTGGACCCTCTCGATGCTGTCCACATCCCTCTTAAAGTGCGGCGCCCAGAACTGGACGCAGTACTCCAGCTGCGGCCTGACCAGTGCCGCATAGAGGGGGAGGATCACCTCCTTGGACCTGCTCGAGATGCATCTGTGGATGCACGACAAGGTGCAGTTGGCCTTCCTAGCCGCCTCCCCTCATTGCCGATTCATGTTCATCTTGGAGTCATTATTGACTCCCAGATCCTTTTCCACCTCCATGCTGACAAGAGGGGAGTTCCCCAGCCTGTATGTGTGGTGCCGATTGTTCCTCCCCAGGTTGCTAGCCTGTTGCTCCCCTCTATTGTGCCCACATCCCCCCACATCTTAGTGTCATCAGCAAACTCGAACAGGGTGCTTTGCACCCCCTCATCCAAATCACTGATGAAGATCTATAAAATGTGTTTCTCAACTTGCATGTTGTTTCCCTACACCCCTATATCATTTCCCTATCTAAATAGTAGAGCGCTCCTACTAGATTGCTCAATTTCTTTCTGTTGCCTAAAGTTCTCGCTGCATGGAAGCTTCATGGAACCTTTTCACTTATCCATTGTACAGCCAGCTTTAGGATGAAGAAGTCATGGTAGTATTTATATGAACACCAGTGGGACTTCAGGAAACCCATTCTTTTAAAATTTTTGGTCTCTGACTGGTGTCCTGTATCTGCTGCTAAATTTATGGAACCTAAAATGTAAAAGACAATGTCATAACTCATTAGTTTTCAGAAAAGAGTTTCTGTCCTTCAAAACAAAATAAATGCAAACTAATCACTAAAATAAAAGTGTTTCCATTAATGTTTTCTTTCATTAAAAAATTATCCATTGCTCCCATCTTCATTTACCCAGTCCTGGGCTTTAAACCTCATAGCACACTCAATTTTTTTCATGGCAAAAAAGAATGTTTGACAATACCTTTAGAAAAAGTAAAACATTATGTAGTAAAAATGGTGTAAGAGTCTACTTTTTGAAAATATAGTAAATAACATCAATGGAATTTGAATTAGTATGATTACACTAGATTTTGGGTTACAATATGTTAACTACTACCTATTTCTTTCCAGGATGGAGAAATACCTTATACAAGGTAAAAGATTGCATCAGAAAGAGTGATGGTGTAGATGTAATGGTAGGATGTATACAATAGACAAGGATATTTGTGGTGCATATCTTTGAACTGCAGCAATGCAGTTGTTCAAATAAAAGATATCACACACACAAATCCTTGCCTTTAAAAATGGAAACATTTAAGGCATATAAAACACCACTGGTAACAACAATAATCAGATTTTCTTGACTTTGAAAGGTTTTTTACTTTACTGATTTTTTTATTTGATTTTCACTGCTATGTTTAAAAGCTCATACAGCAGTAATTAAAACTTCTGGACTTCTCCCCTTCTCTTTATGGAAACTGTTACTACAGTTAATCATGGCTTTTCTATCCTGGTGGCATTTTATTCTTAAAAATAGAATAGGATAGAAAGGGAATATATTTGACCTTGGGGGTGTTGATTGCTGTAAGTTCTGTTTTTTTTTTTTTTTTGTCAGCATGCATTAAAGTATGATAATAAAATTCCATTGTACATACTGATACTAAAAATAGGTAGAGCTGTTTGTTATCCCCTGGGTGCAATGATTTTTTAAAATTAATATGAACCCACAAAGTATAAAATTACAGAACAGTGTGTAATGAAATATAATGATCAGAAAGGTATGCCCAGTGTTACTATCAGCTGTACTTGGATCCAGGGTTTCTAAAAGGGGGTAGGGAGCACCAGCCCGTACTACAGGAGTGGAATCCCTCATTCCCAGCCTCCTACCACCCCGATGATGAGATGGGCAGACCACAACCTTGGAACACCACCCAGGAACTTTAAGACATCTAATGAGGTAGAAATCACTCACTTACCCTTGGTACCCCCAGTGTCACTGTCCTGGCTGTTCCTGCTCTGGTCCTGTTGCTATAGGGAGTGGCTGCACTGGCTTGGCTGGGGACAACAGCAATGGTGGATAGATTCCTTCTGCCCTGGACCAGCTCCTGTGCTGGCAGGAAACACTTTGGGGACTGGGCATCAACAGAGAACTTGCTTGCCACTACTGCTGCCCCAAGTTGATCCCAGCTCCCCACACAAACTAGCTGGAGTGGGCAGGAGCAGCTCTTGAGCTTTTCCCGAACTCACATCAGCTAGGAACAGATGCTCCTGCTGAACATGAAGGGAAAGGGTGATGGCGTTGAGAAGGGTGAATTTTTAACTGTTTTGGGGACTTGAAAAAGTCCCTAGCTTCAGTTTCTATGGTGTGGGCCAAAAAAAGGGTTTGACCACACCACTGCACCCCTCTGCATCTGGTCTTATACTTTGGGGTGAACCGATATTTCTTTCTTCCTCTCCAGACTTAACTTCCTTACTTTCACTGTGTTCACAGTGTTGTATGTAGGACTGGTCTTAAGATTTTCGGTATTTTGAGTAAGTTGAGTTTGTTTTCTTCCCAGTTCTACCAGCCTTACTTTGTGGAAAAATGTACATGCAGGTAGAGGATGAAAAGGGGGGCAGTTGAATTATTCAGGTTGCTGATGGATTATATTCCATATATAAGAAATGGAGACAGAAGCAGGTATGATGTTTGGATCAGTCCTGTCATCATGTGTTCAAGATAAGTTTTTGTTTGTTTGTTTTTCAAGTAGGCATTCATTTTTTTTCCCCCATAAGAAGGGCACACTGTCTCTTGCAAAGAGAAACTGTGTTGAATGGGATTTTATTTTTCCTCTCTTCTTTATCACTGTGGAACCCAATTATCCAATAGCAATATGATTAGCATGTCCTCAGAATACTTAATCTATCCTTTTTAAAATATAGGATATTTCATTCCATCCTTCAACTTTTAGGCTGTCCAACTGGGAAGTACAATAAAATGAATAAGAAATAAATTTAATGAACTATAAAAATGCTTCTTATCCTATTGTCTTTTAGTAATCCCTTTTTATCCTCCTATTCTCCTACTTTAGTTCCATCCTATTACTCTCTACTAATTTCTCTATAATTTCTCCTACTATTTTCTCATGCTTTTTCTTCTTTTTCTTTCTTTCATAAGGAATATATCTGATGTTCAAAAGATACTACTTATGAATGGCTTCAACTGTAATTATGAAAATTACCATATTTTTCTGAATTAAAACATAATTTTGCAAAATGTGCTTTTCCCCAAAGTTCTCAAGAACACAGAGAGACTGAAGGGTTAATAAAAGGTCATAACCTAGAGGATCTAAACAACCAATGAGCTTCAAAATAGATTATTTCCTAAAAATATTTGAGATTTGAATAAATGCCCAAAGATAGTCTCTTAAAAAATTAAGCTCAAAATGTTTAAACAGGTCTTAAAGGGGAAACAATACAGAACCCATCCATAATTAAACATTATCTCTGATATTTAAAAGAAAAAATTTTCTTTGTTAGGTAGACAGACTTAAGATGTGCACCATTTGTTTAGACAGAAAGTTTGATGTTGATAGATTTCCTAATGATAGGTTGTTATCCTTTCCATTTCAGGTTAGGAAAATGAAAATTTAATGTAATTTTGGTTTGATTCCATCATATCTTTTGTTACAAAAAGGTTTTATATTTACTAATCTTAAAATATATATTTGGGAATGGGGAGCAATAATTCATTAGAGGATTTATTTTTGAAGAAAGACTGACTAGTAATTTCTATAAACAGAATGGTGTATATATATGTGGCTAGCTGTGGCTTATATGTGGTGTGTTCATGTGTGTATGTGTGGTGTGTATATATATGTGACAAGCTTTTACTGTATTACATTATAAAAAGGTTTTACAATTTTTCATAGGAATATACTTTTAATTTATGTAACATAGCAACTCATTCGTTCACTTAGACCATAATAAGTGTATGTAATGTTCAGCTGTTTTTAAGTTAAATTGAGCTGTGAACAGTCATACTTTAAGGGTTTATACCATTTCTTGTCTGCAGAGCTGATTTGCCACTGCTGGTTTAATTTAAACCAGACTCCCCCAGCATCCCAGCATGCTGTCTGGCCTGGGTGGGACTGCTTTAGCACCCCCCGGCTTCTAGCCTTAGGCCACTGCAGGCATGTGCCTGCATTTCTGGGATGTCTGTGCACTTACAAACTGATTCGTCTTAGCCTGGCTATGCTAACCTGCGAAGACTGAATCAATTCAGGCTTAGGCGTTTTGAATGTCTGTCCCTAGCCTAGAAGGCTGGTGAGCAAGGATGTATCTAGGAACCAAAAGACCTAGGCTCTATCCTTGCTCTGGGTCGGGGTGGGCTGGGAGCAGTGCATCCTTGGATGCCGGTGTACTTCATATTTCTTTTAGTCTCCATGGAGCAGACTAAATTTATCGTAACACGAGCTAGGTAGCCCTCACTTTAAAAAGGAGTAATTTTTTAGATGCCCAGAGGGCATTTAGCATGAGTGAACAAGCTTTAACATGCAGAAAGTACCATTTTAAGTGTTCTTAGTATGGTCTAAGTGTAATATTTAACTTCACCCTAACTTTTATTGAGCTTTCAAGTTGTTACCAAGTCTACACGTGTGTTGGAAGGGGGGAAAGGGAATGATTAATTCAAGTAATGTTTCCATTAATGTAGGCCTTTAAACAGTCTCCCACAGAAGTATATTTTGGGGAAAAATAAATGAAATTCAAAACATGCAACATGAGTTCCTGCCTGCTGTCACTGATATATTGGTAATGATTAAGCAATTCTCATTAGATCATCATGAAAGCAATTAGCTACAGATAATTTCTTTAAAACCTCCCTTAAAGCAGAAAAATTTAAGTGGTCTGCTGGTTTCATATTAAACCCCCCCCCCCCCACAAACTTCCATTTTATGAATAACTGAAAAACTCTCCAAAAATATCTATGACATCAGTGGTTAGTTCAATGACTTCCCTTCATTGCTGATAAATGGTTATTTGCTTTGGCCTGCTTATTAACACTTACACTTTAAATTATTTTGACTGTGATATTCAGATAACCCTTTCATAGAATTCTTCTATTATGACAACTAAGCACTATTTTGGTTTTCACGTAGTAAAAAAAATCAGCATAGATTTCAGGCTAAGTGTTGATACCTTTTTTTTTTTCATTTTTATTTCCAGTTAAAAATGCAAGAGTCTTTCATCTGTGGTGTTGTACGTGTGTACACACACACACACACTTGGAATTTTAAAGTAAATTGAAAAATTTCAGCAGGTGGGATTTACCAATTCAAAATCCTTGAGGTTTACAATCAGAAACCTCTTCCAACATACTGTTGAAAAAGTCAGTTGTGACACATAGCAGAACAGCAAGAAATAACTATATTAAGAAATATATGGAATTGTCATTAGTTTTCAATCCTCAGTCTCACAGAAAGCCTTAATTTATTTAAATAAATATCAGCAACTAAATTATTAAATTTTACCCTAAAATGTCACAGTTAGGAGTGGGAGGCAATCTAAGAAGAAAAGAGCTTTAAATGTGGTAAATATTTTAGACAGTAGAATTTTAATGCACTTTGTAGAAGTGAAATTTCTTTTCAAATTTAGTCTCACTTTTACTTCAAAAACGGATAGGTAGATAGATGGCAAAGATTATGCAAAACTGAAGTGGTTTTTGGGCAAAGCAGATTTTACAAGAGCAAGAAACCCCAAAATAGACTCTTTATTTTTTGTTAAACATGTAAGAATGACATGTTTATCCTGTAGGCTAAGTTATTGCCTCTCTAATATTCAAAAGGCCAAATCCTTTCAACATCAGTAGTGCATGGCTGGTTTATCCATCTGCTGGATTCCTACCACTGTTTTCTCTCCATATGGTCTCATTGTTCCTTGAGATTTTGCAACTGTACTAGACTATCATAGTGGACCTCCTGCATTACCTATCATACCATCCATGTGCAGCTGGGGATAAATTACAGCAACTCTGAACTCTTGCCATCAAATCAGTGATGTGTACATTAAAGCTGCCTTTGAACAAAACTTGGTCATGGCTGGATTAGAGACTCAGTATTCTAGTCATTACTGGCCCAGGGACAAGAGAATTTAATGCAGTGGTTCTCAATCTTTTTAGATTCAAGGTACTCCTCTATAACTTTTCTGTATTTAGCAACGCTCAGATTGAGAACCTCAGTTGTACTGCCTCATCTTACCTCAGTGGTTTTCAGTGGAGGTGCTGAGCCAGATTCAGGAACAGATGTGGCAGGAGTGAGTACCCCTGCTTCCATTAGGCTTATCAAATAAACCTAAACCAGACAGAAGTCTGTGCTCCTGATGCTGTCCTTCTAGTCTAACTCTGCATGCTCCTTCTGAAAACAGAGGTGCATGGGGCAGTTATACCGGGCAGCAGTAGCACCCTGGAAATTTACCTGTGTTGCCTACAGTTTTCCAGGCTGCTGTCACTGCCATTTCTAGATGGATACTGAAAGGTCTTACATTGTTGTGGCATCCCTGTTGAACACCACTGGTACAACTACTAATATGACCTAGTGTTGTCAGCCATGATTTTTCCAAACTATTTGGGACCAGAAACCTGCATTTCAGAGTAGGGTGTTGGGAACAACAGCATGGTTCTTCAAACTTAACATTTTTTTTCTTTTAAATCACTTACTGTACTAGGCTTGACTTGTATAAAATGCTGCCTTGCTTGTTAAAAACAACCAGCATTTAACTCCATGTGGGTGCTATGAATTTACTCCTATTAGCAAAAAGTTTAGCAGAAAAACTTCCATCAGAATTACATTTCTGAAGCACCCTTTACAGAACTTCATTGGTTACTTGGCAAAAAAGCAAAATGGACAGAACATTTTTTAATAAAAATCAAAACACATTTTTTCCAAACTAAAAGCAATATTTTATAAGCATTATCCATGTTGAGATGCAGATTTGGCTCAATCCTGAATTAATGGCAAAACTGTCTCCAGTTGATGAGAAAAATGCTTATTGTTTTTGTATGAAGATACCCAACTATGAGAAACTTCCTCTTTTCTGCCTTGTATCTCTCCTCCCTCCCACATCCCCCCACCCCAGCAGTAATGGTTTAATAATATTACTTTAGATTTTTTTTCAAAGACGCTACTATGAAAAAATATGCCTTGAGAGCCATAAGTACCTTAACAGCTTTGCCACTGTCTCCTACTTGTGCATGTGCACACATACTTTAAACTAAATGTTCAGTCTTGTGAAAATTCAAATCTGGCAGAAATGTTCTAGTCTTTTTTCTCAATTGTGTTCTCAACTGTACTCGTAAAGGGAATGTCACTCAGACCCTGTCTGTTAGTAACTGATGCCCATTTAAATATTTTTCTTATAAACATAGGATTAAATTCAATCTTTCTCTTTTTTTTAATTGTTCCCCTTTGGGAAGGAGAAAGACAGAAAACACAGTGAAGAAACTACAAGAAGTCCATTGCCACTTTTCAAAGAATCTTATCAACCATGTCCTGCAGGGTGGGGCTGGAGAGCAAAGGATTAGCTACTTTTTTCAATTACTACTTCTTTTCCAATTACTTTCTTTTCTTGTAAAAGACAGGAGGGCTAATGTCCATCTTGGAACTTGAAGCCTTTACTTTTCATTAGTGATAGATAAATTTTAAAAAATCTGTACTCTTTTATAGTGCATGTTAAAGGTGTCATGGAGGATCCTCCAGGGGGCACTTATTCTGGAACACTGCTGACTTGTCTGGTCTCTGAGAGAGTCTCCTGAAGTCAGACCAGGCTTGGCTTCTAGAGGAAGGAGGACCTTTGGCCTCATGGTCTCACTTTAAGACCTTGGCTTTATGGTGTCTTACCTTCCCCTGTTCTCTGTGGCCCTGACTCAAGGAGCTAGCATTCAATTCTGCTTCTGAGAGAGTGACTTTACCTCTTGTTGGGGAAACCTAGTAGAAATCACAGTTGCAAGCACCACAGCAGACCGTCTTTTCAGTAAAGCCATTTACGGGGGCAAAGTCTATCCATTCAAAAGGTCTTTGTCCCTTCCACATGGGTTAAGTAGTCACTCTGTCCTCAACCAATCCAAGAGCACCCACAGAGATCCTTCTGGGTGTTGGGCATGCCAACTTCGTTGATATATCAATGAAGTCATTCAAGACTCTGTTGGTTCTAGACCAGAAGTGGGCAAAAACTGGCTCATAGGCAGGATCGGGCCCATGGCAGACTCCATTTCCCAGAAGCCCTGGCTTCTGACAGATCACTGTGGAGACCCTGGGAGCACAGAACCATGATAGTTCTTCAGCCCTGCACTGGGGCTCTTCCCTGACCTGGCCCGGGCTGGCTCAATGCTATCACACCCCCATGCTCCTGGGATCTCCATAGAGACCAGGAGAATGAGTTATGGTCAGGTATCTGTTTTTTCCATGAGGAATTTAAAAGTGCTTAGTATTGACCAAACTTGGCTGCAACTGAAGTCAGTGGTAGATAATGATAAACTGGGTCTGATTTCATTTGAAAGTTGAGTTAGACTACTGCTAAAACTCTGATCCAAAGTAGGCATGTCTGCATGAGATGCTTTATCTGAGATTAGAGTAAATTACTGCACAATAAGCATCATTGTCTATGCATTCAGATACCTACTGCCCAGTAATTTGCTCTAATCATAAGTAAATTCGCTACCTGTAAGTACAAGTAGTAGATTTAATTCTGCTTACTTCCTGCACAATATTGTATGTATAGATGGCTAACCAGGTACAAATGTGCTCCAGACAGCAAGGGGCAGGAGATTGTCTCCACCCGGGCTCCAGTGGCAAAGCATACCCTAGCAGAAGGAAGCTCCTGGGGGCAGGGAGCAATGTCACCTTGCCCTGGTAGCAGGAAGCTCCAAGTCTCTGCTTCATAATCGGAGCGGGACCTGGGCGTTTCTTATCTCCCAGCCCCATCCCTGCAATCGCAGAGCTCAGGCTGCAAATTCTGTGCTGCTGGGGCAGGTGGACATTGTCCCCTCCCATGGTCCAGTGGTGAAGCCCACCCTGGCAGCAGGCAGTTCCTGGGGGCAGGGAGCAATGTCTCAGCTGTGGCCAGGAGAGCCATCCTCTGGCCCCATGCTCCTTGCCAGCCCCTGGGCTAGCAGCCAGGAGGAGCCTGGAGCTCCCCCTGACTGTTGCAGGGGGCTGGTGAAGGGTCAGAGGGGGAAGGAGCAGACTGCTGTCAAGAGCAGCAAATCTGCTTTGTGTCCCTGCATGTGTAGATGACTACCCAGGGTGCATTTACTCTGATGGAAGATTATAGATAGTTTTGCAGGTGCGGGGAAATCAAGGATATGGAAGTCACTAGGCTTTATTCAAAATTACTACATTTCATCCCAATATTATTGGTTCTCTGTGTCTTCAAATTATTTCTATGTGATATTCTGATCCTCTCCTATATTTTGGGTGCCTCCAAATTTTGTCTCATCAACAAATTTAATACCCTTCTGCTGTTTCTTCCACAGTCAGTATTAAAAAAATAATGAGACCATGATGAATTACTGATGAACTTCACTGCTGAGACGCATCCAGATTGATAGTTTGTAATTTTTTTCCTTTGGAACAAGATAGATGTCTGACTTGAAAAATTATTTGATGGCTGGTTTAAACTACATTTTTCCACGATCGCAGGGGTATATGCATTGCAGCTTGATGCATTGGTTTATGAAGATGATCATTTGGCCTGTGCGAAGTGGCTAGTATTCACTTTAGATTTAGATTGGGCCAATTCGGGGGACAGTGATTCAGTTTGGTGATTCGAATCACTGTCCCAAATCAATTCAGCCACTTCAGAATCTCCAAATCAAACAGGCGCCATCCCCTGCTTGATCTCCCAGCCCCATCAATGGCTGCCCTACCCAGCCCCAGCATCCTGGCTCTTTTTTTAAAGCCCCACACTCACCGGCTGCTGCCAGTAGTGGGGGTGATCTCCGCTGCCCCCCACTGCCTCTCATTGTGTGGGGGGCTCTTCTACCAGCACCAAGCCCCTGCCTGCTCTTCTAGCCTCCCCCCCACAGCTGCCTCAACTGGCCCTGGTGTCTCAGCTCTTGAAAATAAATAAATAAAACCCCTGCACTCACCAGCTGCTGCCAGGTGGGGGGCAATCTCTGTTGCCCCCCACAGCCCCATGCTGCATGAGGAGCTCTGCCACGAGCTCCCAGAAGCCCTGATGGCACCTGTTGAGTGCAGTGCTTTTTTTTTTTTTTTTTTCCTAAGAACTGGGAGCTGGGGCTGGGCAGGGAAGCCATGAATGGGGCTGGGAGAGCAGGCGGGGCAAGGGGGCTCATAGCAGAGCCCCCCATACAGTGCAGGGCAGTGCTGGGCACTGGGGATTGCCCCCCTGCCTGGCAGCAGCTGGTGAGTGCGGGTTTTTGTTTTTTTGTTTTTAAGTGCTGGGATACTGGGGCTGGGTGGGGCAGCCATTGACGTGGTTGGGAGAGTGGGCAGGGGGTGCAGGCACAAGATGGGGCCTGGCAGTGGTCCCCCTATGTACCCTCCCCCCTCCTCCAGCCCCCACGCCCTGCCTCCTACTTACCGGGAGGGAGTCTCGGTTTAGCTGCGTGCAGCAGCGAGTGAGGACTGCCCAAATCTTCGAAGCTCTCCACATCTTTTTTGAATTGATTTGGACAGTTTTGAATCAATTCAGACCTTTTTACTGGTCTCCCGATTTGATTAAGATTCAGAGATTTGGCTGCCGAATTGAGCCGAATTTCCTCTGAATTGAATCAGCACCCGAAGCTTTGTACAGCCCTAATGATCATGATGACGATGATGGCCAGCTTAACAGATGTCCAACTGCTGTATTACACTTGGAAGAACTGAAGATAATTAATTTCCTCATTAATTAATTTGAATTTTGATTTTCTGAAGGTTTTAAGTACAATATCACCAACACTAAGTGATAAAGGTATTGTTAGTTTTTTTTTGTTTAATAATATTTTCTCTGTTTATACTTTAGAGTGTATCTATTTTGGTGGTGCTGAGATTTATTTCCCCACAAGTAAATAATGGTGTCAGTGCCTACCAGTTCTAACTTCAGCTAATGGCTATAAAATATTAAGTTAAAGGAAATTTCTAGCTTTCATGACCTTGAAGGAAACACAGAAGTTATCTATTTCAGTTTGTAATACCACAGAGTTAGAGTTGCAAGTAACATTTCTAGCTCAGTGGACTCCTTTCTTTCTTTCTTTCTTTGCACCTGTTTACAATTGGACATTTTTTTCTGATCACTGCCTGTAATAGGTAAGCTGGGACACTATACCTCCAATCAATAAGGCATTTTCTAAATACTTTATTACTGTAATTCATCAGAACTTATGGCTTTGTCATCTGCCAGACATCCATGTTGTCTTTCACATTTTTGATGTACTTAAATGATTGTGAAATATAGGAGAAATATATCATTGTAAAACTTGACCTTTATGTATAATTTCTTATTACCTATGGACTAAATCTGACAACTTCTTATGCAAATACAATTAAAGGATTATAGGCGCAGACAAGAGTCTTCAGATGGAGATTTTCATTATGATTTTAAAAATTTTTTTTGGATACTATATAAAAAATGGTGATAATATTTTAATTAGTAGTCTAAACATAGGAGATGAGCTGCTGTATTTTATATTATTCTTTGTTGTGGTCATACCATCTAAAAGTCTGTAAATTTGGAAAGAAGAGTTAGCCAATTAATCAAACAAACTAATACAATTAAACAAAATTTTTCTCACCTAAGATTGTTACATGAAGTAAATCCTGTGATTGGTTTGATTTAATATGGAATGTCTTCTGAAGAACTGTTGCAGAGTATAGTGGGATTGATAACATCCATAGACCTACTGTATGTGATTGTTAAGCATTGCTAATCAGTGACTTGGCAGAGGTTGAAGACTATAAGTAGGTTCACCAGCTATTTTCATTTTAGTTGATCCAGCATTCAGTAATCGGTTTCAAAAGATTGGAATGAATTTACTGGAAGAATACAGTTGAACTGCTGAAACACAGCCAGCAGTAGCAATCCTAAAAGGAAAAAAAAATACCTTTCTTTGCTTCATTTTTGTTAAGGTTTAGCATTTAACATCCCTCTGCTACTACCTGAAGGGAAACATACTGTTTTAAGTGTTGTCCTTAAAAAAGAATGTTACTAAGAGCAGGAAGTAATTGATCTGCTTTTAAGAAACAGTTCAGTGGTCCAGGACCCTGCTGATCCCCACAGACATTTTTAGTAACAATATTATTGCCTAATAAGTCAAAATCTAGAAACTACTTATTAATTAATGATTTGGCTCTTCACCTACTCAAGGTGAAGAATAGTTGAATAAGCAGTGTTCTCCTAAAACCACTGTTTGAAGCTGTTATTTAATCATGGTATGCCACAGTAGTTTGTATTTCCATAGTATTTTTGAACATATAGAGAAAAGAAACAAAGGAGGTATCTCAGATAATAAGTGATAGCTGTGATTGATTGTGGACTTATTAGAGGTAACCTTTGGAATGTCTTACTAATATTGGCTGAAGAATCATTTAAGCAATTTAACACAAAGTTGTATTGTGCACCTGTGTTATGTCAAAAGGGAGGACCCTGAAGATTTTCAACATAATGAAGAATATAGCCACATATGCCTTACTAGTGATGATTTCTGAATTGCTTCCAACTCTTTTGACCAATCATGCAGTCAGTAGGTAACTAGGACATAAAATGAGAATGTTATAAGGATTGTAAGATTTGCTTTCATCACTGTTCAAATCACATTATAAACTGCCTGATAATCCATAGGCCACTGGAGCTCTTGATTGTTTTAGATCATTATAATCATATAGTTACATTGTATTTATAATGAAATAGCTCAGTAGAATTTTCTACCATTCATTAGTTTTTGCCATCTATGTTCTTGAAAATATTGTGGGGAAGTCATATCCTAAGTGTTGGATCAGACTTAACTCCCCTATTCTTCTTTGTTTTAAGTGGATAAATGTATCCAAGCTTTACTCCTCCTACCAATCCCTTACTTTACTTTGCAATCAACAATGGCTTTCCACATGCCTATGCAGAGTACAAGTTTGGCACATTCACATATGAAATTTCAAAGTATTATGCTGCTTGCTTGAAAATTCCAGCAAAATTATGGAATGTGTTTTAACATTTAAGTACAATGAGCTTAAAGTAAAATACACTCCACTAGTAACTGTTATGGCAGGAGCCTTAACGTGGACGATTTATCCAGCATTTCTGTTTCCTATATGCTTTACGCTCTTACGTTTATCTGAATTATTGCAAACTTAAAGAGAAGTATGAATTTCACTAGATATTTTTCCCTCTCTAATGTCTATCTTTTGGCATATTTCTTGCATAATTACATGCATTCATATGTATAAATTACTATTGGCTTATTGCAATCTTCCAGTACTCTGAACATTTAATTCCAGTTTTTCTTCTTTAACATCTCTGTAAACTAGTGCAAATCACTAAATAACTGGTCAATTTCCATTTGCAGCTTAAATTGAGGAGGTTATAATTTTACTGATATTATCACTATACTTCAAACATATACTACTTTCAACCTTAGTACCATTATATTTTAAATTACACACCTGATACTCAGTTGATCCATGTTTCATCTTGTAATGTTGAGACAAATTGTTTTTTGGTCTGCAAATGCTCCCTGAAAATGCTAGTCAAATTAATTGACAAATACAAAAAAATAATGCAGAGTTTCTAGGCTGTTATGTATTAATATTGATAATCCTGCCTTCTGCCTGACATGGCTAACTACTTCTCAACTTGAATATGTGAGACTCACCTCAAGTATTATCCCGTGAGAGGAAAGATGACTAAGTGGTAAGTTAGGTGTAATTCTGGCTCTGTCTCCAACTTTTTGTTTGACTTTGGGAAATCCCTTGGCACAGATTCTTTAAAGGTACTTAGCATCTGACATCAGGTAGCACCTAACTAACATCACCCTGGATACCTTTAAGATCTGAGTCTTAGTTCTTCCTGCCTTAGTTCCCCATCTGTAAAATGAGAATAACAGGTAATTATTTCAGACAGGTGCTACAAGGATAAATATATTAAATATTGTGAAGCACTCTGATATTATGGAAATAGAGGCCCTATATTGCCTAAAACAGTGACTATTTTACTGGATTATTGCAAATGTTCAAATGTCTATCAGTGTCACATTTAAAGAGTTTTCAGGTATTTTTCAAAACCTAAAAATGTAAGAATCACAATGAGTAATGAGGCTATGAGACACGGATGATTGATGGTAAAATTGATGATAAAAAGGAGACAAAGAAATTAGGTGAATAGTAGTACAGATGTGGAGAAATGGAGATGATTGAAAGGTGTGTGACACAAGGTCACTAAATCATTGGATGCAGGGGTGGCAGTGGATATAGTTTTCCTAGACTTCAGGAAGGCTTTTGATACTGTCTCTCACCCCATTCTCATTAGGAAGCTGGGGGACTGTGGCGTAGACACCCATACAGTCCAATGGGTCGCCAACTGGTTAGAGAGTCGCACCCAGAGGGTGGTAGTGGATGGGTCCTTCTTGACCTGGAAGGATGTGGGAAGTGGGGTCCCACAGGGCTCGGTCCTTGGGCC
>NW_017729032.1:243365183-243371833 GCF_001723915.1 Gavialis gangeticus
GTGAGGTGGTGCAGGCTCCCACCCTGGGGGTTTTTAAGAGGAGGATGGATGACCACCTTACTGGGGTCATTTGACCCCAGTGCTCTTCCTGACATGGCAGGGAGTCGGACTAGATGATCTGCTCAGGTCCCTTCCAACCCTAGAAACTATGAAACTATGAAACAAGGCCCTGTGTGAGCAGTTGCAGATGTATGACTGCTTGAAGTGGAAAATGGAAATATACAGAAGTATTTGAAATCAAGGGAAGTAAAGCTCAGGAAAATGTAGATCTATTTCTTCTGAATATAGCCCCTAGGGAGGTCTTGCTAGTTGTTTATGAAGGATGGATAGAAGTCAACTCTACTTGTTGGCCCAGTCAGCAAGCCAATGGGCATCAAGTGAATCTTTTGCTGATTAGCATAGAACTGTGCTTTATGGTAGTAGTTACTGTTGAATCCCAACACAGCTTGAGCAGATCTTTTTACCTTCAGCCAGCTCACTCTTCACCTTTCATCTAGCAGCCTAGCAACAGCAAGAGTTACTACAACAACAAACGCCCAAAGGAAAGTCCAGGCAAAGTGGCAGACCAGTCTGCCTCTGGTCCAGCAAATGATGCACTTCCAAGCCCAGGAGTAATTCCCACTCTGTACTGTTCCTGCCCCTCTGACTTCCTGCTAAATCTTAGGAATATGTTAAGAAAGGAACAAGAAATATGAAAGACGGTAGAAGGGAAGTGTACTATGGAAGGCTGGCATTGTATCAAGTGCTTTCCTTGGGTACATAGCAAGGAATGAACAAAACTGGAAATGGGGAATTGAAGAAGAATATGACTGTTGGGAGTGGTGGGGGAAGAATCAAAATCATAAAATGAAATGCCATCCTCAGGAAGCTCTTTTTATGTATAATTTTTAAAATTAAAATACCTCCTGCCTAAGGTGAAAAAAATAAGAGTGTCATATATAGTTAGGGGACACACAGATTCAGTAGAAAGCAGAACATGCCACTGTACACAGGCAGCAATGCTGGGGTTCTACCTTTTTCACTAGGTAATATGGACTAGTGTAAGTTAAGGAAAACATTGACTGTGTTCGAAGTACCAATCAATAAATCTCAAACATGTCTTTTTGTGTTAGCTCAAGCTTGTTGTACTGTAAGGATCTGTTTGGTTTGGTTTGCTCCTCCGCCCCAATAGATGAAAGTAAGCAGGAATAATCATGTGGATACCACTACTGTAAACCACTAGATGTAGTTTTAAACGATAACCTTTTGTTGTCACTAACTTAACATTTTAGGAAAAATCCTATCGTGACTTAAGTCGGTGCTGAATTAAAAGTTTGTCAGAAGTTGGATGATGTTTTCTTCCTAGTCTTTTTTTTTTTTTTTAAAGCCATGCACAGGTAAAAATGAATTTCCACCAAGCTTGCTAAGAATTTTTCCAACCATTTGAGTTGATCTAATAAAAGGTACCAGATTTACCCAAAAAACCTTGTCTGCCTTCCACCATTTTAAAGTATTTGTGTGGACGAGGGATCACAAGCAACTAAGCTTCAGAATATAAACTTACCTGGGTCCTTTTTTAGTAGAATTGTTTGTATAGAAATTGAAATTCAGTGTGTTAAATTTTAGACCTTGTGGTTACACAGATAGGTTTTTTCAAATGTGACTTAATAAAGTGTGGATTTTCCTCAGGTTGCAGTCAGACCAATCCAGTGCCCTTGCTACTATGCAGAGCTTTGCTTAACATAGTAAAGAGAAATTAGTAAAGCTTAGATTAGAATTCATGTTGCTTTTGAAAATCCTATCATTTTATTTATGCTGCAGTTGGTACTTTGGAGAGTTATAGGCAATGTCAGAGTATTGGCTAGTTGGTAAGCTAAACAAAATAGAGGTAATAATCGATGGTTTCTTCAGTTACAAACAGATGTACAGTGTTCTTCATGGGGAGATTACACAGATTTATTAAAGATTGTACCCTTGAGATTTTGTCTATTCATGGAAGGGCTCACAAAACCTTGTTCTCAAAAATTAGTAGAAAGTTCAGTGTTAGCTTATGACAGGATCATAACTTAGGATAGTGATTATCAACCGTTGTGCTACGGCATTGCTGAGGAGCTGTTAAATTTTTTAAGGGTGTTGCACAATAGTTACACTGTCAGGTATGTAACTAACTATACCCAAGATAAACACAGAGATTTCAAATAGGAATCCATTGTGTCAACAACATTTGGTTTGTTGTGGTCTAATTTGCACCAGAACAATTGTTTTATTATTTGTCCATAGTCAAAAAAGCAAAGAAAGCTAAGCATAAATATTTTCCCAAGGGCGACTTAAATTTTATAAAGGGTATTCTAAGTCTAAAAATATTGAGGACCACTGGGATAGGGTCATAGGAAAGTAGTGCTTAAAGGAACCTCAGGAGGGAATCTGGACCAGCCCCCGCTCAAAACAGGATGATCGCTGACTAAACCTTCTCAGCTCTTTTAGATAACTCATTCTTTTTAGAAAACTAAAAGATTTTATAGGTGGGCAAGAGAAAGTTTAACAGATGAGTCCCGTTTTAGGTTTATAGATAATCTAAACATTTTTATAAATAAGCAGTGATGATCAATCTTAACCAAATGTTATGAAACAAAAGGAAGTCTTTAAATCATCCGCTCAAACAAAGTTTCTCTAGGCAAGCAAATCAGTAGAAGTCAACTTCTTAAATTCACTATTTCCACCTGTTCATTAGAAGTTAGCTCATGTATCTGCTCTCTTAACATATGACTTCCCATATCTTGGTAGAATCATTATAAGGAAATTAAAAGCGATTCCTATGCATTGCCTTACAGCTTAATTTCCATTGATACATGTTGAAATCCTAACGAAGGTGTCATGTGAACTAGAAGGCGGCTCCTTTGATGCTGTTATACTGCTGTTTTCTTTCCAGAAATTTTGCTTAGAGAAACAGTCTGAGCAGAGATGAGAGACTATGATTACTAGAAAATTCAGGATGGGAGCAGAGAACATTCCTTGTTCAACTTAAAGGGTTGTCATCACCTCCATCTTCCTATAATTTTGTAGGAAGAGGCAAATATTAATCTTTCAGGTTCAGATTCAGATTAGTTTTTTTCTTTTTTTTGTTGACTTAACACCTCAGTATGTTGTCTTATTAGCATTTTAAGAAGTCTGTTTATATCAATGCAATTTTGTAATGAGTCTGTAATATTTATCAGTGTGATAGCTATATTTTCTTTGTCTTTGTGGGGAAATTCTCAGAACTTTCTAAAGTTGGTGTGTCCCTATTCCATATGTTTTAGATATCTATTCAGTTTTCTCAGGATCAAATAGGAGTTGCAAGTCTGGTGCAATCTTCAAACACTTCAGGGAAAAGTAAGCATTTGCACAATTTAGAGGGAAAATCAATTGGGATTAACTGATATTGTGTTTAAAACATTATCCAAGCATCAGTGAATGTCTTAAACCTGAAAGCTTTGGAGTATTTATAAATTAAATGACTTTGAACAAGAGAATTCTTTACCACATTTTGACTAGGTCAGAACTAGAGACTTTCTCCAGCAAAGAGTGGTATAAAGAAAAACCCATTTCTATGCATTTATGATTTAATTTTATTCCTGAACAGAACATTGTCATATTTTCTTAAAATCACAATTCCTTCTAAATCTTAAGGTGTGGGGTTTTTTAAGTAAAAGGTGATATCCTACTTGTATCCACTGGTATCTTATAAAAGAGATGTATCTTTTTCCTTGAGACCCATGTGGGGTTTTGTTTTTGGGGTTTTTTTGGGTGGGGGTTGGCTTTGAAATAAAAGGTATTTGGTTTTATAAACTGGCACTTTTAGTATATTTGTTACATCAAATATTTCCATTAAAGACTTTTATTAAATATTCTACATAATGCACAAATGCCAATAAATAGTATTTTAAATATATTTCCAAAGCATAGCATCAAATAAATTAGTATAGTATGCTAAACAATGGAAAAGCTACCTTTTAGAGTACAGCTGTCTATAGCAAAGAGAACAGAGAAATGATTCTCTATTTTTTGTTTTGTAATAGGGTCCCTTTTTCAGTCCTTAGTTATTATTTTAATTTTAATAATGTCAAGAGTTTTTAAAGAATTGACTTCTTGTAATGCCAGGGCTAGAAACAAAACATGTACAGTTAAAATAGGAATGATCCATGGGTTTTTACTGGTTTTTAGTTCCTTCAATAATTTCAGTGGTTCAAGACTAAATACCACTTGATCTCTATTTATAGTTTATTTGCGGGAAGACATCCATTCATTTGAAGAACATTTTTTGTTAGTAGTGGTGTTTTGATATTTCAAAGTTTTGTAAAACTGCTCAGAGGAGTGGAATATTCTTAGCATTCCTAGCAAATATGTCTTATTGGTAGAAAGCAGGTGGATCTATCAAATATGCCCCAGCAGTGCCCTTTATCACATGGCTCTGCAGTTTTTTCTTAGAGATGTCACCACTAGGTATGTGTTGTGCATATATACAGTGGAAATATGGAGTAGGTTGGCTTGAAAGGAGGATTAGAAAGTGATAACATAAACGAGATACAAACTATCGCTTGTACCTGATAGCTAGATCAAAAGGTTAGTTTATTTTGAGTACAACAGAGTTTGTTCAGGTTGGCTAAAAATAGATCCTATTGAGTTTCCTGGTATAAAGGGAAGTACTGTAAAAATTAGCAATTGAAAAGAATATCCTGTCGCACAGAAGTGGTTTGCTATTTGAGGGTCTGTAACAGGCCTTCTAGCCCCATTACTTAAAGAACAGAAGAAAGGGTAAACATTAGGGCTGTGCGAAACAGCACCGTTCCAATGCAACTTTTCTTTCAGCAATTTGATGGAACAGTGTTTTGTTTCGAGTTTCATTAAGTTTTGAAAGCACTGTTCCATTTTGTTTCATCAAAGCAGTTTTGCTGTTTTGATGTTTCGTCCTTAGGTTTTTATGGCGAAACATAAAATGCAGCAAGCAGGCAGATGGGGGCTTACCTGCATCCCTGGGAGGGCTTCGGGTGCTGTGCCAGAGTCCTCCCAGGGGTGTGAGCCCCTGATCTGCCTGCCAGATGAGAGAAGCCAGGTGCTGCTACCTGGGACCAGTGCTAGGAAAATTGGTACCGTCACTGGTCCCAGGCAGCAGCACCCAGCTCCTGTCACCTGGCAGGCAGATTGGGGACCTGCTGGCACCCCTGGGAGGGCTGTGGGGACTGTGATGGAGTCCTCCCAGGGCTGCCTGTAGGGTGACAGGAGCCAGGTGCTGCTACCTGGGGCCAGTGGCAGCACTGATCTTGCCGGTGCTGGATGCAGGCTGTGTGCAGCACTGGTCTGTCACCTGGCAGGTAAATCGGGGGCCCGCACCCCTGAGAGGACTCCAGCACAGTGCTCCTGGGGGTGTGGTGAGTCCCCGATTCACCTGCCGGATGACAGGAGGTGGGTACTGCCAGCTGGGACTGGTGCTGCAGCCTATAATCCTGGCTCTGAAACTCAAAACATTAAAAAAACTTTCAAAACATTTTGAGTTCCCTTGTTCTATTTCAAAACGATTTCGAAGGCTTTTGTTTCATTTTAATTTCACTGTTTTGAGTTCAAAATGCATCGAAACAGCTTTGAAATGAAACGCCAGGTGAAATTTTCCACAATACTAGTGAACTGCCCCTTTAAGGCAAGTGGCTTTGGCCACAAGGGGCACCCCTTACACTACCCATATAAGCGCTGCTCCTGAAGTGACCCACCAATCATGGCCTCCCAGTGTTGTGGAAAGGAGCTCCCTGGCAGTAGTGAGTTGCTGGTGAAGGGGAACCTAGACAAACTAATTCATTTTTAGTCAAACTAATTAATGCAGCACTAGGGGCAGTTGTTGCTAATTTGGGATCTCCAAGAGTCCTATCCAGTAAAGCACTTAAAATGTAAATGATTTTTTAATTTGGACCTGCGTGGAAAAAGAGATGACTGTATGATGGAGATTATCCTCATTCTAATAATACAAGTTAGTTAATGAAATATTACAAACTTGACCTTCCTTGAAACCAATTATATGATCTAAAGTGAAGTTTGACTGAAATTATTTCTTCATTGATAGAAGACAGAAATTTAAATGCAAATGTTCATTGAATAACTAAAGACTTTCTAGTAAATATTTTTGTCATAGGTTTGGGTATTTGAACTGAATTAATTGCTGGGTTAATTGCTTTAACAACTTAATAGTGTTCTGTTTTATTCTTTGATTCTGTGTGTCTAATCTGTTCAAACTTTGAGTGAACTAGGGAGAACATCTTGTTTGTTTATCTCTATGTATGTATGCATGTATGTAAATATATATGTATTTATTTTAATATCTGTGTCAGGAAGAAAATGGAAATTATTCCAAGCTTGAAGTATGTGTGTGACTTAAATTAAGGGTCAGTTAGCATCATTATTGTCCAACTAAACTTGTGAATGGGAATGCCATAAACTATCAATTATAGCTTATTGTTAAAAAGAGGAGAGTTGCCTAGACCATGCTGAAATACCACTAGATCCACAGACTTGTGAGTTGTACCCATTCCCTCTTCTCCTTTCCTTCTTGTTATCTTTATCAGCAGTATATATATCAGATAGTAATATTCCATTATAGTTTATTTAAATAACAAACAATGCCTCTAACAATCCCCCCCCCCCCC
>NW_017729032.1:243371894-243390613 GCF_001723915.1 Gavialis gangeticus
ATTCCCCCCCCCCCCCAAAAGAAAACAGCTTACAGGTTGCTAATCTTGGTTAGGGCTAATTTTTTAAGACCTTTTTTCGGTAGAATCCAGATAAGTTTATTAACCACATGCAAGTACAAAAGAGGACAGGAGAAATTAACTCCCTATAGAAGTGCCTTGTAGATGGAAGTGTTGGAGTGATGATTCAGTAAAAATAAGAGGGGTAAGGGTTTTTGTTGATGATATTTTTATTGGACCAACTATAGAATGGGGCAGTTTTTGTTTTGTTTTTTCTAAAAATGTCTCCGTAGTACATAAAATACACATTACTGCACTGCTTTTTGAAGTGAAGTGCTTTGTTTTTGAGAAATCTCTTCAATATTATAGCAAGTCGTTACCTAGTCAGAGGGAATTATTATTTATTGAATATCCTCAAATAGTAATTTCCTTATAGCTGTCAAGTTATATTCAAAACAGTGAAGGATTCTTTTGCAGATACTGTAAACTTGGTTGTGTAAAGGAGAGATCCATGGCTAAAAAGCCATCCAATAAGGGCTAAGAAAATGCATCTTTTAATTAATGATTCTGTTCAGCCTTTATCCTTCTAAACCAATGAATTTTCCACAGGGAATCAAGAAGGAAAATCTCCAGTTTTACAGATTCTCTAACTTTTTCCCTTCCTTTCCAGACAGACTGAACAACCTTTGATCACATTGTTTTTTTTAAATAGAGTTTGATTTTTATGCCTGCAGTTCCTAGATTTGTTCACTTATCTTTTGTACCTGATCCTCTCTAAAAAATAGGTGGGGGTCAGGGGCAGAGAGGAAGGATGACAGGAAGAAGAGAGTAAGTTTATCATTAAGTGCCAAACAGATATTGGCCATAAATTGGAAAAAATCTGTCTCAGATTTTTGAAAAATTATGCAATTCCTAGTTTTAACCAAAAAAAAATAGTAAATTGACCACTATACCTGGTGGTAATTATATTACAATCTATGACAGTGGCCTGTAGAATACATGAACAGAGGCAGGAGATCAAATATTGTATACTGCCAGGATATCAAATAATGATAGTTGCATAAGAGCCCTAACACGGTAGCTCAGGCTGCATAAGGTTTTTGGGATATAAAACAGCTAAAGATATGGCAGTGATGCTCTAACAACTTTTTGCTACCACTCTCAATTTATGAGTTAGAGCCCTGGCTCTGTTCTCAAATCGGTTGCATTACTTAAAATTTTACATACTCAATTATATAAATTAAAATTAAATTAGTTTTCCAGAAGCTAAAACTTAATCTATTTCTCTCATCTTTCTCATCTATTGCTTCATCTCATCCTTATTAATGACCAAGATGATGGATTAGCAAAGTTACTGAATAAGTTGGCATATAAGACAAAGTGGAAGTGGTTGCAAAAACTATGGGGGATAAGGTTAGAAATCAAAAGGATCTTGTTAAATTTAAGAACTAACTATAGACAATAAAATGGAATTCAACAAATAGTAATATAAGGTCTTACCTCTAGGAAAGAAAAACAAACTGTAGAGAAAGGGGGATAATTGGTTAGGCACTGGCTGTTAAGCACTAGGGGCATGGGTGTTTTTGCTTAGGGCTTAGTTACCTGGATTTAGGCTAAATCAGTTCCCCAGGGAGCTGGGATTCTGGAGGGGTTTGGTACTGGAAGTGGATTTGGAAGCCATAGCTGAAGTCAGGATAAGGTGGAGACAAGGTAACCTGAAGGTTAACTAGGATTAAAAGCCAAAACCAGAATCATGAGAAGGGAACTGGAATCAGGAAATGCCAAGGGTCTTTCTGGAGTCAGAAGCTAGAGTCAGAACCAGGAAAACTAGGGGTGCTTGTACATGTAACAGGAGTTTAGTCCCTTAAATTGAAATGCTGCTCTTTTAATTGTGATAGTTAAAAATCCAGCATTTCAATTTAGGAGCCTCCATCACTGCTACAGTGAGGGGCCCAATAGTTTGGGGGTGGTTTTCCGCAAAGCCTGTCCACCTCTCCCATAGTTGGGGGGGCAATCTGCTGGCAAGCAGAGCAGCCCATGAAATATGGGTGGCCCCGGTCCTTCCCTGAATGGTAGTGGGGCCCCTTGGGGCCACCTGGGTGGGCTGCTAGTGGGCTGGGGGCTGCCCCAGCTTGGATGTGCTCAATCCTGCCTGGGCTTCCAGCTTGCCATGTACCATCCCCACCACCTTTTCCAGCTGCCAGCACACTCAGCTGCCTTCTTGATGTTTCCCTGGACTACCCCAGGGAAAAGGCACCCTCTTCCTGTGTGGTCCCAGGTGGCAAGAAGGCAGCAAGGACAGTGTACAGGGCACTGCTACCTCAATGGGATCGGGTAAGAGTTGGATCCGGCAGATGTTGCACCTGCAGAGGGAAGGACCAGGGTACCCCACAGCTCAAGGCCTGCTCAGCCCACTGGCAGCTTGCACCCAAGCCACAGGCAGGCTCCATGGGAAAAAAAAAAAAAGATTAGGTCCCTTACTCTACCTCCTTTATTTTTCCAATGGAGCCTGCCCATGTGAGCTCATGGTGGGCTTAGTGACCCCTGAGCTGCGGGGGGCCCACGTACTTCCTGCCACAGTGGCGGTGCCACCTGGGGTGACTCAGGTGGGCTGCTAGTGGGCTGGATGCTGCCCCAGCTTGGAGGCAGCACTCACTGGATCCAACTTTTCCCCAAGCCCACCTGGGAAGCAGTGCCCTGTACACTGTCCCACCTCCTTCCCATTGCCTGGGACCACACAGGAATCACCTGTGTTGCCCCTGGACAACGCAGAGAAGTGGCAGGGGAGCGGCTGGGTGTGTTCATGGCTGGAGAAGGTGGAAAGGATGGTGCATGGTGTTCTGAAAGCCTGGGTGGGCTTGGAGAAGCATTGGATTGGGTGCCTTTGAGCTGGGGCAGCCCTCTGCCTGCTAACAGCCCACCCGGATAGTCCCAGAGGGCCCTGCCACTGTGGAGGGAAGGACTGGGCCCCACCCTAGCTCACAGCCCACTTGGCCAGCTGGCAGCTTACCCCCTGGCTGTGGGAAAGGCTGGAAGGCTCTGTGGGGTGGGGGGGAAAGGATTGGCCCCTTGCTGCTTCTGCCTCCAGCCTGCTTCTCCTGTGGCCGGGGGGGGGGGGACATGAGCTGTCAGATTAAAGGCTGCGATGTTACAAGTAAATACATAGCAAACTAAACTACATGCAGATATGGTTTTGTTTGCAGTGTAACAAACTTACTTAAATCATAAAAAAACCTTTAAGTGTAAAGCGTGATGCAACTGAACTGCAAAAATGGGTAATTTTCATCATGTCTACAAGTGCCCTAGAAGACCAGCAAGGAAGCACATGGCAGGTCAGGAACAAGAACTTTCACTTTTGACCAGACTCAGATACTGAGGGCTGGGTCTGGCGCTTAAGGCTTGGAACAGGTTGG
This sequence comes from Gavialis gangeticus, assembly GCF_001723915.1. Classification (NCBI taxonomy): domain Eukaryota; kingdom Metazoa; phylum Chordata; order Crocodylia; family Gavialidae; genus Gavialis; species Gavialis gangeticus. Next base: position 243,375,305 of record NW_017729032.1, read on the forward strand.
GCCTGGGGCTTGAGGGAATAGGCTTCCCTGAATGCCTCTGTTCTAGGCTTGCTGCAGGTGGTGCTTATTGAGGGGATGACGTGCCTTGATCCCTTGACTGAAACTGCTGGGGTTTGTGGTAGATCACATACTCAATGTGTATCGGCCATGTGATGCTATTGCAATATATATGTATTGCAACATGTATATATTAACAAAAATATTGCATGAAAAACAGATGATAGTACTGCTTTCTTTGGTATTGCTTAAGCCTCAGCTAGAGTATGATGTCTACTTTGGGGTACCTGATTTGCAGAAGAGTGTAGAGAAACTGGTGAGAGTACAAAAACAAGGGACAAAGGGGCTGGAATGAAAGCTATATGAAGAAAGATTGAGAGAGTTTAAATATATTTAGCCTGGAAAAAAGGTTAAGTGGAGATGAAAATTTTGAAAAGTCTCCATAAAGAAGAGTCAGAACAAAGTATAAAGAAAGCAAATAGAATGTCTAACTGGATTAGAGCAATCCCTAGTCCTTTGGAGAAGTAGGTCAGGAAAATACAAAGATTGTTTGTTTCCATTTATTATGAGTAAAAGTACAGTGAAACCTTCATGGGAGATAATGTTTCCAAGGGGAGCATGGCACTGCTATAGCATCTTGAAAAGAGCCTTATCATTTCAGGAATGTGATGAGAAAGTTACTCTATTCTAATTGACTGTAAATTATTTCAGTGAAAAGTAGTTGCACTTATCAGAGAGCTAACACATATCTCCGGATGCATTTGGCTACCCAAATAACTGCCCATCCTTTCCACTAAAGGCTGATAAGTGCAAATATATTTAATTGTCCATTGAAAATGTTAATGTCTATGTTAATATGATTAATTAGACTGAATTTTTTTGTTAGATTTTAATCTTTTTTGGCGGGGCCTTTAAAACACACTGGCTTAAACTATAGTTACATCTTTTGTTTTTTCTTTTCTTAAAAGGTTTTGAGTATATGCAAATTAAACATTACTTGATTTAGCATTGTACCTTTTTCATATTTATTTTTCCCTAGTTAACAATTTGTGATTTGAGTTTACTTTGATTCCTGGATCTGCTGTTGCTGACACACTTGGATTTCTCCTATGTTGATCTTGAATCTCAAGGATTTTGCATCGGCAGCATTTCTCGTTGAAGTTTTAGGTGAAGTTTGTATTATTAGCCAGCAAAGCATGTTCATTTACAGAGTCATGACACTTTTGCTAAGTCAGCTGTCTCAGAACGTCTTCATTCTGACTCGTTTCTTGGCCATACTTTTGAAGAGAAGGTTGGAGCATGTTTAACACTGCTGGCTATTCCTAACCCTGAGAAATAGCCATCCTAGTTTACATTTGCAAAATATGTGCTCCATTTTCAAAGAGATTTTGGAGCTGAATTCTCAGTTTCATATGTGATATAGACACTTTAGAAATAATGCCCATATAGAAATAATTCCCTAATTTTGGGGATCTTTAGCAGAAGTGTTTAAATTTTGTCTCTTCAGACATTTCCTGGAGGCTTCAGTGGATATTTTTCCCCCAGAAGTTTCAAACATTATATTAAATTCTTACAAGTTGCTGTTTTAAATATCCAAAATACGGTTGGTCTGAACCTTCTAAGTAGACATTCATTATGTGAGTATTTATATATTCTTCCCTCAAAAAGTATTATTATAGTGAAGCAAAGCAACAAGATAACTGATCTGGTGCTTTTGCTGCCCCTGCCCCTCCACCCCCTAATGCCGGCAGTTAGCTGCTGTTTTTGTTATTGATGATCATTCATCCTTTCACCCTAAAAGAAAATAGTAGGCAGCTTCTAGTATCTGTCCCAACTTCCCAAAGAAGCTATATTTACAATTTTCTTCACCTTGCCCTCCTCTCACTCCTGTTTTGATCTCAGGTCCTTCTGTTTCCCTTTATCCCATTAGACAATAATTTTCTCTTGGTTCTGTAAAACTCTTTGAAAAAACTGAAACTGTTTTGTTCAAAATCAAGAAAAGCAGTAGGAAGTACTCATCAACCACATGGTATTTTGACACAGTTCTCAAGGGGTGACTGTGCCTTTTGCTGCAGCATTCCCAGCATGGAGGCATTAAGAAAAAAATTTGCACAAAAATGGGGGAAAATATAAACGCATGAAATTTGGGGGTGAGGGGAATCATCACTGAACCTCCACGCAATTTGTGATGAATGTCTTAAAGGGATGTGAGGAACCCAGACATACAAATCAACTCATTCATTAATTCATTTTATACAAAGGCTGATAAGCAGCTTTCTGTCCCAGAGGACCATCTCCAAAAATTAGACCACCAAAGGTGCCTTGCAAAACTGTCAACAGTGGTTCCTTTTCTCCATGCAAGGCAAACCTTCTCACCTGAAGCTGTATTAAATCATTTGTGCTTCTCTGTTTCCTCATTTGACTTGTATTCTGCAGAGCTTTAAGTGAGTCAAGTTCCTGCAACTCTCTTGTTTTACCAACCTCTCACAAGTCTTCACTGTGTGTTAGAGGATGATGTTGCCTGAGAGCGGGCCCATGCATGTGGAAGATAATCTGAAATGAAGCTGTACAAGTTCCAAGCTGATATCAGTTACCTAAATATAGACAAGTGTTCCTAAACAAAGAAATGCAAGCTTTTAGAGGTTTTCAAGTTTCTAGGGAATTTGTTTTAGGGTTCTTTCTCTTTAAGTTTCTTTATAAACCATGGTTGCAGAAGAGACAATATAGCTCTGAAGGTGGTCACTATATTTCATACCTTACTGATAAATCCAGATCAGTGGTTCTCAACTCTTGAAATCTGAGGCATCTCTGTAACTTTTGAAAAGTGAGTGGTAGACCATTTTATTGCCTTCATTACCAATGATTGCCTTCATTACCATGCTTACTTTCTTGTATAGGGGCTAGGCAGTCAAGGCAGGTTCATGGTCAGACGAGGATAGGCCTAAATCTGAGCCTGTGCTTGCCTCCACACCTTTGGCTTATCTTCTCATACCTTGTGGCACCTTTCAAAATATATCTTTGCTGGCTCTGGATTTAGGACCCAGATACCTTGTTCCTACCCTGAGACTAACCACGACCTCTCCATTTGGTAATAGGCAAATTTACTGATACACAGTCTCAAGTCTCTGTTTTCGTATTCTCCTTCCCTCCTGATGACTCTTGACGACTCTTGATCCCTGGCTGTCGCTGATCTATTGTCTCTCTGTGGTCACAATGCCCAAGTCAACACATTCCAAGCCCATCACATGCATACATACTAATTTAGTCCTTCCAGACCTTCTCCTAATTTGGTCTGTTCCCCCAAAAACCAGGACTCAGGTCCCCCTTCTCTAGGACCTTGTTAGCTGGTGTTACTTTATCTTGTGTTATGGGCAGTATAGTACAGACTCCCTCCGTTCCCAGATTTCTCCAAACTATGTGTTCTTGTTTGCCTTGTTGTGTTAGACAGCTGTCTGCTTTCAGGGCTGTGAGAAACTTTGTGCATGAGATCCAAGCTTTTTAGAAATCAGTTAAGCCCTACTGCTCATCTTGCACCATTCTAATGCATATAACTATACCTATAAGCCAATTCCCAAAAAGAAAACCTTTACATGCCATTTCTAAGCCAACACTCTTGGCACCCCAGGGTGCTGCAGCATCTCAGCTGAGAAACCATGATATAGATCCAAAGACCTTAATTTAGTCTCTGCCTGGAAAAATGATCAAGCCTGAAATGTATTTGTTTACAAACGTACCTTTAGAGTTCCAAGTGGGGCTTGGTTTTCCCTGTTAATCCATTTTCCCTGTACCTGAGCATTATTAATTATCCCTCTGTCTAATGCAGTGATTCTCAACTGGGATGCTGTGAGATCTTTTAAAGGGTGTTGCAGGAAGTGTGAGGAGATGAGCAGATAGGAACAGGCTTAGGCTATCCCTGTCTGGTTGCTCTACCACCCCACTGCCTGGCATCTGTCCAAGAAGGTAAGCACTGTAATAAATACAATAGTTTTTCCTCAATTCACAAAAGTTATGGCGGGTATATTGGATTTTACAAGGGGTGCCTTGAGTCTAAAAAATTGAGAATCACTGATCTAGTGCAATACATCAGGACCATATGGAAAAAAGAGGAAATATTGACTTTCATCACAGCTTTTGTATAGCTCTATATCAGCCCAGAAGATTAAGGTTGGGTGATGGTATTCAGATATCCCAAAACAAACTAAAAGGATCTTCCATGAAAAAGAGTCAGCCACATGGATTTGTACCTTCATTTTCCTAATCCCACCCGCCTCTTCCCCCTGACTCAGTGATTGGCTGCAGGGGGACCCTGGGTGCCCTCCCCAGACCCAGACCCAGGAGGCACCAGTCATTGAATCAGGGACCGAAGCTGCACACAGACCTATTAGACAGCATTCTCCTGAATGGCCTCTTGCACATCTGTAGTTTCTGCTCTCTAAAATGTCTTTCAGAAAGATGGTATCCTATCTCCTCACATAAATTAATCTTCAGTAGTGATTCAAAGGATCCATATCAATCAAAGGTGTTATGAGTAGATGCTTGGGAGAAATTGGTACAGGGGATATTCTCCTTTCTTATTGACCTTCAGCAAAAGGAAGGAAGATGTATACATGTTAGGGCAGTGCAAAACTTTGGTCCCTGATTCAATTTGGCGGAGAGTCAGTCTGATTTGGTGGCTGAATTTCCTAATCCAAATCGATTCAGAGGCCCTTTAATCTCTCTAAATCAAATTGGAACCCGCCAAATTGATTTGGAGAGATTCAGAAATTCAGACATAGACACAGCTTTAAATGTTTTTTCTTCACAGCTCTAGGTAGCAGGTGGCTCATGAATGCTGTGATGCTCTGGCTGATGGAGCATCGCACAGGAGCATGGGGGGCTCCCCAGTGGTCTCATCAGCAGACCTGGAAGTGGACCAGAAGCATTTCCAGTCTACTTCCGGGTCTGCCAGGGAGAGTGTGGGGGAGCCCCCCTGTGTTCTCCCTGGCTCAGTGACTGGTGCCTCCTGGGTCTGGGGGGCCACTGGGGCCCCCTGCCATCAATTGCCGATCTGGGGGGGGCACAGAGGTGCCCCCTATGCACTCCCTGGTGGACCCAGAAGTGGACCGGAAGTACTTCTGGTCCTCTTCCGGGTTTGCCACCGAGCAAAGAGGGGGACCCCGCCATGCTCCTGTGGGATGCTCCATCCACCCTAGCGTCACAGCATTCATGAGCTGCTCCTGGTACCTCGAGGTATGTAGAAAAAAACATTTAAAGCTGTGTCTATGGCTGAACCGCTGGTTCTCAGAATCAGCATTTGAAACTTCAGATCCAGATTTGGCCAAATCAAATTGGGGACAGTGATCTGAATGAACAAATCAAATCTCTGTCCCTGATTTGGGCTGAATCTGAATTGAATAGGCCCATTTTGCATAGCCCTAATACATGTTGTTTTCTGATTAATCAGGCATTCTAGTATTTTTACAAGTGCCATTCTGTTTATCGTTCTAATCTTGCATTTTACGTTGCTAAAATGAAACATGCTTAGAAAAATTTCACAAAAAGTAAAGAATAATATTGTTGCTTGACTGAGGAATAAATTATAAAAAAAATCAGCTGTAGCTTCATTTAGAAATAAAAAGAGTATATGACTACATATTCTGCATTATATGCAAACGATGCATACACATATTCTGCTGTTATGGAGAGGTAAATTTCCTTTTTCTTTCTTCTTCTATTTAAACATTGAGTAGTAGCTATCAGCAATGAATACTGAATAGGAAATCCAGATGTTGTCTTGACAAGTGAGTTTAAAGAAGCGATATCTGTTCCTGTTCACCCCATAAATGTGACAGTCAGTGCATGAAATCCATCTGTAATCTGTTTGCATGTAAAGGTAATAAATAGCTGAAAATAGCCTGTATAATTTGAAGATGGTACCTTCAATTTTAAATATGTGCTTTGACATATTTTAAATATATGCAGCTTTTTTAATCACTTACTTGTTATTTGTTTTCCTTCTTTCCTCTGGTTATGTCTCAGCCTCCATATGGCAACCATTACTCTATTTCCAACTGTTTTAGGTAAGGAAGATCTCCTGCTTCTCTGCAGTTACTGATGGAGATGCTTCAATAATTTTCCTCAAACAGTATATGCAGCACTTAGATTTAATAAGTCAGTCAGTCAGTCAGTCAACTCAGTGGTACGCTTAGGCCCCAACAGTTTGTAAGCAAGAAGTAAAAAATTTCCCTTGAAGAAAGTGTATCTTCTTTTTATAAACCAGAAGAGCCATTGCTTTTTATAATCAACAACTATTTTAACCTGTACTTCTAAAGAAAAAAAACAGCACGTATGTTAACTATTTTTAAGCACTGAGTTGCGTGATGTAAAGACTGTACTAAGGAAAATATTTTTGAAGTTCAAAGCATAATTGTCTTTTTTCTTTGAGTAGCAGGTATTGTGATGCATGACTGGTTTTCTCTGTCTGCACTATTAAAATGTATGTCACATATTTCTACTACCAACTATTAACCATTCAGTGGGATTCTTGATAATCTTAATCAGCATTCAAATGCTATTTTTCCTGTACAGTTTAAAATCAATTATTTTATTCAAATTAGTCTGCAGGAGATGATAATGGAAAAGTATTATAGACAACTGTAAGAGAATCCATGTACTCTAATGAAAAATGTTAGTTCAGTAGTTAAGTATTATACCAACTCTAAAGTTGATCACAACAATTAAAAATGCTTAATGGGAACTCCAGTGATGTAGATCTTGCTGTGTTTTTGGATATTTTGAAGTTAAGTATCATTTTCATACAAACATATGCAAAGACCATCACAAAATCTTTTACAAAAAAGCTTAGATTTCTGTTTGCCCTTGTGTATCATTTCAGGAGCTGTCTTCAATCAATAACACAGACCTTTTTCAGTAAGAGAATTTTAGACTATTTTATTGGCTTTCCAATAATACCAGTCCTTTCATTTAGCAGTAAAGTCATCTTAGTGTGCTGATACCTCACCAAAACCCTACCAACAGTATAATATTTAAAACCTCTTCAGAGACATAGTCTAATATTCCAGAGTTAGATAAGTGACTTTAATCTAATAGTTGCCTGTCAAAACAGAAATAGTGAAGAAAGAAAAGAGACAATTGTGCAACTGATAGACAAACATACAGCCGTTAGTACAAATAGTGTCTTTTTACTTGTGGATGTGAAAGGAACCTTATGAGTAGTTTAAAATAATAAATAATATTGTTGCTTATTCCAGTTCCCCACTTGTGCTCTCAGGCTAACCCCAGCTGTCTATTGGAAGTCATCTGATACAGTTTATTAGAAGTGATAGTGAATGGGGAGAAATGAAAACAGCCAATAAGAGTCATTAGCCTTATAAACAAAATTGGGCCAGAGAAGTTATAGCTTATCTTGTTGAACTAAACTGTCTTTTCTCCCCTTGATTTTTCAAGTGAAAAATGTTCCTGACATATATTTTAGTTTTGAAACTTAAAACATATTTAATTTTGCTTACTTGTATGGAATAGCTTCAACAAATTCTTTAATACACTATAATTCTCGTGCAGGTTATAGTTATAATCTAAAATAGCCACAAATGTGAAGGATTATTTTTTAAAATAATGATATAGCACAATATAATTGTTGCTGTTTTTAATACTATGATCAGTTTTTTAAAAATATTTCTTCGGTGGCTAATTACAGAGACAGTTTTGTTATTCAGCTCTATGTGATAAAAGTAAAATCAGGTTTCATCACAGTATTATTTATTAATATATTGTGTATAACTAAGGAAACTTAATTTTTTTATGTGGTGATGTATTTGAATTTTTGTAGTGCGCTTCAGCTAGAAACCTTTATAATCATTAATCAATTGTTTCATTTAATGTGTATGCAAACTATTATTTTATTTAGTTTATATTTATTACAACTGATGTACAAAGAGATTAAAAATAGTCCAACACTGAGCAGCAATTTTTTAGCAAAGATGGGGCAGAAATTCTGATGCTATGCATTAATTTCTAGACTGCACTGCTTCTCTATTCATTGTTGCATTGAGTCTTAGAAAGGTATAGTAGATCTGATGTTTGTGGTGTTTCACTCTGCCCCCTTTCTTTTGGAAATGCCGTGAACTGTGAAGATGTGAATTGAAAGGAAAGCTAATAAAGTTAGTTCCAATAGATAACCAAGGCCAACAAAGTTATTTTTTTTTTTATTTTTTTTTTTTTTTTACTGACAACCAAACATTTTTACTGAGACATGCATTTACTGATATGTTTCACATAATGTATATGTAACTCTTCTGCCAGGGACTTCCCTGCCCTGCTGCCAGCTGCCCTCCTGCCAGGTGTCAGTAATAAGGGCTGTTCCATTAATATGTTCCTTAGATTTACCATATTTTGCATGTAGAGAAAGGGACAACTGCATGATGCACAACAGACTCATGCCTGTGGCTGCATAGTGAATTTTTTGAATGATTTGCAACATTCTGGAATCATTTTAGTCTGAAAAAACCCTGATTTGCCCTAAAAGCTCAGGACAAATATAACAACAATGATGATAAAAAGAACAATATAATAATAACACTATAACAACAGCAACAGGCTTCCTTCTTGCAGCATGAGGACAACAGGACGAGGCTGCCAGGGTAAGAGTGCTGCCAGAAAAGAATATGGCTGGTAGAACAGAAAGGGAATGAAGAAAACAAAATTGAGAAGCCACATGGTTTTTTGGTTGGAGAGAAATGGGGTTGAACAGAATTATATCTGGTTGCCAGCTAAATGAGAGAGGCATAAGGGTGATACTTTTCTCTGTGTGTTTTTTTTTTTGTGTGTGTGTCTATTTTAGTTAATACTCTAGTCTCCTGAGGACTTAAATAATTTGATGTAGATACAAGTTTTAGACTTTACAAAGGCTTTGGGGTGATACTTAATGATCTCTGGAATGCAGGTGGTCAGAGTAGATGATTTGGTAGCCTTAAATTATGATTTTTAATGTTAGTTTCACATTTCACAAGGAATAATTTGGGACTTTTAGATAAGGAGAGGGAGAGAATTGTACTGCTGACCAGACATGAGGTTGATCCATAGTTTGGATAGGTTGTCTCTGTAGAATTATGAACGTAGGTTTGTTTTAGTTATGTAGTTGTGTATGCTCTTGGGGTTGTAAGATTCTATCCATTTTATACTTCCTGAAAGACCCACGCCATACTCTGGTATTTGCTTCAGCCTAGTGGAAAGGACATTGAAGTTCAAAACCAAAGGGTGCCTATACACATGCTCTGATATGCTTTAATTAGATTGAGTATGCTCTGTGTTCTAATTAGAATGCTCTACTACTGCCACAGCATCATGTGTATACTTCCCCATGAATTGAAAAATGGCCACTGGGGTGCTTAACTAAAGCCCTTTGAATGAGCTTTAGTTAAAACATCCCATGGCCATTTTTAAATGCTCAGGGGGCTTAATACACATGATGCCATGGTGTTTTAATTAGAGTGGCTCTGCAGGAACCGCTTTAATTAAAATGCTCCCTCCACCCCCAAGTACATTATAGGCAATGCAAGGACTATGAGTATTACAGGTTGCTGTTAATAACGCTTATTATGTCTTGCACTTTGCTAGGTATTAACAAGTTTCACTGAGAGCTTGCACAAGGTCACTTCAGGCAGATCCAGGAATAAAACCAAGTTTCTTCTACCTTGCCACAAATATTTTCAGACAGAATATGTCAAATAAAATTCTTGTATATTTTATGCTAATACACTGTAGTTTTCTGTCACCCTTTAAGCACTACACACTATAGAGATGCTTATGACTGTTACTGTTTCTGTGCTAAAGAATCTGATTCTTTTATGTCAAGTGGCAAAACTGCATGCTTTTACATCTCAGATTCAGTCCTCTGTGTGACCAAAACCAAGTCCTCTAGGAATGTTGGTTTATTTGGTATGACATCTTTAGCCATTTGGGCTAAGTACAGCCATTCAGGAAGCATGAGGGTGAAGTGCTGTAAGTATCATGCTTTCCTCAAAGTGCCCTAGGTCAGTGTGGGAGCAAACAGAACTGATGTTTGCCCTGGGGTGGGGAGTATTGAAACAGCCTATACTGGCAGGCTGGAGGCACTCCTGCATGCCTCCCAAGAGAGTGCCAGAGCAGCCCCTCTCCCTAGCCCCCAGCCAGTGGTTGTCAGCAACAGCTGGAGGGGTGGGAGAATAGAACCCCCCTACTATGTGCCTCACCCCCATCTTGATGGCTTAGGCCTTAGGGAGGGCCAGGATGGGCCTGCACAGTGTGGGGGCTCCATTCCCCTCCCTGCCTTCAGTTCCAGTCCACTGAAAAGCCTGGCTAAGCAACCCTGAGCTGCAGGTCCTAGCTGCAGTTGTCAGGAGATTTGGGCAGAGGCATGGGGAAACAGACTTTCTCCAACTACACAGACCCAGTTCAGCCCCACTAAGACCTGAGCCAGCAAACTGGGGTATCCCACATGGCAGGGGCCTCTCTTTTTCCCCACCTACCCCCTGCTTGAACCTCCTGACAAATGCAGCCAGGAGCTTTTTTTCACTTTTCACTGCATTGGGAACTGGGGGCAAGGGGAAAAATGGAGCCCCCCATCATAGGGGGTTTTCCATTAGCTTTCTGGTTTGGGTCTTGGCAAGGAGGACAGGCTGGGCAGGGGTCTCATTTCCTCTCCCACCCCAACACCCAATTTCCAGCGCAGCTGAAAGCCACGCATAGTCCCACATGGCATCTGTCAGGAGGCTGAGGACAGGGGAATGAAGCACCCCTGTTCAACATGGGCCTGGCCCAGCCCCTGTCCCCAATACCCAAGCCAGCAGGCTGTGGGGGAGGCCCAGGCAGCAGGAGTTTCCATTCCCCAACCCCACTTCCCCTCCTGGTCATGCAAGGAGGAGATGGAGTCATTTCTGTCTCCTCTATGTGACAGCCTAGGGTTGGGGCTGGGTTGATGCTTGCCCGGAGCAGATGAGCAGTAGCTATTGCTAACACGCTGCTCTGCAAGGGGCCCCTGGCATGCCAGTGGAATGTACCTACCTTGACTCTTAGTGGGATCTGGTACATACATTCAATAAAGTGCTCTAACCTAAACGGCTTTAGTCTGATACCACATCCATCCAAGGTTAACTTAGCGTGCAGACAGAAATGCAACTCCCAGCTGTTACTCAGATTTCCACAAAGTGTTCTGAGTTACAATGTTACCTAGACCAAAAAGAAGTTCATGGTTGGTTCCAGGGCAGAGGAGAATCTAGCTATGGGCTGGAAGTCTTCAGGCAGGTCCAGCTTTCAGAATGGGAGGGAAGGAAGGCAGCAGAGGTTGCTCTTTTTAGGAGCTCTCCAGCCAGTGCTGAAGGGTGGGGTGGGTGAATTGGAGCCCCTTCCCCTTAGGGTTGGGCTCCAAAACATCTGCTGTACCCTGCAGTAGGGACTGAAGTCCCTCTGCTGCTTTTCCGCCCTTCCATTCTGAAAGCAGTGGCAGGCTGACACGCAGTGCATTCAGACATTGCTAAAGATGATACATTTTGAAATGTCTTTATCTGGTACCTCATGCAACAAGGGGTCAGATTTTCACTCGATCCACCATGGTTGAAGCAGTCTGCTGCTGTGCACTAATGTTTGATCACATGTATAAACTGCTTTCTATGGCCAGATTGGGTGTACATTGTCACTTCTGTCTGTGCTGTTAGAATAGGATATTCCATTTTTAAGGTGCTACATGTGCTGTAAATGTTTGTTCAGTTATAGCTGTAGAGCACTTTCTGTGTGCTTATTGTGCAATAAGTGTAACATCTATGTCTAGCCTTATACTATAATTTGCTCCATGAGCCAGGAAGAGAAACAATAAATGTGATGCCTGTAATTGTACTGCTCTTTCACAAATGCCTAATGGAAATGTGTGTGTTAGATTGGTCCATGTAAAACATGCTGTTAACTTTTATGAACTCATAGCTGAATTGCAAGATACCGGTAATATGAACCTGTAAGCTGTGTGCTTAATTTTGGACCTGTACTGGTGATTTACTCCTGTGGAGTGAAATAAGAATGCATATGTATAAGTTACTGTGGACATGTCTACATGTGATGCTATGTCACTGTAGGAACCCGCTGCAATAATGCAGTATTGGTGGGCAAAAACCGTGACACCACAGCTAAATCGCTGTAGCAACACGTTCCCTTGGTCTAGTGTATTGCTACAGCAATGTAGCGGCTAAAAATAACTGTGCCACTGGCATGGCACAGTACAGGCTGTTACAGCACCATTATTTAGCACTCCCTTTTGGACAATAAGCACACGAGGAAGCATGTTGCTATGGCAATGTAGCTGGAATGGGAAAGGGGGGAAGGCAGCAAAGTACTCAATGACAGCACAATAATAATGGCGTTGTAGGGGTGTGTGTAGATGCGCCCTGTAAGAACTTTGGATTTTTTCTTGGAATGATTCTGTAGTGCTCAACATATTTTCTAGTAATGAATTAAGAAGTTCTGGTAGTAGTTATTTTGTTTTATTCATTAGCAGAAGTTGGCTCATTTAAGCATAGGGTGTGCCAGAGCTGAGAAATAATATATATTGAGATAAATATTTGAGACATATTTTTTGCATCCAGAGAGTGAAAGACTTCTTGGTTATGTTCCTAAAAGGTCAATATTTGTTTTAAGTTGCACAACTTTCTAGTAAGCCAGCTTCATTCTCAAAAGTTGCAGTAGTGCCCTAGCATACTTCAATTTTGTCTATGTGTCACGAGGATGAATTCTGCACAGATCATCAGGAATTAAAACTGTTTTCCCACTCTGATGGATGTTTGTCAGCTCCTATTTATGAAGCGTTTCTTCAGTGGGAACAAATGGCTATGCTATGTCGTGTGCATTTGGTTGCTTTGTAAGGTATGACATAAATGTCAATAGCATAGACTTTTGGGTAAGTGCTGGCTGTATAGGAGCAAACTTATACGTCATAAGCTTTTTTGTGATAGAATCTGTTTAGGATGGGATAATTGTTTGTTTGTGCTTCATGTGAAACAGAGCCAGCTTGGTAAATGAACTAAGCTTACAATTTTTATTGTATATACTTCCAAGAAGCAGGAAACAGATGGGGAACAAAGCAAGCATAAGAGTGAAGGAGAAGTGGAATTAAATGAGAAACGCTCTGTTATTTCCCATTTGCTTGATGGACAGACAAAAGTAAAAATAAAAACAAACAAAAAAACCCCCAACCTAGTGTAGCCAAACAGAAAACTGACCCAGGTATTTATAAAAATAGGGTATCATTTTCTAGGAATGAAGAAAACCGAACTTATTGTCTCAACAAAATAAAAGGAGCTTTTCTTGCAGCCCATGCTTTATCTCCCACAGAATGTTATCTGATAAAATAGCTATTTAAAACTAATCACACAGATGCGTTCAGTTTTTGAGATCATGTCTGCTTAACTCAAGAAGTGAGTATGCACACACAGCATTAAATACTCTCAAGTCTCCCTGATTCTTGGGCCAGCTGAATATGATGTCTGGCTACTTCAAAGATGTGTTCTATTGCTTTGTATAGATTTGAAAGGGATCATGGATATGTCAAGAAAGCCGAAAAAGAAATTGCAAAAAATTAAGCAATAGAACTATATTTATGGGTATAAAGAATAGTTTGCTTTCAAAAATGCTATGGAAGAAGAAGTGGCAAAAAAGTACATGGGAATTTTTGAGACAAGGTAGTCTGTGGTGACACTTGGGTATAGGCATAAGTGACAGAGAAGTCAATTAGAAGCAGGGAAGTTATTTGAGAAGAAAGATAAGTAATTCATTATATTGATCCTGCTAAGATTTTTGATAGCAGATTTGGTCAGAATTTTGGTCTCATAGGGAATTCCAAATTTTTTTTCCATCCTGAATTAGAACAAAAAGGTAAATTGTCTTTAGAAAAGAAATTCCTTCAGGAAAATAAAAAAATCAATTGGAAAATACTGAAATCTTTAGGTAAATCATTTTATCTTGATACTGTTGGAACTTTATAATATTTTAATATGATATATATAAATATTACTAAAGTCAAAATAAAATATAACTGGACAATAAAACTGAAGCAAATAGAAAAAGGTAAAAACATTTTTTTAATCCATGTGAAAATTTCATGAACAATGATGCATTCCCATATAATGTACAATTCTGATTAACTGTAGTTTCTGATGAAAAACTGTTTTGTTAAAAAAAAAATCATTTCTAGTTGATAAAGATGCATTCTACAGGCTATATCAGAGAGAGGCAGAAATACATGGTAGTTGAAGCTATATGAGCAGATAAGGTTGCTTATAAAGAAGTTTGGGAAGGAGAAAAGGAGCAGAGCAGAAAGTGAAACAATTCCTGTATTTCTAGGTATCCAGGTTGTAGCCTTATTGGTCTAGAGGAAAAAGGAATCTGGACTCATGGTAGAGGTGATATCTTTTATTAGACCGACAAGATTTTTGCAAAAAAAATGTCTTTAATTGCAAGCTTTCTGGCACAAACACCCTCATATTTTTCCAAGGAGGAAGCAGCTATCACCACCTGAAACCTGAGATACTGCCCTGCCTTTGTTCAAGCTATTTGCATCATCATCACAGAACCTCACACGAGAGGTGAGAGACTCTTTAACAGCTAAGACCTGCCTGCCCAGGGGAGTTTTCCATCTATTGATTCCTCTGTGAAATTCTATGAAATACAAACGTTCATTTCTGCCCAGGAGAACTTTTACAATCTGTTCCTTGATGCCTGGTGATGGGTGTTTGTGCCCGAAAGCTTGAAATTAAAGATTTTTTTTGCAAAAATCTTGTTGGTCTAATAAAAATATATCACCTCTACCATGAGCTCAGATTGCTGTATTTCTAATACATTCTTCTGTAATTGCTGAGCAAAAGGTCTCATTTAAAAGTGCCATGGTTTTGGATGTATATCTGGAACTAGGAAAAAAGTCTGCATACTTTTTTTCTGCAACAGGTAATGATGATCTGATGCATCCGATGATCACAAGGAAGAAACTTGATGAGTAACAACTCATTCACAGAGAATACAAATAATGGTTTGGATTTGCACTCTTGCAAAACAGCCAAAGGTAGAGTTTCTTTCCTTCCTTCCTTAATCAGCAGGGATCCTGGTTTTCTCTGATCAAAAAAAAAAAGAAAATCACCATTTTTTAGTTAAAAAAAACCAAACCAAAACAAACAAAACTAACCCCAAATCCATATTTTTCTATGGTTGAAATGAAGCACCACTAATATATATATCCATGTTTCATTTCAGTCATGGAACAATGTCAATTTGGGGTTACTTTTTTTTTTTTTTTTTTTT
>NW_017729032.1:243390691-243396889 GCF_001723915.1 Gavialis gangeticus
TTTTTTTTTTTACTGAAAATTGGGGATTTTTTTAAAGCAGAGAAAACCAGGATCCCTGCTAATCAGCCTGAAGAGGATTAGTATAAGGAGATCTCTGGAAAAGGTGACTGGAGAGACTGGAAAATTTTAGCAAACAGGAACAGTCAGTCATTCACTGGCATACATGGTTTTAACATGGTGGTGTAATCAAAAAAGCATGGCTGGTGAGAGATTCTTTGAAGTGCTATATATTAGATCTGAATCCACAAAAACATGAGTGGATATAAAGGAAGAGCAACATGCATAGGAGGTTTATATGTTCATTGACATTTCTGTATATTCAAATGCGATCAGCTGCTTTTTAAAATCTAGCTGAGTATTGTTTTGGAGGTTTTTTTTAGGGACTAAGGTTGAGGAAAAAAAGTAGGAAAAAATCTTTAGGACTTTTTTAGAAGTGGAAAGGATTATTTAAAGAGTATAACTACATGCTGTAATAGCCTACATTCCCTGAAAATGTCTATTCTATGTATAAAGGGCTTAGTCTGTCTGTCTGTGTCTGCCTGTCCATAATGCTCTTGGAGCACTCTGGTCGTCTTGGCAGCCAATCACAATGCTTACTGAAATGACCAATCACCACGCTCCACATAGACAGACAGGAAGCGGTGGTGGCATGGGGTGCTGGTGGAGGGAACAGCAGAGACAGAGTGGAATGGCAGAGTGCCATCATGACATAGGGGATGAAGCAGGGGGTGCCAGCCCAGCCCTGCTCCTTGGAGGCGGTGGTGGCGTGGGGTGCTGGCAAAGGGGGACAGAGGGGACGGTGGGGAAAGCTTCCCCCTCCCCCTGGGAGGCAGTGGCATCACAAAGTGGTGAGTGGCGGTGCTCTGTCCCTGTCCCCTCTCCCCCCATCACTCTTGATGGGCAATATGCTAAATTTTCATATTGATTTTAGTTTTTTAGACAAAATACTGCAACATGTTTTAATTAAAATGAAAGTTCAGCAAATTACATTAAATAAATTCTGTCCGTGGAGTCGCATTTTTTTTTAGCTGTCATTGATGTTTTTAGATGTGCAAATATTTAAGTGTACAGTATGAACAAAGAAATGTGATAGATCTCTAAGGATTTGATGGGGAAACTGCATCCCATATAGATGTGGGATCTGACCCACTCATTTGGAGTTACAGAATATGAAATTAAATGCTTAAGTGTCCCAAATGTATGACTTCCCAGTGATTCTCTGAGCATATTAAATTATTCTACCATAAATTGACAAATAATGCTATCAAAGAGTGGTGATTATGAAAGTTGATTTAGCAATGTCACTAAACAAACAAACAACCAAACAAAACCCCTTATCTTATTTAGAGTTAAGTATGTACTTCACATGTGGGCTGCATGGCAAGGCTGCAAACATGCCCAGCCTGTTTCAGGATCCTGGGCCCAATGTTCACAGTGAGCTGACATGCTCAATTTAAGACGCCATAAAAAACAGTGACAATGAAGGCTCTTCATTATATGTGGAGCATCTTTGGGACTAGTTTGCCATTTAATGGAACCATAAATTAGCTGACTGTATGGACGTGGGTCAGTTTATTGTGCAAGTAATATATTAATTGCACCATAAATGAAATGTCTGCCAAGGGCCCCTGGAGAACATTTGGAGATGACAACCACTTTATAGGTAGGCCAGACTTTATGAAATTCTTAGAAAAAGGATACATTTTCAAATATAAGGAGTAACATCAAAATTGTGTAATATTTAAAAAATCAGATGTAGATTATGGTGTGCAGACTTAGTGTTTTTACATTATAAAGAATTTTAAAGATGATTCCTTTTAGAATAACTAAAGAGAAACATGTTTAATATGAGTGCTATATTTCTCTAACTGACTCTATTTTTTATTTTTATATTTTTCTTCTCATTCAGAATACAAAATTTCCTTTACATTCTCAAAAAAATAGTGCCCCCTCCCCACACACAAGTTCTTTGAGTTTAAGGAGGATTTATGCTGTTTTCCATATGTAACAGAGTCTGAATTGCTGCAACACTCAATTTGTCATAATAGATGTGCCTCTAGAATTATTTCAAGGATAAGAATTATATCTATGTCATTAAAAAGAATAAACTATTCCATAATGAAGAAAGCTTCTTAACAATGGTCTTGTCTTTTATTAGGAACTTCTAATACTGGGATTTTGCAAAAGTATTTTTGGTTGTTTGTAGTAGGAAGATTTTACCATCAGGAGCTAAATTTACATTTGCCTAAGTAAACATGTGACAGAGTGCAAGTTGCAACAAAGAAATGTATTCTTATGAGGTAACACCTTTATTTTAATGGGCATTAGGCTTGACTTAAGAGGAACCTATACCTTTAAGTTTGGAGAGGATATGTATATTTTAGCAAAGTGGACTTGTAATGTATTGTTTCCATAATTAGAATATTTTCTGTAGTGGCGTTCAGTGTGTAGGTATAAAATCTTTCCCAAAACACCACTTAAAACCATTTTCAAAAGAATACAAAATTGAATTTAAAGAGCTTTGGTAATTCACAGGTCTCCTTATGCTTGCTATCCCTGCAGGGCAAAAGGCAGACTTCCCGCTTCCCCAGAAGGGATGAGGGGCCAGTTGCAAGTCACTTGGCTTCCCTGGGGGACGAGAAGTCCAAGGAGCACCTGCCTATCATTCCTTGCCTGGAGACCTCTCTTTCAAGGCACCTTTTGTATCTCTCCAGCCAGGAGACTGGAGCTTCTGTATGCCCCCATGGCATTACATTTTTGCAGTGCTTCAAAATGCTGAGACACTTTGTAGCACTACAGTTGAACAATTGTACAATTGAATACTTGAAGTGGACTTAGGCATCTAAGTGTAATTCTATTCTACCTTGTTCATGTGTTTGAGACTCTATTAATGCATTTGCTTTTGTAACACACCACAGTTTTACCCTAAAGACTGAGTTGCACAAAAGTAGGATGGACGAGGAGGATCCACCCCCCCTTTTATGTATTTGGAGGATATTATGTATTAAGTAGAGTAGGATTGTGCTTAGACATCCAAGGCTACTTACATGTCTGTTGGTGGAATAGAAACTGACCCCACCTCATGTTTAAAAAAAGAAATCCCAAGATATATGTTACATACATCTTTCTTCTATAATGTAGTGTGTGGTTCCTAGTAAAACAATAAAATATAATGTACTGGAACATAGATAATTTAGTGACAGCTTGGGGAAAAAAGTAAACAATTTCAGGAATGGTTTCTCTCATCCTCAAGAATTCTGATCTTTTAGTGGCCACTTTTGACTTCCTTTCTTTTTATGAAAATTAGATGTGAAACACTGAAAACAAATTTATTTTAGTTTTTTTTAAGTTTTGTTTAACTGAGTAATATCCAATAATAATAAGCCACATATTAATGATGTGTAATTTTAGACCACTGGCATTTTGCTGGAATAGCTGTGAAGCTAGCCTGCTTTTAATGCCACATCTCACAACTGCCTGCTAATATATTTTCTGTTTAATAATGCTATGTTGCATTAGCCTTAAAATACATTATTTTAATGTGTGTAATGTTTAGACTGAAGAAGAAATGGCAAAATCCCCAGAGCCATTGTTTTTTTGTTATATACTATACCAGTATGTACATCTCTCAAGGAAGGCTTAAGGATAACTTGATATCTCACTTGAATGAAAAATCAATTCTGCCATTCTTTGGTCATTATCTTATAAGCCATTTAGACAATTTTATCTGTTCTTAAATTCTATTTGAATTTGAATTTTTAAATGATATTCAATTTCAATTTAGTTTCAGAAAGCTATATGACATTTTAGCTTTCTGAAACTAAAAGGTTTTACAGGAAGATGAGCCTGTTTTGCCTATATTTACTTTACTGGTCCTTGACTACTACTTAAAGGAGTACATTGTCACAGGAATAGAGGGAGAAAAGAGACTGTTTATTCTTTTGTGGAGCCCAGGCCAGCAAAACACAGAAGCACATCTTAATTTAACTATTTTTAAAAATTTGGGGGGAATATGAGGGTACTTAATCTAAAGTATGAGCTGAATTTCAGTATGCAGAAGATCTTGCATATTAATGACAAGTTTAGTAAGGCAGTAATAGCAACCCTGAACAATAGGTTGTTAAATCATTTTGCTCTCCTAATGATGTGTGACACATTTTTTATATTTTCAAATTACAGTGTAAAGATATTATTCAGACTTCTTCATGGAGAGCTTTAAATGAAAATGCTTTAGAGCATAGTTATTTTCATCAAACATTTTGGTTAAGTATGTTCAGCCTTTTAAGGTGCATTTACACTGTTTTAATAGATATTTTGGATTGGTATGATACTTTTCTACAAAGTACTGTTCTAATAAAGAAAATATAATAGCTTTAGGTGCCTGTACATGAGCAAGGAATCTGCTCTGATGTGCTGCAATTACCACGCTCCTGTGTCTCATATATCAGCACCCCCATGCTTAAAAATGGCAGTGGGGGCACTTGAACTAAACTTTGTCAAACAACCTTTAGTTCAAGTGCCCCCGCCACCATTTTTAAGTGCGGGGATGCTGATGCGTGAAATACGGAGCCACTCTAATTAAAGCGCCCCTCCACCCGTGGTGCAGGTGTGAAAGTGCTCTTTTAGACTAAGGTGGACTAAAGTTGTCATATTTTTAAGTTCATGAACTAGCCTGTTCAAAACTAGATTTTTCTTTTAGACATAACCCTGTTTTCTCCTGATTATATAAATGTAGTATTAAAGCAGTAATGTAAGGAGTTACATGTTTAATAGTATTCTTTAAACCAGGAAAATTTTAATCTCAAGTCTTTGAAGTCATCTGTCGCTATTTCATTGGTCTTCAAGCATGATATGTCATTGCTGCATGCAAGTTTGTAACAGTTATAGAATCATGGAAAAGTAAGACTGGAAGGATCTCAAGAAGTCATCTAGTTCAAATAACTGACTCGAATGTTTTTTTCTGCTCAAGGTATTTTAAACCATTCTAGCTAAGTGTTTATTTAACCTGCTCTTAAAAATTTCACAATCTCTCTAGGCAATCTTTTCAAATGCTGAACTACTCTCATATTGATAAAGTCCTTCCTAACATCCATTGTTGCATTTACTCTGTGTCCTTCCCTCTGCAGCTTCAGAGAACAATCTGTCTCCATCTTCCATATAACCATCTTCAGATATTTCAAGGCTGTTATTAAGTCCCCACTCAGTCTTCTCTTTTCTAAGCTAAATAATCTTAATTATTTCAACCTTTCCTTGTAAGTTACATTTTCCAGGCCTTTAATAATTTTTGTTGGTCTGTGCTAGGGCATTTTCTAATCTATCCACATATTTCTTGAAGTGTGGGGTCCAAAACTGGACACAGAGCTCCAGGTGATGCCTCACAAGTGCTGAATAAATCAGTAGAATCACTTCCCTTGATTTGAAAGTGATGCTCCCATACAGTCCAGTATGCTACCGGCCTTTATTGCAGCAAGAGCACACTGTTGGCTCATTTAGCTTATTAACCACTGTAATTCCCAATCTTTTTCTGTTGTCTTGCAACAGAATCAGTCCTCCCCACTCTGTATTTGTACAAGAGATTGTTCTGTCTCAAGAGCAGGACTTTGTACTTCTCCTTACTGAATTTCATTTGGTAATTTAACAAGGTTACTTTGAACCCTAACCCTACCACCCAGAGTGTCTGCAACTCTACCAACTCCACTCTGTCCAAAAAGAATTATTATTTAGACTTTCCTGCTATTTTGTTTTGTAAAAGTAGTTGCATTGTAATGAAACACAGCAATAGTTGAAGTTGAGTTTGTGTATGTTTAAAAGGTTTATAAATTGAGAATGCAGATTTATGGAGGCTTGGATTCCTTTTAACTTCTGAGGAGAAGCAGCTGAAAGTAAAAGCAATCTCATATCATCTGAGACTGGTCATCTGTCTGAATGAGATGTTAGTCAGGGAAATTATTTAGGGTAGTATGATATGATATGATTGTTCTGGCACACATCCAGGAGGGGACAGCAGGGGACTGCATGCTTAGGGGCAACCAACACGGGTTCATCAGTGGCAGTTCCTGTCAGACCAACCTGGTGGCCTTTTACGATCAGATCACCAGATCATTAGATGCAGGGGTAGCAGTGGACATAGTCTTCCTGGACTTCCGGAAGGCTTTTGACACTGTCTCTCACCCCATTCTCATTAAGAAAATGGGGGGC
>NW_017729032.1:243397341-243412641 GCF_001723915.1 Gavialis gangeticus
AGGGGGGATCAGCAGGCATTGGGGGAGTCACTGTTCCCCCGAGCACCGCCAGGAGTGACCAGGAATAACGGTCGCAAGCTGGCAGAGGGTAGGTTTAGGTTAGACATCAGGAGGCACTATTTCACGGTCAGGGCGGCTAGGGTCTGGAACCAACTTCCAAGAGAGGTGGTGCAGGCTCCTACCCTGGGGGTTTTTAAGAGGAGGTTAGATGAACACCTTGCTGGGGTCATTTGACCCCAGTACTCTTTCCTGCCATGGCAGGGGGTCGGACTAGATGATCTGCTAAGGTCCCTTCTGACCCTAGAAACTATGAAACTATGATATCTATATCTATAGATGTATAGATATATCTATCTGTCTATATAGATAGATAGACAGAAAGATATAGATATATCTATATAGATAGATAGATATAGATATATTTAGTTAGCTATGTCCTGTGCTGACCTGTCAGTAAATCCTCTGCTTTGATAGGCTATAGACCTGTTTCTCTTTAAAAAATGGCCAAACTTAAATTCATAGATAAAACATAAATAGCATATCATAAATAAATATGACATAAAACTTAAATTTAAGCTGATATCTTTCTGGGTGGGATAAACTTAGAATCATTTTTGCATGTAGTACATGCATTTGAAAGCTTGTCGAGTCTATGCAGTTGGTCTAGCAAAACACATTACCCCAAATCTTTGCCTCTTGCATATTTCCTGGACCAAAACAGCTGCAGCATCACTCCAGCACTGCTATTTAAGTTAGATCATATTTTTGATATACAGGTTACATAATTTAAATAAAACAGAAGAGAGAAGCATTTTGAACTTGTCTCTGGTTACTGCAAAAATGAGTTTCTTTGCCATTCACAAGGCTGGCAGATGCAGTCAGTTGAGCTGATGATCAGTTTCAAAGCTGCTGTTAGCAGCTGTCAATTTCTGGGCTGTGTCACTTTCCAGCTATGTCCACTGCTCCAAGCATAAAGCCACACTGCTGCGCAGAACTGACAGTGCTTGGTATGTGCTATTGGGATAAATGGTTAATTGCACTTAGGAAAATAAGTGTTTCAAATCACTGTTTCAGGTGTTTTGTTTGGTTTTTGTTTGTGGTTTAGTTGTAATGTTCTTGTGGGATATAGGAGAGAGAACTTTTATTCTTTGTTCTCCCAAATATTTGCCCATGTTACATCTTGCTTCTATGTTTACTCATAGGACTCGGGCTTTACAGGAATACTCTCAATTTAAAAATTGTGTGTATGACAAATTGTTTTACTGACTCTTCTTTCAATTAATGCCTCCTTCAATTAATTTTTAGTGAACCTCCTTTCAATATTTTAACATTTTGTAAATTAATTTTTTCTGTGTCCTTTTTGCCATCAATTTAGTTTTCCTGCTTGGTTTTTTGCCATCCTTAGCAAATCGCTTAATCTCTGTCCACCATTTTCCCATCTGTGAAAAAGATGACATTTTTTTTCTTATTTTGTATACTTTAATGTGATACATGAGAGGTATCTGCAATCCATGTAAGATAGATTAAAAAGAATTGGTGTGTGATTGCTGTTAGGTATTGGCATATATTTCTACATATATGCATATTATGAGCTCTTCTACCTTCATTATGTGCATTATTTGTTGTTCTTAATCTGCATTTGAAAGGATAATTGTAAGAGCTGTTCACATTTAGTTTGGATGAATAGAGATTTTAGCTCTATTTTAATCTTCTTTTGAATATTTTCTTGGCATATATAACAGTAACAATGACAATGAGATGTACTGTTTGAATTATGACACGTACATTTAGAAAGAAATGAAGCCTCTGGCAGTGTTCCCTGTAGCTGGGTGGGAGGCCTGGATTTGAGAACATACAGTGAGAAAAAGTGAAAATCAAATATCAAGCGTCTGAATTCAGACATCCTTAAAATACCTGTGCCTAGTTCTTTGACACTATACTTTTGAAGATCTGTTATAAGATAGTGAGTTAGGCCCTGCTTTTTTCAAATTGTAAGGTATGTGTTTAATGTTACATTTATGAGTATTCCCATTTATTTTAATGGGACTATTCACAGGCACAAAATTATGCATGTACTTGAACATTTGCAGGATTGATATAGTAGAGCCTCCTGCCATTCTACTGTTTTAATGTTTATTTTTGTATTAACAAACTAAGTTTATATTCATGCATTTCTGTTCAGAAATAATGTATCTTGAAAAGAAAAACATACTTTAGGAATCCTTGAAGGTTGGTTCCATTTCCTTGCTTGCAGATTAATGGCATATAGCTGAGCAGTCTTCAAGGCAGCAGTGAGCAATGTTCTGAGTCTAAAAAAAGAAATTAAACACATGATCTATTACAAGTATATTTGTCAGTATTAAACAGATGAAATATAACTGTACAATGATGTCTTCTGTTACACTGTGTACGTGTGCATGTGCACTCACGCACGCATACCTGTGTCTCTGTATGTGAAAGTATAAATCTTTTAGGCCCGTGTCATGGTGAGGGGATGCTTCCTCATGGTGGTAGACAGGGGCAGACTTGGGTCTTCCTCCTGTCAGTCACATTGGCTAACCTTTTAACTAGGGAAGGGTGATTTTTTTTTTTTTTTAAACCTGAAAGGGAGACTCATTAGTTTTCATTCCAAGAGGAAACAAGAAAAAAGCAACAATATGGGCAGATACACACCAAGAAACCCAGACATGGGGCAGGTCTTGAACCCAGAGTTTTAACCTTGGCAGGTGAGCATCTGTGTCACTAGGTTGTTACCCAGGGTCTGCTTAATTGCCTGCTGCCCCTTGGTGGGCTAGAGATATTCCAAAAATGTCTGGTGTAGCCCAGGCTGCACTTGGGCATGTTTTGACATGCGACTTGTGTTGCCTTGGTTTTCACCCAGCAGAGGCCCTAGTTTAAACCTCCTTTTGGCTCTGTTTTTTAGAATAGATACAGAAAGCTTGCTGTCCCCTGGGGCCTCTCCCAAAGGAAGGGGGCAAAGAACCATACTCAAAATCTGCTCATTGTATAGAGCCTAGTTTCCCATCTGAACCACCCTGATGGTCTGGCCCAGTATAGCATTTTTTTTTTACTTTCTGTAGTTCTTAACTTTCAAAACAGGTGTCATTTTTGTATCAAGTTAACTAGTTCCAGTTGAGATGTATCACTCATACATTCATTTGGGGGCCTAGGGATTGATTACATTAAAGCTACTATGCATAGACTATTCTAGACTGTCATAGGTGAAGAAATGTGTTTCTTTATATCATTTTTTTTTCACTCACATGATGGTCCTTTATTGGTCTGTTCTTGTGACCTATCAGAAGAGCAACATCTTATGTAGGTCTCAACTGTGGCCCAGCATTATAAAGCCACAAGGGAAAGCAAGTTCCATAATCTCCATTGTTCTACTACATATTCACCAGTGAACCCTGCCAGCAGGGAAACCAACTGTATGATCATTTTGTGACGAGGAAAACAATTCCCTAAGAATTTACTCATTTCACAAGGGTTACCAAATAGATTTCAGATGGTTTATGATTAAAAATCTTTTCCATCTAAAACGGGTCATTTTATATTGATTTAATAACCCCCTAAGCCACATAGTTTTTCAAATTAGATTTTTATTGAAGGGTTCCAATTCAGTTTTATAATTTATTATAGAGAAGAACAATGTACTTCTAAAGGGAGTGATGATTCTGAAAAGTAAACTTTGAACTCAGAGTAACTTTGTTAATTTTACTCTTTTTCTAACCCCTTGATTTTCTTGTTTACACAGAGTGTACACACTTCAAAGAAGAAATCTATTTTTATTGTGTATGTACAATGTCTAGAACATAAGAGGTTGAGTCTGAGGTGTGGACTTCAGATTCTACTAAATTCTAATATAAGTTGGAATTAACCTTGTTGAAACTGGTTGAACTAGTGGTCACCCTTCATTCAAGATAGTTGCTAGAGGGAGCTGAACTCATGTTTTTGCAGAAAATAAAGACAAGGCTATGATGTATTTTTAATACTTTAGGCAGAGGGATTTCGGCTGATTATTGCATGTGTATGTCTGACTCTCGTATGTATATGTATATGTATGTGTATGTATGTATGTATGTATATGTAGCCAGACATACTGATATCTATCTAGATAGACATTGATATAGTTATATATCTCTATAATCTATATAGAGATTTATACATAGAGATATCTATCTCTATCTCAATACTGATATCTATATATACACATATATAAAGATCTAGACAGACAGATAGATGAGAGAGCTAATAGAAAGAGAAGAAATATTTTACTTAAGTTGAACACCTCTAATATTGCCCTAGGAGAAACCTAGAAAGTGGGATGTTGGTTCAAGGTGTTCATTGAAAAAGTCTTGGAACTATAACCAAGGGCTTCTCTGGTGGTTGGATTACTTAATGTTCAAAAAAGCAGGACTCTAAATTCTTCTAAATAAGCAAAATTACATCCAAGGTGCAAAGACTCCATCAGCAGTTTCATCTCCTAATTGGATTAACTATAAAACAGTCATTTCTATGTGGTTGCTGAGGTCAAAAGGGGAAACAATAATAATTTGAAACTGTCTGTAACATAGATTCTCTAATGCTTTTTTATCCACAGACTCATGAAGAACTTTTGGATGCTGTTAACTGTCAAAATAATGTTTCATGTTTGTTCATGCTCTGAGAATACTTTTGTCCTTTCTAATCTAGTTTTGGTAAAATCCTAATTAATCTTCTTGGGGCTACCCTGTTTTTTAGCATCACTCATACCTAAGAATATCAACAACAGATAACATCAACCTAAGAGTTGCTGGAATCTTAGATGAAATCTTTAACAAATGTATGTTTCACATATAATTGTGTACCAGCATGAAAAAAATATTTTCACGGATCATTGCTTTCAAAGAAGATAGAGCCTTCTCTATTCCAGAGGCGGGCAAATTTTAGATAAGCTCTGCTAGCAGCAAACCAGGTCTGTGTGCACGAAAAATGAAACAGGAGAAGAAAATACTACAACAAATATGACAAATGTTTCATGAAAGCATGTCAAAATCTAGAAATTGAAGGAAGATATTAAAGTTAACAATCTCTGTTGCCCATTTTATATTTTTCATACGTATCATTAAGTAAAAAAGTACAAAAGAAAACTAGCAAACAGCAGAAAAAAAGATTTTTCCAATAATGGTACTAGCAAAATCTCACAAGTGTAGTAAAATAACAACTGCTCTATAAATCTTAGTTTTTAGGAAAAGAAACCAGAGCCGTTTCACCAAAAACATCTGCAATACGGCCCAGTTTCTCTTTCCTCAAACTCTAAAGAAAAAATGAAAGATTCATATTTGAAAATACCCAGAAATACAGCCATATTTTTAGCCATGCTGTATTACAATTTACAGTATAAATCATGTGAGGGTATTTATGAAATCTAAAATGGGCATAACATTTGTATGCCCAACTTTAAAAGACAGATAAAAATATATATAGACCCCATTTTTTAGCCTGTTCAGTTAAAAATAAATACACCAAAGACTTTTAATAATGTGTAGTATCTATAATGCTATTTGGAGAAGTAGAATAGATGAACACCCTGCTGGGGTCGTTTGACCCCAGTACTCTTTCCTGCCATGGCAGGGGGTCAGACTAGATGATCTGCTCAGGTCCCTTCCAACCCTAGAAACTATGAAATAATAGAACACATGAGAAAATTCAAGCCCATTTTTACTTTGGTGAAGAGACTTAATCTATTACAATACAGTTTACTTTAAATTGCATGATCCTAGATCAGGTTCCCACTGGTGCACATGTTCACCAGTGCTAGGACCCACACTGGGAATATGATCGAAATAAGTCTGGGTAGGGGAAGAGTTGTGATCAGGCTGGACAGAGGATCCACAATGGGCATCTACAAGGGATGCTAGCAGGTTTGTTGGTGGGGTTGGGGGGTTGCTGGCACCAAGGAGGGTCATTATCCATCTAGGATTTGGTGGGTTGGGGGCTAGGAAAAATAGCCCAGCCAGGGTGGGCTAGGGCAGGCATTAGGAAAAGTGCTGTCCCTAAGCGGGGCTCAGCGACTGGGCTTTCCCAGCCCCTAGGCTGCTTTATTAGCATGTACACATTTGGCTAGATTGGACATGGGTTAGCCTCCTAACCCATCTCCTTAGGTGAACTAAATTAGATTGGGACAGCCATTTTTTTTTTTTGCCTGACCTAAACACCCTGAACAGCACTTAGATCTACCTAAGCCTAGTTAAGTCAATCTAAGTGTCACATCTGCATGTACCCTTAGGCTCTCATTAAAGAGCATCAGTAGCCAGGGTTTTAGTTCTGCAGAACTTTAAACATGAGTTTACCTTTATACATCTGAGAGGCTAGACCAGTAATTCTTAATCTTTTTTCAAGGTACCGCCCATTATAGTCATGCCACCTCTCAAAACGAACCCTTTTATTTATAAAAATTATAAGAGAACAATTCTTCTGTTGCAAAGAACTCAGAAAGATGTCAATAGAATAAAATGCTTGTAACACAATGGACTCCTACCTGAAATATCTGGGTTTATCTTGTGAATTATATACAGGCGTTTGCATATGTTACAGTGATCATATTGTATGGCACTCACCAGAACCTTTAAAAGGAACTCATGGCATCCCATGGTGCCACATCACCCTTATTGAGAATCACTAGTCCAGACAGATATAAACATGAAATATCAAAAGATGCCAGTACAAGCTGCTGCTGCTCCTTCTTGTGTCTTGTCTGATATTGTTGATGACAGGTATTTAGCAGAATTTGCAGATTTGTTTGAATGTGACAGGGCCATGACATTAGCGCTTGTACTGTGGCCGTATGTTGCTATACAAGCTGTTGCCATGCAACTATTAAGTCTATATGTTTCTGTAGAGATACAGGGTATCAAAATTGCCCCAGCTTTGACCATGACTAAAACAAGGTAATAGCTACTGTGTGCTGCTGAGTAGCAGCTTTCACTTCTCTTCTAAAGTGGCTAAAATTTAAGTTTGCTGAAACAATCACATGAAGGAAATGAGTTTCTTACTTAATACTTTGCAAAGTATGGGTCAAGATTTGTTAGATTTAATCTTTTTGGGCAGGGTTTAATTTTGCACACATTATAGATATGATAATAGATGAAATCCATAACCCTTTGAATGGTAAAATTCAACAGACTTCACCTCAATAAGGGTAAGATTTCATCCATGATTTTTAAAGAATGTATCAAAATGCCTGTGTTTTAATGAGCCAACAAATGTTACTATGTTTCAAAAATACTGCGATCCTTTTTTATCTTTCCAAAGCAATATGAATTTAATTGTCCATTTTATGTTATGATTTAAAAAAAAATTATGATTGAGTAGAGTATTGCACATGGGATCGTGTTTGCTTTCCTTTGTTTCCTTGCTACTGCTTAGCTGCATGTATGGAAAAAGAAAAGTGGTGGGGTGGAGAAGCACAGCAATCAGGGTGACTTATTTTAAAAAAATAGCAAGTTGTCTTTTATCCATTCATATTTGGCTTTCACACAATCATAGGTAAGTTTGAGTATATGTTTTCCATGTTAATTATTTATGCAAGCAAAAAAAAACACGATTAAAATTCAGTATTTATTTCAACTATTAGATGAAAATCTGTGTCATTAAAATTTGATATAATTGCCATTTATAAAAGATAAGACACAAATCTTTCTTTCCAGATGATGTAAGCAAAAATGATACCCTTAAATTAATATTTAGTTTTGCAGAAATTGCATCAGTGATAGTAGTGAAGGATTAAAACATTAGAAGCTGAAGATCTGTCAAGTTTAGTTATGTTTCTCAGATTCACTCACTGAACCATGAACACATTCTTATTTTTCATCAGAAAGTCCCTCATTAACTGGGTAGTGCACAAAAATATTCTAATCACCCGAATGAAAATAGTGAAACATTTATACAATATGTTTTGTTTTTATTATTATATTTACAATTGAATTATTCAAGTAGGTATGATATGATAAATCATTGTACCCCAGCTAAATACAGCATCAATTAATTACATATTTACTGTCCAACTGTTTTACTAAGTGTTTTTAAATATTTAAGCTTTACATACAGAGCGGTTCCCTTTTTAAAAAGGAAAACTATTATGTAATTGTATATAGCAGAGTGTGAATAAAACAGGAAATGATAGATAACAATTAAATACATACACATTACACAATTTTGCAACAATATTCTTTTTTTTCTCCAAATCGTCTGGATTTTTACTTGGCATCTGTTAAAATGAGCAACATTTGTTATGCTTATAATAAGAAATCTATGGAATTCCTTTACAGCATTTTTTCTATAATTATTTTTGTGTTCAGAAGTGGTCAGCTGATTTGAGAATTTTCTTTAAGAAGCATTCCAGTTTTATAGAATACACTAGTTGTTATATAATAATATATTTTCCATGGTTAAATATATTTATCTGAGAAACTAGATTTTTCTCTTATGATGAGTATAGGAAATAATTCTGGAAAAATCAGTTGTAATTTAGAGACAAAGCTTACTTTAATGCAGACTAATGTAACTATACATAGTTGAAATTCCAGTATGTAATAAACATGATTAAACCCATAGAATAGGATTGTCATTCACAATAGGACTCTTCTATATACATTTTTATTTTTTAGAAAAAGAATTCTTTCAGTCACTAAACCTAATACCAACATAGCTTTTAGTCTATTAGACTGCTGCTATTTTTTGTAATACAATTACATAACTAACAGATTAGTACCCATCTGAAATTAAATATGAAATTAAATTCATACCATGTTTCATTTTGTTTTTTCAAATTAATTTAATTCAACAAAAGTTCTTGACTGGGTCTGGCTCACAGATGACTATAAAAGGATAGCTTTCTAAATGAAAGAATTGGAGGCTTTTGAAGTCCTTGTTCATCATTGTTAGTGTTAATATTTTAGGCAGAAATCATGTTACTGAGGTACAAAACATTGTTTTTACATAACAAATCTGTGTTTAACAATTGAATGATTTCGTTTCTTCTCCCCACTCTGCAGCTACCTTCACTTTCCAATCTGTCAATTCAGGAGTGAAAGAAATTCATTTTTAAGAGAAATTTTAGTGTAACCTGACAAAAGAATGTTTTGCCTGTTAGTAATAAACATACTAAGAGTTTATTAGTATAGTTGATTAACCAGACATAACTTCCACAAGGTATATTTCATTCTGTAGTGATTAGACTTCCAGAGCCCCATCATCACAACAGATGCATCCATGTCTAGCTTCTCCGAAGCTGCTTGCAGATGAAAGGTACAGTGGTGCTATGCTGCAATAAAGATATCACTGCTAAGGAAAATAATAATACAACATATCCCATATACACTATAACCAAGCTTTAGATGGAAACTCATGCTTCCCATTTGAACTCAGTGGGTGCACCCACACATGCACTGACTAATTAGCTTGGCAGTAAAGCATCATTGTCTGCGTGAGTGCTGGTATTAGGGCACAGTAGTTTAATTAACTGTACCATAAGATAGTACTGCTGGGGACAGTTCTGTCTCATGGTGGAGTAATTAATTTCACCAAAATTCTCATGTAGAAAGTAACCAGGACTAGGTGGGGTATGAAGGTGCAAAAATGTGTGAAGAATGCCTACCACCCAGCCCCACACTTTAGCACCCTCATGCCCCAGTCAGCCCTGCCACTTAACACTGGTACCCAGAGCCTGGGGCTGACTCCCCAAGCCCCCTGCCAGCCTCCGCCCTGGCTCTAACTGCTGTGGTTCTGGGCCCACCTGAAAATGCTGTGCCCGGGAGCAGCTTATCCCTGTGAATTGTACATGTAGATGCACCCGGTGTAGTTTGAACAGCAGTGTACAAGAGAAGAACCTCTGATTATATATATACTTTTTTTAGTAGTCTACAAAAGATACTTAATTCCCTTGGTGTGTGTCAAAACATTTAATTAGTATAACTAAGGCTATATGGGCAGTTATACATGTGCTTCGGTAGCGGGTAGGGGGTGGGCACTTGAATTAGAGCATCTTTGACAGCCTCTTTAATTAAACCACCCAAAGCATCATGTGTATCAGCGTCCCCACACTGAAAAATAGCAGTGGAGATGCTTTAACTAAAGCTCTTTGAACGAGTTTTAGTTAAACTGCCCCCACCACCATTTTCCAGCATGGGGATGCTGATACACATGACACTGGAGTCTGCTGGAGCACAGTAATTACCATGCTTCAACAGACTTGACTAATCAAGTGTGCTCTGCCGCTCTGTAATTACAGTGCAACAGATCAGCCTCACTGCACATGTATAGGAACCCTATAATTGTTAAAATATCCAGTAAATTTACCTTCCAGTTTTTAATGGATTCAACAGCTTCAGAAAAGGTTTGTTTGAGAAAGAATTAGCTCTGTTTCCAAGAGCCTGTGCATTGCACAGTAGGGAATCTGTGGTGGCCTCAAAATGCTGCTTTCTCAATAACTTAATTTGACCCTGCCCACCACCGTTTCCAAGCATACCATGTGTTTTAGTGCTCTTTTCCCCCTCTTCCCCCAAGTTTTTGATCTATCTTAGGACTTTGTCACAACCCTAGATTCCTGAGCTTCTCCCTGTTGTCTCATTTCTTGTTCCAAGGCACCAACCAACATTTGTCCTGGGATAACTCCTTTATCCCCACAGGTCTTGGTTCCATTGCCATTATATATTGGACCTTGCAGTAGCAGGAGGCGAATCTTTGCCAGCTCCAGGTGACTTCCCCTAGGGTTATGAAATAATTTTAGGTCCCTTTTTCTATACAGTTGTTTAGCCTGGAATATCACTTACCCTGAAATTACTTTGTACCACAGGCAATCAGGAAGGTGACAAAACAAGAAAATGATATAGGGGAGAAAAGATGCGCAGGAAACACTGGCCATAATATAAGAAAATCCATGAACACCTTAAAAATTGTAGTGGGATTCATAACAAACTCCATCCTTAGGAAAGAATGGAGCAATACAAGGAGCTCTTAGAGCACGCATCTGTGATGTTGATGATAACCTCAGTCATCTGTAAGTTTCTAAATTGAGAAGCTCAGAAGACAAAAGTAAAAGCTTCATTGTGGAAAAGTAATTGTGATACTACTTGGAATGCACACACAGACTTAATCTTTTCCCTTGCTTCCCACATACATAAATACCAGTATGCTTTCAATACTAACCATTCATATTTTTCCAGCTATTTGACTGAAATAGAACTAGCATGGATCACTATTCATAGCTATAGCTTTTTGTTACTCTCAGAAGTTACACAGTTATCTTGGGGGTTGGCTGAAATTAATAACTGAAAAGAGAGAATTCGCTGATCCTAGATGAGAATAGAAAACTTTAGAGACCAAAGGTAAAATCTCAATTCCTGGCAGTTTTCCTAGTGCTAACTCAATGGCCATTATTTATGAAGTAGCAATCTGTTTACTGTAATGCCCCACTAGTTCACAACTACAAATTTTTATCCCAGCATGGACCGATCAGCCACAAAACTGGCATCTGTTGGCAAGAAGGGAAAGGATATCTTTGAAGATCTTTGAAAAAGTAGAGAGATCTGTCTTTGATATTTTCAAATATTACTTGGCATTTAAATACTAATGTTTTGAAATGTACTCATATACTACCTCTAATTACTTCCAATTTGCTCTTTTGAATTGTTTTCTCAGCTACAAAAATCTTGAAAAGAAATATTTGAATTGGGAACCATGTGAACTAATACTATTTTTCATTTGTTTTAGGGGAAATACAGGATTATATTCACTTGTGTTATGCATGTAATTTAATGAATATACCATTTAGCAGTTTATAAGAACTGACCTGTTTAGCCTGAAAGATCCAAAGCATATTGCAATTAGCAGTTGTATAAAGGAGTATAAATGCTTTTCTGTCATGAGTAATCTAAAAAATTGAAATATAATTGATGTTCATCATAAAAGGAATGGAGATTTTTGCAAGTGCATAAATGGGAGCCCAGTAGCCTTTTAGTACAACCACAATGTTTAATTAAATCTCAGCCATTTTTAAGCATTGCATAGGGAGGTCTCTTTAAAATGGTAATTTTAGACCATTAAGATGTCACTTAAATGCATGAAACAAACTCTCTACTTCAAAATTTAGTTTTTGTGAAATTCATTGTAGTATTTTTAAGAAATCTCATTCTTCTCTGAGTGACCTGTAATTTAAGATACTATCGGTAAAACCTCTGGGGAGAAAATATATATTAGTTCAGCAACCATTTGGCCAACATGGTTTGACTCCATTTAAACATACTTTCCTAACTGAATTAGGAGATTTCTAAGCAATATTTTGGAGCTAAATCTATTTTCACACATTTTTTTCAGACTGCTAACACTAAATTTACATATTGCAGTGGGGAACAACTCTACTTCCTCCCCACCTCCCCTGTCAAGTAGGAAATCCAAGAAATAATAACCTGTGCTGGCTGGCCTGCCTCCCTGCCTGACTTCACATTCCAGTATTTTTAGGGTTGTTGGTTGTAACTGTGTTTGTCTTTAGGATATAGACAGACAAGATTCTTCCTTGTCTGCCTATGGTAACAGTTTAACATCTACAGTAAGTGTTAAAGAATGTTTATATTTATGGACTTCTTAATTTATATGTTTTCTGTAAAATGAACATATGTTTGAAGCACATGATCAGTACCCAAAGTATATGGTATCCCAGTAGGTGTACATAATTCTTAGACTCTGTTTAGTAATACAGATACACATAGCAGAAGACAACGTCCATCATAGAGTTTGTCCTAAATTGGGATTTCAATATCAGAATTCTAAAAAAAAAATAGAAATGTAATTTTAAGTCTAAAAAAATCTCAGAAATAATTTTTGTTATAACATGTTTATGCATGTAAACATTTCATTTAAAAGCAAATAGAGGTGTTTACAGAAGGTTGTTTTTTGTATATTGTAGTTTAGTTATCAAATGAGAAATGTATTAAAAATGGTATGGAAAAACTTAAACCTGTCTCGGCATCTTCCATATGTTTTCTAAAATGAGTAAGCAACAAGAAGAAACCTTTTGGTAGGCAGTTGGGAAGTAGGTGGGACCAGAATAACTCCTCTAGTTCATGGGGAAGATAATTTACTCTACCTCTATAACTAAGAATAGGGAAAAATGCTATTATATGGTACTAGAAAGCTGGAGATATTAGGGTGAGAACCCTTTGTCTATGGGAAATTTACAGAGTGTGACTTGCCAGAGAAACAGGGCTTTCTCTCATTTCAAATACTTGGGAGACTTTGTTCTTTGTGGGATTATTTTTCCTTCTTTTACACCTAAAGTTGTAGAGAGAGTTAGAATGTTGTCCTGTAGTGGTGTATACCAAGATGTATTTCCTGATATGAAAGAAGAAAAAGGAATGGTTTTTAAAAAAAGGCAGGAATGGGGGAACCAGTGTGCGTCTGTGTATGTGTGTAGAGATCAAAGTTCAGTGGAAGTTTTGCGCATAGAATAGTTTGGGTATCTCTACAAGGTATTGGATTGTCCCCTGTAGACATACACTGAATTCCTGTAGAACCCATTCAGTTCAATGATTTTGTTGATGCTGAAGAATTAGGACTTATTAAGTCTCAAGAAAAATAAATATACTCTTGTTCTGCAGTGGAAGAAAACAAAGATGCTGTTAGCTTTTTCTAAATAATCCAACATACAATTATTTGCTCAGAAATTGGTTAGGGATGAGTCACTGCTGCAAGAAAAGCACCCTACTGGGAAACTTAGAATGGCAAATGCCAACCAGCAGGTGCAATAAACGGACAGACATATCAGTGTATGCTGTACTTTAACACAAAAGAAGTCATTGCTTTTCCTTTTTAAACTTCACAGTGGGCATGTCTACACATTCATTAATACACAGTAGTTACTGTGCATTTAGTTTAGTACTTGCTTAATGAAATACTAACTAAATGCGCAGTAACTGCAGTTACTGTGCAGTAGCATTGGCACATGGTATTTTTTGTGATGCTTACTGCACAGTAGCCTAATACATTGTACAGTAGCGTATTAGCAGAGTTTTTGACCAGCACACTACTGTACAGTGTTAATAGGCTACTGTGCAGTAAGCATCTTGTGTAGCTGTGCCCAGTGACATTATTTTAAAATGCCCCAAAGTGTGCAAGGCATTTAACTGAAATTGTAGTAACCTATGGAGCCAGATTCTTTCCCCTTTATCTGAGTGCAGTGGGCACAACATTAAGATACTGTTGGAGTGAAGGGGTCACATGGGGCATAAAGTTTCTATACCTACCTTGTTCCTTTTAACCCCTGCAAACAGGGGAGAAGACTAGAGCACTGTTACATTATGGCAGTTTTCAGGTGGTGGATGAGTCTTTGGGAGACCAAACCTAGTATAGGTTAGAGAAAGTTCTGGGTGCTCTAAACTACACCAAAAGAGATTCTGGAACTGAACAATATAGAGACTTGAATACCTGTGTTTAACTTAACACCCTGTGGTTCTTGTCCTAATGATTTTAATCTAATGATACAAATGTAGGGAAGGAGGAGGTGGGGGGGAGATTACAGCAATAAAAATAGAATTGTAATGTTATTCAATTTGTATATAAATGCCTTGTACATCATCTAATTTTCTGATCTGCAAATAATTAATGTGTCTTGCATTTTTAGTTATTACAGAAAGTCTTAAACAAATTTAGCATCAGACATATTGCACGCAGGAACAGTGCAGTGTTCCTCCAAAACTCTCCAATAATGTGACTGAACCTGGGCACTGAGAGCATAGTAAAGCCGTTTCCCCCTTTGTGATGTTGGTCAACAAAGATGACATTTGTAATGATGTTGCTTTTATGGGATGGTTTTGGTTACAGTTCCAGGGATCCTTGAGACTTTATTTATCCCCAGAACACAATATACAGGCCTGCAAAGACCTATCAGGTTTTAATAAATTTCTGCTGCCAATAACTTAAGCTGGCTTTAAACTAGTGATTTAGAGAAGAAAATATTTTATCAGTTCTTACATGAGAATAGTTCCTTTAGAACTCCACCCTAGAGTTCTAAAGGAACTGGCCGAAGTCATTGCAAGTCCCCTGGCACGGCTTTATGAGCACTCGTGGTGCACTGGAGAGGTGCCGGAAGACTGGAAGAGGGCCAATGTGGTTCCAATCTTCAAAAAAGGAAGGAAGGAGGACCCGGGAAACTATAGGCCAGTTAGTCTTACCTCGATCCTAGGCAAGCTGTTCGAGAAAATTATTCTGGCACACATCCAGGAGGGGACAGCAGGGGACTGCATGCTTAGGGGCAACCAACAC
>NW_017729032.1:243413012-243459718 GCF_001723915.1 Gavialis gangeticus
GGACCTGAACCTGTTCAGCCTCCAGAAGAGAAGGCTGAGGGGGGATCTTGTGGCCTGTTACAAACTGGTCAGGGGGGATCAGAAGGCATTGGGGGAGTCACTGTTCCCCCGAGCACAGCCAGGAGTGACCAGGAACAATGGTCACAAGCTAGGAGAGGGTAGGTTTAGGTTAGACATCAGAAGGTGCTGTTTCACGGTCAGGGCAGCTAGGGTCTGGAACCAACTTCCAAGGGGGGCGGTGCAGGCTCCTACCCTGGGGGGTTTTAAGAGGAGGTTAGATGAACACCTTGCTGGGGTCATTTGACCCCAGTACTCTTTCCTGCCATGGCAGGGGGTCGGACTAGATGATCTTTTCAGATCCCTTCCAACCCTAGAAACTATGAAACTATGAATACTTTGCTATTCTTCTCTGCCTTTGCTGTGATATATTAATACAACTCTAGAATGTGGTTTATAAAAAAAGTAGATATATCCCTCTCTTTTCCTTCTTTTTCATTCTTCTTTTACCTGTTTGCCACCCTCTGGGGATTTTTGAACATGAAAAGTGAGCAAATGTGTACACAAATTGGATATGCGTCAAAGCAACCAAGTTTGCATCCTATTTAAAAGCAAAACTTTACCAAAACTTGGAAATATATAGATTTGAGATTATTAGAGCCCTCACTGGTGCCAGTGGTTCTTATTAAGTTCACATTTTTGTTGTCAGTGGATGAGGAGCTGTGTCAGAACAGCTTTCAGATAAGCCAAAAATGCAATATTAGGTTCTGATGGACAAATTACCTTTCTGCAAGAAATGCAGGAGTAGAACAGCTTTGATCCAGGAAATATGAAGAGATTGATAAATGTAAAATTAAGGATATACCTAAGGATTAATTCCCTCATTTTGGTAATAGGGCCTGGTGTAAAGTTAAAGTTAATGGGGTGAAAAGGCAAACTAATGCCTACTAGAAAGAAAAATCCTGTTGTTTTCACCTTTCCAAATACAGTTTATGGTCAAATGGATTGCAAGGGAGCCCAGTGATTGTGCCTTGGTGCACCTACTTTTTTATTGCAGAGACGAAATGTGGCATATTTTCTCTGTTTTATGTAGTGCTTTTCTGAGAAACAGCAGTGACTAGGCCTCAATAAGGTTGGCTTAAAATTTTATTCTGGTTTTGTTGAAAATTGAAGGGTTCTCTGTTCTCATCCTATATAATAGCTTCTTTCCATGTTTATATTTTGATAGCAAATAAGGAATAAAGCCTATAAAGCACCACAAATTCAGAACTCGACCTTAATTTTTTTATATGAAGAGTAACATCCTGACACTTAAAGGTATGAAATCACTGCAAAGTATTTCACAGGAAATTGCAATTTGGAAAATTGTGAGGAGGGCCAAACATGTCTTTGAAGAAATAATACTAAACAGTTTGATCTAAAATATACACACTTCTGTACAATGAAATCTGTTCCAGAAAGGCAGCTCTATGTATAACACTCATGTATACTGTGTTATCGTGTTCTCAGGAGATGTCTTGCATATATTTAATTATTTACAGTACCTAAATACTGAGATTAGAGAAGCATATTAGTGTGATTTGTCCAGAATTGTCTTTTCTAACCCAATTTTTGTTATAACTGGCAGTTATTGGGGTAACTTCAGTGTTGACTTTTCCTTATTTAGTAAATTTCATTCTGGGTTGCCAACTCTCTGTACATTTATGAACACTCTGTAAATAACCAAGCTAAAAGTGCCTGTCCATAAATTATATAAAAAATAAATTGCCATCCATAAAAATAAAAGCAAAAACAGTCCCACAAAATCAACTCCATAAAAACATGGAGCTAACTGAATATCTGTGGTCACAAAAGAAGCTGGAAGCATCATTGAAGCAAAGAGCATAGCAGTGCCACCTCCTGTCTGCGTTGAAGGCTGGCACCCAGAAGCGAGCTCTTCTCAGTGCTTTCCAGACAGGAATTTCACCATCCGTGCCTTCAGTCAATTCCCCAAAATATGTGCTGTTGAGCAGAGAGCTTGGGACTGGGTCTTGGCATTTCACTATTGCAGAATGATCTGAGGCTCTTTTCTCAACCTCCAGCTATGTGCAGATGTGGGTGATGGTGTTGCTTCTGGTGTGGCCCCCTATCTGTCTGTAACCCTGGTAGGTGGCAAGTAGGTAGACTGTAGTCCTTTTGGGGTCCATGCTATGATAGGGTAGTGGGGCTGGAGAGGGTAAGATCAGGGAGACAGCCTGGTACAGGGTACATTCAGGGGAACCAGGTATGGAAGTGATTGGGGACCCCTGGGTGAGAGCAGAATAGTGTTAAACCATTTTTGCATTCAAGTAGAGTTGCCAACACAAGATTTTATGTTTTGGTTTTTTTACTGACTATCCGAGAACTTTTTAATGGCAGCCAAATGTTTTTTACTATGATTTGAACCCAGTTTTTGTCCTGCATTTGGGTTGTATTTACGTTATGTAGAACATACATCAGTAAAAACATACGTCAGTAAAAAAAAGTTTGTCAATAAGAAGTTTAAATGTTGTCAGGACAAAAGAATTGCTTTGGGTTGCCAACCCTGAATTTCCCTCCAAGGTCTCAAGCCTTCAAATTTGGCCTTTTGGTTGTACTTCTCTGGTGTTAATTATGATTCCCTTATCACATCTGATTCATGCCTCCAGTGCTAAAATTCTTTCCCTCCGAGGTAGTTACAGTAATGTTTCAGTGACCTGCCTCATTTCATTGAGATCTCAGAACATCTCAGAGTAGATGCATATCAAAAACAATAAAACAGACTGCACAAATATTTAACCTCCCTATGGCTTACCATTCAGTCCATCTGGGAAGGGTGCCCACTCCCTCCTGTCCTCACTGCTTCTGCCCTCCCTCCCCCATTTTTCCCTTCAGCAAAATATTTTTCATGTCAGTTTCCTGTCAGAACTTGCTCACAGCTTCTTACACTGCTCCAGGCAATTCACATCCTTTCTCTGGAATCAAACCACTCTTAACTGCTTTGAACCATTTGATATGCTAGGTCCTAGAATTGTCTTTTAAGTGTGTGCTGGGATGTCCTTATTTGTAGCCATTATATATATATTTTTCTCCACAATCACCTATTAATTTAATGCATTCCTATCAAGAAAATGTATAACCCTGAGAGACAATAACTTCCCCTCCCTGAATAGGTCACACTCAGCATTTTTTAAAGTTATATCTTTGTAATTGTATCATTATCAGGGATCCTGGTTTTCTCTGATTCAAAAAAACCCCCCATTTTCCAGTTTAAAAAAAAAAGTAATCCCAAAACCATATTTTTCTGTGATTTAATGAAATACCAGTAATATAGCGATATTATATAAAATATGGATTTGGGGTTACTTTTTTTTAACTTGAAAATTGGGGATTATTTTTAATTGGAGAAAACCAGGATCCCTGCTCATCAGAAAAAATGAACAATGTTGATGAGGTGCAGACCCATATAGTGTACTTTGTGTATCAGTTACAAACCTTAAGTTTTAAAGTTGCACTCATTACAGTGTCAGAGCTCCAGTTGACTTCTATGGTGAGAATTTGACTCTTAAATCTGAATGGTGACCTAGCTTGTTTAATCTCTTATGCATATGATATCTTTATTGGACTAACATTATCCTAGTGAAGGATTAGACATTAATCATTAATATAATAATTTCTGAGCAATATAGTGCATTCTAAAGTTTTTCTCTAGATGAAGCGCTTTCCTGGGTTTTTGCGCATCTGCTTTTAACTAGTTCCTTGCTGCCATCTACATTACAGATAAATTGCACCATCTCTTTATACAATGACAAAGCTTTGGTTAAAGTACAAATCTTATCAATGTATAAGATTTAGTTTATGTATATGAGTGGTCACCAACTGGTTGCTCGCAATCGACTGGTCAATCACAGAGCCTTTGGCATGCTTGGCCCCTCAGACTAAGATCGACTGTCAGAGGCTCCACAATCAGGAGTGAAGCTCTTAAGAAATTGTCAGATACAATGTGAAAAAAATCTGCTCTCTCAGTTAGTAATTACCATAGTTTGTTAGTATAGTAGATTAACAAGGCATAAATTCCAGGAGGCATGTTTCAGTCTGGAATTAGACTGCTAGAGCCCCATCATCACAACAGATGCATCTATATACATTCATGTCTTGCTGAAATGCTTGCAGTAGTGTGCACGTCTCATTGGATGAACTGGCACCTT
The DNA here is from genome assembly GCF_001723915.1 of Gavialis gangeticus. NCBI lineage: Eukaryota > Metazoa > Chordata > Crocodylia > Gavialidae > Gavialis > Gavialis gangeticus. The sequence continues at coordinate 243,417,215 of NW_017729032.1, forward strand.
TAGCCTATATTAATATATGGAGAGGGAGAGAGTTTAGAGGATAGAGGGAGAGACTGGAAAGAGGGAAAAATAATAATAAGAGTGTAGTATTGTATATGGGATACAACTTTACTTCCCATTTGAACTCAGTGGACACGTCTAGATAAGTGCGCGTGTGTGGTATGTGGCACTACAGATCCATCTGCGGCACTGCACATGCCGCACATGTGGGTGTTCTCCATGCAATTAAAAAATTAGCAGAACAGGGGAGGGGAGGTTTGACCCTGGGAGATTCCAGTGTAAAAAAAACCCCATACCTAAAGAAAGAGGGGTGGTATGCATAGAAGTTTTGCAACAGCAGCAGCATGCACTGCCTGAAACCATAGCCTGGCTGGCCAGAGCCACACTCCGGCTGCCAGCCAGGCAAGGCTCCATGCTGCTAGATTGCTGAAGCTGCAGCTTCCAAAGCCCCTAAAACCCCAGGTAAGGCTACTGCGGCCAGCCCAGGTACTGGCTCCAACCCCCCCTACCCAACCCAGGGCAATGTTCCATGTGCCAGAATGCACATGCATGGGCATCCTTGGGGGACAACTAGCAGTGGCACATACTGTCCCTGCATGTTCCTGCTCATGGGGATGTGCCAAGTGGGTGCATCTACACGTTCAATTAATGCAGAGCAATAAACTCTGGTGGAGTTTGTACCATAGTCAGCTACAGCTGGGCACAGCATCTACATGTGGACCTGGGGTGGCAGCACTTTGAGCCAGGGTGGAGCAGTCCTGGGCTGGCAGCAGACATGGGGGTCAGCCCTTGACTCTGGTTGGTGATGTAGGGTGGTGGAGAGGCTGGCTGGGGCACAAGATTGCTGAAGTGCAGAGCTGTGTGACGGGGCCACCGCACTTTAGCACCCTTGTACCCCAGCCAGCTCCTGTCATGGTCCACACATGGTTCAGCGCATGTACTTATTCCTCGGAAGGATAGTATTGTTTCAAATAGTACCACCCTATGGTGAAATTAAGTAATTTACTGCACCATAATACCAGTGTACCCATAGACAGTGATGCTTTATTAAGGAGCTAGTAAGTCAACTCCACAATAAAGTGCGTGTGTAGATGCATCCAGCGAAGGTTAAATAATAGTATCCAAAGGAAGAACGTCTAATTTTTTTTTATGATAATTTATAAAAGGGAATTATTTTCTATGACATTTAATTGGTATAAATAAGGCTATATAATTGTGAAAACATCCAGTAAATTTATCTTTCTGGCTTCTAGGTTACTATAGAACCACTTTTCTAGCCTCAACAGCTTCAGAAAAATTTTGTGCATTTTTTCTTTAAAGAACTGATTTACCTTCTCTTTTCTTCATGTGATATCTAACAAGAGGTCTGAACAAAAAGCATTGTTAAAAAAAAGCAAATATAAAACACTGACAACTTTAAGAAAGTGATAAAGATCACTACATATTTTCACTTAGCTGACCAAGTCATTCTCATTAAATGAACAAAATGTTTTTTTCAGTAAATGTTCTAACATTTAGAATCAAGAGTCAAGTGAGTTAATATACATGTATCCTGATCCTGAATTTTGTTCCCTGGGTGTACTGCTGTTTCCTGGATGACACTGTAAACCTCAGTAGAATGTCATAATATGCAGCAATTGCTTAAGTTGTAGTCACAGAAAAGTGTGGGTGTTTGAACCACAAATTCTTAAAGATTATTTTAAGTATATACAATATATTAAAATACTTATCCAAGTGTGTTGTGTACATATGTGTAATGGAAACATGTATGTGTATGTGTATGCATTGTTGAGAAGGCTAAGCATTCTGGAGCAGACTAATCCAACTGCAATCTAGAGCAGTCCCATTGTGGTGGCAGAGCTTTGTACATGTCCTTTTGCATCACTTGATGGAGAGAGCTTCAGCCCATGAAAGTTTGTGCTATATATAGACACACTTTGCTTAGTCAATAGGGTACAAATATATCCTGGCTTCTACTTAAGTCTATATGGGCCAAGCTCTTTATCAGATTTTATGTGTATTAGATAAGAAGTTTAATCAATTTTGAGAGTTAAAATAGAGCCATTTTTTAATCCACAGTATTCTAATTTTTTTTTTCATTTTATTATGTGCTTTTAACATTAAATTGGAAAGGTGAGATGATGAGCATATTGTTAAAAAGATATAGTTTACAGGACTGATTTCTAGTTCATTTAGAGTATGATTTTGAAGGTTAAAATTATCAGAGGAACTTCAGAATAGTAGGTCAGTTCTAAAATTTTCAGGCACGGAAGGACATTTAACATTTGATTTTAATTTCATTTTCTGGGTGAAGGAGTGAACTTCAAATCTTAGTGATAGATCCACTATACTTGTTGTAGAGCCATCTTCAATTTTTTTTCCACCTTAGTTCTCACTAGTCAATCAAGCAGCTTGCCAAGCAGCCCTTCCGTATGTTCATCTTAACTGTATTTCTCCATAAATTCAATGCCTATAGGTTTTTATCTGGCTCTACTTAAAGGAAAAGGTTTTATGGGTGCAGGAGCAAGCTATCCTGATGTAACAGAAGAATGGGAAGTGCCAAAGGTGGGGTCAGCCTGGCTACACAGAAGTCTCTTTAATGTATTGAAACTCAAAAAGGAATTCTATAAAAAGTGGAACCTTGGCCATAGTACTGGGGAAGTGTATAAGAATATTCCATGAACATGCAGGGAAAATATTCCATGGCTAAGGCACAAGTTGAGATGCAGCTGGCAAGGGACGTAAAAGGCAATAAAAAGGGATTCTATTTGTGTCTTAGAAGTAAGAGGAAGATCAAAGAAACCATAGGTTTCTTGCAGAATACAGGAGACAATTTTGTTACAGATGATGCAGAAAAGGCTGAAGCATTTAATTCCTTTTTTACTTCAGTTTTCACAAATAGAGGCAAGTACCAGGTGATGAGTGCAGTTGGCAGCAAAGACACAGAAGAAAATGAGCATCCTAGAGTAATGGGAGAACAGGTTAGGGATTACTTAGCGAAGCAAGATGCTTTCAAGTTAGCAGAGCCATATGGGATGCACTCTAGGCACTGATGGAATTGGTGGAGGTAATTTCAGAGCCATTAGCTATCCTCTTTAAGAACTCATGGATGTCTGATGAGGATCTGGATGACCGGAAATGGGTAAATACAGTGCCTAGCTTTAAGAAAGAGAAGAAAGATCCAGGGAATTGCAATTAATTCAGCCTGACCATGGAATAGGTTACTGAGGAATCTGTTGCGTAGAATCCAGAGGAGGACAAGGTGATCAGAAACAGCCAGCATGGATTCCCAAAGAGCACATCATGCCTGACCAGCCTGATTTCCTTGTATGATGAGGTGACTAGCTGCATGGATTGCAGGAGAGTGATATGCCTTCACTTCAGCAAGGATTTAGACATGGTCACCCACAATGTTCTCATTAACAAGCTAAGCATCTTATTTATAAGTGATGCTATTTACTATATTTTATTTATTTATTTAGGGCAGTGTCATTCTCTAGTATATACTATAAAAATAATGGAAGTCATTGCTCCTGACTAGATTAATATATTGTCATATAGATACACAACTGGTTCAGTCATGCTCAACTAGTAGTATTCAGTGATTTAACTTTTAGCCAGGGGGAGATATTAAATCAGGTTCCCCAGGTCTGTCCTGGGTCTGGTATTGTTCAGTAGATGATTTGGACGATGGGATTAAGTGCACACTTTGCAAATTGGCAGATTATACCAATTTGTTTGGAATTGCAGACACTTGAAGGCAGAGCTAGAATCCAGATTAACCTGGATAGACTGGCAAAATGGACCACAGTCTAGGAGATTCAACAAGGACAAGTGCAAAGTCCTACACTTAGGACAGAATAACTGTGAACAAATATAGACTGGGGAATGACTGGCAAGGCTGCAGTACTGCAGAGAAAGCCTTGGGGCTTACAACAGACCCTAAATTGTGTGGAGAGCCAAGTGTGGTTTTATTGTCAAAACGGACAAAACCATAGTTATGTGTATTAACGGGAGTGTCACTTGTAAACCAAAGGAAGCAATTATTTGGGTATACTCGACTTTGTAGGCCTCACCTTGAATACTGTGTCTAATTTTGGGCCCCATACTTCAAGAAGGATATGGCCAAATTTGTGGGAGATCACTGCAGAGCAAGAAAAAGTATCAGGGGTTTGGAAAACGAATGTTATGAGAAAAGGATGACAGAACTCGAGTTCTTTAGCCTAAACAAAAGAAAACTGAGGGGTATTAGGTAAGAGTCTTTAAAAGTTTGAAAGAGATGGGAGAAAATTAGAGAGAATGGTGATGAGGTTTCCTTTGTGCAGATGAGAATTTTTCTGTGGCCACAGGAGGCAGGAGTAGAAGCAATGGCTTCAAGCTGCAGGAGGAACATTTAGGTTAGAGATAAGGAGGAATTTTTGATGATGAGGGTGGTCAAACATTGGAAGAGGCCACCCAGAGAAGTTCTGGAATTTTGAAGAGCAAATTTGACAAACCCTTGACTGAGATCATTTAGTCAGGAATGTTCCTGTCTTGAGCAGGTTTAGATGACCTCAAGTAGGTCTCCTCCAGCCATGCTTTCTATGATCCTGTGATTTTTGTGGCATTTTATTTAGTTTGGGACCATCAAGAAAGGAAAAAATGGATCAAGTTGGAAGCATTAATTTTGGTTCTAGCTCAAAATAAAAAGTTGAATTGGGGAATTATTATGGATCATAGCATGCAGTCAGGTTTTTTTTTTTTTTTTTTTCATTCTATGCTGGTTTTTTTAAGGTAGCTTTAACAGGAGCTAGAAAGAAAGCAATGACAAAGATGATTTCATTCCCCACTTAGGTTTTAGTGATCAATCTAGTTATTGTAATTATAGAGAATGGTAGCAAAAAGAGTATTTCTGGACTTGGGATTTTGCAGTCTCCCTGCTACTACTAATTGTATTTGTTACTTTTGATTTCTGAAAGATGTCTTAATATAGTCTATATATTCTTTTAATAAAATACATTTCTGTTTAGTAAAGATGTACTTATCTTGTATATATTTCTTAGGTTTTGAATCCATCTATACTGTCACAAGATATACATTGGGACAGATGTGTTTGAAAGATTCATGTGAGATGGAAAATTCTAAGAATACTTTTTAAAATTGGATTTTTTATAGTAGATTTCAATTGGTTTAATGTTTTCAGCTCTACCTTCATATGCTGATCAGTGAAGATGGGATATAAATATATGAAGCAATACTGCCCTGAGTTTGACAGAGGCTGAATACAGACATTCAGTTTCTCCTGGGAGAGTTGCTGCTTTCCCAAGAAAAACCACACATATACAGATATTCAAGACTTTTCTCCCAGAACAAAGTAATCTAGGAACGACCAGAATTAAATTTATCATGGTACAGTGGATTTCTGTAAATACTGTCTTCAGAGAGAAGCCACAACACTGTTCTCCAGCATCCTAGGGTGGTTTGCATCCTTCCTTTCCCCAGGAAAGCAGTGTGTTACTTGGAATGGACTCTGGTGCTTCTGGCAAGCAGGGAACAGAGCATGCTTCTTTCACAGTCCCCACATTGTTCTGCAGGGAGACAGAAATGAACCCTGAGCAGTCTAGGTCAGCCTGTCAGGGCTTTCTTGTGCAGTGCTGCCATCTATCACCATGCAGACTGAGAGAGTCTGCAAAGCACACTGTAACATGTACACATGGGACCCCTGGCTTTCCAGTTTCAGCGTTGCAAGCTGTCTGCTCTTCAGGGGCTCAGCATACAAAAATCTGTTTAGGTATCTCCAGTTCAGATTTGTAACCAGGAAAACAACCTGAGGAGAATTCTCCCAGATCATTCAAACATGGATACGCAGCCATAAATAAGTTAAATGAAAATAGAGATGGAGAGCAGCATGGCCCATATCACTAAGATATCAAAGGAATCTGAAACGTTCTGTGAGTTGGGGTAAAGAGTAAAAGACAAGAGAGAAGAAACTAAAGGCTACATTTCTCACCAGCTTGCCCGCCAAAATTTCAGGAGGAGAAAGAACACATTCTATAGCAATGCAAGATGCTTCTAATTCACTGTAACCAAATCCAAGGTGATCCTGTCTAGGCAAGTTTTTTTCAAAGTATAAAACAATCTGTGTTATGTGCATATATATATACAGAGAGAGAGAGAGACAGAGACACTATTTCCTTATGGGAACAAAGAGTGTAGAAATTTGTTTATTTGTTTCTTTTATGGGACAGATCCAAAATGGTAACCTGCCACTTACATCCATCTATAAGAGCAAGTAAATCATTCGGCCTTGACCTTGCTTGCTCTACTAAAAGTTCTTTAGGAAGTAAGTATATTAAAAAAACAAAGAAGGATACAAGAAGCAGTTGGGATGTTTGGGCTTGTTACGCAGTAGTAACAAAGAAGAACAATGCAAAAAAACTTTGGTATCTGCACAAATGTATCAAACCAAACCAGCAGTGAAGTAAAAACAAGACTTGTGTTGACAAAATGGCATAGGAGAAAGGTGTCAGTGGTGTGTGTGTGTGTGTGTGTGAAGATTTTGTGAGTTTAATAATAAATAGGTATACATAAATAATTACAGTTTGTGACAGTTTTAATGACAAGCCAGCCAGGGAAGAGGTAATTTGCATACTGAGAAGTGAAAAATGTCAAGTTTGAGATGACAGAAGGAACGAGGTTATTGGGAACAGAGACAGGCAGCTTGTCTAAATATGCCTAATATTAAATACAGGCTATTATAATATTTTAAATTTAAAATAAACCGTGATTCAGTTATTTTTAAATTGTTAGGCCTGTTCAGCTGCAAATTTCACCAGGTGCTAGAAACCATTGTATCAACAAGTATGCTGTAGTGTTTAAAAATAACCTTCATAGGTGTCATTTGATGTTGTTCTATAAAACGGGATGTTGTTTAGCCCAGTTGGAAGCAAATGCTTTTCTTTCCCTTTATAATTTAAAATAAATTTTAAAAAAAGCAATTCAGAAGCACTGGCAAACATTTAAAGGGAAAACAATTTTGAAATTAATACTTCAATTAATTCCTCAATTGCTTATAGTGTATGGATTTTTCTTTTCTTTTTTTCTTCCCTTTTTTGGGGGTGGGGGGTGCTGTATCTAAAGATGTATGAAATTATCCATTTTGACAAATGTCAAGTATATTCATGAATGCCGTCTCTCTTTGTTCTACTCACAGCTCTCATCCTAGCTTAACAACCAGATCTTTTTATAAGTCCTCTTTGAGAGAGCATGGACACCCATTTCCTTGTATCTTTATACTTGTATTCTTTGATCATAGCTTTATGCGATTTGTTGTTGTTGCATTCAGTTTTAACTCCTACGCACACAGTTAATATTAGCATGCAAGATTTTGAAAAGAGTGTGCCAAAATTTAGGCTTCAAAATCTACCAAGTACAGTGAGTAAGAATGACTCCTACTGACTGAAGCTCCTGCATAAGAACTGCCATTTAGTGGGTTAGATCTAGGATGACCATATGTTGTGTTTTGGCTGGGACAGTCCCTTATTTCATAGGCCAGTCCCATCTGGTTGATGAAAATTAAAATGAGCATCCTGGGTTCAGGGTGCCGTCTGGTGGGGAGGCAGAGCGGCTTCTGGTTGGGAAGGCAGGCACTGCTGCTTGCCTGCCTGGTGCACCTTGCCACTCTGACCCCACCTGTAGTGACACTGAGGGGGGCAGTGTCCTGCATGTCCTAGATAACCTGGATTTCTTTATGGTCACCCTAAGTAGACCATAGGTACATCTTGCCCAGTATCCTGTATCACACAGTGGCAGGCAGTAGATGCTGAAAGGGAAAGTGAACAGGGTATGACATGGTTTTTTCCCAGTGTACCTCTCTTAATTATACCATCCAGCATTTGTTCACCTCCTGGCCCACAGGGTTCCCCAGGGGTTAGGAGATTTGGTGGTGGAGGAGCAGTGGAACCTCCACCTGCCTAGATCCAGCCCAACCAGGACTATTGTCACATAGTGGGATTAGGTCCAGGCTCACTCACCACGTGACCAGATCAGGGCCACCCCTCCCAGCATATCCAGATTGAGGCTGATTTGCTCCCAGCCCCCTACCCACCTCTGGATCAGGAGCACTTAATTATATGAAGATTAATTATGAAGATCTACCAGGTCCTTTCTGACCCTACTTCTGTGATTTTATGATTCTACCTTTTAGTACCTGTTAAGCATGTACTCCTAATTCCTTGCATTTGTCACCTGTCTTGCTTGGCTGGTGTCTCCTTGTCTTCCTGCGGCCCCCTCCCCCGGCAATGCTAGTTTAAAACTCGCTGTACGAAGTCAGCCAACCTGGAAGAGAAGACACGCTTGCCTTTAGGAGAGAGGTGAAGCCCGTCCCACCTCAGCAAGTCTCCCACCCGAAAGCATAGGTCATTATCAAGGAACCCAAGGCCTGCCTGACAGCACCAACTGTGTAAGTGCTGGTTGACCTTGCCAATGCAGGCCTTGTGTCGCTATCCCCACCTACTCACCAGAAGAAGAGAAGAGAATACCACCTGCGCCCCCGTCTCCTTAAGCTTGTCCCCCAGAGCCTTGAAATCCTCCATAATGCAGTTAGGGTTGCCCCTGGCTGCGTCATTCATCCCCACATGAATGACAACCATGGGGTACTGGTCTGCAGGTAGGATGTAGGCTGGGATCCTCTCCGTGATGTCTCTAACCCGAGCCCCAGGCATGAAGCAGACCTCTCATGTCATGGGGTCAGGCTGACAGATGGGACCTTCTAGTCTTTGTAGGACTGAGTCTCTGATGATGAGGACCCGGTGTTTCTTCCTACTTGTGTTCGCTCTCTGCCCATTCTTTATCATGTGGGGAGTGGCATCATCCCCGTCGGAGGCAATTTCACTGTCTTTCTCTATCACCGCTGCCAGGTCATCGAACCTGTTCCCCCGGTGAAAATGGGGAGCTTCCACCACTCTAGGCCTAGCAGCTCTGGATTTGGACACCTTCTGTCACTCCTGCGTTGGATGCGTCTCCTGTGCAGCAGTTTAACTAGGGATGGGCAAGATGTATTAGCTTATATTAATAAGCATTAATGAACGCACATGGTTTTATTGTGATGTGTAGACATGCCCCTTATTTATATTTCTTATATAATTTGATCATCTTGATTTAAAGAAAAAATGCATTTATTAATTTGACCATTATTCTTTGTATCACTTGCTGTGTATTCTCTAGGCTTGTGTGTCTGTCTGGAACTCAGTTTTACTAATCCACTTCATACATCTCAGATGCCACTTATCTGAAGCTAGGACCATGGCTTAATAAAATGATCTATTTAAATATAGTGTATAAGGGGCTGTGGCATCCCAAAAAATGGATATTTTTATTGTGCAACTGTAACAAAATTGTTAGAATCTAGGTTTCAGATTGCATCAAAAAAGCCTATGAATCCCTTGGGCTCTTATCTTATATGTAACATATAAATATTACCATGCATGAAGTTACATACCTAAAAGAATTATTCCACTTAGAAGGTCTCGTTTTATTTATATACCACTTTTTTGTTGACTTTTTTTCCAGAATATCTCTCCTACTGTCATTGCGTTCTCAGTTGTAGGTAAATAAGAAACTTATCAATTGGATTTACACAGTTCAGGTGATGATAACTTTTAAAGTGACGTATAAAGACTGAATACATATAGGAAGAGTTCCTTTCAACCGCTCTTGCCCCTTTTTTTTGCTTTGATAGTACAAATATGATAGAAACTGTATTTCATTAGCTAAGGATTTCCTCAGTATGCAAGGGACATCAGTAGGCCTGCAGCCCAGGTAAGTATTATGTTGGGACTAGGATGAAATGTTCTGAAGATACACTGGGTCTCTGCCATTTCCACCCAGCATCTGGTGCACTGGTGAGCATCCCTTCGGCTGCTCTAAATGATTATGCAGCCAGACTAAAAATAATAAAATAATTACAGAGGGAACGATTGCATTTTAGAAGGCTTCTATGCTTAACATTTTTACCGAAAAATGATAGTTATGTCAAGATTTGGACCTGCATATTTAGGTTTATTTCTTCCAAATACTTTCACTAATGTTGGCAGAATAGAACAGTTCAGAGGTTGGTTTTAGTATATAACCAAGCATATTAGAATATTTTGGTCTGTTAGTGGTCTTGTTGATCTTAAGGATATAAGTTTTCTTTTGATCCTTATGGTTTTAGTGGTTTCAGTTTGACAAGAAAAATAAAAGAACTTTACTTTGTGTTTTGCAGTCCAGACCAAATGAGATAGCCCACAAACAGAAGAGTATCTTATAAGCACTTTCTAATGTCATAAAAGATTGATTTTAAGTGGATATTTAGTCAATCATTGTCAGAAGCTTGTTTCCTATCCCTACATTTGACTGACAATAAACATAAGCTAAACTATCCCATTTAGAAGCTATTTATTTGTTCTGATTTTAGAAAGTCTACTTTGAAATAAGCTTATTTATTTGTCAAATATATCTCAGTACTGTGGATAGTAAGCTGTCTGTTTTAGGACTATACTGTTTTAGTCTGAACAGATATGTCAAGAAAACAATCCTAGCACTCTAAGAAAATATTTAAATAACCAATTGTCTTGACTTTCAACATATTGCTTATACGCAGCGTTTTATCTCCATTTGAAGCATTTCATGTCAAAATTATGAAGCAAGACAGGGCTTCTTGGTGTGCTTTGTGATATAAACCAAGGCAAACACAGCCACACTCACAGCTGGGAAAGTAGAAACAGGAAAATAACCAAACGATGTAAATTTGTTTTCATTAAAAAAAAAAAATCACATGATAAAATGGCCTTTTGACATATTTTATGGACTCCCAATCTGAGAAACTTCCTTTTGTGGTGATGCATCTTTCAGGGTATGATATAATACTTCTGGTACTTTTACAAAAGTACCTAAGCAATATTGTAAGTTTTCATATGTAGGTGTCTGTATACATAGATTATTTTGCATTCAGAAATCATATGATATATTATGTTTTGCATGATAGATTTTAGAAGTTTAATGCAATACTATAATTCTGTAATGACATAGATAATTACAAATATTTTGTATTTTACTTGTCTTTACAATTTGTACAGTTTGAAAGAGATTCTCCTTGGAAAAGAAAACTAACAAATTATTTTGTAGGAGGAATTATGGACAATTAAAGAAGATCTATTTATCTGTTCATAAAATCATCTTGTTAAGTAATAATTATTTGCTCTTAAATGATTGAGGTTTCATTTTTAGAAAGTGAATTCCTATAATTTACACACGCAACTTTCATCCTGCTTCAGTGATACTATGCTAATTTCAGTCATAGGTTTGTCAAAGGAGCTTCAGTGCTAGATCTTCAGAGTACAGAAAAGCTGTTGAATATTTGTGGCTGTTCAATTATTAGAATAGCATTATTAGGCAATGCCAGACTGTTAAACTTAATACGCTTTTGAGAAAAAATGTTCAGCAAGAAGACGGTACATGAAAAACAACTGGATCAGTTGTCTTTCATGTACTTTAATGAAAATCATTCAAACTTTCCGGTATGGTAATCAAAAATAAATAATGTTAGTTACAGCCTTCTCAGGGAACTAAATAGTGGTTAGTTCTACTACTAGATACTTTAAAGTAGATGCATCAGCTCATCAAACCCCTTTGCCTCCAGTGAGAAATGTTGTAGAACTAATTAAGACAGATTTTCAAGACATCTCACTCATTCCTTTTGAAGCAGGAGAGGTGAGACCTTAGAGTATAGCAATTGACTTTTTCCCCGTGTAGGATGTCAAAACTTCCTTGTGTTACCCATGCCATTCAACCTTTATGTGAAGCTACAGAGTAGCAATGAGGTATTATGGGATATATTCGGTCAAACTATTTTCATGTTCTCTCAGTAATTAAGAGAAAGCAAGCTCTGGACAAAGGACAGTTGATTTAAGATCTTTATGGATGGCAGAGGTGATGCTGAATGATAAAGGGAAACATTTTAACTGTCTGCCAAAATCTGTCATTTCATTCAGTCAGAGAACATTTATTTGTTAGGTTCAAAATCTTAGCTTTACTTGCATGGATAAAACAGGTAAAATAGCTATAGTAGAGAGAAATGCCTTCTGTTCTCCCCTAGGCAAAAACCTCTACCAATATGTCATATTCTTATCCAGAGATGTTTAAGAGCATAGATTAGTAATTTAAGATGAAATAAATTATTAGGCTGTTTTAATTATTTCCTATCTAAACAGTAGAAGTCTAAGGAATGCATAGTTAAGGTTACATTTAAACCTACTATGCATTATAGGAGATGGCAAGTATTTCTAGAGGAGCACAGCTTTTGTTCAGGTCGAAAAAACAACATAATTCTTCAACCTTTTCTGTAAAATAAATTTTAATTGTAAAGAATAAATAAAAATCATGATTATTTATTGTTTTAAAAAATCTTCAAATATGACCTATGTGATTTTAGTGAAGTTTCAACTAATCCAGAAGGTTTTCATGAACATCATAAGAAACACCAACTTAAAAATAATGCTTAACAGACTTGTTTCTTCAATCCGATTTTAATAAATTACTTTTAATTATTACAATATTTAACAATTTTACTTGTGCAAAATTCAACTCAGTCTTTAACTATGGGCTTTATAAAATAAATGCCACCATAATTAGTGGCCAAGTGACTGGACTATTACTTCTCAAATAATTTTTTTCACGTAACAGTCAGTGCTTCTGTTACCTTCAGACTAGATCTTGTCTAAAGTTAAAAAGGTTGCTTCATGTAGCTGCTGTCTGCCTTTTGCACTAAGAAGACCAGAAGCAATGATAAAAATGCCAGGAATACAATTGCCAGTCTACTTTTACTGTGCAGTTCAAGATACTGATTACTGTCTGTAAAGACCTATAAAGTCAAGATCTTACTTGCATCAGAGCATGATTCCCATGCCCTGATAGAACAGTTACATTTGGCTGGAATGTTTCACCGTCTTTTTCTTACAATGTAACTTATGGGACCTGAAAGGAAGAATTTTTTAATTAAAGACTTCACCTCCTACATTTCACTGTCAGGGGAAATGTACCTTAACAAAACCTAGCCAAAATAAGACTATTTCTTTGTCTAAGGTATTTATGAGCTGCTGATGTGGAGTCTTATTCTATATACCAGTGTTCCAAGTTTGCCTCTGCACAGATGAAAATTACCATATTTACTCAATTGAGGGTCCCCCTGCCATGTAACACAGGGAGAAAAGCCCCTTGTCTTGGAATCAAGCATAAGGGACTGGGGGAAGGAGGGCAGAAAGGTGGGGGTGGGGACAGCTGCTGCGGGCTGGAGCGGGGGCAGAGCCTGCCAGCATTGGAGCAAGAGTATGCAGCAGGGGAGGAGGAAGGACAGGAGGATGCTGCAGGGAGGGAGAGATGGGGAAGAGAGGGCCAGGGGGCTTTAGGCTGTGGGGTGGCAGAAGTAGTGCAGAGTGGGAGATGGGGGAAAGGGGGTGGAGGCATGAGGTTTAGGAGGTAGGTGGCAGAATCTGCAGGGAGCAGACAAAAGGGGCGTTAGTAGTGGGAGGGGATAGGTGTCAGGGGGCATACTTCCTGTCCCCCCACTTATCACCTTCCCAGACACCTACCTTCTCCACACTGCCACCCCCTACTGCCTTTCCCCTTCACTACCTCCTCCCTGACTGCTTCCCCACCACCTGCCTTACTATCTGCCCCTTCACCTTCTGTCCCGTTACAGTCTTCCTTACCACCTGACCCCCCTGCCCCTGTTTCCCTGCTGCAGAGGTGGTAAGGACAAATTTAAGATGATCTTCCAATAGTTAGATTTTATACATGGAAAATTGTAATACATTTATAAGCATTCCTTGTATAGAATCAACTTATTTAATGTGTTTGGTATTTTTGGCTGAATTTTTCTTAATGTGCCCAGGAATGTTACAATGGATGCCTCACTGATTTTGTAGTTTGCATTAATAATGGCTGCATACATGTTCCAGTGTTTGGGGAAAATTTTCCAAGGTTTGTTTTCCTGGTAGAAAAACCTATCCAGAGACACCTGAACAGATGTTCAAGAGCAAGACCCTGAAGATCAGAGACCTTGCAATGCTGATGCTGTGCATCTAGAGGCCATTATTGATTTCAAGTTGCCACAATCTACCTGGAGATAGATAGCAACACAAGGCAGCCCTGGTTGGCAAACCCAGACAGAAGTTTGGTCAACACCTCCCTGCAGCACAATATAGGGATTGTGAGTCTTCCAGAAAAACCTAAATGCGTGCACATGGCCTATGCGTACAGAGAAGATTATATAAAGAGTAAGACTTTTTCCCACTTAAGGAAGGAAAATTCAGAATTAGTTGCAATAGAAAAATATTTTTATGACTCATTCTTTTTTGAAGAAAAAAATGAAAATAACAATGATGATAATCTTGTAAGATCTGTTAGCAATACACATCATGTTTCTACTGGGAAATCACATCAAAGTAGGAGTCCTTTACACCCACTCTATATCCAGTTTGACTGAGCACAAACAACAAGACCAGGTGCAAGCCAGTAAAAGAACTTGACTTAAAATGTTCTGATAAACACCGTATGGTCTGAAGTTGTGTTATCAACTGTTTTCTTATAATTATTGCCCCTTTTAAAAAAGGGATTGTACAAAAATATAAATTACAGTATAACAGAATAACTACTTTCAACAAATGCTTCAGCTCATGCTGATGTCTTAGTGTACAAGCTTTCTAAGCAACTGCATTTTCCAATATTACGCTGTTATGCTGTTGTAATTTCCCACTGTCATGCTATTAAATGTGACAGCAAATTGGTCAAAAACAGAGAATAAAATGGGTTTTGTGCTATAAAGTGACCTTGAGGCTGGCTTTCATGATAACCAAAACAATTGTTTTATGACCTTCTACTAAATAAAATCATATTTTAATTGTCAGGGGAGGTACATTCATCTCTTATTAACTTTAATAAAAACATATTCTCTTAGGCTACCTTACAGTTTGAAACTACATGAAACAAATTAAATATGCATATTTACCCAATCAGGAACGTAAGTATTCATGACTATATACCACTGCTAGTTATATTGGAAAGCACTAGAGAAGGGGACAGCTGGGGGCAGACTGGCAAAAAGCAGTGTAGTAGTAGGGGTCTTCATGAAAGAAAAGACTGATACTCATAGTTGTTGTACTGGCTCAGTTTAGTTTATTCTTTTTCATTGTGATAGCACACTCAAAGTCTCTAATAAGGAACTGGTTTAACAATTTATTTCAAACTATACCTGTTATTTTGCAAATTTTGTCATGTTTGATATTTGTTACAAATGCAGGAGAAATGCAGAGTACAGGGGTGCAAAATGTTGTGTGATGTTGCTTATACCTGTGCTATGTTTCTAAATTTTCACATGGAACTCCTGTCCTGCTTTACCCCATCCTATGCTATTGTGCCAGCCTTTTTAAGGGGGACAAAGAGGGAGAAGAAGCTTTGAATTGCTCCTGTGATTGAAACAGAAAATGTAATGGAAAACACTGCTGACATAGGAGAGCTGCATGATCCTTATTATTTTCTTTATTCCTAATAATTCACATTTTTATTTGTTTAGTAGTAGTAATTGTTATATGCTTGCTTGCTGTTTCTTGAATATTCCAATACCATTCTACCTGATTCAGTGCCTTGCTGAACTTCTCATATCATGCTGCCAGCCAAGTTCTTTCAACAAAATAGATTTGGCTTATGGGAAGGACCAGATGTGTCTCACTTATCACCCTAAATTAGCAAATGAATCTGTGGTAGGGTTGGTGTGTGTGTGTGTGTGCGGCAGTGACGGCTCTGGAAATTTCAAGAAGCAAGGTTTTTTTTGTGATGTAGTGGACCAACGGTATACTTGAGAGGTCAGACCTGAGAATGGGCACTCGATGGTCAAAAGCACTCCCAGATATACTGGGAGAGCTTTTTGACCATCATCCCAGCTAACGTCATCCAACAAAAGATGTTACAAAAAATCCTTGCCTCTGGATGCTTCTGAAAGTTTCAAAGAGGATTATTTGGTATTTTCTATGCAGGGCTGTCACTGGTGGCGGGGGGTGTGAGTCAGGGCAACCGCCCTGGGCCCTGCATTTTGGGGGGCCCTGCGGAGTGGGGCACAGCAGCATTGGCATGGAGCTGGGTGAAGTGGCGGCTCCATGTCCAGCCACTCGCTACTCCCCCTCCCCCTGCTACCAATGCCGCTGCTACCACCATCGGTGACAGCAGCTTCTTTGGGTTCAGGGCCCAGATCAAAGTGGGGCGGGGCCCTGTACGGGCTGATTTGCCCCAGGTCCCACACCCTGCTTGGGTTAGCTCTGTTTGTATGCAATAAGGAAAGTGTTTTTCACCAAGAATAGTACTGCCCACAAAGTTGGTCTGATATGAGCAACAGAGATTCTTTCCTACAGCACTGCAGTGTCATGACCTGATTGAGACCACAAATAAAAATTGCCTCTTTCTTTTTTGAACCTTTCTCTGTTCAGGATTTTCCTCACTTTTACCTCATTCCAAAGACCAGTCTTCCTACGTGTGCTTTTCCCAAAATGTAATACAACTAATACAATGCACAAGATGTTCTCACAGTAGATACAGAGGTGAAACAGCAACTGTGCATCAGAATGAACTCTCACCAAAAAAACCCCATAATAGACAGAGACATCCACCCACCTTTGGGACTACACTTCTTATAGAATAACTTTTCCGGCTCTGACCTCTCTACCCTTGTCCTCAAGGGAAATCTGTCTAACACTTTGAAAGGTGAACTTGGGAACAAAAATTCATAAGTTGGGTGGGCAAATAGAATCAAGGACTAAATATTGATAGTGGTTTTATGATGCTTTATATTTTACCTGACTTTTAAATTATTTGCATACATGACAGGTGAAGATGACTCACCCTCCCTTTTGATAGGCCTTGATCTCCTAGGCTAGAGACAGAAATTACACATAAACTGGTTTAAGGGATCAGAAACTTCTTTAAACCTATAATAGAACATAAGTTCCATGCACATAAACCAGTTTCAAAATGGCCAAAATCAGTTTGAGATACACCTGGTTGAATGTAGTATCAGACTTAATCAATTGAGGTCAAACTGATTTATGGAACTTGTGTACCAGCCCCTTCCTGGTTTAAGTTAAATCAAAGTCCGCCAGCATCCCAGAATGCTCTGCAGTGCTGGACTGTGCCGTGCTGTGCTGTCTGTTCCAGCCAAGCAGGGTTAGCCCCGGTTTTCTCCTCTATAGTCAAAGCACTATCACTGTTCTGGCTGGCTGAGCAAGGGGTGGGGTTCCAAAACCCTGCAATGGAGTATTGCTGGGTCTGCCTGACAGAGGGGCAGAAGCCCTTGCCAGGCATCCCCAGCCCCCCACCCCTTCATTGCTCCAGTGGTAGGATTAGGGGCAGGGCCAGACCCCAGTAGCCTGAGGGGAAGGGGGGTGTTAATCCGTCCATTGCAGGCAGCAGAGGTGGGGGCACTGACACGGCACCCTGTGCCAAGTCCCTCAGAGGATTGGCCAGCCAGCTGCATGGAGGGAGCTGGGAGGGGGATGTGACCTGGCTGCAAGGATGGGGGTGGATCTGCGACTAATTAAAGAGCCTGAATCACAACTGCCTCCTACTACGACAGCTTGGCCCAGGCTGGGGCAGCCCCAGGTGGCAGGGTTCAGTGCCCACCATTTCCAGTCCCATGTAGGGGCCACGGTTTGAAGACTGGTTGCAGCTGCAGTGTGGCTCCCATTCCCCTCCCCCTCCTGGCAGCGGTGGTGGTGGAGTGAACCATCATGATGGGCAGAGGTGAAGCATTTGTCACCCACTGCCTGCTCATGGTGACACCAGGCACTTGGGGTGGGCTACTGTGGGGGATGTGGGCAGCAGTGGGGGGAGGCAATGGACTGCTGCAGCCCAATCCAGTCCAGCCCCCTGCCCTGGGGCATAAGCAGCGACTGGCCTATGGCAGCACACCCCTCCCTATCCCAGTGCTGGTGGAGCAAACCATCATCATGGGTGGAGGTGAGGCACCCATTTCATAATTAGCCCTGGCTCTCACCTCCCATCTGCAGCCAGGTCCACATCCCCCCTCCCTACCCCCTCCTCATAGCCGGCTGGCCACTTCTCTGAGGGACTTGGCTCAGGGTGCCATGTCGGTGCCCCAACTGCTGCTGCCTACAGTGGGGGATTACCTCCCCACCCCTTCCCCTCAAGCTACTGGCCTCTGGCCGCCATGGCCCCAAGTGCCTGAGCAGACCTGATCACTGCCCACACCACCACCACCATCCCCTGCAATGAGGGGATTAAACCCTACTTCCCCTCAGGCTACCAGGGTCTGGCCCCATCCCTGTTCCTGCTGCCAGCCAATGAGTAACCGTGGGTGACGGAGGTTGGGGACCTCTGGCAGGGGCTGCTTTCCCCCTCTCTCTCCAGGCAGACCCCAGCTGGGTTCCCCGAAGGCCAGCTTTAAACCCCTCCCCAATCATACCCAGGCTTGGCCAGGCCTGGTTGCACCCTTTCCCTCAGTTTAGTTTCCTTCCAGCCAAGGGCTGTTTCTAGTGACCCCCAGGTTCTGGCTACTGCAGGCATGTCTCATTTCTGGAATCAAAAGTGAATGTCTGTTCACTTGCAAATTGTTTAAATCTATGCAGGTTAGACTAACTTACAAAGATGGAATAAATTTGGACTTTGGGTTTTTGAATGTCTGTACCTAGCCTTAGTAATCAGCTTCTTTTCTTCTGCTAATTGTGTGTGTTGTCAGTGGGGATTTCTCTCACCTCTTCCCACTGCTGTTGTTTACTATGCTGTGCCTGGTTTGTGCTGGTCAGACCTGAGGAAGAATGCCTTGCATTTGAAAGCTTATCTAACTCTATCCCAACTACATAGTTGGTCCAATAAAATATATCACCCTAAGAAATCCTTTTTTTTGCATAATTTCTGGACCTTCATGGTTACAGTATCACTCTTACACTACTTTTTCTTTACACATTTATCTGCCCATTTAAAGATCCTCAATTCTCTTTTTCATTCTCTCTCCTTATCCACATGAAAACCCCTCATTTTCCTTCCTTACTCCCTAAAAAAATTAAAAAGTACCTCCCTTTCTCTTCCCAGATTTTCAAACTTCCCTCTTGTTTCTTGGTGACAGTGTCCTTTTAATTACTTGTCATAGTCGTAAGCTGTCATGAGCGTTATTTTTGTTTCTGCTTCTGTTTATGCTATACATAATAGATGTTAAATGAATACTGTAATAAGATTGACTTTAATTTCTTTCAATGAATATATGACTATAAATGCTAACCAGAACACACTGTTTTGGAATTAACAGCTTGAAGGTAAATAGCTTTATTTCAAATTACAGAGGCATTCAATTGATTTTCTGTAATTAATCTCATTTCTGTCATTATAAGTCCCCAATTTGGAGATAAAGAATGAACTTTTAAAGGAAAGGGGCATCAGAAAGAAGTTTTATTAAGGCCCAAAATATAGGTTTTGGCCACACACAAACATTACACACAAACCAGTATAAGTCTAAACTCAGTCTTAAATGTGTAACAGTATAGAAGTTTGGTGTATGTAGACTGGTTTAAAGATGCAGAAACCTGGTCTAAGGTAGACCTGGATGGAGATAGTACCAGACTTAAGCAATTTACATTAGACCAATGTATTTTCTTCTGTACCAGATTTCCTCCCAACTCAAGTTATGTCATAGTCCCCCAGCATCCTAGGCTGCTTTGTGGGTCCCTTCTAATCCTCCTTCGCAGGGCATTATGTTAGCCTTGGCCATGCTTGTCTGGTCTGGCTGAGCAGGCTCTCACAGAGACAGCCAGAAGCAGGAGGCAGGGCTGGGGAGGACACCAGCTGTCAACAGTGGCTGGGCAGCTGGGGAGTGGGTTGACCCCAGCCAGAACCAGGCCCTATCCCAGCCTGAACCAGCATAGCTAAGGGGGCCCAAACAGTGGGGGCTTGCCCCACCACTTCCCAGCATAGCTGACCAGCAGGGCTGCGCCCTTTATCCCCATCCTGCGAGTGGCCAGCTGTCAAAAGTGGCAGTGGGGGAGTGGAGGCCACTGCCATGTGGTCCCAGCCCCCCCAAACCTCACCCAGCACAACTGGGGGGGTGCATGGTGGGGGACTCCACTCCCTTCCCTCCCATCCTTGCCACCTGCTAGCTAGCTGGGCCAGACAGCAGTGGGGGGAAGCTTCCACCCCAAGTTGTGCTGGCTCAGATCAGCTGGGGCTGGGAGAAAGCCTCTGTTCCTCAACTCCCCCACTGCAGCCACCAACAGCTAGCCATTAGCAGGGGGCTTGGCTGGGGAGAGGGGCTGCACTGGCCAATCTGGAGCAACCAGCTGCTCACCTGGGCTTGGCATTCTGTGACAGCCTGCTAGGAGGCATGCTGGAGTGCCCCCTACCTGCCAGCCTCAGCCAGTGCAGACAGCCTACACCTGCCCCCACCACTGCCAACCTAACCTCTAACCTAAGCCGCTTAGAGTAGAGAATTAATCTTCAACCATTTTCGCCTCGGTCTTTTTGAACATATATATTTAGCCTTTGTTTAAAGGACAAATGGAAGCTATCTTTCCAAAACTAGTGTAAAGAATGTTAACTTTATTTGCAAGTTTAATTTTAAGTGCATAAAAAGCACTTAAAGGCCCTAAAGTATTATTTTTATGAAGTAAATGTGTGCATTAATGTTTACAGGACATGAATATCTGTCTGTCTTTCTATCTCAAAATCAGAAAGAACTTTTTTCAAATGATTTTAGAATAGAAGCATGTTATATAGCTTGTTATATAATTCCTAAGTATTTACATGCTTGTGCTATTGTGCAGTGCATGATGGGGCACAGTCTGCCTCCTTGTTAGGAATAATACTACCACTTTTGAAAAATCTAAACTATCACTGTGATTCAGAAGCACTAATTTCTGTGTATATTGAGTTAAATGGGACCAACATGCTTAGAGTCCAGTAACTGTACAAATTCTTCTAGGACTGAGACTTAGAAGGAAATAAAGTAAAAACATAATTTTCTCAAGTCCTCCCTTCACTACTCTGTTCGACAAGTGTTTCATGAAGAGAAACTATTTATTCCATATTAGAAAAACAAAAATCCTCTCCAGTCCCTATTGAGAAGTTTATAGGCAATTCCCAGAAGCTGAGCATGAAAATGCAGTGTTCCTCAGTGAGAGACACCTCATACCACCAGCATCACAACTTAGACAATGAATGTCATGCATTTTGATTTTTACACAGAAGGTTTTTGAAGAAATTTTGCCTTCCACACAGCATAGTTTGTGGGTATTTTATTTGTTTTGTAACTCAGAATATTATGTTTATTGGGTTTTTAAATCACTTTCCACTACACATTGGTCAAGAACATACAAATATTTGAACAAAATACTGATGTTTTATATTGGATGAGCCACTCTCAACCAGGGTGACATAGCACCATGGGTTGCCTTGAGATCCTGTCAAGGGTGATGCAGGTTGCCAAACAACATTAGCACTGTTATGTATGCAAACATAATTCACAAGATAAAGCCAGAGGCCATGTCCACACAATTATGTATATTTGTTTCCCTGGGGAGTTGTCCCTGGGAAATGCCTGTGCCACGTGCCCTCTGGTGCCCTATCCCAGGTTGGGTAGGGGAGGCTGAGGCAAGCCGCTGTGCAGGCTTCAGCATCCTTACCTGGGGTTTTGTGGGTCTTGGAAAGCTGTTGCCATGGTGATCCTTCTGCTTGGAGCCTGGCCGGCAACCGGAGTATGACTCTGGCCAGCCAGGTTCCAGTTTCAGGCAACACGTGCTGCCCACACGTGTGCTGTCATTTTTTTGTAGAAAATTTTTTTTGACCCCCCGAATCTCTCGGGATCAAAAAAAGCCTACATGCTGCTATCTTGCAATGTGGAGAACACCTGAATGTGCAGTGTGTGGTGCCGCAGATGGGTCTGCAGCACCACATACTGTACAGTCATGCTCATCTGGACACAGCCAGAGATTTTAGATAGGAATCCTCAGTGTCCAAAACATTCTGACCTGTTGGGGTCTTTCTGAGTTCTTTGTAACAGAATAATTGCTGTGTCCTTTTTCTGTAGTCAAAAAAGAGGGAAAACTAGGAGCTGGTATTTTCCAAGGGGTGCTTCAGATGTATTAAGTGGTGCCTTGAGTCTAAAAAGATTGAATACTATTGCATTACACAATGAAGTGCACATGCAAGTCTGAATACAAGATGAGAAATATTTCCAAAATTCAACCAATTAAGTCATTCAGAATACACCAAGGACAACTTTTTTTTTTAAATCCTTCCCTATGATAAAAAAAAAATCTATTTTGTTTATTTAAACTAACAGGAGTGAGTGAATGAGTGTACATGTATGTTTTCGTGCGTGTGTGCGCGTGCATGCTGCGCACACGTGTACATGATTTTAAGCCTTCTCTGGACAAATCTTTCTGCTTATCTGAGGGTTAGTTTCACTTTTTATCAGACTCATTTTTGGCTTGTTTCTGCTAAGCTGATATCTTATCCTTTCTTGATTAGCATTAGATCAATAATAATTATGTACATTTTTTAAAAATATTGGAATGTATATTTGGCTTTGAATATTTTTTATTTATTATAAATCTTTGAAGATCTGATATTTTCAAAACATATCTTTGGCCAAATACTGTATTCTCGTCACCAGAATATCAACTAAATTAATTTTTTGCATGAAAATATAAATTTTATGTTAATTTTAGGGAATGCTTTTTCATGCTTAACACTATTTTTCTTGTTCATTGTTTAAAATGAAAGATACTTAATTTTTCTATAATATGTCATATTAAATTATGATTTTACAATATGCATTGAAATTAATACTTTATTTCTCAATATGTAAAATATGCTTATATCTTTCTCCTTTTCCTTAGGTGAGTAAGTGAAGGGTAACAGAATTCCTGGTTGTCAAGTATGCTTTGTGCTTTTCTGTAGTGTGCTGTGGGTAAGTAAAAAAAAATATTATATTATATTCATTGTAAAAAAAGAATGATTGCCTATGGCCATTTTTGCTATAAGGCTGTAATTTTTGGAATAATGAATAGCTGTATTGTAGATCAAGTGTGGCTTTTAAAATACATTGTCATGGGGGTTACTTGGATGTTAGGTTTTATCCAGCTGGAGATTTTTATTTTGAGCCACATTTTTGTCACATGTTTAGGTGAAAATGATAAAAGTTAGGATAGAGGCAAAGAATGAACTTCTGAACTCACTGGAATCCATGACAGTTTTGACACTTACTTTGGTGGAGCTGGGATTTTACTCAATATATTGAAAATGATTTTTCTAACAGATAATGGATAATAAAAATATAGCTATACAAAAATACATCACAATATTTTAAATATATAAGAGCCTTAACTGTTGCTTTACATAAAGTGGCATATATTGTTGGGTGTTTTGGGCTTCTTGAGTTAACAGGTGTCTAGTGGATTAATCACTTTTAAGTGGGGAAGAACTATTTCAAATGGAAATTATTTTTGTTTGCATAATTTTGTTTTATTTTAAAGTTTAATTGTGCTATAGTAATATTTCTTGTCTCGATTGAAATGAAAGACCATAAATTTAAACAAGTGCTTACATTTGTATAGAAATAGGTTGTGCATTCATCTTTCCAGCATGTGGGCATAGCATACTTATAGAATTGTGAACCTGAGTAGTTTCAACCAGGAAGTTTTCTTTCAAGTAATGATAGGAAAGTCTTGTACTGTCAGATACAAGGTAACTTTCCCCAGAATGTAGAAGTTTCAGATGTATACAGTATGTGGAGAAAGATTATATGGGTAGAGGCCCTTTTGAATACTACATTCTTTCTTTTTTTTTTTTTTTTTGATTGAATGAATGAATGAATGAATGAATGAATGAGTACATATTTAACTTCTAGTAGCCAGGCTAATTCTAGAATATGACTACATTCAACTTTGCTAGCATGACATCCTTTGTTTGATCTCAATAGAGAACAGCCTCCTTTCACTCTGAACTGTAATATTTTGTAGAAGTTTGTAGCACAACAAAGGGCCATTTCCTCAAGTTGAAAGGCCATAAGTTAAATAGAGGTCTCACTGAATTCAGTGGAAACTTTACCACTGACCTCCTTGGGATTACTATTTCAGCAAGAACAAACTCCTTGCTTCTAAATTTTTTTCAATTATGGAGTGTTTACAAATGTGGAGGACATAGCTGCATGTGTACTTTTTATTATTTGAACCAGATGCGACTAGAAACCAATCTAGAATCAAGTTTTATTATGCTGGTTACACTCTGTGTCAAGGTTCAGCTGTCAGTGTTCTCAAGCTGAAAATTTTAAAGAGGGAAAAAAGTGGGGTAAAAAGGATTCAGCATAGAGTCTTCATTCATGAACAAATGTAAAGTGTAAATCTTGAGGTCATGCATTTGGAAATTAAATTCAGTCTAGTTTAGTTATTTAGGCAGGAGAAAGTCTAGAAATTAAAAGGAATATGGTTTGGAAGAGGTTCATTTCTATCAGTGTGGTGATGCAAGAGGTACAAAACAGAATATTGAACCAAGAAGTGGTTATTTTCTTAATTGTTTTAAAGGAAAATCAACTCACTGCATTTAATTAAGTGAATTTTGCTGAGCAACAAAGCATCATGGCTGAAGAAGTGAGAACTTAATTTAGAAATGTTAACAAAATTTTGCTTAGAGACAGATTCTAGAATATAAATCTCTAGAAAATAAATGTCATTTATTATGTGAACTTCAGTGATAAGTGAATTTCACCATTTCTATTTCAAACTATCTGAAGTAATAAATCTACCAAATGGAGTAATTAACAAGAGGTAGGTTGGTGTTTTTTTTCTTTTTTTCTCTGTAAAGATGACATTCAAAATCTAACATATGTTTAGTTGGTGATAATGAATAATTTTAAATTATAAGAGATGTTATGGTATCTTTTTAATAATTGTTATTTTATAATGTCTATGTCTGTATTGCCCACAAGCCAATCTCATCTTTATGCATGTTTTTAGTTTTTCTATAATCAGGGGTTTCTGAAAACGTATATTACTTTTCTGTATGTTCCAAAGAAGTTTACTGTGCATTTTTTGTATGTTGAAAACTAAATCTTTTGTGTATTAGATATATGTGTTTTATTTATTCATACATGCTTTGGTATGTGTCCTTTACTGAATTACACGTTAGTAAATTGCTGCAATTTTATTAAATGAATTACAGTAGAACATTTTTCCTCCTTTAACATGTCAGCCTGAAATTAGAAGAGCAAACCATATATGGATCTGCATATGAACATTTAACCAAATGTATTTACTTTTAAAACTTAGTGAGCTACATGTATCAACAGCTGGCATAGGTTGGTAGGTATTGCACCTCTTACTTCCAGCTTGATCCATTGCACTCATGAAGGGCCATCTCTAGCCATCCTTGGTATGTGTAGTCTAATTAAAGCCCATCACATAAAGCAGAACGATGACATTATGTCAGGTTGTAGGCATTCCCACTACAGTTCCTAAAAGCATCACAGCAATTCAGGCGACCACAGGACAATGTCTAACATAAAGATGCTAAAATAATAGTGCTTTGCAAGAATTTATATGACAAGTTTTAATATTTCAACTTTGCATTCCAATTTGGGTTGAAAGTAAATACTGAAACTTTAGAATAACCTGCAGGATGGAAACAACATGGCTTTTATTACTTCTTGTTTGCATAGTTATCTCCCTTCATGGATTCCCCAAAGGAAAGCTAACTTCTGTTTTCACTGTGAGCTATGCATACTATTGTCAGCAAGATTAGCTAAAGGATGGGTTGAATTAGTACCACAGCAGCACCCACTGTTTAGGAATAGTAGATTAGATATTTCTATGCCTTAGTTTATTTTGGAGAAAGCAGAATAAAGCAGTGCAGTATGGGGTCCAATATTTAAAATAAACATAGCTATTATGTTTGGATCACGAACAACTTTTTGAAATGTGTATTTTTTTTCTCTTCTGGATGATTATTTCTAAATTACAGAAATTGAATCTTAAATTGTCAAGTAAATTATCTGCACTGAATTGTAGAATGCTGCTCTTTTTTTTTCCTAAAATAACTTTTACCTGCTAATACGAACAAATCCAGAGAAACAAAAATCTTCAACAGGGTTGACTCATTCAAGGTTATTTGTCATAAGCAAAGACAGCTTTTAGAGTAGGGGTTTAATAACCTTTTGCTACCATGGCTGGACCTTAAGACCCAGCTCCTTGCCATGAGCCACAAATCTCTGCTACCCGCAGAGGTTAACATTCCTGTACTTTAACCTTGCTGCAGATATCCAAGCTTCTGAAATGAGGATAGGAGCAGACATAAGAGAACAGCAAGGAGGGCTCAAGAGGAGGATGCAAGGGTAAGAGGGCTATAGAGGGGATAGATGGCACGGCACAGCTGCATTCTCTCCTATCCCTTGTACCGCCGTGGGTTGAGTCAAACCTTCTTAACCGACATCCAACCTTTTTGTGAGCCAGATCCAGCTCTTGAGCCATAGTTTGCTGACCCCTTCTCTAGGGCATTTTTAGATGCCAGTCATCACAAGACACATTTATTCTGCAACGTAAGTATAAGCCCTGTGGCACTGAGCTCTAAATTTGAAAACAAAATAAAATACAAAGTAATTGAGAGGAAAATATAATATTTTATCATTCTTCCATACTGTGTGTTTATTTTACCCCTCAGAAATATGTCCTTAGGCTATCTGTGTTTTTGAGGGAACCAGTTACTTTTTTATATAATATATGCTAATGTATGCTAATAAGCCCCCAAAGAGCAGAAAAATCACATGTTCTCTCCTTAGCTAGAAACTGTTCTCTCTTTATGACTAGAAGGTAGTGCTGTCTGGGGAAAAATGATTAGTGAACTTTTGGCATGTATAGGAAAGGGTATGCTATTCAATATAACAGCCTCAGAATGTTATTCAGATGTACATACAGGTATCATTAAACATTATTGAATCTGGACAACATCTTTTTAAAAACAAGTTATGGATATAGAGATGTTTACCTCCTGAACATACTAAGCATTAACCTCTGGTATTTTACTATTTCACATGTTTCTAACCATATATCTTGCCAGAAAGAAAAAAAAAGAGTAAATAACAAATTGCTCTGGTATATTATTTAACCCATAATTTCCAGGGCCCCAGCCATTGTATTATGCTACATAATTCTCATGAAGGAAGCCATTGATCCAACTTGTTTGCGTGTGTGTGTGCGCAAACAGTATATTTACATGTATATATTTGGCTCAGGTCTTTTATGAGGCATATATAAAATTATCATAATTGACATTTCCAGGTGGGGTTTCATTTTAAGTGATGTTTGGGGAAAAAAGCTACATTAAAATGGTATTCATTTGCTTCTCTCAGTTTTTTGGGGGTTCTTAGTGGACTAATACTTAAGGATTACATTAAAATCATTCACCCTGAACTATAGTTTCAGAGGTACTAAGTCATTGATTTATTTTCTTTACTAGAGACTCAGATGGAGCATCTTCAAATCTGTAATATGCTTTCACAAGGCATTACTGTCTTAACATTGTGTCTTAGCAAGTTTCAGTGTGATTTGACCATGTCAGAAGATCTATTTCTTACTTGAGTACTCTGATTCTTACACATTTTACCTGTGTTTTGGTTTGTAATATGTTTCTCTATTTACTTCATGGTGTACAACAGGGGTTATCAACCGGGGGTACGTGAGAAGGCCCTAGGGGGTATGCACAGGCAGGCGGGAGTTTAAATATTTTTTTATAATAATAGTTTGGGGAACTTGTTGTACTTTTATTGTAACGCTCCACTAGACAAACCCTAATTTATTACTTTTTAAGATTAGTCTGCACTTGTATGTGATATAAAGTCTGTCAAAGCAATTTAAGAGATCAAAATTAAAATTAATAGTTTTTTTCACTTATTTAAGATATGAGCCATGTAAAAACTGACTAGTGTTGCAAAAATTCTCAGATGTGTACTTCAGAATGTGATCTAACTCATTGTTTTGTTTCTAAAATAGCACAGATATGTAACTGATGTCAGTAAAACTTCATCAAGGTGAGCAAGCTGGGTCTGGGATGATTTAGGAATAGCGCTTCTGAATTCACACAGGGGGTTGGGCCAGTTGCCTCTCAAGTTTTTTCTAACCCTATGTTTCTAGCATTGCCAAAACATAAGTCTGGAAAAGTTTCTGGGGTAGACTTAACTTAAGTCTGTAATGCAAAGTCTTTAACACTATTTAGAGCAATTGTTAGAGTGTCTTCATTTCAGAATGGTGGTGGTACTCTTCAACTGAATAGTAGGTCTTTGTTATGATCTAAACAATTACAAATTTTGTTCTTCTCTTGCCATATTTCTTTCATTTTGATTAAAAAAAATGTGTGATCATTAAAATTTAGAAATCTCCAGTATGAGTTACTATAACGCAGATCATTTAAAATAATGCCACTGCTGAATTAATTTATATAAAAATAGCTGCAAGGGATCTAAATGTTTTTAGAGGGTTTTACTGTATAGCAAGTAATGGTTTGTCTAAAAAAGAAAACATGAAATTATTTAGTTGCAACTTTGCCAAGATCCTAGAATAAGGGAAGTGTATTTCCTGAGTCTCCAGCCCATTTCCCTTTATGTTCTGGGTAAGGAATGAATTGGAGAGAGTGTATAGTCAGTGAGACATGCTTCCCTGAATGCACTGGCACAGCTAGGCCAGTTGGCATGCTGCAAGAGTTGATCTAATTCTGGAGACCTGCTATCTCTTCAGAGGCTCTTTTTTTATCTTCAGCTGCTGTCTGTGATGCAAGTGGGCAACATAAGGAGATTTAAATCCACTGTAGTCCAACCACAGTTTGGCATTTAGATACAATGTAAACAGAGTACGGACAGCTTTGTAAACAAAGGCTGTTATATGCATACGTGTGACATTTATGATTTGTTTATGATATAGGGTCGCCATCTACAATATAGATATCATTATATATTAGGTAGGTTTAGGTGGCAGAATTCGTATTTATTAAATAAAAAAATAAAGTTAAAAAATAAAGAGGTTTTGTGATGGCTGTATTAAAAAAGAAAAAAAACAAATACCTTCATATTTATGGCCTGCAGCTTTGTATCCTATACAAAGTGCAGAATATTCTTTTCATATCAGCACTACTATGCAATGACAGCCTGCATTAAACAGGGTAATTACTAACCAAAAAAATACACTTTGGAAGGATTTGTCATGTCTGCATATTCTTACACAGTGAATTCTTGCACAATGAATGGGAGCTGCTGCTTGTGGAGGATAGACTTTGGTCTCTGAGCTGAGGTTTAAATTAACTAGATGTTATGTTTTTGCTTTATTTCTTATAGCACACAAGCATGCTATGTGCTTCCCAGCACAAATAAAATATATAAGACTCTGTCATGAGCTTATAAGGTATAAAGTCATTGCAGGGTAAGATGACAATGGGAGGAAGAAAAATAGGGCAACATCAGAACACTGGTGGAAGGGTAGAGCACAGTGTGTTGAAGTAAATACTTTTTATTATAAAGAAATAGATTTCGTAAATCTCTTTCTGCTTCATGGAAGAAGTAGTAGAAAGATGATAATGTGGGACAGCTAAAGAAATGCAGCTGGGCAACTGAGCTATCTATGACCTCTTTAAAATGAGATGTGTGCATTCCTGAAAGATGTTCTCTGGTCCATTCAGAAGTTATCAACTATGTAAAGCAGCAAAGTAGACTAGACTGTCATAATGCTCCATTTGGCCTAAAAAAATCATGTCACTGTATGATGTTGCCAGTAGGGCAAGCATCCTCCTTGTTCCAAAGGTCACTCTGCTCTTTATTTGTACAGTCGCCACCCTTTTTCAGTAGAATCCATGCATAACAAGGACTTCCAGATCCTTGCTTCCTGGCTCTTCATCTCTGTGATAGCAGTTCTGTGACATCTCTCTCTCATAAATGAGTGTTTCTTCCCACTTACCTGTCCAGACCTTAACCAACCCATGAGTACTTCTGCTATGTTGTTCGGCAGCTTGCATGTAAAGCTGGCACATACAGCTAGTATCTACTTTCTACCCAACTATGAAGGTCCATTTCTTTGGAATGTGCAGATTGCTTGGTTCCATTTCTGAAAGAAATGAAGAGTACTGAAAATAAGGCAGTCTTCTTCTTGCACAAGGAAGGATGAAGGAGCTGAATGCTCAAGGGCAGTGTCATGCTACTAGACAATGAACATGTCACTCTTTTCTGTAATAGTAGTATGAACTGTGGGATGGAGTAAGGTAAACTCATAAGAAATTGCAGTGTGAGAGAGAGGCAGAGACAGACTGGTAAACTGGGAGTACTCAGAGTGAAATGAGGAAAAGAAAGGGAGTAGCTTGAATGAGAGCATAAGGCAGGCAAAAATCTACTGAATAGTAAAAAGGAGAGGGGAGACAAAGATAAATATTAAAAGAGAACAAGTAAACAGTTGGAAAAAGGCACCAAGTTACAGCCAAGAAAGGAGCTGAAGAATAGGGGAGAGTAAATTTAACACAGTAATAGGAAATTGGGAATTTCTAAGGGTTTTTTGTGTTTTTAAAATTTGTTTAGTAGTCCAGCAAAAAATTGACTAGCGATACTATGTTTAAATACAAATGTTCCTCTGTAGTCAGTTAGCCCTTAGTGATTTGTCAGTATCTTTAAAGGTACTGCTTCAAGTTATTTGAGCTTTCTGGTCCAGTTCTCAAGTAAAAACCTCTACAAAGGAGGATCCGATTCTACTGGTTGCTAGAGCTGTGTGGGAAATACTTTTTGTAGCCCATTGAGCTTTTTTGAGATTTTGACGTTTTTCTGTTATGCCTCATGTTGAGCCTGAGGCCATTAAAAGAAGCAGGGAGAATCCCCAAAATGGATTAACTGGTGAGTTGCATTAACAGTGGCTGGTTAATGCAGCTCCCTTGGGATGTGAGAGACTGGGTCCAAAGCCCAGTCCAAAGCCTTGTTCTGCCTTCCTGGACATCACAGCTTGAACCTCAGGCCTTCTATAGCCTGGGCTACAGACTATTTTGGAATGGTGTTCCCTCTGATTTTGCCAAGAATTTTAGTGTTGGACCTGAAAGAACTTTCCAAATCTAGTATCGTTCCACAAAAAAAAGTTTTGGTTGTAAGTAATGGGTATTTACTGATAAGTTTTCCAAAATTTGTTTTCGTTTCTTTTGGTCAGCACTGCTGGATTCCCTGGATTTTCACTGGCTTTTAGAAAAGTCCTGCATACAGAATTAATTCCCTTTTCTGCATTTGCATATATGTTATATTATCTACTACTTTTCTTTTAGTAATATTATATAACATACCTAATACAATTGTTACACTGCCTATGCAAAAATATTTCAGACTTTTCTTCATGTAAGTTCTTTAGGCCATAAAATTTGGATCCTGTTTAATGCACATCAGCTAAAATGAGAAATTTATAAGCAACTTAATTTTCTTGGGTCAGTGCCATCCCATCCTGATTTCTTATTCATGATCTCTTCCAACAGGCAATTAAGTGTATAATCATAAGTACCTAGTTAAAATCAGTCTATTAACTGAGTTTATAAAACTACAATCAATGAGGTAAGCATCAATTTATCATCTACTGAATATAGCACCATATTTTATATGATGTATTTGAGCCAACCATAACTTTTCCAACTCAATCAGTTTTATTTACAACTGACAGACAAACACACCAGTTTAGTTATAAAAGTACCTTGTGGGATATGTAGGAGCATTTTTTGCCCAGAACTGATTGGTTTGGGTCAATACTGACACAGATATGATTGTAGTGTTTATAATATAGCCCATTAAGAAGAATAAAAAAGAGTGCCTTTTTCTGTCACCCTTTCATGTGGTTTATTCAAAAAATGGTATCCTCTGATCATGATTATCATATCTGGTTGAATAAACTGTTAGTGTACAATCAGAGGACTTTTTAAAAATGCTGTTGGGGCCAGTAACTCAAGAGTAAGTTCTTATACCTTGTAGGACTAGGAGCTGCAGCAGAGAAAATTTAGGATGGAGATTAGAAGAAACTTTCTGACTACAAGGGTTGTCAAGCATTGGGACAGGCTACCCAGAGAAACTGCAAAATCTGCATCCTTGGAAGTTTTCCAGAGCAGGTAGAGGGACAGTTGGCTTGTTTAGTCAGGGAGGTTCCTGCCTTGAGCAAGGGGTGAGGCGGGGAACAGAGAGCTGGACTAGATGACCTCAGGAGGTCCATTCCAGCCCTACTTACCTGTGATTTCTATATATGCATATATACACATACTTCTAGGAATTGGTGATAAGATAAGAGTTTTGAAGAGTCAACCAGTAAAGAGTAACTGCATGCTTATGACATCATTTCTGACATCACTTTAGAGAAGAAAGGGCTAAGGTTTTGAATTCTAAATTTGAACTAATAGCTAAAAGGTGTGGTTTAAAACCTAGAAGCAGGGAAAAAAGGAAAAAAAACCCTACATTTCTATATTAATTAAAAGATTGGGACACAATTAGAGCTGAGCTTCATTCTATATTTGACTTCCATGTAAGACTTTACTGAAAGAATGCTCAAAAAGGTTTATGATTGCAACCATAGTTGTATATATAAACACAGACAAGGGTATCTCCCTGCCTATTGAACAAATTTTGTTTTTATAGTGACCTTTCAAAATCAAGCAACATTATTTTTTGTTAAAAGATGCACTGCTATATTTCATGTCTAAGAAAAGCATCTGATATGTGAAAGATACCTGGCTTTAGGTTTCCAAGACAAAGCAAAAATTGTTTTTAAGCCAGCTTGTCCCACCTGGTATGGATTCTTCCTGTCTAGGGAAATATTTATGGAGTATTTAATCCATTGGATTCATTGGCTTCATGTGGTACATTCATACTGGGCTGTAGTGCAACAGGTATATCAAATGAAATAAAATGCATCTTTCCTGTAGGCCCTTGGATTCCAGAATAAGCTCTGGGACTCATGAGCAACCGTCACTACACAGAGACCTTCCAAAGTATAGTCTTACCCACAAAAATATGTGCATCAGAACTGGACTCCAAAATTGAAGGCCATGGGGTATTTTGTAAGGTGGGTTCAAAATGTCAGGCACAACAACACACAAATACAAGGAGAGAGATGTACATCTGGTGTTATAGACCTAGGCATAACACATGCTTCTCTTCTGAATCTATAAAAAAAACAAAAAAACCCAAAAAAACCCCAAAAAACAGCAAAAAGTTCCACAGAATTTAATTAATACCACATACTTGCTTGTAGTTTTGGATCTTTAAAAGAGGTACAAAAACAGGGTTTTAAAGCAGTAAGCACTCCTAAGATGTCTCTTAAGTCTTCTAGTGCCATCACTAGATTACGTTATTGAAAGATACACTAAAGATCCCTGCCCTTGTTTATCAGCTGTTCTGTGATGGCCGCTTCAGTCGAAGCTTTGGGGCCTGTAGTCCGTGAACGCTAATGAGAGAAGGCTAGGCTGCCATGGGGTTGCTTTCATTTATCCTACCCCTGTTTTATTGCAGTAATGTGTTCATGTGCCCATACCCAAGACAAGTCGGTGAAATCAGTAATAATTTATAAACTCTAATATTC
Organism: Gavialis gangeticus; assembly: GCF_001723915.1. Classification (NCBI taxonomy): domain Eukaryota; kingdom Metazoa; phylum Chordata; order Crocodylia; family Gavialidae; genus Gavialis; species Gavialis gangeticus. Next base: position 243,450,841 of record NW_017729032.1, read on the forward strand.
CTCACGCAGATACAAATCATTGTACAATAATTTATTATACAAATAATCGTATTGATCTTACTGGGATTGCTTTTATGCATTGTGTGAAAAAGATTACTGTATACAGAGTATGGCCTGAGTCATGTATGACTGAAGACCATGAAATATGTAATTTTACAATTTATGTTCACCAGTTCATGTGCTCTTCTCTTTCCTGCCAGATTTGGAGCTGATTAAAAAGTTGAAAGTTTCTGGGAGAATAAAAAAATACTAACACAATTGTATTGATAGAATAGCTTTAACATAAATTGTTATAATGGCATCTACGAGTACCACTTAAGGGTCCGTTTAATTACCATTATTTCTGCCACCGATATAGAATCTCATATGCTTTTTTTCTGCTACTATAATTCAACTAGTTTTTATTTTTTTAATTTTTGCTTATAAATAAACATTTCCATATTTAAGAATATTATATAAAGTATGCTTTATTATTTTTCCTCTTTCCTTTCCCTCCTAGATAGTCTTACAAAGGACTGCTAATATTGATGGTAATCTTCTTCTCACATTTAAATACCTAATAGGTGAGATGGAGAAAACAATATGTGACATTCTGATGGTTTAATGGCTTTAAAGTGCCCTTTTCTGTCCCACAATATATATTTAGGAATAATTACAACTTCATAAAATATTTAAACACACACGAATGCTAAAGAAAGGGAAAACCTTAATTCTTTTCTTTAAGTTGGGAATGATCAGTGACTTTGGTGTATTTAATCAGTATATTCCCTGTAGTAAAAACATAACAGCAAAAACTGACCAATGCAACTTTTACTGCAACTGTTCTCTCTCTCAGTTACAGAGCTAAGAACACCAATCAATGGTCAAGGCTCTATTTTACTAAGTAGTGTACAACAAATAACAATATCATTTCCATATTGGAAAGCTTCCAGACTGGGACTTGACTTAGTCAGTACTCAGCAAATTGGGAAAAAAAGGATCATAAGTAGCATACAGTTTATTTATATAAATAACTGTAATCTCTGTAGTTACAGGGAGTCATTAGTCTCATTAGCACTGTTACTTTACAGACCTCATCCTGAAATTGAGTTTTAAGGAGGGATCTGAAAAGGTGCCATAAGGCTTTTGGAGACTTGGCAAAGAGTTTTTCCCCCAAATATAAGAGAAAACATGAGAGCGTGTCTTTGTGTTCTGTTTAGATAGTATAGGAAAGCAAGCGCCTTTTCAGGGAGGCAAAAAATACTATTGTAGTGACACTTGCCCCATCCCTGGGGCTGTGCTTTTCTTATCTCCTTTGAACCTGACCAGGCAGATCCTCTGCAAACTCACCAATTTATGCAGGAAGCTGCATAAAAGTAGACCATGTAGACCATGTAGAGCAAATGGTTGTATGCATCCCATGTCTCTGTTTCCTGTGGAAGTCTTCCAGGTTAGGCAGAACAAGAGTGGTGCCAATGGTTGTTCTCTGCCCAAGCCATACATTTTCTTTTATATTGGGGCTCTGAACTACGCAGCTTATAACCCCACTCCTCCCAGATTCTCCTTCCCAGTTGAAATTGCATGGGTTTTGCTGCACAGAGATGTCAGTCTGTATGCAAGGTGCTTGTATTTCTACTACTAGGAATTCACAAATTACATCTTAGCTGCACATTTAATAGACAAGTTTTTAAAGTGTGATCTTCCAACTAATATTACGGATCCCAAGGAACCTCCAATCTCTAGCATGCATCTCTTTGCAGATTATGGACATAATAAGTGAACAAAATCTACATTCAATTAACATTATGCATATAAATAAGTAGTAAATGAGGAAAATCCTGGTAATTTCAGACTTTACTATAGGAGCTTGTTTTGTTTTGTTTTGTTTTGCTTCTCTCTGCCAAAATAAAATTGTTTGAAAGAAAACTAACAGTGAACAATTAATATTCACCTAAAGTAATTCAAATATAAATGGTAGCTTTGGTTGCGTGATCAGTCTCTTGTAGTTAATTGGAAAGATTTGCTACACACAAAAATGACATTCTGTGTATGGATTTTTAATGCATCTCTTACATAGAAGAACAGCATTTGGTGTCAACCTATAGCTGACATTCCCTTAAATACATTGTGTATATAACATATTCACCAACAGAAAACACAGCTTCTGCTGCAATTTTCTTCAGCTGCTGCCACTGCTCTTTATTATGACTAAGTCTTAAAATGTAAATACAGGTCTAATTACAGCTAATCCCAGGAAGCAGCCCTCTCAGCTGGCCCTTTCTGAAGTGTTAGGCAAGCCATTCTCCTTTTCACTTGAGAATTTCAGTTTACAGCTTCACTTCTGGCACTTCCCAGTTAGCAGCCTTCAGTCTCCCTGTAGATTCTCACTTTGAAGCTCTTCTCCCCTGGCGGGTCCCAGTTAGCAGTCTTCCTTCCCTCTACAGACTTTTCTTTGCAGTTTCTTTTCTAGCAGCTTCTTTCAGACCATGCATCCACAGCTCTTCTTAGCAGTTCACAGACAAGAAACTTGTTTGTCATTTTCATCGTAAAAGAAAAAAGAAAGCTTTCAGATCACCAGTATCTACAGGAGATGACTGAAAGCATGCATTTATGAGGCAAATAAAGCCTTTATGAGCCGTATAAATCCAAGCTGAGGGACAGTGCCGGAAGGAATTGAAGGCTATTGCTCATAACGGGATGTTAGGTTTCAGGGCAAAGGGCAGTGGTCTCTGTTGTAGAAAAATGTAACTTGAAGACTAGGACTATTAGGTCTTTTGCTAAACACTACAAAGCATTCTTTCTCCTTAGACTTTTATGTGAAGTGAATTTTGGGGTACCCCTCTAAACTTTTAACATTTTGATTCATCCTGAGTTGTCTAACCTTTCACTCTTTGTGTCCTTGGGGGAATATAAGTGCTTGTTGCCTCATAGGGCATGTCCAGATGAGCCTGCACATGCAGGGGCATGCATTTGCTGTGGCACCTATTTGTACTACTGCTTTGTGCCGCATGGCATGTCCCTGCATGCACATTTCAGCATGTGCAAAATGGCCTCAGCCTTCCCTACCCCACCCAGGGCAAGCATTTGCGCTGGCCCCAGCAGCCTTACCTTGGGTGCTGGCACCTCCCAGGGCAGCCATGGCACAGATCTGGCCATGTGCTGTTTGGCCAGCAGCCAAAGTGCAGCATTGGATGGCTAGCCGCCATTTCTGGTGGCATATTCTGCCGCCACGTGTGCCATGCCACTTTTTTTATTTGTGACTTTTTTGACACTATTATCTCCTGATGTAAAATTTTGGTACTAGGCTGCAAATTAGCACGGTGAATGGGTACATGTGTGTTGTGTGTGGTTTGTGGTATCTCAAGCAGCTTTGAGGCACCGCACCACAAACCACACATGTACACTCATCTGGATGTGCCCATAGAGGTCAGTGCTATAGATTGCTTTATATGGAAATATCAAGGAAAAGATGAAGCCATACTTTATTTCAGGGAGAAAACAGTAGGGTGGGAAAAAGTGGGTAGTTTAGTACATGAATATGATCTCTATATTGAAATAGGCAGAACTTACTGTCATTGTCAATGATATATAATGAAAAAGTACTAAAAAAAAAAACCCAGAAAAATATAAGAAAAGAATAAGCTAGTATCAACTTCCCACAAGAGCAATAAAGTGTTTTGAACAATAGCTGCCCAAAGAGATAAAAACAAAAAGTTCCTTTTATGCAGCTTTGTGTAATATCCAGTACCAGTCACAAAAGTTTTATTTTTGTCCCTACAATTACCTCCACACACAGGTATTGACATGTACAGGAATGGAGAGGGCCAGGTAGTATGTTTTTATTGCACATGGTTTCCTAAGGGTAGTATTAAAAAAAAAAAAAGCCTTGAATACAGAAGTTTGAGTACACAAGTGCAATTTTTAATTCTATTACAGAATTACATGGCAGAATATGGAGTGTTGATCTAGTGGGCCTCATGGAGCTCTGAGCACTTGTTCCTTTTCAGAGTCACAAATCTCCTTAGGGTCTGGTTTTGGTTTTGTTTTTTTGTATGGGTAAGAAGTTGGAAGAGGTTGGGAATTGAAAGGGGCTTTCACCTAGTATAATGGATGCTAAGGGATAGGGACAGAAATTAAACATAAACTGGTATAAGTGAAAGGAAACCAGTTCAAATCTGTAATATAACAGAAGTTCAATGCACATTAACTGTTTTCAAAATGGCTGAAACCAGTTTCAGATAAACCTGGATGAATGTGGTGTCAGACTTAACTGATTTAGGTTAAATCAGATTGAACTTCTGTCCCAGATCCCCTCCAGATTCAAGTTAACTGACAGTCCCCAAGCATCCCAGGTGGTTTTGCACCTCCCCCACAACCCGCCCCTCCCACCATAGGGTGGGCAGACTAGCCTTGGTCTAAGCTGTCTGCTTCAGCTGAGCAGACAGGCATGCTCTAGCACCCCACAGATTCTTGTCTGTTCCACCACAGGCATGTGGCTGTATTTCTAGAATCAAAAGTGAATGTCTGTTCACTTGCTTATCAGTTCAATTTATGCACTTTAAATTAACTTGTAAATATTGAATAGATTCAACCTCAGACTTTTTGACTGTCTGTACTTAGCCATGGAGTGCACCTGTCCCAGCAATTCATAGTATGAAATTTGAGGTAGCTGATGTTTGATTTTTTAGTTGCTTTGAAAATCAAACTGATAGTATTCTACATGTCTTGAAACTTGACTGCAATCTTCTGCAAGGTCCAATGTACTAAATTAAGACCTGAAGAAGGTAAGCAGTTGTATATTGTGTCAGTTGAAGCCTTTTTTTGTCTTTTTTTAAAATCACACTTGACATGTAAAAACTTGTTTTGCTGTGTCAAACAAATACTTTTATATTAATTTTTCAAGACTTGATTTTGTACTTTTAATTTTTATAAACTTTGATTGGCTGTATGGGTATTTTTAGAGTTGTCCTATAGCTACATGTGCTTTAATGGGAAAATTAGTGATGGTTAAAATAACTCATAATATTTATTTTTTTGTTTCATGGCTGGACAGAATCCTGCTTAAAGTTGCCTTTTAGTGACTCATTCTATTTTGTCACATCTTTCTATCTTCTCTTTGAGCCATGGGTGATTGGTGCCTCCTGAGTCCGGGGGAGGGCACCAGCAGCTGATTGCTGGCTGGGTGTGTGTGGGGGAGTGGGGTCCCCAGTGGCCAATTGCCAACCCCGGAAGCGCCAGCAGCAAAACTGAAAGTGCCAGGGATGCATCTCTCAGCATCCCCCACTCTCCAGCCAGCGAAGGACAGTCTCAGGAGAGGCACGTGCCCCCCATGTCCTGCCTTTGCATCGTCTGTACTTTGAGCTATACATGTTAATAATTATTCCTTTGTAAGAAAAAAATAAGTATTTTAAAGATGTAACAAATGTCAAACAGCACTGGAATATTTGCTTTTGTGACAACTGCACCCCTAGATCATGAGTAAACAACATTACCTTTCATAATGTGGTAATTATTTTTTTTTCATATTGCCCAAGTAAATCTATTTATCTTGTATTTTATAGACTATGTCATTTATTTATCGTAGAAGCATGTGTTTTAAATTAGTATATTTAATGTAAAGTAGAACAATTGCAATTAAAAGAACAGAATGAAAGATGGCATTTTTATGAGTGAAACCAAGAAGTTTTTATAGGCTTTATCATTTATCATTTTTCTTTCATATTAGAAACAGATAGATAAGCTGCAGACAGTTCCAGAGTGAAGTCAGTCAAGTGTAGAACTGCATGCCCCTGTCAAATTGATAGAGTGAAGATGTTGAATGAGATAATGGAAACTTTCTATTCAGTGAGGACTGGAATAAAGAAGCCATTTCTAGTCATTCATCAGCATTGATTTCCTTAGTGCTTTAGGCTTAGATCCAAACTTACACATTATAAAGACAGAGTCAAACAAGTCTGGCGATCAACTTTGGAAAATGTTGTTAGATGAAGCTTATCCTGTAGTGCAGAGAAATCACTAAAATATTTAACAAATAAACTAGACATAGGTCATGAGCTTAGTACTGGTATTCAAAGGATCAAAGTGTGTAAAAATGTTTTGATAAAAAACTAACACTGAATGTAAGGAGTGCTCTCTCAGACTTCTCTACTCATTCAGTCGAAAGAGTATGTATACCTTTCAAATTCTGTCTTTTTATTTGGTTTCATGTAATATGCAAAGAAGACAACACTAAAATAAATACCTTATACTGAGATTTCACTGTTCATGTCATTCTTTCCTTAGTTCTCCCCAGCATACACCATAGGTCCTTTTTTGCCCCACGGAATCATTTCTGTCTTATTCAGGTTCAAGAGAAATAGCAAGTGAAAGACAAATTATACATGTGCTTAAATGAGTCAAAATATGCTACAGGATAACAACACGACCATCATTGTTCAACACCGTGTGTACAAGAATCGTAGCTTGAGTTATTTTGCATTGATAAGTATATTATATTAACAATTTAGGAATTGTGTTGTTCAGTCTTCCAAACTGTTGTTGTTCTGTAGGTTTTAAAATAGCAGAAGATTACTTTCTTGTCAGGATTAAAAGTTACATTTTCGTGACATTTCAGTATTCATTATTTGCATTATGGTATAGTCTACAGTCCACAAATACATAGGAAGATTAAACCATACTTTGGACTTATAATCATACTTCCAGAAGAAAACTGACGTACAGATGTGTAACAGTGGGTGAGAGGCATGTAATAAAATAGATGTCATTTTAGCATGCATACATGCGTACAGATAATTTCTTTCCCTAATAAAAAAAGTGAAGGAGACAAATTATGAAACAACTCTTTCCATCCACGATTATTTGAATTCTTTTTCGGTCTTATGGTATGAGCACATGAACAACTTCCCACAAGATAAATGAGGATGGGGATTTACAGCTGTTCTGTGGTAACTGACCACGTGTATACATCATGATAGATTAAAACTACAATGTAATTTTTCGACTCTGAAAATTAGATGCTCTTTACTCTAAGACATTTTCATGAAGTGAACAAAACATGAAATTAAATTGAATAAAAAAAATTTGGAGAATGAATTACATGTGAAACTACATATTATTTATACCACTGGTGCCCAACTCATTCAGCCTATGGCCTGTAGGCCAGATCTGAAGTGGGGCTGTATCATCTGGCATGGGTGGTGACAGTGGGGGACACTAGGGAACTAGCTAGGGAGCAGGTACATGAAGGGAGAGTTCTACCTCCCTACCACAGTTACAGCTGCTACTGTTCCAAGCAGATCTGAGGGTAAGGGGAGCCCCAGAACCTGCCCTGTCCTGAACTGCAGGGACCAGCAAGACTCGGCAGGGATCAGTGGTGGTGGTGCACAGGTTCTTCCATTGAGTACTAGCTCCCTAGCATCCCCAACCCAAAGAATCTCTTGTTGTCAGAAGAAGCTTGGGGTCTCCCACAGTCCCCAGGTCAGCCAGTGATGGCAATGCAGCTGAAGTAGACCTGGGGCTCTTCCTGAGCCTAGTCAAATGGAGACAGCAGCAATAGTGAGAGATGGTTCAGAGAGAGAAGGGAGGATGCAACCACACCTTTGCAACAACCCCTTGAAAATGCACATGTAGCTGCCTGGAAATTTGGCTATATGGCAAGTGGAGGAAACAGTAATTACCACAGCTCTTGGAACAATTGGAGTGGCAATTAATACTGTTTCCACTCCGGCTACCAAATTTCTGGTCCCACAGGGCAGATTGTGTGCCTGGATCTAAATTTAGGGTTCCCTATGGTCTGGAAATTTGGTGGTAGTGTGGCAGGGGGCACCCAGCCCTTTGTTCCCCCTCACTGGGGCTCCACACTGTCCCCTCACTTGATCTCCTATGGGGTCTTCAACCCCGTGGGGTTCAGGTGGCTGAAGCTGTTCCTGGCCCCCTAACCCTAGGGCCTTGCATCCTGTGAGGCTTCGGCGGGTGCAGCTGTGCCTGGCCCTCTCTCAGGGCCTCTAATACTTCAAGTCTCACAGGGAGACTGAGTGCTGCTCCAGGTCCCTCCACCAACCTAGAAACTGCCTCAGGACTCCCATGAGTCTGGGCTCCCCCTGTGTAGATTGAACCCACCAGGGATGTGGGGGCTGGGGTTTTCAGGCATGCTTCCTTGACTTTTACTGGGGAGGTAACTGGTCTGGCACTTCAGGGGGGCTACACAGCCCCAGGTGGCTCCACCAGGCCACCCTTCCTCAGCAGGCTGAAGATTCAAGTCACACCCAGGACCAATGAGGCCACCTTCTTCCCCGTAGCCCTAGCCTTTTACCTCTGAGGTGTTCCAGGAGCAACTCAGCCCGATATCACCTCCTTGGCTTATCCACCCAGATTGCTGCCTTTCTGGCTAAGTTTAAAAATGGGGTCTTAAAAGCTTTTCCTGAGTGTTCCACTGAAAATCGGATTAAATTTTGTAAGGTTAAAAACGACAGAAAATTCCCTGATTTTTCTGCTACAAAACACTGACCAGTGATAATACTAGGCTAACTGACTGTCTAGCAAAGAAATCATACTACTTATATGCTCTTGTAATAAAAGGGATACGTAATAAAAGGGTTTTAGGGGTACTCTTTTCTGGTTGCCCATTCCCTTTAACTATATTCTGATTTTTTCTTTACTTGTGAATCACTCATATAATCTTCATGGCTTTCTTTCTTTAATCCACCCTTATGTAAATTAAAGCTGAACCCTCCCCTCCCCCCCAACCCCCCCCCCAACAAAACAAACAAAAAAACACACTTTGGCAGAAGAAAACGACTTCAGTTGGGAGTGGGTGGGAAATGGGTGTTCACAGAGAGATTCTTCTATATGCTATACTTACTACATAATATGCTGGTCTGCACACCTCAGAAAGGATATA
>NW_017729032.1:243464718-243474214 GCF_001723915.1 Gavialis gangeticus
TCACAAACTGAACATTTGCTTATATTCTTGGCACCAGGAATATATAAGTGTATGTAACAGGGCCTATTCCAGGGCTGAGCAGAAACATCTCGCCAGTGAAATATAAAAAAAAAACTAGAGAACATACAAATTAATGGTATGGAGGGGCTTTCATATTAGGAAAAACTGAAGAGGCTAGGCCTACACTTGAGGGGGGACATGCTAAGGGTTTACAAAATACTGAATGGTGAAGAGAAAGTGAATAGGGATATATTAATAATTTACCATTTTTCACTATACAAGAACTAGTGGTCACAAAATGAAACAAATAGGTTGTAAGTTTAAAACTAACAAAAGGATATTTTTTTTTCACACAGCATGTAATTAAAGTGTGGAACTCATTGTCACCATATGTTGTGGAAACTAACAGTTTAGCCAGACTCAAAAGGGATTGGACAAATTCTTGAAGGAAAGGTGCATCAGTAGCTACTGAGCATGGGAGTTAGGGATACAGCCTCTGAATCAGAACCCTTTAGACTGTAAATACTGGAAACTGCAAGTGAAAGAGGAGCAAGAATAAAACCCTGGTCATTCTCCCTTTCAGCATCCACTTCTCTGCCACTGTGTGAGCAGGATACTGGGCAAGATGGATCTATGGTCTGACCCAATAAATGCCAGTTCTTATTTCTTTTTATTCTGGGAGAAGTTTGCTAGAAATGTGCATGGTGAAAGGGGCTCTCATGACTTTACTTTTCTATGACATTACTAGCCAGTTAATAAAAACATTACAGCTGGACTGTCAACCTAATTTTGATGCCCCTAAAGTTCTGGCTACTTTCATTTCGGCACAGTATGTGGGCTTTTTTTAATCCTAGCATTGCACTTTTAAATCCTGATCTTTAAATGTCAATGATTTTTTTTCTGTTCATTATCAATACTTTATTCCTAGATTTTTTGTAACATTATTATGTATCTGATTTATTCCATTCCTTTTCTTGATATTAATTGGAAAACTTAACACTGCTAATAAGATTCAGAACGTAGTAAAGCAGTATTGGCAACAAAGCCTGAAAATCAGAATGTTAAAAGGAAGTAGTTTTTTATTCACTCCCTTCATTTATACTAAACTAATTTCTTGATACTGTGTAGTAAAAAAAGAAAAGAAAGGTTTCCTAACTTTCTTTTCATGCCCTCCAGTATGAAGACACTTTATTATTCATTCTCATGTTCTCCATAGTAGCTCTCCATACCTTAATAGAGCCAGAATTTTCAAAACAGTTACTTTTTTCAATGCCCTTAAGCATCCAAAGAAAATAGACTTGTAACAGAGAATGCTAAGATACACTGAATTCATAAATGATCTTATGCTTTCAGGGGCTAAATTCTATTACCTGGCTTGAGGTACTGTATGCTTTAGAGTATACTAGCTAACCTGTCTAATTTATAATTGAAGTTTGTATGTATAAACATGGTTTTGGCAGTTTGCCTATCCTGTTTTAAGATGAGTCTGTACAATTTGTACATATCTTTTAAATTTTCAGTTAACTCTTTCAAGGTAATGTCCAGCTATTATATATACTATACTGCTTCATTAATAAGGCTCTTTTTATATGGTCGGATGTCTGTGATTATGTAGCAGGTGGAACTAAAGATATGAGGATTAGTTTATGTATAATTAGTTACTGTATCTGAGTTTCATCTGAGAAAAAAACATATTGAAAGTGTAAAACAAACACTTGGAAGCAGAAACCTTTTTAGAATTGCAATGAATCATATGAGACAAAATATTCATTGATGATACAATAAGAATACTAAGTAGGTGCCTATGCAGTCAGGGTCTCTACTACAGTAAGTGTGGATATCCACTTTTATCTGTTTTCCTTTTGTTCCTATAGAAATGATAAAGAACTGTTGATTGTAATAAGATATGTGCCCTACAATAAAGTTAGCTATGGAGGGGATTCTTTGGCTTCAACTAAAGCAGTTCCCTTATAACTATACCTAGTTACCATATCAATATGTCTAGAAAAATGGTAAAGAATACAAGGCATTTCATATTGAACCTTGTTCAATAGTCCCTTTGAAGTCATTCCTTAGGGTAATCAACAACTTTATTGCTTTAATATTGTTGAAGTACAAGTTCTACTGTCTGAAGGAGAAATGTAAGAGAAAAATAACTTTGGATCAGTGATTTGACCTTACAGGTCACTTTAAGCAAAATGTAAAGAATAAACCCATCTGAAATTCTAGAAACAGACTTTAGAACAGGGCCAGGCAATTATTTCAGGCAGAGGGCCACTTACTGAGTTTTGGCAAGCCATCGAGGGCCACATGAAAGGCAGCCAGGGTTGGATAAATATTAATTTTCTAGATTTTTTAGGCCACATAGAATGGCCTGGTGGGCCGCATCTTGCCTGTAGGCCGCATTTTTCCCACCCCTGCTTTAGAATGTATGGATTAGAAAAAAAGTGATGTGCCACCTTAATTTCCTTTCAGGAATAGGATCTTAATAACAGCATCATAAAATAAGCAAATATGTGCATTTCAAGTCTTATTCTACACTTCTTTCTGTAACTTTCAAGGATTTCTACAGTATGCTAGGATTAAAAAGGTCTGAAGAAAGCATGAAAACAATTAAATGAAACGTGATAGTTAATTAATCTAAGACACCTGGCACTAGATTAGTTCACTTGCAAAGTTATCTGATTTTTGAGTGATTATAAACCTTGTAATCTTTGATCCTGATGAAGCATTTAGGCAATGAAATGATTTTTTGTTGTTGTGTAACACTTCAGCTTCTTTACAACACTTCCACAAGAATGCTTAACTCAAATTTCAACAGGTATTCATACCTGGTCAGCCTCCATGCCAATGTGTTCTGAATGCCTTATCTACTTATTCAGTTGTAGATAAAATAGGTACAGCTCTGTTTATGGTAGCAATATTATCTTTTTCTGTAACTTCATTGTCTTTTAGTGAAACCCATGCATGCCTTTTCATACAAAGATATTAAACATTTTTTAAATATGTATACATTAGAAACACATTAGTATTAATAATTCATAATGACCATGAATAATAACTAACAATTATATTTGTTTATACCTATGTTATGCATAATTACCCACAAAAATGATTACAAGTAGGAAAGTAAATCTAAATATGGGGAAAATATAAGCCTATTTTCATAGGTAAGCTGCTTTCTATTTTTAAATATTAGAAAACAATAAGGGGAGTAGGAGTATTTATAGAACTATCTTGTGGCATAAAACTGGAAAAGAATTCTAGATTTGTTGTTGTTTGAGAATATCTTTTCTTTCTCGGGCGGCTAAGTGCCAGTTATTATAGAGAAGTTATAGCAAGACCAGTACTCTATACACAAACTCAGTACTAACAATACTGCTAACTATTGAAATCAATCCCCTTTTTAAATTATTCTTTAGGCCTAGGTATAGACATTACACAAACAGTTATAAGTGATTGGAAACTGATCTAAACCTGTAACAGAACAGAAATTCACACATAGAATGGTTTAAACATGGTGGAACCCAATCTAAGACAGACCTTGGATGTATGTAGTATTAGACTTAATCAGGTTAGGTAACAGTGGTATATCAGACTTCTGTACCAGATCCTATAGTGAATCACCTTAGTTCACTGTCCTATGGCATCCCAGGTACCTCTAACAGGGTGGTGTGCTAGTCTTAGCCCACACTCATCTGCTTCAGGCAATGCCATCACCAACAGGAGCCAGAAAAGCCTTTGTCTCCTGCCTATTCAGCTGGGTGGGCAAGATGGACAGGGTTTGGAAGAACAGAGTCCCCCCACTGCATGGCCCTAGCCCTGAGCCAGCAGAGCAGGGGACCCACATGATGGGGGGGCTCCATTCCCCCACCCCTCTGCCTGTTCCTCTTGCCAGCTACAGGCAGGAGCACATACCTGTTTGTGGTGCTGGAAACTAGGGGCTGGGGGAATGGAGCCCCCTGCCATGTGAGCCCCACACAGCTGTGCTGGCTCACAGCTGGGGCCTCCCAGTGTGGAGGCTCTGTTTCCCTACTCTCCCTGCCTGACAGATGCAGGCTAGAGCTGCAGCTCTGATCTGTGCACATGTCTACCATGTTGAGGACTAGGGGCAGGGAGGGAGGGAGCAGAGCCTCCCAATGCATGGACCCAGCCTGGCCCCCTGCTGACCCAAGGCAGCAGGCTGGTGGGACCTGCACGACCTCTTAACAGCTGCAGGCAGGAACTGTCTTGGACATGCCTGTCTGCCACACCAGGAACCAGAGGCAGGGGGGAAGCAGAGCCCTCCTACCATATGGACCCAGTCTAACATCCTCCACAACTGAACCAGCAAGCTGGGGTAGGAGCAGGGGTGCACACAGCATGGGGCCCTACTCCCCCTTCTTCCCCCCCAGCTGCCATTGACAGTTGAGAGCTGACAGCTGGAGGGCAGAGCTGGATTGAAGGACTGCATTGGCCAATCTGGGGTGGCTGTCTGCTTCATTGGGCTCAAAATTCTCCAGTAGCCTGCTGGGAGATGTGTGAAAGCACTCCCAGCCTGTTTTCCAGGGCCATGCTGCTTCCTCTCCAACTCCCTCCCTTCCCCCTCCTCCTCAAAGGGCAAATATGAGTTCTGTTTGCTCATGACCTAATCTAGGGCACTTATGAAAATTAGTGTGAATCCACCCTGAGCTTTTTGAATATCTGTAGCTAGCCTACAAGATCTTATAATTATTTATACTGTCTTGACCCTGTAAAATAGTTATATACCCAGATATGAATTGCTTTAAGAGGTAATCTCCTCTGTATATTATCTGGGTTGATTTTTTGATTTCTTGGAAGATCTTGATGCAATTCTTGCAGACTTTGAAAATCCAACCACCATTGTTCAGTGTCTTCATCAATAACCTGGAAGATGGCTTAAAGTGCACCCTCAGCAGGTTTGCAAATGACATCAAGCTGGGGGAAGTAGTAGATACACTGGAGGGTAGGGCTAGGATCCAGAGTGACCTAGACAGACTGGAGGTTTGGGCCAAAAGAAATCTCATGAGGTTCAATGAGGACAAGTGCAAAGTCCTGCACTTAGGACAGAACAATCCCATGCTCTGGTACAGGCTAGGGGTTGACTGTCTGGGTAGGAGCTCTGCAGAAAAGGACCTGGGGGTTACAGTGGACAATAAACTGAATATGATCCAACAGTGTGCCCTTGTTGCCAAGAAGGCTAACAGCTTACTGGGCTGCACTGGTAGGTGTGTTGCCAGTGGGTCAAGGGAAGTGATTATTCCAGTCTCTTCAGCACTGGTGAGGCCACATCTGGAGTACTTTGTTCACTTTTGAACTCCCCCACTAGAGAAAGGATGTGTACAAATTGGAGTAAGTACAGTGGAGGGCAACAAAAGTGGTTGAGGGCTGGGGAACATGACTTATGAAGAGAAGCTGAGGGAACTGGGCTTTTTTAATCTAGAAAAGAGAAGACTGAGGGGAGATTTAATAGCAGCCTTCAACTACCTGAAGCAGAGTTCACAAGAGGATGGAGCTAGACTTTTCTCAGTGGTGGCAGATGACAGAACAAGGAGCAATGATCTCAAGTTGCAGCAAGGGAAGTTTAGGTTAAATATTGGGGAAAATTTTCTCGCTAGGAGGGTAGTAAAACACTGGAACAGGGAACCCAGAAAGGTGGTGGAAGCTCCATCCTTGGAGGTTTTTAAGACCCAGCTAGACAAAGATTTGGCTAGGATGATCTAGTTGGGGATGGTCCTGCTTTGAGCAGGGTGTTGGACTAGATGACCTCCTGAGGTCCCTAGTTTCCTAATTTTCCTAAACCCTAATTTTCTATGAGTATGATTTTTCTACAAGAAGCCATAGACTAATTATATACATTATATCAAGGACTCCTCCCTTCAGGAGACCAGCCAAAGTTGTTTTGTCAGCTCTGTATTGATTTTTGTATCAATCTGTTGAGAGACAAAGTAAAGTAAAAGGGGATAGAAAGTATTCAATATGGAGAAGCCCGCCATCTATGCTTTCCTTTTCTTTGCTGAACCATGTTTAAGACTGTGTGAAGGAACTTAGGGCTTGAAAAAACCTAGCTGCCTGCTAGGTCCCTGGCACACCTTTATTTCTGTCATGCCACACATACATGGCAGAAGGTCCAATTTTGAGATCAGGGATCAGATCCTGGCAATACCATTACTACTTGCCAAATCAGAGAGATCCCCAGCTGCCCCTGCACTGACAAATTGAAAGGCTGTTGCCTGTATGCAGGGCCAATGGTCAATTGATTCTTGACTGCCAGATGGTCCCAGAATCTGTTTGAGCATTATGGGATCTCATAGGAGTAAATAATTATGTAATATTATTTCATCGAATTACATATAGTTAACAAGTATACATATTTTATGAATTTGACTATAGAAATCATATTTGTCAAAAAATCTGTTGCGGCAGGATTACATAGCTCTAAGTTATGATAATAGAAACTAGTTTTTCATCTTTAGGCTGCTAATTTGAATACAGCTTAGGTTGGTAGTGACTGACAGTTGTTGGTATCTAATGGTTACCTGATGACCTATGTGAAATGAATTATGGTCTTGTTCCATTTCCTAGTGTCCAAGTGTCTACAATACAGGAACAACAAACAAAAATGACAGTAATTGGCACTGTTTTTGGCAGTCTCTGCAAGAAAGGTCAAGGACTAAACTACATTGTGGGCATTATTGAGGCACTTTGGAATATTATGAGGAAAGGTACATTACTACTTTTCATGTTCCATCTGTCCTATGGATTAATAGAGCGTCTGTCTCCAGGACTGTCAATTTTACATCCTTCAAAATTACTATATTCACTTTAGGAAAACTGGGGAGGTGGGGAAGAAAAGTTAGACAAAGATAAACCTTCTGTTTTTTAATAACCGTATTCACTTCTTGGGAAAATCACTTCAGTAGGTAAATATATACTTATACAGTTTTAAAGGGAACTGGAAATGACTTTTGATAGATGTTTTGTATTCAGTTTTAAATAGGAAAAATAAACTGCAACAAAAAAAAGAGAAAAAGATAATATACATCCAACAAGTATAATTTTCAGGAGAGAAACGTAAGCAACATAGCATACAGCATATGACTTAACTGATGATTATGGCAGAAATTCACGTGATGGGTAATAAAACAATGTCCTAATAAATTCTTTATAAGATTCTAGACTGTAATTATTTGGATAATTACCCTTTATGTATATCTATCTAGTGAAGGCTAAATTCCTTTTTTGGTCTTAGTTTTGTCTTGCCATGGCTTTTTTTTACAATTTTTGGTGGGGCGGGAGGGGGAAGCAAGGAGAAGGAGAGAGGGTGGTGCGTGTTATGAGTGTTTATTTGTAAAGCAGATGTTTTATTTTTTACTAAATAATCAGACATCTTGAGTTATATCAAGCTGTTAGCAGGCAGAACTGAGGTCATCATCATCTTCCTTCTGAAGCACTGGAATGCAAGAGAAGGGAGGCAACCTGGGAGGAATAAGGAATGCCCAGCTCTCCCACATTAGGTGCAAGGAAGAATAAGGATGCAACATGTCTCAAGGGAATGTACTGGTAGATATTTTCAGTTAATGCGTTTCCTTGGGTAATAATTGAGTATAATAGTATCAAAAGCAATTCTGTCTGGCAAATTCATTCCTCCCAGGTTTCCTAATTTCTACTGAGACCTCATTTGCTTCTGTACATTAGTCAGTTTGCTATGAAACATTTCTCACAATATTTGCAGGATGATTCAAGTACTTGTTGTGTTGCTGTGTGCCTGCTAACTCTTCTTCTGCTAAGATTTAGTATTTTATAAGCACAAAATAGTATTCAAGAGGTAAAATGATAAAAAATATCTTTTGCAGGCCATTTCTCCAATAACAGGAAAGTGACCTTAACACTTCAAATACTGAGCAAGAAAAGTTAAGATATACCTTAAAAACACAATAACTTCACAGTAAAGGTATTATAGAATCCCTTGAGTATTGTCAAAATATTTTAATTTATCCCTAACTGGGGGTATCTACACATGAGCTTTACTGCAGAGTTGACTTACTAGCTCCACAGTAAAGCAATACAGTCTAGATGTGTGGCTCTATTAGGTAGGTGTACGCTAATTAACTCTACTGTAGGATAGTACTGCCCAACACAAGTTCTATCCTACGGCAGATTTATTTACTGTGCCCCAACATACATGTAGACAGTGACTAGGGCTGACTGGGGTATAACAGTGCTAGAGTGCGGGGGCTACCTGCTATCCAGCCTGACACTGTAGCACCGTTGTGCCCCATCCAGCCCTTCCATAGCACATTGAGCCAGAGTAGAGCAGCTCTGGATGGGCAGGTTGACGCCCCAGGCCTCCTGCCAGATGGGCCTGCCATGCCCCTGCTTAACGTGCTGTGCCCAGGAGCAATAAACTCCAGTGCAAACTGTGCCAGAGTTTCCTGTGTCACATTAATAACGTGTAGATGCACCCCCAGATGGTAAATATATAAGCAAATGGTGCAAGAGGCAAGAATTTTTTTGGGTGATATCTTTTATTGGACCAGTGGTATAGCTGGGAGAGATAAAGACAGTTGAGTATCAGATAATTTTAGCTATTATTAGGAATTAAAAAAGTGTTAAACTTTTTTTAACCAAGCAATTGGTTAAACGATAACAAGAAGTCCTTTTTTTAAATACATAGGGGGTAAAAAGAAGGTACCAAGTAACGTGGGGCCTCTGCAGGAGATGCTTGGTAATCCAGTGGTAGCACTAGAAGACAAAGCTGGTGGTAGCACCAGACAATAAAGCTAATCTCTTTAACAGATTCTTTGCTTCCATTTTTCTGAGCAGGGACTGGGATATCCCCTGCACTGGGATTCCAGATGGATCCCAGGGAGGCGCAGCCAGGCTTAGGGCCAGTGAAGTCCTAGTCAGGGAACTTCTGGAGGGACTAGATGTGTTCAAATCAGCAGGTCCTGATGATTTCCACTGCAGAGTGCTGAGGGAATTGGCAGAGGTCATTGTGGGACCCATGGCAGTTTTACGAGCACTTGTGGTGCTCTGGCGAGATGCCAGAGGACTGGAAAATGTCCTATGTGGTCCGCATTTTCAAAAAAGGGAGGAAGGAGGACCCAGGAAACTATAGGCCCATTAATCTTACCTCAGTCCTGGGGAAGCTTTTTGAGAAAATTATCCAGGAGCACATCTCTAAGGGGCAGGGGAGATTATGCTTAGCAGCAATCAACATTGGTTCATTAGAGGCAGGTCCTGTCAGACCAACCTGGTGGCCTTCTATGACCAGGTCACAAAAGCCTTGGATGCAGGTGTCGCCGTGTACATAGTCTTTCTGGACTTTAGGAAGGCCTTTGACACTGTCTCTCACCCCATCCTCGGTTAAAAATTAGGCAACTGTGGTGTCGATGCCCACACAGTAAGATGGGCCGCAAATTGGCTGGAGGGCTGTACCCAGAGAGTAGTGGTGGACGGGTCATTTTCAATCTGGAGGGATGTGGGCAGTGGG
>NW_017729032.1:243474944-243481450 GCF_001723915.1 Gavialis gangeticus
TCAGGCTAGACATCAGGAGGCATTACTTCACAGTCAGGGTGGCTGAAACTATGAAATACTATAATTACTTTGGTAGCTGTGGTATCATTTCACTTCCATTTTCCAATGTTTACTATAGGAAATAATTTGAATATTACAAATATTGAAGTAACTTAACTGTAAACATTCTTTAGTTAGCTAGGTACAGCTGCTGTGATATTCAATACCGTAGCAATAGGGATCTTTGAATATAGTCAGAAGGATTACCCCTTCCCAAAAATATCTTAATTCCAAGATAAACGCTAAATTTATTTAGTCAAATAATTTAGATGTTGGTAAGCAGATATTGGTGACAGTTAATGCAGTTAATAATTATTGGTTTCTTAGTCTCCCTTATTCATACATTTTGCAGTTAAAGCGCCTTTATTAGAGCCTTTCAATTCTGTTTCATCAAAACAATGCTTTGCCTATAGGGAATGGTTGTTATTGTCCTTTGGGGTCACTTTTAGCTTGAACAGTTGTGTTGTGAAATTCTTCCATGAATCCTACATCTTAATATACACTGCATTTAATTATATATATACACACACACACACACACTGCATTTAATTAAATATACACTGCATTGAATGTAATATATTCTGCATTAAATGTTTTATATATATATATATATATATATGTAACAGTAAATGCAGTATGTGTGTGTATACTGTATATATAAACATACACACACTTCATATATATATATAAAATTAAATGCAGTGTGTGTGTTTATATATACAGTATACACACACACATATATAAATGAAGCTTGTGTTTGTGTATTCTATTACTGTATTAGCTGCTCATGGATTTATTCAGTTTAGGACAAGAATTATATGAGTGGAATTGTAAATAAAGGTAACAACTATTACAGTAAAAGATTAATATTTTTAAATGGACATTATATCTAAGGCAGTGGTGCTGAAGATTGGCCATGGGCCAGATCTGGTCCATAGAGCAGCTGGGTTACTGCTAATGGGTCTTGGAGTTAACTCACATGCTGCACACACTTTTGCTGGATTAGCCCACTGCTTTCAGCACCCAGAAGGGCTGGGCTGGGATGCACATTGTTCATGGCACCCACATAGGAATGGACTGGGATGCGTACTAAATGTGGATCCCGTGAGCTGCATGCAGCACCCATGACAGGCCAGATCTGAATGTACACTGGATCCATCATGTGGGGCCTGTCTGTGGTTCCTATCTGGTCCATGTAGCCAGCTTCATACCTTCATTCAGCCTGTGGATGAGCCCATTCCATTAATCTTTCTTGTGGGGCCTAATAAGTGTAAAACCCCTGATTTAAGACATGGAGTTAGGTGCCTAAGTCTTTGAATCTTCTTTGAAAAATGAAGCACAACTCTGTAGACTGATTTAAAAATAATAATTGGCCCTGAGAAGGAAGGAAATTCTAAATTCTTTCTGATTGGCTGCAGAAAGAAGACGTCAGAAATAGGGAAACACATTTTATTGATGTAATTTGGGTAAATAAGTTTTCTGGTAGTGTATTAATTTTAACCACTGGCACAGCAAGATGGAATTGGTGTGGTATGCAAAGTGTGTAGCAGTAAAACAAACCTGCCAGACATATAAATGCCTCTCCTCTTTTCTAATGCAGTTTCTATCTTTGTTTAAGTTAGGAAAGGTGGATCTCACCATTTATTGTTAATGGGGGATCAACAGAGCTTTACAGTATTCTAGTATGCACGTGAGATAGACACATATATCAGAATTGATTAGGCATTTCTGAATTTTTTATGTGCTAACTGAAGTAAATGATGATATTAATACCTATGATAAATCTATAATATAGGCATGTACCATAAGTGTACAAGGCAATTATTTGAAAAAATATATGTAGAAATCTCTTAAAAATAAGACTTCTCTGTTCTAAAAAGCTTGTAATCTAAATAACCATAACAAATACAAGACCGGACGGAACGACTATTCAAAAGATGTTCATAGTCAAGATATAAATGAAGGAGAATTATATTGTAAGGATTGATATGAAAGAAATGGAGGGAAGAAGAGAAATCAGTTTACTGAAGACAGAAGTATTTCCCAGAATGTGAAATCATAACATATAAGACAACTGAGTATGAACAGGAAATGAAAGTGTAAAGCCGGAGAATTAGGGTGAATGTATAAAGAAGAGGTCAAGAAGGTATAGGAGAGCAGAAATATGAATAGGACAAAGTAGCATTATATAGGTGAAAAAGAACTTTATTTTCTGGTTCAGAATTGAAGGTGGAAAAATGTGGAAGACAGTTGATTCTCCCTCTGCCTGAAGAAAGACTCTCCCTCTGCCAGAAGAAGGGTATTTATACCTGAAAGCTTGCAAAGAACAATTTTTCCAAGAATTATTTGGTCTAATAGAATATATCACGTTTACTCAAAGAACCTTGTCTGCCAGAAGCCAGTTGGGAGATTCAGGATGGGAGCGTAACAGAACCAAGCCCTCAAGACTGGCCTTGATGCCCCTGGTGGCCATGCAGCTTCTGCCCCACTGTCCCCTCTGGTATCCTCCCCTTCTTTTGCCTGCCATTCCTTGATGGATCTATTTTATTGTGAAAAGAGAGGCTTACCCAGGGTCCCAGAGTGAGCCCTTGTCTATTCATTGGCCAGTGGTCCCTCCCAGATGCAGATGATTCCAGTCTTGCTCCTCAAATCAAGTGGGGTCCTCCTGGCTTTGTTCATGCTCCAAGACAACAGTTGCCTTAAGGGCTATTGGTGGCCTCCTTCCACCCCTACAGGCATGTCTGTGTCTCGCAGATGTTCTCTTTCCAGTGGAGTACCGTGCCCCAACATAGTGTTAGCCCTCTTCAGGCCCCTACACACTTGTTGGGGCCTCATCCTTCTCAGCTTCCACCCCCTATCTCTAGCTGGGCCTCCTAGCCTAGGCCCGCTTCACCGAATCTAAGCTTCTGGGCCCCAGCCCCAGGGTCTCACCCCTTTTAGACTGTGGGCCCCTGGCCCTGGTTTCACCCCTCTCAGGCTCTGGGCTCTCAGCCCCAGTTTTACCCCTCTCAGCTCTGGGCCTTTAGTCCTGACTTTGCCCCTCTTGGAGTCTGGCCCTATCCCTCTCAGTTTCAAGCCACTGATATCACTTTCCCTGACTCAAGCTTTAACATTCTAGGCTGCTGCCTGCCTGTGCTTGGAGGCCATCCCGTGGCAGGACTCAAAACTTCACATGCCCCTCAGACGGCCCTGTGGCCTCCTTGTCATCCCTTATAGCCACACCTGGTCCACCAGTTTAATACAAACACAAATGAAAGCCCACTGGCTCTAACTAAACTATCCCCCTACTGGGTCATATTTCCCTGCAAGCTATAAGATCCTTGCTTGCAGTCCCCAGGGCACCTCAGGTATTAACCAGTCTTTTTCCAGCATCTATCCAGCTCCTCCTGGCTGCCTGCAGGGGCAGACTTGACTGCGTGGCCTCAGGCACTGTTCTTATGAGACTCCAAAGCCCCATTCATCCATGCCAGGTGCCCACTCCTCCCTGCACTCTGATTTACTTGCATTGAGCTCCCTGTACCATTCCTGGAAACAGCAAATGGCTGCATGTATTGCTTCCAGCAGCAAACAACGACTGTACATTACACTCCCGGTCTAGGTCTAGGTGGCTTTAAGTAAGCCACTTCTACTTAGACTGGAAGTGGCAAATGCTTGTCCATACCCTAAGGAAGGAGTATATTTTTTATATTCACTTGGTATATTAAAACATCAGTGAAAGTAAGCATATCAGAGAACTTGTCCATTTTATTTCAAATCTCTCCTGCCCTTCCCTTTTATAGAAATGAAAAAAAAATCTGCTTTTCAAGTCAGTAGTAGATGCTATACAGTGATAGTTGATCAGAACTTAAAAAGAAAGGTTTTCTGAGGTGTTAAGTTGTGGACTTTTCTGTCATTTAATTCAGTGTTGACTGTATGTTCTCATCATCTGTTTTTAGTTTTTTATCACTTGATTTGCTGTATGCTTCTAATTAAGTCCCGGTGCTTTGTTGGACTTGCAATGCATTAAGGATCCTTCCTTCAGCAAATGTTTGGCCACTTGAATGACTAATGCATTTGTGGTGCTTTTCTATTCCTTTTGCTTTTACAACATGTCTTGAGAAATCTTTGATCAATCTTTGATCAATATCAATTTTACTGCATTACAAAACTGAAGATGTTAGTATTTAGATATGCACTTAACCTATACCTATACCAGTCAGTTATAGAAATAAATTATCTCATAAATATTCATCATAATGTGAAGAATTTTTAAATATGAGTACCATTAAACCTCATGAGTAATACAGATAAAATTATAGTCAATTATTATAAAACATTAGCTTTTAAAATTATTTATCTGCATAATGCATCAGTTCAACAGGGGTTGTCAGGCTTAAATGATGTTAGCAAAATTCTTGAATATCCTTGAAAAAAGAAATTGCAAAATACTGTGGACTTTGTTCTTATCTTCCTGGACAGCATTCTGTGTTGAGCTTTGAAAATATGCATAGCAATTAGAAGCCATTGTTCAGTGGCTTTTGACTTGCAAGATTGAAGTTATGTTTTCTACTTTACCATAAATGTGGGGTTTGACCCCTGGCAAGTTATTTTGGGCCATAATTTTAAAAGTATTTAGGCAACCAATTCTGTTCACTTTAATCCTAAATACTTATCAAACTGATCTTTAGGATCTCTTTTCCTCATTTCCTTTCTTTAAATGGAAATTAAGTATACTCTGCAATCTCACAAAGATGATAAGAGGATAAATAAAAAAGTTACATACATGTGATACTCTCATGCTCTGATAAAGAGGTCTGTATAAGTACTTAAAATCCAATACTTTTTTTAAAGTTGCTTTTAGCCTTCATGTAACCTGGATGGTATCCTTTTCCTCGTGAAAACATCGAGTTTTCACTTTTCCATGTAGTTAGTCTCATTGACAGTGGATCATAGAACATATTAATGTTTGAGCCTCTCCTAAGAGGCTTACATGTTGAAGAGAAAAAATAAATGTAAGGAACCAATTTTCTTTGATATGTTAGCTTCATTTGAAATCACCTGCAGGGCTCCATTTCTTTCCCTTAATCCTGCTTGAATAAGAGAGGCAGGTAATGGTGGATGTCGTACAAAGGTTTCCATTCATGGTACATTCTGTGTTTCACAACAGAGTCATAGAGACAGTTCAAGTTTTGTATCATTTTACTTTATTACCATGTCCTTCTTTTCTTGTCTCTTTTTACTCCATGTTTCCTCTTATCCATTTCACAAAGGCCAAGATATACAATCCTTTAAAAATATATATTTCTCTTCTTTTCTGCTGTGTACTTTTTCAGTTAATTAGTTCCCTCCCCCCTAACAGGACAATATGTATGGATGCCAAGATGTTTACTGCAGGGCTAATGGGGCAACTCCTCAGTAAACATCTCATGTAAACACGCACAGAGTAAACCTTTTTTCAAGTCATGGGAAATAGAAACTAGGATCTAGAGTGAAATACTTAATGTAAGTGTATACTACTACAGAATAACATAAGAACCCAAGGTGCAGCCCTTGAAAAAAGAAATGAACCTCTGCTCCAAATACTTGGTGACACCAAATACACAGGGATTTAAGGTATAGTCTAGCTTATAGAGAGATATAAGGAGGAACTATGTTTATCTCAGGTAAAAAATTGAAATATGTCATTTTATAGTGAAGTGAAAAACTGCTTTTTATTTCTGTAAATTATGCTTCCACCCTGTCCATTACAGCAAGCTTGTTGCATTCAAGAAAGGTAGGGAGAAGTGAGCTTCATTGTTAGAATCTTTGTCTTTCATTTTGGAATAAAGAAAAGTCAGATAGAAGCTAGAAACTTTGCATTCAGTCCTGAACATGGTAAGATCTATGGCTACTTGGATCCAGTTAACATAGAAGTTTGTCTCTTGAACTTATGATTTTTCCACATGTTAAGGACAGTTTCATACTTCCTATGAAACAATGGTACTGTGGGATATCATTGTAATACTGAGAGAGATGATATGTCTGGTAATTAAGTCCAATCCTTTTTGAGCATCACAGAGACCTTGAGCTGTCTCTATAATTAGTGGAAAGCCAGTGCACATAGTGAAGCATAGGGTTGGAGCATATGGGCCACTTGAATTTTCTACCAGTAGGAATTTCTTGGGGTGGGTCATTTCAAGCAGAAATATGAGTTGTGATAAAGGTTGAAATTGATAAATGTGTTGCTCACTTTGACCAGGGTGCTTACTCTGGCTGCTCACTCTAGGAAGGGAGAAATTGGATGAAATCATAGACAGAAGTACTCATGTTTAGTTGGATTGGATAAAGTAATCTCTCTTCATGTTTCAACTATTAACTGTTTCTGATCCCCTGTGGTTGTGAGTAGATGGTTTTTTTTGTGGGGGGGTGGGGGTTTTGTGCTTGTCACGAGAAAAAAAGTAAAGAAACAGAACTGAAGAATATTGAAATAGTATTTTAAATCTATGTTT
>NW_017729032.1:243486450-243497969 GCF_001723915.1 Gavialis gangeticus
GACCAGGGTGCTTACTCTGGCTGCTCACTCTAGGAAGGGAGAAATTGGATGAAATCATAGACAGAAGTACTCATGTTTAGTTGGATTGGATAAAGTAATCTCTCTTCATGTTTCAACTATTAACTGTTTCTGATCCCCTGTGGTTGTGAGTAGATGGTTTTTTTTGTGGGGGGGGGGGGGTTTTGTGCTTGTCACGAGAAAAAAAGTAAAGAAACAGAACTGAAGAATATTGAAATAGTATTTTAAATCTATGTTTAGGTGCCAATTGTTGCTTGTTTCATTTATGCTTTATACTGTGAATTAACTTCCTATGCACTTTTGTCTGCAGGTAACATTGTTTATGAAAACTGAGTAGTTGAGGGCTAAATTAGATAAGGAAGTACCTCTCTTGCCCAGTACATTTAGAGGACTTGCATTCCTGTTGGGTCAGGGCATTCTCAGGGAGGCCCCAGGCCTTTGGAATATACCTTACTTGCCAGTTGGGCTTTTAAAAACATTTTGAATGGACTACACCTAGATGCAGAGGCATACCAGGCAGCTTTGCACCCCAGACAGTTTCAGCACACACTGCCAGTGACAGTGGTGCAGTCAGTTGCCAGCTTTTTTGGTGGCTATTTTTGTGTCCCTCCCCCAGGCTGCTGCCTTGACATCCCCTTCTGTGTCATAATAGTGCCTAGATCAAGGGCAGGCATAATATGGCCTGTGGTCTGGATTTGGCCCACCAAGGGATTTTGTCCAGCCTGTGGTGGGTCCCTTGATGCTTTCTAACCCAGGAACAGGGGGCAGTCCAGGCTATGGCACATGCTGCTGATTTCTTTGCCCTCACCCTCATAACACATGGCAGGATAGGGGTGACACAGCAGATTTTTTGGTTGCTGCTGCCAGCCCTGGCCCTGCTGCCTCGGTACCCCGGCCGTTCTTCCTCACACCTACCACTGGGGGGTGCTGGACAAAGTGGATGGGGAGGTTTCCATGGAGACCAGGTCAGGACCCCACAGGCAGGGCATGCTTAGCCAGGCAGATGGGATGGGGGAATGGCATCTGGGAACAGGACAGGCAGGTGGGGCTGGGGCCAGGACTGGGGCTGGGATCACAGGCCAGTGACAGCACAGGACTTGGGCCTGGGGCAGAGCTGTAGTCTGCTCTGTGCACATTCCTGCTCACGGAAACATTGCCTATACCAGTAGGGAGCAGACTGTGGCTCTGTCCCAGGCCCCAACCCTGTGTTGTTACCACCATGTCATCCTACCCCTGCCTACTCATTCCTTGCCTGGACACCACTCTTTACCCACCCATGGCCCTAACCCATCTTCCCAGCTGAGCACACCCTGCCTGCAGGGATCCTGATCAGGCTCTGTGGAGACCCCAGCCACCCACTCCATCTAGTGGCCCTCAGCAGTGGGTGCAGACTGGGTGGCCCCAGAGCCGGATAGAATCAATTGCCCCCTTCCCCACCAGGCCAGACCAGATCAGCACCTCTCCCTGTCCCACAACAGCTCACCAAAGCTCTCCAGCCCAAATAATTGCCCATCCCTGGCCTAGATAGTGAGGTATTACCTGGAAAACAAAATCACACGATGAATTTATATTGGCTTCTTTGGTTTCAAGTTGAATTACAGATGAGGAGAGAGACCTAAAATGTATTATTTTATAGGCTTCTGAAGAGAATTGGTGAAACTTAGTAAGGACAAAGTATGCTGTAATATTCTTATAGAACATGATTTTCAATCATGTTATAATGTCATTGTGAGCTTAGGGTCGTCTAGTAATTCCTATCTGTTGTGGGTGGCCAAAGAAGGTAGCACAGCTTCTCAAATGGCTTGTGTAGTTTACAGGTAATGGCAGTGTTTTATGTATGTGGTCACATTACATTTGTATCTTACGTGGTATAATGTTAAGGAGATAATTGTTGTAAGGGCAGAACCAATTATACATTGCATATATTAATGACACTGTATAAAAATAATTTGGTGTATTTTTGAGTTGTCGATGTAGATTGGTTTGATTGCTTTGGTTAAATTCTTATGATTTATTCAACTGGAGGTTTTTATATTGCTGAAATTACTAAATCAAAATTAACATTGTAACATCTCTTCATTTTTTAAATTTTCATGCTCAGTATCATAGGAAATTCAGCCATCTTTATGTTTTGTATTATACTTGCCAAAAACCTCAGAAAGTTTACTGGTGCCAGCCAACCCTAACATCAATAGGAGAGAATATAGCAAGGATACTTACTCAGTTTAAGGCCTACTTTCTGCAACTCATGTTTAAATTATTTTGAACTCTGAGATACATTGGTATGCAAAAATATTTGAATGATTAACACTTATAGCCACAATTTTTTTCTAGTGATGTAGCAATCACCAAGTAATAATGGTGACCAGCATACTTTTCATGATGTAAATCCTCCAATATCTATTGTTATTTTTTGTTTTAATATCCATTAATGTAAAGATGACCTTGAAAATGTGGCCCAAGTGTAATTGATGCAGTGTTGTTTTTACCCACTCTTACTTTTTGTATTTGGGAGATGCTTGTTATGAATTCTCCTGTTTTTATGATAATGATTTTTCTTTTATTTTTTTCTTTTGTCTTTTTTGGTTATTAACTCTTCTTTTTAACCACATGCTTTTCAATTTTAATAGCTGTTATACTACACTACAGTTTTAATTCTGTGGAACAGTGGATTAGGGTGCTAATGGGCTTAAATCTATTATTAGCCTAATTTCTTTTAAAATAAATTGTGCTTGAACTTTTTGATGATTAACAGACTTTTTCCTCTAATTTTTGACAAACAGTACATATTATAAGGAAACCTAGAGGTTCCTATAAGTGAGGCACAGTGCCATATAAATGTCTACTATTATTTTTTTATTGCTGAATAATTTACGATTCCGTTGTCAGTCAGTGACCCATGTATGAACATTTTGTAGACCAGTCAAACTAGATCTTTTCTTTCACAGAAAATATCGAGTCATCATTGCTTACAATATTCTTTGTCAAAGAGCATTATCATGAGATAATTGACTGTGCTGGAGAATTACAAATGTTGCATTACGACCAAGGTCATCTAACCCTCACCAATGTTAGTTACCTTCTGATAAAGAACACTTTGTACAGAAATAGTGCTATTGCAAAATGGTTTAGCAGTAATACAGAAAGGATGTTTGGAATTTGAAAAAGGCTATACTTTCAGAGATAGATGTTACCTGGAGGCAAAAACAATCTGAACAGCAGTAATAGGTCAATGATATACTGTAAGTGATAAAGATGCTGACAGATGAAAGTTAAGAAACCATATACTGTGCATCAGGCCACAGAACAAATCTTACTTTTCAAATTGTTTAGATTTATTGTGAGCTGAAGCTATGTGTTACTGTACTATAGATCTAGAATGTACATTTTTAAATTTCAAAAATAGAAATCTGGAGTAATATTCACTCCAGTAAAAATGTTACGATGGTCCAGAGGTCTAAATAATTTTATATAATTGGTAGGATTGCTGTGGCCTTGGAGCAGATAATGTACTCTAAGCATATTGTAACAGCAGGTCATTGATCCTCTATGCAAACAAGCTGGGGCAGATTCATCTGTTCTGTGTCTGGCAACTGAGAGTCTGACAACTGATTTTAATTAAAACATCGACTTTCAAGACAAAAGTAGAGTTACATTTGGGGCAAACCTAATGTGGTATGGCAAAGTCTACAGACAGCTTGAAAAGGGTAGATGCTCCAGAATTAGTTCTCTCTTCACTGAGGGAAAAAATACTGTGTATTCCTTGTGCCGGCAATGGATTTATGACCCAAATACCTTGTTCTGGGCAGACGCAAACCCTCAGACTGGCCACAGCCTCTCCATTCGACAATAGGTGAATTGTATTGGTATGCAGCGATAGCAGATAAGGATAATGTAAACAATTTTATATCTACCAGTCCTAGAGCTGTCACAGAGGGAAGGTGTGTCTGGCCAGTATGTGAGCTTCACTCTGATATTTTCTCTTTAATGTCAGATGTCAGCAGCCTGGAGGTCAGAGGCCAAGTCCCCTTTCCCACCCCCCTCCACACCCAGTGGGGTAGGTGAGACAGGCTGATTGTATGTCCTTTGTCCATGATGGCCTTGGGTTCCCCTCTCAGGGATCCTTTGCTGCTCTAAAATCCCTCCGTATCCATCTTTTTCCCTCTGTGATGACGTTTCAGCATATTCCTTTATTTCACAAACCCATCATGTGCACACATCCTAACTTAGTTTATTCCCCAAAACCAAAAAACCCAAGGGTTCTACTGTTAGGCATTGTGACCTCGTGCCACCTTATCTCATGTTATGAACAGTATGGTACATGTTTTCAATTTCCTAGCCTGTGTGTCATCTTGCTGCTTGCCTGTATCAAACAAAGTGGGCCTTGAAGACACAAACAGGCTTTTAGAAATCAATTAAGCCATGCTGTTGCCTTGGACCATTGGTCTAATACATATCTACTTTACTTACAAGCCAATTTACAAAAAACAAACCTCTAAATACCACTTCCTAGCCATCACATTGCATTTCCTTTCAAAATCTATCTTAGGGTTAGAAAAGGAACCCCATTATATTTTTTACTGCCTCTGATAGTAACATATTCCCCTGCTTTCTATATTTAATAGACTTCCATATAGGAATCATGAGATGTACTTTGTGGGGCACTAGATCTCTTTTTATTAACTTTCCATAAAACAAAAATTATTAGATATTACCTTTTAAAGTTATACCATATTTTATATATTCACTTTTTCATGGATTTTGATTTAGATGGCTTATTATACAGAGCATCTTTGCTCTTACCTGTGCCAGTAATACTGGTCCAACAATCAAATTATTTGTTTCAATAAATTATCCATTTTATATGCAGTTTTTTTAAGCCCAACTCTGAATGCATCCATCAGAGCATATTTTGTCACTTTTAAAAATCTCTCAAAGTGTTTGATTATATATGCAAACTGCAGAGAAATTCATTTTTGGCAGAAGAACTTAAAAGTACAGAATAGATAAAACTGAAGAAAAAATTGTGATTACTAACATGTTTCATGTTTGTAATATAAAAAACCTTTGACAGGGTACATCCTCTTAAGTTAGAGAAGGCTTTCTGCTTTGGACAAAACTTGGTGAAACATCTTTGACCTAAAGTGCATCAATTGATTATTTGATGGTTAGTGCTAAGTACAGATATTAAAAAAACCTGAGGTGGAAGTGCTCTAGGTTCTGCCTCTTACTCTAAGTACCCTAGGTTAGGTCAGGAGCAAACAGAACAGACATTTGTCCAGGGGTGAGGCATGCAACCTGTTTGCACTGGCCAAAGCCAACAGGTTGGGGCACATTCACATGCCTCCCACCCTTGATAGGCCCCATGGAGTCTCTTCCAGCACTACCCTCCACCAGTGGCCCACTGTCAGCAGCAGCCAGGCAAGGGGGGACAGGCCCCTAGTTTTGCTGACTGAGGTCTGGGTGGGGGGCAGGGCTTTTCAGCATGGTGAGACCATCTGTTTCCCATACCTCCACTGCTGCCAGGCATTGCTGTCCCTGGCCTGTGTCTGTCAGCAACACCAGGCAATGGTGGCAGCATTCTCCACGTGTGCTGTTCAGGCCAAGGAGTGGGCTGGGGCTGTGCCTACAAGGTGGAGGCTTCTTCTTCCCCCCCACTGCTGCTTGGCACTGCTGACAGGTGGAAGCAAGCGTAGCAGTTTTTGCCTGCACCTGTCAGTGGGGCTGAGCAATAGCAGTGGCAGTCCCCCCACCCTCTCCCAACTGTGCTGGCTCAGACCAGGGGGGAGGCCAGGGCTGGGCCCATGCATCAGGGGTATCTGCTGCCCCCCACTCTGGCCCCCTCCCCAGTCCAAGCCAGCACAGTAGGGTAGTTTTTACTTTAAGTCTTACTTTTTCTGGTTCTCCTTTTGATTTTCCCTATTTTAAGGTTGTCAAATTTAAAATGAAAAAAAAATATATATATATAATACTTTGGGTGGTGAGCTACTGTGATTATGAATACAAAGCTAATTTTCTAGGGAACATAATTGCTGGGGGCACAACCTCTTTCCCCATGGCTTTTGACATTTAAAGCTTGGTTTTAGAATGTGACATTAGATTTCAGGAACATTTTTTTAAATAAAGATTGATTACTTGTCAAATTTGTAATAATCCTGCTAAAATGTTGCCCTTTTAAGTGTTATAGAAAACATTAATCTACCTTCAAAACACACATTCTGAATATCAGAGAGACTACTCCACTTTACAAATGAGAAGCACTGGAATACAAAATATGGGTATTTTTACACATGATCTGGGGTAGTGGGGGAGCATTTTAATTAGAACCGCTGTCAGGATCCACTCTAATTAAGACACCCACAGTGTATCTTGCATTCAGAATCCTGCATTTCAAAGTGGCAGCAGGTGTCATCATTTGCAAAGGAGCAGCATGAGAATTTTTTTTTTGACCCCTGGATACCCAGGGGTCAAAAAAAAAACCATGCAAAAAAAAATGGAGCAGCACATGTGGGGGCAGCACGCACCACCCCAAACTAGAGCCTGGCCAGCCAGAGTCACACTCCAGCTGCCAGCCAGGCTGTAAGTGTCAGGAGCACCACTGCAGCCCCAGGAGGCCCCCAGGACCCCAGGTAAGGCCAAGTGCTGGCCTCAGCCTCCCCTACCCCACCCAGGGTAATCTGCTGCACACCAGAGGGCACATGGCACAGGCATTTTTGGTGGACAACTAGCAGTGGCACAAACTGTTTCCAGGGAACCAAATATTCATGCTCATGTAGACAGGACAACTTGTCCCACAGTGAAGTACATGTGCAGGGATGTGCGCTGAGGCAATTTGTGCTGCTGCAAGCACACATCCCTGTGTGCATGGATGTAGCCATAGAATCTGATTTTCATTTGTAATGAAGACCCATTTAAAACACTGTGGATTAACATACAGGATATTTTTCAGCTCATTTATAAAGCCAGAGTGGATTAATGTATTGAGAATCAGACCTAGAAAATTGAATTTTCAGACATGAAATGATAACTGTTGAGTTTGGCTTGAACTTGATTGTAGTTTAGGAATCACTATGTTAACAGCAAGTGTTTAAATTTCTGTTTCAGGGACAAATTGACTTTTTATTTCTTGTCTTTTTTAATTTACTTTTTTAAAATACATGTTCTTATATATCACTCTTGCACAGTTATAGAACTATATTGATCAAAATAAATTGCCTCTTCTTATTTCTCAAATTTTAATCATAGTAGGGAACTGAGGATATTAACATAACTAATTATAGTAATCCCTCTTCATATTACTTTCAGTTTATTCCTTTCTACTGTCTTTTCAAGTTCCATTTCTTTCTTTTGGATGTTCATCCTCCTTTCAGTAATTATTAGTATAATTACAGCAAATAGTTCATTTTATCCCCCTTCCAGACTGTAGAATGATCTATACTTTCCTAGGACTTAATTGCAGCTTTTACATGAGACCAGATTCAGGGACAGTGCTGAACTACATTGCACGGGGAGTAATCTAGAAAATAAATTGAGACTCAGTAAGAATCTTGTTGCTAAGTTGTAAAACTATATCTGTGCCATTCATACAGAATAAATTAAGAGAGAGCAACACAAGGCTGACTTACAACCAGCAATTAAAAAATAAATTGGTGATGGAATTGGGTGATGGCACCGTGCTTTCCATCACCCAATTTGTTCATATAACTTTATATATTACACTTACTAATCTGCTAAATGGATGTGTTAGACATACTAGTATTGAAGTTCTTCAGGAAAATGTTTATTTTTTAATATTTAGTTTTGGGCTTATATTCATGCTCACATGGGTTTGCCAAGTGTTTTGCAAAGGGTGCTGAAAATGGGATGGCATCATTGCATATAACACAACACATTGATCTCCAGTTAAAACGAAACAAGAAATATGCTAGGGAGCTAACACTAATAATTTTACTATTATACTAGGGAGCTAACACTATACTATTCAGTTTATGATCAAAGCTAAAGCAAACATGACTATTGGACTGTGCACTAATTTTCAGAGTACATGTCAAGTTAAAAAAAAAATAAAATAATCAAAATACTCAAAAGATATTGCGTCATTAATCCTTTAGTCATCATAGTTACATGTATATCTCTTAATCAGATTCATAAAACAAAATCTAGCCTTCTTAAACACCTTGATAGTTTCTCTGAGCCTTCGTTGTCTATCATTTCTACACCTGAGTTAATATTACCACAGTTGTGTTGAGGTTTTTGCTATATCTGAAAGCAATCTTCAGGGCTGTGAAATAGGAGAAAGGTTACCAGGACAGCTAACAGACAGTGGTTCCTGGAGAGCTGCTCTAATTAGGACACCTCACTGTCACATGTATTAAGCCCCTGTGCATTTCAGAATGGCTCCAGGATGCTTTAGCTAAACCCTATTCAGCAAGGTTTAGCTAAAGCACTCCTGCAGCCATTTAAAAATGCACAGGGGCTTAATACAAATGACACTGCAGTGGTGCTGGAATATTTTAATTAGAATTAATCTAATTAGAACATGAACCAGCATATGTATAGCTTACCCCCTCCCTCCCTTCCCACTGGATGAACCTCCACATGCTCAGCTGTGAAAAACTTGACTCTACTAGATAGTTTTGTATATTTGTTTTGCATCAGTATAGCCATTCCATCCATTTTTTACTATACACATAAATTAGCATCTGCGGAAAAACTTCACTATCCTGACCTTTCTTTTTATGGTCTTTTTTCCCCCTTTTTTCTTCTCTTTGATTAGCCTACATTTCATGACTCCTTTGTAAACTGTGTTTGCTTTTATTTTTCTGGATTCCTTGGTGTAACAGATTCCTGGAAGATAAATCTTCCCTGCTTGTTCTGCTTAGTTACCACATGTTTACTCATTTTTAGTCATGTAAGATCTTAACCCAAGTAATTTCAAGCACTGAAGTGGCAACATAAGTTTCCTGTGAAACTTCCAAATAAAATATCTGTCCTGAAACACTGTGGCCCATTAAAGTGGAATTTACCCTCACGATATTTTACAATTACAAAGTAATTTTCATCCCAGAGCTCTTTCAACTTCTATATACACAAAGCTTAATGAAAGTGCACCATTCTCAGAACCCTCTGTTTTACAAATGCATCACAGTGAGGGGTCCCCATCTCCATGACAACAGGGTGCAGACCAGAGCATTGCCGTGTGCCTGTTTTTTAGGATATTCCCTCAGAATGGTTCAGCAGGTTGTAAGGAAACTTGCCTCTAGTAGCAAATGGACATGATGCACAAAAGAGCAAGTCACATGGCTGACTATGCTTTTCACTGAAATGGAGCCAGAATCAGTGGCACAGAATTAGGGGTAAGTTGAACATGTAATGCTTCTTCATACTATCTGAGTGCGTGCTTACATTAGAGCAGAAATTCCCTAATTAAATTTACCTGAACATGAGCCAGTATTCTTGGCCTCAAAAGATCCAGATCAGTCAGGCTCCACCAAAAAGTTGAGATTGGCTTTCAAAAGAACGTCTTTTTTTTTTTCAGCTTATAGTGTGTCTTGCGATTTGCAAGCTCACCCTTTCCTTCTTCAGTGTATGTGACAATTAATGCTGTCCCCTGTCCCCTAATTTATTGTGAAAAATAATTTTATCCTTTGACTCTGCCAGAACTCTCATGCCCTTTGTCTGCCCAGCCCTGTCCTGCAAATAATTTTGCCCGTCAACTGTTGAATAGGTTGGTTCTTTCTCTTTCCAGCTCCCAGAATTAGTTCTGCCTATTTCCTCATTCTCTATCTGTTCAGGATCCTGCAACCTCACCACTGCTGTTCCTGGAGTTAATCAGCATCTCTGCACCACAGATATGGGAAGGTTGGGTATTTCAGCAGGATGCCTCTACCTGCCTTCTTCCCCAGGCAGCAGGAAGGGAGGGAGAAATGCAGGTGAAGCCAGTAAACCAACTCTGTTCCTCACAGGAGGAACAATGTAAGGAGCTGATCGGAACTAGTGAGTTCTTTCTGTACTCTCTTCTTCTCCTATTTTGTTAGGATTGTGTCAGGTTGAAAGGAAAAGAGGAAGCTCTTCCTGTTTCATGAGTGGTCCTGGTTGGATGGTGAGCAAATGAGGCAGACAGCCAACCATTCAGAGAGGGTGTTTTCCAGACAGGGCTACAACTTTCTACAATGCAGGAACTTACAGTTAATTATGGGATTAGGTCTTGCCGGAAGTCAAAAACGTGTCTCTTTGAATACATAAATAGATACAATTGAGAATTAAAAAAAATAGCTGAAGACTTAGGAAGTTATCGTTCATCTTCCTGATGTGGTGCTGGGTATGGGCTCCTTTGTAAAAGTCACAGATTTACCATGTGAAGGATTGTTCCTGAAAAAGACGCATGCAGGGGAATAAAATCATGACTTGACTAAATTTGGATACAGAAGTTTCAGTTTCAGTTCTCTGACTGCAATCTTTTCTTTGTGTCTTTGCTGATCCAGAAGGTCATTGTAAACACTAGCATTCCCAAAAATGCACATGCTACATAAAATAAACAATGTGATTCACTCATGGTCTCAAGGATAATTTTATCCTTTCCACAAGGTAAAATGAACTTAAATAAAACTATCACCCAGACCTAACCTAATGTCAGAAGATGAAAGGATTGATGAAAAGATGAGAGTACCATTTTCTACATATATGAATAATAAAATCAGTTTTGTGGAGAGAAAGGTAAGGGCATGGGATTCTTTTTTGTATAAAGTGAAATAATGGCTCATAGTACATGTTATAGCTTGGGTCGATCAATAAGCTTATGAGAAAATCAAAATTATAGTGGAAATAGTAAAAATCCAACATTACTGATTTCTCCTACCAAAATTCAGAATGTGAAATTTAAGTGAAGTTATGATTACAAGTCACTCAGAAACTTTAGTTTACGTTTGCTTTCTCCTATGTACAGCTGTTTCCTTCAGACATATTTTTCTCACTGCAAACCACAATGTGTTTTGCTGAAACAGACTGAAGTCTTCAACAAAAAAGGAAAGTAATCACCAAAGTATCATTGAAATGTTAGAAACTTAAAAAAAATAAAAAATAAAAAGTTTATTTATTCCAAATTCCAGAAAGGGCTGAGTTCCTTCCCTTGTAAACCTTATCTTGGTCTTGGCATTAAAGTTGTGGCTTGACAAGTCATTGCTGCTTTTTTCATTGTTGCTAATGTTCGATGCCTTCATTTTCTCAGGCCTACAGTGTGCTTAAGAGTAATAATTTGTAACTATATAGTGTATTTACATATGCAGACCACAAAATAGCTCTATAAATGTTGCTGTGAATGAGTAGTCCCATTTAATAAATTGGTTAATAGAGGTTTGGAGAGACTCTGTGACAAAAGGTCCAAAAAACTAATTTCTCATACACAGGGATCCTGTTTTTCTCTGATTCTAAAAAAATCCCCAATTTTGGGTTAAAAAAAAAGTAACTCCAAATCCAGATTTTTTTCGTGATTTAAATGAAAC
>NW_017729032.1:243498040-243524740 GCF_001723915.1 Gavialis gangeticus
AAATCCACATTTTTCCATGATTGAAATTAAACACCACTAATATTACACACACACACACACACACACACACACACACACACACACACACACACACAGAGTTTCATTTTAATCACAAAAAATGTGGATGGGGGTTACTTTTAACCGAAAATTGGGGATTTTTTTAAATCAGAGGAAAACAGGATCCTTGCTCATAAGCATAAATACAAATGTCTGGATATCATTATTATGTTAACTTGAAATGTTGCAGTAGCAGACTTGCATGGAGTTTCTTTCATTTCCAGCTGCTTTTGCCAGACTGCTGCACCACTGCCCTCTGACCTACTAGATCCGTTACATCTATCCAAGTATACGGTTTCAGGCTTATTTTTCTCCACAAGAGAGAGCTTTGGTGTGTGTGTTTCCTCTCTCATACAGCTGTGGACTCCAAATGAATTCAATTTTCAGTAATTGGAACCTGTTGAGCCAATATCAGGCAGCAAAAGTTAAGCTAGATGACCCTCTAGTTTGAACTTCTCTCCTCTCTAGAAAGCTGGAGCAGGCCAATTTAATTTAACCAATTGTCTTATAACAACCTCAGATAGCTGTCCACAAAGCAGTGCAGCGTAATGGTCTACTAGCGAATGCTGCTAGCCTGCTAGTATGCCATTGAAATGGCTTGTACACTTTACTAAAGTTACTGCTTTAATCTGCTACATCTTAGAGATGTTTTCCACACATGGCAGGTATCACCCTACCCCAGTCTACCCATCTTGCTCCTGTACAGCAGCAGCAGTGCCTGCCTGGCCACCTGGCTGGTGCACCATGCCACTCTGCACCCCCGCTGGACTCCACTCCAGGACTCTTGATCAACCAGCTGGACTGGACTACAGAAGCCGGGACTATGCTAGTTTGCCTGGGACGTATGTTCACCCCACTTAAATGTGACCTGTACCTCCACCCTTAGAGAAAACAAAAATAAAGTTTTCAAATCTGACAACTCATTTGCAGGTTTCCTTTTCCCTTTTCTACTCTTTCAGGGTAGAATATCCTGGCTGTTTTTTTAAGGTAGTGAGAGCCTGGGTTAACAGCTAAAACCTTTATGAGCAGCTATTTTTCAGACTGTTTGAAGGCTGTGAATACTGTTTATACTGCACCTAAAATAAATATATCTTTTTTTCTCTTACATACTTTCTACCTTCTGGGAAAGATACCCAGAAGTTTTACTGGAATTTCTCATGTTTCTTGCAACAGAAATCACAAATCATGTTAAAGAAAAAAAACTAGTATATAATTTGAGTGCTTTTTTGTCCATGGGAGGGATTCCAGATGTTAGTGAACTGCTCCCTATTAAACAAGGCCCTGTTTTAATGACTACTTACTACATATACATGTATTTTAAAAGAACAAACAAACATGTATGCAAAATTGATGAAATGGAACAAGCTACTTAAAATACAAAAAAAGAACAATGTTTTTCTTTTGTCCTCAAAATTAATTCCTCTGTATTAGGTAGGAGCGTTATTTAGGCTCCAAAGATCTTAATTGCAGCCTGTAAGAAAGATTTTTCCTGTTCATCAGTTTCTTCCTTACATATATTCAAAAATATTTTTAAGGTCCTTTATAGAAAGTTTTTTATTGCCTAGTTTTGCAGAGTTATTAACTAATGCTATGTGCAGTCTCAGGCAGAACTGCCCTATCTTTATTTAGAACAATTGTCTATTGTGTATGTGGCACCAGTTCTGAGAGATACAAGAATCCTACACACACATACATGGAAATTAGAGGTGACATAATTTAAACAATTTTAGCTGATTCTGAGAATTCTTTCAGAACTTCCTTCCTTTGGCCAACCCTTTTATTAGTGAGCTAAAATGCCTTTATGTGAACTATAATTCACTCCCAGACTTTGTCAGGTCATATCCAATTGACAATCCTTCTAGCCATTTAGTTCACATAGAATTAGGAAGTATTTTTTCCCACTTTGCAAGACAGAGGTCAACACTGATCCTCCTTCAAGTCAAATAATAACAGCTAAAGAAAATTTATGATTCTCAAATCCTTAAGGTTAAGACAGATATTAAAAGGTCTCTTTCTCCACAAGATTCACCTTAGACAGACCTTTTCACCTTATGAGAAACAGATTCTAAGTTTCCCCTCCTTTCTTTCTTTTGTCCTCTGTATCTGCAAATGTGTGTTAGAAACCTGGATATTACTTTCTTAATCTTTAGCCTTCTAAGATCATCATCCAGTTATTCTTCTGAGGTTATATGTAGCTGACACACACACACAAAGATTGTGTCCTCCTTCAGTTTATTTGTAAATGAAACATGTAGGCTGTCTGTTTGCTACATTTTAAGTGGAGCCCTGGATATACCACACAGCAGATTAGATCACATTTCTGTCTTGGGCCCTGGTTCTCTAATTTACCTAAACCATTCTAAGAAATAATTATTTCTGATTCCTAGAGACTGGGCCCAGAAGCAGAGTAAGGTAGGTTACCCACTGCCTTAACTTCTGCCTCAGTCTTAAGGGCTAAGTATAGACAGTCAAAAATCCCAAGGCTTAATCGATTCAGTCTTTGCAGGTTAGTCTAAAATGCAGAGATTAAACTGAGAAACAACTTGACAGACATTCACTTTTGATTCAGGATATGTAGGCACATACCTGCAGTGATTCAATCCCTGCCTCTCCCACCCCAAAACCCTTCTCTGCTGTAGCAGACAGCACAGCCCAGGGCTGGAAAACATTGGGTTGCTGGTGGACTGTGATTTAATTTGAACCAGGAAAGGGTCTGGGACACAAATTTCATAAATTAATTTGATCCAAATCAGTTAAGTCTGATACTACATTCAACCAGGTTCATCTCCAGCTGGTTTCAGCCATTTTCAATCTGGTTTATGTGCACTGAACATCTGTTCTGTTACAGGTTTAAATCAGTTTCTAATCACTTAAACTGGTTTATGTGTAACTTCTGACCCAGATGTATGTGGACTTTACATCAGTGGAGAGTCAGGTGTGATTATCAGTTTTGCACCGCCTTTCCATTTGTCTTTCCCTCCTCCTCATTGGTGATGAGAGGTAGCTGGCAAAAAAGGCAACCAAACTGTCACAAACTTAGCACCAGTGATGAGTTCTCTTATTGAAAGGAGAAGTCTCTGCCAGCTGACTGCTGCTATTCTTAGGTCACTTTATGATACCTTATGCTTATATGGAACCAAGTGGCCAGGACACATGAAAGAATTTAGTCTGCTGAACTTAAAATCAAAGTAAATCACATGCATCCATAACAATTTAATAAAATTAATCAATATATGACTTTCATATTCTTTCACCACAGATTTTTGTATTGACAGTGCCAAAGTACCTTGTATATGTTATCACATAAAAAATAGATATTGTGGTATCTGGCTAGTGAACATCTGGCATTTGGGTTGAGTAAGAAGAAAGTAAATGCTTATCTAAGGTTGCAGATCAAGCATGTTACTAAAACCAGCTTTACTGGAATCAGCTTAACAAGAAAACAAAAAACAAACAACACCCCCCTGCCCCCCTACCCCGCCTTGCATGTCCAGAAAGTAAAACAGTATCTCAATATCCTCCAGAACCCAGCTGCATACTTTTGTCTCAGAAAGGACTGCAATGGTTCTTTTTACGTTTATTGTAAAAGTGACAGTTTGTCAATGTATAGGTAGGTTATAATGGTGATAATAGTAGTAGCTAACATAGGCCTCCTATATTAATTAGACATCATTTACTTGGCAGCAAGTGCCCAGAAAATATAGTTATGGCCACCTATATAATGTTTTCCTGATTGATAGATACTATATATTTTCTAAAAAAAAAAGATATTTGGTTTAGTTAAGTGATTTTTTCTTATTCATATTTTTCTGCTGTATACCCTGAAAAATGAAAACTGCTGAAGTAATCATAAAATATTTTCAGTGTTGTCTTCAGGGTTTTGGGGTTTGGGGTTTTTTTTCAGATTCATTTAACAAAATTGTGTTTACTAAGATTGTGTTTTTCTAAGATTTAGGCCTGTTTAGGCATTTAGCTCTCAGATGATATTGTAATGTGTATTATTATCATGCAAATGCCTGAATTTGTTTTTCCAGAAATTCTATCATAACTTAAAAACATCTTCATCCCTTTCTGTTTTTTTCCAATGCAGACTTGGACTGGTCATTTAACTCAAATGCTATTTCAATTAAGGGATTTTGTTGTATATTCTGCACTTTCATGAACTCATGTTATATAATATGTTTTCCATTGAATGTATTATATAAGTGCTTTGTGAAAAAGCTTTGCCCAGTCTGATGCTTGTGATATGAATAACAGATTTTTCACCATTTTTTTCCTCTGAAAAATTTATGCTTTTTAATGCCAGGTAGCAAAATATAGTGAAATAAAGACAATGAAATTACAAGGGTTTTGAATTTTCAAACATGCTAAGTTTCCCACCCCCTCCCCTTTTTTTTTCTTCACCTTATTTGAAGCAAGTAGTTTAATGCTGAAAACTTTTGAAAATTCCATCTTTAAAATAGAGTTTCCCATACTACTTCAGCTATAAGGGTAAAAAAAAAAAAGATCTAATGCTGTTTTCAATATTGTTAAAAGGAATTTAAAGTAATGTCTTTAAAAAGTGCAAATTTATGACATTTGTAATAATATTCATTGTATAATGTATAATGTTTACATGTATTTGAAATGAAGTTAGTACTTGTATATTTTGGGTGCAGAATATTAATTTACAGTTTTCTTCAGTTTTCTCCTGACAACATTATGCATGGTTATTGTGTTTATGCTGTACTAGGATAATTAGATAAAATATAATGAAAATACATATTTTTCTATGCAAATGTGTCATCTGATAAACATATTGGTTCATTTTTCATCC
Source organism: Gavialis gangeticus (assembly GCF_001723915.1). NCBI lineage: Eukaryota > Metazoa > Chordata > Crocodylia > Gavialidae > Gavialis > Gavialis gangeticus. The sequence continues at coordinate 243,502,914 of NW_017729032.1, forward strand.
TGAATGTCCATATAAACTGCATGAAGAATTGACTTACCTTTATATGCTTCCACATAAATGAACTATGCAGAAACAGAAATGTAGACTTTGGATGTTGTAGTGCTATTCTTCACTACTCTTACCCTTTTTCTATGACTGTCATGTTATTGCTTGGGAAAGCTCCTTACTATTGGTCCCAATAACAGACATTATGCTGAAACTCCCATTTCTTAATACATTTCACATGTAATTTCTACACTTGTTTGTATTCATCTCCGTTCAGAACCTCACATTTTATATCAGAATAAATTAATCATGTAATTATGTCTGCAAACTTCTCTATCTCTGTCTTATAAAACTATTGAAATGTAGCATTGTCTAAAAGACCTATAGACGTTGTTGTCTATTAGAGAAATACTATTTTCAAATGATATTCTTTTTCAGTAATTTAAGTGTTAAAGCTTGAAAGGATTTAGAAAGCTTCAGTGAATGTGTTAAGACTGTTAATGAAGCTTCTGAATCTAAGGACAAAATTAGCTCTCACACCCACACTGCACAAAGTACAGCAACTGTCTGATAGAATTGCATCATGACTTTTACCTGGGGACACTAGTATTATATTCAGTTGAACTGATGAAATTGGGTAGACAGATGTCCCCAAAGGACATTTTAAAGAGCTTGTACCTACATAAATTGCTTGTCAAAAATCCCTGAAATTTGAATATGAAACCAATGTAAAAATGTGTTTTGCATGTAAACTACAGATTATACATGATATAATGTAATATTTACTTTTAAAAACATACAGAAAATAAATCCTTAGTTCAAAATGGCCTGGCTGACAAGAGGAATGAAAGGAAATCTTGGAAGTAATATCTATGAACGATTTGATTTCATTGTTGTAAAGAAGAGGTTTGTACTCATAATATAGTGTACCTCATGGTATAAAAGTGAGTTCTAGGAAATTTACTTATTCCCTCTACTTCAGTGAATAAATATGATGACTCTGGTCCTGGGATGCATAAAGTGCTCTTTATGACCTCATCCAACAGAAGGTTCTTCCATTCATTGCACCAATAGTGATCAGATTCTGTATTAAGAGGGAATAATTTGCATCTTAGTACTAACAAACTGTGAAGATTTGTGAAGTAACACTGTGTTGATGCCCTTGCAATGAAATTGCTTCCCCTGCAGTGCAGAGGGTAAACATTGAACATCATCCGGTGCTTGGCTGAAATATAGGATTAGGGAGGGCTATCACTAAGCAATGCACTGGCTAATCCCCCTGTCTAGGTAAAAGGAGGAAGGGGTTTGAGGAAGATAGAAAATAATAGTTGATCCACAAAGTTTGATAAAATGCTAGCTGCTCTTCCCCTGGTGAGTAAAATGAAATGAGAAATTCAGCAGGGTTATAGGTCAGTGGATATACATTAAAGTTATTTTTTAAAGTACAAATATTACTAGTAATTGCAATACAGTAGCATGTATAAATGAATCTTGCATTTGCAAGTATACTTTATATGAACATGTGTGAAATAATTTAAATGATACAATGTTATGCACTAAACAGGAGATACAAAGTAGAGTTTGTCCTGGAGACCTGCAAATCAAGTATTTGCTTTTGGTGCCCCTTGTCTGGTTCAAATGAGTAGAAACAATCATGTGTGTGGGAGGGAGAAGAAGTCATCTTTGAAGCTTGAGTGGGCTTAGGAAATGGTCAATATGAACCTCCTGTGAATGGAGAAAAAGAAGGGATCATAAAAACTAGCATTCCCCTCCTTGCCAACTCTCATACACCCCTCAGAAAAGCTGACTTGAAACTAAAGCGGTCTCAGTTTATTCTTCCATATTTAACTTGTACACTTTGAGATGTAAAGTGCAGATCCTTGTAGTTATGCTACTGTCCCATTCAGTTTTGTAGTAGCGATACGAAGATGATTTCTTTAACCTATAGCCTAAATATACAGAGCAGAAAACTTTAATTCAGTTTGCAAAGAAAATAAAAAATGTTCTCCTTTAGGGGTGCTACAGAAGAGGAGATGCCATCTATGTAATAGCTTTATGATCCAGAAAATTAAGACTTAGCAAAATTAAGCACATTGCATTTACATTTTACAAATAGAAAAAAAAAGATTGAGAAGTGGAGAATAAAATGCTTGGCAGTCAATACTTTTTAAGATCAGAGGGACCATTATAATCATCTAGTACAACCTTTATGAAACAGCCCATAGTATTTCATGATGTATTTGGTGCATCAAGCCCGTAACTTTTGGTTGTGCTGGAACAGAGCTGTCTAGTTCCCAGCTCTGCCTCACTCCCTGCTATGTGGGCAATGCCAGCAGTGCATGGCACTGCATCCACTGCTGCATGTCCCCCTGGGTCTTCTCCCACAATCTGGTTGCAGAAAATATGTGTAAAGGGGCCTGTGGGCTGCTTGTTGGCCCCTTGCAAGATGCTACTTGCACAGCTGCCTGCTAGAACATTCCTGCTGAGCCATCCAATCTTGATGTAAGTGATGGGAGATGTACAGGGACTGGACAGTTATAAGTAGCAAGCTGAAATTCAGACTAAGCATTTTTGGCCTACTGCTAAAACTCCTGCCTTTTCTGCATCCTTTTGACCTCAAACCTTAGCCTGCAAAGACTTCTGTCTCTTTAAAAGCTCAAAGTCCGTTGCCAAACTCCAGGCTCTCATTTCCCTCTTAGAGCATGTCTTTATTAACCTTTTGAACTGCACACTATCCACAAGTTGTAGAGAACATAACATTTTTTTCTGTTAGCTCCTAGTATCACTTTCTATTCCTATGTTGTTAAGCTACTGTGCTTCTACTGTAATGTTGTTGGAAGATGATAGACCAACTGTATTTGTGCCAATTTGATCCAAATAGGAGAAAAAACAGATCACTTTCTGATCCTGATCTCTTAGAAATGCATAGTGTTGGAAGAAGAATTTAATATACTTGCATAATATTGTAGAACATAGCAGACAAAGACATAACAAGATCCAAAGGCTGGATACTGATGCTAGACAAAATGCAACTAGAATCAGCCCTATATCAATGAGAAAGGAGCATTATGTTTGATCAGACTAAAATGAATGATAACCAATGTCCAGATGAAGAAATAGAAAAAGAACCAATAGGTTCTTCCTCCTATATTGCTCCAAAAAGAAACATTAAAATGTGCAGGTATGTCTTCCTTGCACTGGTTAGCTGAAAGGGATACAGAAGAACCGAGGAATGAGACAGGGAAGGATAAAGGTACAATGGGCATTTTTACATGTGCTCTGGGACATGGTGCCAGGCCCTTTAATTAGCAAGCCAGACTAATTAAAAGCACCTGCACATAACGTATACCAGCATCCCTGCACTGAAAAAATGGCAGCAGGGTGCTTTGAGCCAAAGCTCATCAAATGTGTTTTATTTCAAAGTACCCCACTGCCATGACATGGAAGGCTGCTGGAGTGTGTCAATTTCCGTGCTCCAGCAGACTCGATTAATTGAGTCTGCTTCAATGCGCATCAGAGCAGGCTCCCTAGTCATCTGTAGGAGCCCAATGGTTCCTGAAAGCCCAAGGAAATTTGAAGGTGGGGGCAGAGTGGTAGGATACAATGGTGAAATGCTTTCCCCTTTGAATACACCAAGAAGCACAGATTCATCGAGAGCAAGGCAATCACATTTCCTTTTTCAGGGTGATGGACTTTGTGAACATAAGGAGAGCACTAGATGTAATATACCTTGACTTTAGCAAGATTTTTGACACAGTTTCTCATCAATAAGCTAAGAAGAAATAGTTTGGGTGAAGGTACTATAACAGAGATACATAGCTGTTTAGATCATTGTGCTACTTAGAAGGAGTTATTGATTGTGGCTCTCTGGGATTTGAGGTGGGTATAGTATGTTTAATATTTTCATCAGTGACTTGGAGGATAGGATTGAGTGTAGAGTTAGTCAAGCATATCTGTAGATGACACCAAGCTGGGTGGATTTGCATACACTTTGGAGGATTAGGTTTCAGAATGACCTTGATAAACTGAAAATGTCTAGATTTAATTGAATGAAATTCAGTAAGAAGAAGAACGAAGTCCTGAACTTTAGATAGGACAGTTGCATGCACAAATGTAGCCTGGGAAATGACTGGCTAGTCTACAATACTGGAGAAAAGGTCCTGGGGGTTCTTGTGGATTCCAAGATGAATGTGAGTCAAGCAATTCCTGTTGCAAAAAAGGTGTACTGAGTTGTTTTAACAGGATTGTCTCCTGCCAATCAAAGGAAGTGATTCTTCCTCTCTATTCAGTATTGGTGAGGCTTCATCTGAAGAACTTGTCCAGCTCTGGGTATCGCACTTGAAGAAAAATGTGGTCAAATTAGAAACAATCCAGTGATGAGCAAAAAAATTCATCATATGTCCAGGAAATATCTTGTGAGAAAAAGCTGGAAAAACTGGAAGATAACTTATTTTTTATTATAAGCATCAGATTCCCATGTAATGGGGAGTAAATATGTATCATCTTTCTATCATTGCTATTTTTATAGCACTAAACTTTGTTTTGATATGTGTCTTAAAGTTTTTATGAAATTGATAATCTTGTCATTGGACTGGAAATCAGGAAATATATTAAATTTCTCCATCTCACTGTGATTTAGGAAAGCATATAGTCATTTTGAACATGTATTTAAGTCCTGTCCAGTGGGAATTATTTGTTGTTTACTGTTTAAACAAATACTTGCATCCAGAATTACAATGCAAGAATAAATCCATAAAGACACTAAGATATTTTAAAATGTTATTTCTCTGGTCTCTATTACTTTGAAACATCCAGACTGTCAAGGGCTTAGAGAAAAATTAGGAAATGAATGAGGGAAGATGAACGCAATACCAACTTTGCAACAGAAAAGCAAAGTTTTCTTAGCATATATTGTCATACACATTTAACCTCTGGCCCTAATACAGTTTTGACAAAGAGCTACTAAACATCTAAAAGGTGATATAATAGGACACAAATAGAATACAGTTGTATATAAATGTTGCCAATGGAAGTAAAGAATACATTTTCCATAAATATCACAAAATGGGCAGTGGGTAAATGGGAAGAAAAGAAAACCTAACATCTTCATTAATGAGCTGAAAGATGTATGAATGTCATGCTAATAAAAAAATTGCATATGATGCCAATCTATGTGGTGATGGAAATACCAAAGAGTAAAGAAGAGTAATGGAAAGGAATATGAAGAGAGAGAAACAGGATAGAAAATAACAATGAAATTGAACCTCGAGACAGTGTAGCCTCACAGAGTTTGAGGAAAGAAATTCCAAAACACAGATATACATTAGAAGGCAGGGACTTGGGGCCCCTCTACACATATAGATAAAGGTGCAGTGAGATCTAATGCATGATCCATACAATTGTGTTTCCAGCCATCCCACACATGTGTGGCAGGAGATACGATTATGTGAATTGCTGATTAGATTCCATCATACCATATTGCTACAACAAGTGGATGTTGATCTTGGGCTCCCCTGGCTGGAAGCTTGGGTTAGATTGAGGGGGCTTCCAGCCTCAGGAGTGCACCATACGCTTCCTGGCTGGGAGCCCCATCAGCTGACCCAAGCTCCCAGCCATGGGGGCACCCCAGGTGTCCCAACATCAGGAAAATTGTGGTTGCTCTGATCTCCCAGAGATGGGGACACTTCATCATCCCATGTCTGGGAGACCACAGCAGCTGCAATCTCCCAGCTGCAGGGATGTATGGGGCCCCCACAACTGGGAGCTTCAATTAGCTGATGGGGCTCCCAGCCACAGGAACCCCTGACCATATGTTGAGTTAATGGCATGGTAAGAAGCTACTCCAAAGTTATTACACATATTTTATGGAATAACTTTGTAGTTTACTCCTCTTTTTATCATGCCATTAACTGATTTAACATGTGGTAAGCCTGCCTTTAAGTGTAATGTGTAGATGTGGATTTGGAAAGAAATAATGTAGGAAAAGTCCTAAAAGTAGGACTGATTATGAGCTATATCTTAGACATGGATTTGCCAGTAAAATCAGTAAAAAGCACCAGAGTAAATCAGATCTCCTATGACAAATATCTCATCATAGAGATGGAAGGTAACTGAGATTTGAAACAGCAGTATGGATAATTAGTGTTAGAACCTTTTAAAGATCAGACAAATAAATAAGGAAATAGGAAATGGTTCAATAATAAACAATCCAGTAGGACTATGTGACTTGTATATGACTTTTAGATATCTTCTACTTTGTTGTAGTTCTAGCATATGCATACATATAATAATCTATTCCCTGATGTATCATGAAAAATATATTGAATAGCTGCATATTTTGTACAATTACATTTTGTGTTATAAAAAAAACAAAACCCAAGCAGAAAGATAAATATTAACTAAATTATTATTGAATTATGAAGTATCATCTAGTATTTAGTACTTCTGAAAATAAAGCCAATTAAGTCCACAAGTAGATGGAAATACAGAACTAGAAAAAAACAACTTTTTTTATCTATTTAAATCTTAGATAACTGTATATTGATATCAAAGTTTTCTAAAACTTTTTCATATTATTGCATTCCTAAATTGCAACTGAATTTGACTAATAATTGATTTAATTTGAGAAGCTGTTACTCTTGATTTAAATAGTCTTATTATTTTTATTATTTAAATTGGAACAATGACTAGAAGATATTTGGATAGTGTTTTGCTTTTTGTCTGAAAAGAGTTGGAATGTCACAAAAAGATTTCAGTGGGAAACAATTATTGTTTTTAAAATGCAAATGCATATTTTCTTCTGCAAGAAGAGCAGACCAAATCCAGAAATAATCTTGAGGTGTACATTTCAGATTTCCTCTCAGAAAGGGGATGTGTGTTTTTTGATATTTTGTTCAAGCCCATTTCTAGTTAAACCTGGCATGACCAACTTTGTTTTACTTTTTTATTCTGTTTGTGTAAAAATGCTATGCCATTTACAGAGGCAGAAGTGTGATTGTGTCTGCCTGTTATGCTGCTGACAAAGAGACAAGCTTCACTTTCTCTCTTTGTGTTTTCCCATATATTTTACGACAGTCACTTACATATAAATGATAACAGCATTATGCAGTTGATTAAAACAGCATTTCACACACTGGTTTCAGATTCATTAAAGAGTTTTCTAAATCACTTTCTTTCTTGTACAAAGATCCACCAAAATTTATCTCTGGGAACTTTTACAAAGAAGATGTATTTAACTATATGAATCCTCCCTGTTTGTAGTCTTTTTTATAATGCAACCTGTAGTATGTACGTGAAGAACTTTGTTATAGAAAGATTTTAGCAATGTCATTTTTGTTCTAACTTGTAGTTAGAAAATGTAATTAACAAAAACTGTACATTTAAATCTGGAGTTCTCTCACTTGTAGATTTTTGCTTGGATAACATTGGTATTGACTTTATTTTGAACTTAGAAGTAGAGCTTGGGTCCTTTATTACATAGTTAAGTTCCCATAACTAAGATACCGCACCTGAAAACTTTTGCTAACCCTAATTCTTTTAAGGTACCCAAACATATTTGACTTGTCAATATTAAGAACACATTATCATCTTTATTTTAGAGTTAGACTAAGTGCAGATGTCTTTGAGACATACTGGGCACATCTACATGTGCCATTAGTGCGCAGCAATAAACTGTGGAGCTTATTGCTTCGCAGTTTATTGCTCCTGAGAAGTTTACACATGCTCCCGGACTGCAGCACATTGACCTGGGTCAGAGTATCCCTGACTGGCGGGGGCCTAGAGGATCAGCCTGGGGCTCCTCCAGGAGGACTCAGTGTGCTGCAGAGTGGGGATAGAAGAGGTCCGAAGGTGCTTTAGTGTAGGGCTAGCTGGCAGAGACAGCCTCGGCACTGAAACCCTTGTGCCCCAGCTAGCCAGGTCAGTGTCTACACGTGAGCTGCTGTGCATGAAAAAACTTTGCATCAGGGTACTTGTGTAAATACAAGTACTACCTTGCTGTGGAGTTTATTAGTTTCATACGCCATAATAGGGGCATGTGTGTAGATGCTGAGATGTGTACTGCGCAGTTAATTAGTCAACTGCGCAGTAATTGCCTTGTGAAGACATGCCCACTGTAGCCAAGTGGATGATACACAATGAATTACTTCCTTAGAAGTCATGGTTCTTTTTGTTTTTCAACTCTTTACCATTTAACCATCAGGAAAAAAATATATCTGTACAAACTGCCCCCTAGGACACAGATGGCCAGTCTGCAGCACATGTGTTGCAAGTGTCATGGGCATCTTCAGTGTGGGGCAAGTTGCAGATAGGGGAGGGGAAAGACAGCACATAAGCAGATGGGGCAGGGAGTATAAGAAGCAAAAAACAGAGCAGGGGAAGAAGTCAGAGCTGCACTCAGGGAAAGCACAGAAGTAATGTATAGCATGCACACCACTACTGTCCTAGGGCCATTTCAGTGCACTATCCAGAAGATGGCATAGATTGATTGTTTAAAAAAAAGGGAAACAAACCAAAACACCATCCACCAGGAATTTTGTTATAAATAGATGGCCTCTCAATCGCCATTCCAAGTAACCATACCAAACTAGAATTTGGTATTTGCAAATCAGGGCACCATTGCACTGAAGCACATGCTTGAATTCATTTCTGTTCAGTCAATAGTGCTTGAGTGTATGTTAAATAGTTTTCTTTCATAGGGAAATGTTCCTGAATTTGGACCTACAGTAAGGCAGCCCATTTAATTATTTAACATAATAATTCAAGGAATTCTTCCACTGGAAGTGTTTTTTTTTTATTTTTGTTTTAGAAGAACACTAGGATTATAGTAAAATATATACAAATCTAGGAACTTTCACTTCTTAAATTGTAAAGTTAGTATGACAGATGAGTGATTAACAGTTGATGGAATGTTTCCCCTGGGAATGGAGAGTTTTCCTACTGGTAGTTGTTAAACACACAAACAATAAATATTTTAAACTTTATGATCAACCAGTGTTGAGTTTATATGGAGGCACTTCTAAAAAAATTGTCATGCTTTTAAATTCATTACATCCAAAAAATCATTGGGACAACATACTAAGCTCTCATCCTGCAAACACCTGTACTCAAAGCTTATTTTGAAGAAGCCTGATACATTGGTATGCTTAGTGCACTGAGAAGTGTAGCTCCCTTGAGAGAATCACTGGGTTAGGATCATGGGACAGAGGAACAGGACTGGAAGGCACCACCCTGGGCCATTGAGTATAATCCCCTACATTTGCAGTCCATTATTTATTCATGGAATCCCCAAACACTCGGGCACAACAAATTGACATACTATCTGAATACCCTGTAGGTAAAAGCAGGAAGAGGGCACTGTTGATGCCTTGTCATTTGACAGAGAAGTAGTTAGTTAATATATGTTTCAAAGATCCTAGGAGAATGTTCATACCCCACACAATAGAGGAATTGTGAAGAAAAAGAAACTTGAAGAAAAAGTCATTTTAAGCATAACTACTTTAAACTCCTCCTAAAATGTGAAGATTAAATGGTTAACAGTTACAAGTTGTGTTGTCTATAGTTCTAATAATCTTTTTATTATGTTGCTGAAACATGGGTCTGTCTTGGTGCTCTCCATCAATGATAGAAGTTCATTTGCTTTATTAGCTTAGAAATTTGCACTAGCATTAGTCAGCAAATTGAAATTTACATTTTGAATGCTTTTTTTAAAACATCTTTTCCGTGGGTTTTTTTTCTTCTTCTGTTGATGATTAGTATATTTTTAGACTGGATGAAGTACAGTGGGTTGTATTTAAGATTAAATAAATTACTTATATGAATCTATTTGATTTCCCATTTAGCTTCAAACAGTGGGACTAGATAATGTGTAAAAATAATAATTCTATTATAGTCCTGAAATTTACAAATACAAAGCTGAGCTAAAAATTAGTTTTTCATCAGAAAATAGCGTTGTCTTAATGCTTTCTTTGTGCATTTTATAATATGATAGATTTATGGATTAGAGAGGACTATATATTATAACTCTTAATTTAGTAAAGATAAAGTATACCTCTGTCACAAATTCAAATATAAACAAATTGAATGCAGTAAGTAAACTATAAAAGCAATTAAAATTAAACTTTGCAAGGTCATGTTTAGAAACTGTTTAGCTGATAGTATAATTTAGTACCATCATCAATTTGTGGTTGCTGATTTCAAGGCTTGTTCTACAGTTTCTAGATTTGTCAGGTTTTACTTACTTAGTAAATGCCCATGATTTATCCATAATGCAAAAAGTGTGTCGTTAATGTTAAGAATGTTTTATGCCCTCTTATTGTTTTTTAATGGTTACTTCTTCATTAAGACAGTTACTTCTTCATTTATATAGTTGAAGGTACTCTGTATCATAAGAATTTATCATATTCTATGACTTAATTTGCTGTAATTAGCAATTTTCTACACATTGTTCAAAAGGGGCTGAATAATTTAGCCAAACTAATATTCACAGGATGAAAATGCTACACACATTATTTTCTTCAATAAAAAATGATAATTGGTTCTAATACCTAAAACTAATTTTTATTAAATTATGCAATATTATCCTCATTATGCCAATGAGAACAAAGCAATGCAGTTATTAAAGAGGGTAATGGACCATAATGGGTCTTAATGTATATAATAGTTTGGAGCCAAGGTAGCTTGATATCAAAACAAAAATTATGGTAAATATTTCTGGAAGTACTTGTTGAGATATATATGGCAGTGAATTATTTTATTAGATTTGGTTCTTACTTAGCCTCATTTTTTCATTTTTTATTACCTAATAGAATGTTGCATGTAGGATGTATGCGGATGTTCATTTCTACCAGAAGAAATTTCTTCCAATACAAAAACAGCTTGGGAGCCAGACTGTACAGATGTTCCTCCAGGCCCATGGCTAGAAAACTTCACAGGCAAGCTCTTCAACCAAGCTGTTCCCTAGAAAAGTGCTCCATAGGTCACCTCTGCTTTTAGGGAAGCCCATTAATTGACAGCCTGTCGTTTCCCTTGCCTAAGAGGTGGCAGTTTACAACTGCTAAGAAGCAATAGCTACCATGGACAGCTGGGGAGGGTTCTGGCCCTGGTAGATTGCACTCCCATCCTGACAAGCATCTGATTGTCACGAGGGGGCCATTATCCAGTGGTAGGAACCCTCCTGCTCCTTAAACTCTTCCAGTCTATCCAGGAGAAGTGCAGGGATGGAAGGGAGCACTCGGACACTCTGGCAAGGCTGTGGGAGTACAAATGCAAGCTGACTTGTCCTGCACTGCTCCAGGCTGACCCAGAGCTATGTGGGGTGAGGCAATGGCATTTTGCTGCAGTGGAAAGTCTTCTGACTTTCAGGGTCAGCTGAGCAGTGTGTGTGGGGAAAGGGGTCAGGAGCCGGTAGTTGTGCTGCACTTCCAGCCATAGGTTTTTCATTGCTGCTTCATTGCTCAGCCTGGCAGCAGGTGTGGCAAGGAGAAGCCAGCTGGAGCTGGTAAAGCCCCCACCTCTTTGCAAAACTGGGACTGCCTGGTTTGGGGAAGACACAGAATCAGTGCTGCTGTTTGCTTTACCTCCTGGTCTATGGGTGAGGGATGCAGCTGCCAGCCATGCCTTCTCATGACTGAGTGATCCCAGTCTCAGGGAGGCAGGTAGCCTTTCCCCCAGCTCCACTCCTCCTTGTCTCCAGGAGAAGTTAAGTCAGGGGAAAGTGTGTAGACATTCAGTCTCCCATGAGAAACTCTCGTGGGAGCTATTTAACCCTTTTCCTCCTTAAGTAGCTGTTCGTGGTCTAGGAGGAAAAGCCTGAATGTCTGTACACTTTTATTTTCTACCAGCAGCACAGTGATTCTACTGAATATCTGTGCCTGACCTTTTACAAAGGATGTTATGGAATTATTTTAAGAAAACAGGGAGGCAGGTCACACCTCCCGAAGATTGTGCAGTGCATGCCAAACTTTCATCTTGTGACTGTTTTCTTAAATGTGTAATAGTCTTGCAAAGAATGATGAAGGATATGTTCTCAAAAATGGAAAATTCTCTGGTCTTGGTCACAGCTTAGTGCTACAAACTCAGCCCCTGTTTCAAAGTTTTGTCTTCTAGTCTCTGCCCATGTAATGTCTGTGGTTATGTAATGTGATGTTACACTTGTGATGAGGAAAACAGTTTTCTATCGAGTCCCATAGGAGCAGCAGCTTGCCAAAACAGAGCTATCAGGATTGTGCTCAGATAAATATCTCTTCTTTTGTCATATTTCCTAGTTCAGTTAGATAGCAATGGCCAATATCAGCAGGCTAGGATTCACAGCTTCTTTTTAGAGGTGCGTTTCACAGCAATCATCTTGCTATTTCTGCAGGTTTTCCCAAAACAGAAAAAATTGAATGCAGCTTTTTTCCCAGTGCTTTCTACACATGGTCACTACATCATTAAGTGTGCAGATTTATTTGTACTTGCACTGTATGTCTGAACATTCAATTTCTGTGTGAATTGTATGTATTGTTTTCTAGAGACAGTTCTCTGCATTTGTGTGATTCTACACCCAAATTTGAGGTGTGTAATTTCAAATAAAAATTAATATATGCATAAACATTTTCATTCTGTGTTGGTTATACTGTTTGTTTGATTACATCTATAATTTTAATTTTCTCTTTCTATAAAATGCATGTATCTTAATATCACCATAAGAATAAATGCATTTTCCCCTGTTTATATACCTGTTTTGCAGTGCAGGGGATTTGTTTGACACCTGGTGTCAAAAAACCCCCATGCCTTAAAAAAAGCTTTGGCTGCCAGCCAGGCTCCATGCTGCTGGGTTGCCATGGCTGCAGCCCCTGGAAGCCCTCAGGATCGCAGGTAAGTCTGCTGGGGCCAGCCCAGGTGCTAACCCCAGTCTCCCCTACCACACTCAGGGCAATGTGCCGGAGCACGCATGCATGGGTGTTTCCTGGGAACAAGCAGTAGTGGCACATATTGTGCCACTGATGTTTGTCCCAGGGGAAATGCACATTCTTGCTCGTGGGGATATGCCCAACGAGGCCATCTGTAGGGAAATGAAGATGAGAGAGAGAAACTGGTTGGCAAAATGAGGTAGGTTCTGGAAGCACACAACACTGTAGAAAAAGTAGAGTAGGTGAAACAGCAGGAAGAAGTAAAGCCTGTGACGGGCTCTGGATGATCTATTGAGTTGTGCTGCACTAGCAAATTATTTAAATATCCAGCCTGCATGCACACTCACTTGCTGTCCTTCTGTCACTGTGAACATTTATTTCTAAATAAAAATCCACTGAAGGGGGCAGAGAAGGTCCTGATTTTGTTAGCTGTTAGACATAACCATTACTTGAACAGCCTTGCCTTTCTTGTATTTCATTCCTTGTATCTTGGCTTCTGACAGGGCACCTTAGGAGCCAGTTCAGTAGATACAGCTCCTTTTCTCATTATGGGATAAAGGTAAATGTGTCTTTACATTTGTAAAGTGGAAAGATTTTATTTTTTCCATTCCCCCTGTCCTTTGTTGTAAGACAATAATGTGTTCTATACCATAATGCTATTTTTGTTACTTTCAATAAAAATAGTTAAACTGATCATGCTTTAAAACAATTTGGAGGTAAATCTGTCCAAACTAGGAGAAAGTTTCCCAGTTCCAGTCTCAGGGGGTTTCTTCCCAGGCCTTTTTTTTGTGACAGAGTTTTTGCCAGACTTTTGTCTCAAGTTTCCCTGTGTCAAGGCTGTTCATTCATGTACCTAAACTACCTATACTGTAAGAATCTGTAGAGAAATTATGCAGCCACTTAAACTTGAAAAGGTAAGTATGCCACCATAGTTCATTATACACTAGGTCACAATTGTCATGGAATAATAAATTTGTAATATTGTTCATCCTTTTTAATGTCTTATCATCTTTGCTTTTACACACTAGGAAGATAACAAATACGACAGATTCCAATTTGCAGTTAATCCATTTCATTTTATTGGTTTACTAACATCAAGTTTCAATTGAACTTATCACCATACTACCAAAATCATCTCTCTGAAGTTAAGTCAGAGGCAAACTGAATGTAACATTCTAGAACACTAAACAAAATTTCCATATGCTTTCAAGCTGTATGTTAGTTAAAATCAAACTTCAAACTCCTTTTTGCTTATCTACAGCCAGCGTGCAGCATATTCCCATAGATTTGTAACATGCAATCAATTGACACTGTTAATCTCTTAAGACATATTTTAGATTTAAAACAGCAGTTGACTAAGATCAGTTGTGAACTACTGATAAACATTGTTTTCTCAAAATAAATACATGTATTTCTATGGAATGCTGAAGCAGTTTACAAGAACTACTATGAGAGCACAAATCCCTTATAATTTCCTCACGGTTCATGCTCATAACTTTATGCTCTTAACCTTGAAATCATTGCTACAAGTTGAATGTCTTCAGCATTTTTCTACAAAATATTTTCCTTAAACATTCTGTTCCCAATAGCGTTATTTCTAATTTGAAATGTTACAACTTTCATTATTTACAGAATATTTAAGTGATTCTTTATCTCCAATTGTTGTACTCTTGATTTAGAGCTTTCAAGCTAATCTAAAATTTGAAGTGGTTTTCAAAGTGAAAACTGAATTTTCAATTTTTGTTTGAAACTGCAGACAAGTTCCATGAGAGTGTTTCATGACTGCAGATTTTTTTTGGGGGGGGGGGGGGGGGAATTCATGTAATATTTTCTAACTCTAGGGATATTGAAACATTGGAGCAAATGACATAGAGAGGACATTACCGGAGCCTTTACAAGTAGGTTAAACAAACAATTGTCAAATGTAGTTTTAGGTATAGTTGGTCCTGACTTGAGGACGAGTCTAGACTTAATGACTGCTTGAGGTCCCTTTAAATTTATTTTCTACAATTATGTCATATTTTTAATTAAAAAAAATAAAATGCAATCTTTACGTAATAGAAGTGTGTTGCTTTGCGGTTTTCTCAGAGGAAATGCAAGTTTGCTTGCTTAATCACTTAGTGTTGTATGGTAACAAATAATTATGTTTTCTTCAGTGCGGCATAGTCTGTGCACTTATCTTTACCTAGATGCAAATGAATTACTGTCTTATCTTTTTCCTGTACTCTGTACTTGGTCTTATCTCAGACTTATAAATTAAATTAGATAATACTGTTGTTACTTTTTTGGGACTTGGTGGGGTCTCTGACCTTTCTTGTCTTCTCCACAGTATCTAATGTTAAACTGTTGCCTCACATGCAAATAAAATTATATATTTATAATATGATCATGGGTTGATCTCATTCAGAAGTTTACCATATGAATTTAGAAAATCTGACAGTTAGTGCCAGGCTTGCAACAATTCATATTTCCCTGTGGTTTACATAAATACTTTCTCTTTTCTCTCACTTGGTTTCACCTTCTGGTTACAGAATTGAAATAACTATAATTGCTCAGATCTTAGCTGTTTTCATTGTGCAGCAGGTGTTCTATGAAAAGAGTTCTGTTCAGGCATTCTGCCCCCGCTAGTTTTTTTTCAATGGCTTCTGTTGGTTGTTGGCTCTAAACAACATTTACATTAGTACCCTTCTCAGTCAAGACATGCTCTTTCCTCTGCCAAGCAGACTGGCTACAAATTTGAACATTTATGCTGTAGCAAAATACATGCATTTACATTATGAACTATTTTATCTTTAAGAATTTTTACAACTTCTCTGTCCAAATCAGTAGATTGTATTTGTGACATTCATACATACTCACTTTTGTTCCAGTGTTAAATCGCACAATTTAAAATGAACAGAAACAACAAGCAACAACAACAACACTCTCAAAATTATTTATCCTGAATGAAGGCAACATTTCTGATGCCAGAAGTAAATATGCATCATCCACTGTGCTGGGGAATAACTAATTTTTTGAATGTTTGTGTCTTCAAATCTATCAACAGTGAAATATACCTGCTTTTAAGCAGTATCTGAAACCATGGAAAGCAGGAATGTGGATTACTAGAGTTGGGGGATACCTTGGGACCAGGTAATTAAAGAAAAGATATATCCACTGAACAGAATGTAGCAGGAAAATACTAGTTGATGTATAGTGTGGTGCACAGTACCTTTAACAGCCTTTGCAACAGGCATTTTTTATTATTTTGTAAAGAGTCTTATGTTACATAATGCTGTTCAATTAAAATGAAGCAGATCTCCGTTAGATTCAGTTGCTCTGGGCAGTTTATGAATAAGATAGGGTAAAATGAACTAATACTGTATCCTGAATGCAAGAACAGAGCAATTAAAACTTCCTTGAAATTTGGAGAATAATTGAAGATGGTTTACATATTAATTTACTCTGCATCTTAAATGAATTCCAGGGAAAAGGAAGGCAGTTAAGAGGTAGCTTCTGGAGTGCTTGAGGCTTTTAATAGATTTTAGTTAACTCAGGCAAAGTTTAACTGAAACTAATAACAAAATTACATATATTCAACACATACACACACAAAATACAATATAAAAGAAATTCTGTTTTCTAACAGAATTTTAAAAAGGTGAAAATTTAGAGTATATAAATAATCAAAGGCAGATAAAATGATCTTGCTGTTTTCCAAGACTGAGTTCCTGATGAGAGAGGAGTTCACAATTGGGATCTGGGTCAAAACCTCAGAGAAACTAGCTTCTTTGCATAAATCCGATAACTTTTATTAGACCAACTAAAATAGTTGGTCTGTCCTATCCAGGAAGAGCACAGAACAACTGTAGATGCTTTCTTAGCCTGAAGAAGGCTATTTGTACTTGAAAGCTTGCAAAGAAGAAGTTTCCCACTATTTTAGTTGGTCTGATAAAAGATATCAGATTTACCCAAAAAACCGTTATCTGCCTTTGTTCTTAAATGAACACAGCTACAACCAGTACCAGTGAACTAGTGTAAGAACAACAATTAACTGTTAACAAGGAAGTTTGTGTTTGCCAAATAAAGGGTGTTACTAGTCTAAACTCAAGCTTAAGAAAAGTGGATGGTGTTGTCCACATTATGGATTATCCAAAACAGTAAAAAGAAAGGTAGAAAGTGCTGAGTTCAATATCAGAATATGCAGAAGACAGTACCTAGAGCTGAACTTATAACAAACTAACAGCCACTATTTGAAAAGAAAAAAAAAAAAAGATTCAGGAACAGCAATGGATTATATATTTTGTGCACCAGCACCATGAGGACAAGAGGATGACAATGGTACCAATAACTGAGGTATTCTTTATAAAAGCAATAGGCAACATAGCAGCAGAAGACAAATGAGTGCTCAGCCTGAAAGCAAACCAGATATCCATTTAAGTTGAAAGCAAGCGCATAACCCACAATGAGGCTAGAAATAATGATGTTAGCACTGAAATAAAAGCCAACAACAATAGAAAGTAAATGGATGAAACACAAGGCTAGCGGTGAGCTGATCCCCACTAAGCATGTATATGAACTAAATGTATAAGTAAGTAACAAATTGGAATGAACAGAATTTATAATAATACCAGGGAAAAATAGTACCTATTATGAATTTTAAAATGTGCCAAATTCTTGGCCTCACCACAAAGATTCAGTTCTTGGAGGAGTCGGAAACAAAAGCATTTGAGCAAAAGGTTAAGGCAGTTTCCAGGGGAAGCAACCCAGTTGTCTTAGGCTGCCTATAAATGTGCTTAGGGGTGTGGGGAGGAGATGCTGTTTTAATTAGAGTGGCTCCTGGACACCTGTTCTAGTTAAAGCAGCTTACCATCATGTGTATTAAGCTTCCCCACATTTCAAACTGTCCGTGGGACAACTTTATTGAGCTTATTCAATGAGGTTTAGATAAAGTGTCTCCACAGTCATTTTGAAAAGCATAGAGGATTAATATACATGACAGTGAGCCCATGCTGAAGTGTTATGATTAGAACACAGAGCAGACTCAGTTAATCAAGGAATTGAGCCTGCTCTGGTATGTTCTACTTAGAGCATGAATGAGCACATCTATAGGCACACTTAAGATTCTGGGCCCTAGAACGGATTCCTCCCCACCTTAAACTAAATGTTGAAAAAGCTGAATATGGTCATTGTTCTTAGAATGGTAAATTAAACTGCCCCTTCCCCCCGTCCAGCCCCCCCCTCCAAAAAACCAAACAAATGAAAGGAAACTAGCAAGCAGGTACACTCATGGGCCATGTCCAGACAAGCATAAACATACAGTATGTGACACCGCAGACCCATCTGCAGTGCCCCACACTGTACATGCAGGCATTCTCTGCACTGCTACCTTGCAGCGCAGGGGTTTTTTGACCCTGGGAGATCCCATGCCAAACTCATGCCAAGAAAATGCAGGGTGGTGCACATGTGGCAATGTGTGCTTCCCAAAAACAGGTTCCTGCCACAGCTGCAGCCCTGGAAGACTCCCAGGACACCCGGTAAGGCTGCTGGGGGCAGCATAGTTGGTCTCCTAATGTACCAGGGGTAACCTCCTGCATGCCAGAGCACACATGACATGGGCACTCCCCAGGGACAACTAGTAGCAGCACAAGGTGTGCCACTGCTACTTGTCCCCAGGGAAACAAATGTCTGCCCTCATCAAGACATACCCATGGTGGTCACTTTATGGGGCGAATATAAGACATAAACCTTTTCTTATGTCTAGATCCCAAAGAACTAAATCCATGTATAAAAAGAAAGCATCTTCCAGTATGTATAAGTGAAATTCTGGGAGAAAGACTAATACCAGGTATTTTTCTTCACTTGGTCCATCAGGATGGTTTTGTCAGATGTCTTTAGAAGCATGGAACATATATTTGTACATGTTTAAACTTTTCTTTGCAAGGCCTTGTTTATTTAGACTGTAATTTGTTATATAAGTTACACATCTTTATTTGGAGATTGAAATTAAAGCAAAGCAAACAAAAATATGCATGTCAGTGTATCAAAAATACCATATGTGAGACAGAAGAAAGGTAGATGGGTCATAAAAATGTTGTGACCATTGCCAACATACCAGCCCTGATGGACAAGGAATCAATAAAGACTTGTGACCTCTATAGGAAATTTTGTTTTGTATATAATCCAGCTGCTTGAACCAGCAACCTAAGAGGGTTTTTCTGCAAAAATCAGTCTGGTTTGCTAATCTTCAGAAAGTTTGAGAAACTAAAGGGACTAATTAAAGAAGCACCGGTCCTTAGGTACTATTCCAGAAAATGCAAAACTAAGTTGTTCCTGGGTGATGCCAAGGAAGATATTGCCAGAATTAATTGATAAAAGTGATGTTGATATCTCTGTGGAGACCTACAGATTTACACAACGGTACAAGGCACCATACATTATTCGGAGAGGGTTTTATACATGAATTTCAACAGCATATAGCAATATATTTATTTTTAATATGGGAAACTAAGTGTATTGTAATTGCTCCAGTAGCTTTGTAACACATTTTCCTAAAGTCATTTTCCCTGAGGTGAAAAAAAATGAAGCTGTGATAAGCAAAGACTTTCATGCCACATAAGAAAATACTTGGGAGAAGAGAAAATCTTTCAGTTAGTAATGAGCAAGTGAAAACGGTGACAGAGGATTTAACTTGAGAATTGCATAAAATGCCAATGATAATGGACCAAAAGACATGGACATCACATTCTAGGACAGAGCTTCTCTGATTACCAAAAGTGTGGGACAGAATTCTAGCTCACAACAGGGATCTACAGGAAAAGCAGGACAGAAAGTCCAGTAAGAAGAACTGGTTGACTAAAGTTTTTGGTTCTCTCCTCACCCCCTCTTCTCACCCCTCATTCATCTTTCCCTATAGAAGTCTTATTTGAGAGATAATGGAAATTACATTGTTGAAGTTGGGTAGGATCACTTTGACATTGATTAAATGAGACAAATTTCTAGGGTGCTTGCTATTGTAAAATGTCATGGTTGAAATTAATGGATTTGAATGAGATCTTGTGTTCATAGTCTAAGGAAATGGTGTTTATTTGTGTCAGTGTAACAGATTATCTCTTACGAGGGACATTTATTAATCAGAAACCCAAGAAAAATCTTTAAAAAAAAAAGAGAGAGAGCAAGTTGCTTCTTAGAAATGTCCTGAAAACTGAAAAGTTACTCTGCAGTTATAAGGATTTGTTTTTAGGGGATACTTAGTGAAATACCATAATTTAACTCTACATAATAGATTTGGTCATTTGTGTTTGATAAGACAAACAAACTGAAAGAGAGTCACAGCTTAAGAATTAAAATAAATCATAGTTTTAAGTTTTTTTTTTTACAACATATTACCTCTTTTCTCAGTATTAACTGAAGTAAAGGTAAAAAAGTGTCTCTAGCTGCACTCACTTTTATGAAGCATAACTTTATTTCAATTCCATAATAAAATATTAATTAAAAAAATCTGAAGCAACATAAACAGACAATAACTTGTACAAATCTCTATATAAAATACACAGTCTACAAAATCTTGTCAATTGAAAGGTCCTTAAAATGATTATCTTAACCTAATTTCAAAAGACTGAACTAGCTGGATCTAACTGTACTTGGTTATTTAGTTATTAGTTTATACTCATCTCAGAGCTGCAATTAATTATAATAATAATAATACCAGTGTGAAAACATCACTGACATTTACCTCTGAAATATTTAAACCATATTCTGATTTTCATTAATCTAACCACCAGTCTGACGCCACTAAAATTTATCTGGTGCACAATAATGGAAGGACTTTCCCAAGAGGGCATCAAAAAGGGCTTATAGATCTGGCCATAGGAAATTTCAGACTTAGTATTATTATATCTACGTATTACATGTTAATGTTATAGCAGATTTAACATTATATTACTCATTTGCCTAACTGTATAATAATTTATTTTCCTTTTGCTTGTGTCACAAATAATATAAAAGTCCTTAGATATTTAAGATGCAACAATACTGACCTTCTGCTAGTTAAATAGTTGAAGTAGAACTTTGATATATAGTGTGGCAAGTAGTGGCTGATGATGTCTATGACCTAAGTATGTTACCTACCTCAGCAATTTACCATACTATTTAAAATAGATAGAAAGTAAAAACAAAATAATTAGCATGTATATATGCCCACTGGAACTTGTACAAAGTAGTTTCTAATGGCTTGGGGTTATATAGTTCCATAGGTGCCGATTCCATTTTCATGTAGTACAACGTTTCAGAAAATTCCTTCCAGGATTTTTTAATGTTTACTGTTTTTGATTTTTAAAAACATAATATTATATAAATGAAATTGAACATATATTATGCATTGTTCAATAGAGAAGTTCAGAGGCTTTACATATCACTCCCCCCACCCCCCGTAATTGTCTGATGCAATTTCATTATATGTCAATTATGTACTCTCTTATGATAGCTTTTCTATTTTCAATATTGTAGGTTTGGTAGGGCAATTTTGTGCACAAATGATGAAAACAGTATGACCTGACCTGATAAATTTTCCATGAGTTTGGCTCATATTTTCATTTAGCTTTAAGAAATCTATACAAAATCTGCTTTTCTAATATGTGTTGTGCTAAATATAAGTCTTTGATCAAGCTGTACATGAATAAGGAATGTTGTTTTTGTGAATTAAGTGGAAATGAAGCCCAAGGCAGCATACTATCAGGATCATAAGTGTTAAATAAAATATAAACTGCTTAAACTTTATGATCTCCAGGGAACAGCATGCTCATAGTTTAACTATATCTCATGAACTTCATCAGGATTGATTTCTCTTGCTTGTACAACGTGTGATTTATTGTAATGTTGGATGAAGGTATTGAATTTTAATGAATGCAATGAAAACCCCAGGTTTTGGGATTCATACAATGAATCTATCCTTCTTTTTGCTTTCTACTCCTC
>NW_017729032.1:243529740-243554824 GCF_001723915.1 Gavialis gangeticus
ACTGCTTAAACTTTATGATCTCCAGGGAACAGCATGCTCATAGTTTAACTATATCTCATGAACTTCATCAGGATTGATTTCTCTTGCTTGTACAACGTGTGATTTATTGTAATGTTGGATGAAGGTATTGAATTTTAATGAATGCAATGAAAACCCCAGGTTTTGGGATTCATACAATGAATCTATCCTTCTTTTTGCTTTCTCACTCTAAATATTTATTCCATGCTTATCACCGTACTATATTTGAGGCTTAAAAATATGAAGCCAACAAAATCAAGCAAGACTTGTTTTGTTTCCTTCCTCCTAGCATGAACATATACTAAAAGAGTATGTGTTCATCTCTTTTACTCGGCATCATCAATCTTTTAAATTCTGCATTTTTCCCATATCTTTTACTTTCATTCCATAACAACAGTTATACATTCTGTACATGGCAAATGTATAAAGTTGTTGTTTTCTATGTACAGAATCTAATTATTGGAGAGCTGTCTTAAATTCAACCTCCCTCACTCCCCCACTGTTGCAGGAGACAAAGCAATGGCAAGGGGCAGGTGGTGGGAAAGGTAATAGAGGGCAGAAAGCAGGAGTGGCAGTAGGAGGACAGGCAATAGAGAGAAGGCAGTGGGAGGCATTTGTGGGGTAGGAGGTGGAGGGAGGCAGTGCAGACAGGCATGAAGGAGGCAGTGGGGGTACAGACTGCGTAGGCAGTGGTGAAAGCAGCATGGTAACTCTGGCCTCAGCTCTGGAGCCTGGCCTTGTTCTGTCACTACTGCTACAGGTCCAGGCTGTGGCCAAAGCAAACACATGCTCCTTGCTCCAGGCTAAAAGGGGGATGGATCCTGCCAGAGCATGGGTAAGCAGTGGCAGGGTAGAAGGGAAGTTGGGATACAGGGGCAACAACTGTCAGGGGAGATGGTGGGGAGAAGTGGGGGACCAGCATGACAGGGCATGGGAGGCAGGGAAGCGTAGGCTGCAAGGGAAGGGGAAAGGCTGAGGGGGAAAGTAGAGGGTGGGAACCACAGCCAGAGCTACAGCAGCTGTCTGCCCCTCCATTGGCTTATACTTGAATGCAAGATAAGGAGCTTTTTCCTGTATCTTAAATGGAGAAAACCGTCTTGTCTTGGATTTGATTAAATATGGCATTAAATACATTATTATTGTCGTTCATTGTCTGTTGTAGTTTATTCTTAGTACTTGTGGTGACAGAGAACCATAATGAGTCTTAGAATCATAGAAAACAAGGGTTGGAAGGTACCTCAGGAGGTCATCTAGTCCAACCCACTGCTCAAAGCAGGACCAGCCCCAGCTGTATTATCCCAGCCAAGGCTTTGTCTACCCAGGTCTTAAAAACCTCCAAGGATAGAGATTCCAGAACCTCTCTCAGTAATCTGTTCTAGTTACTACCCTCCTAGTGAGAAACTTCCCTTGCTTTAACTTGTGACCATTACTCCTTGTTCTGTCATCTGCCGCCACTTAGAACAGTCTAGCTCCATCTTCTTTGTAATCCCCCCCTTCAGGTAGTTGAAGACTGTTATTAAATCCCCTCTCAGTTTTCTCTTCTCTAGACTAAACAAGCCCAGTTCTATCAGCTTCTCCTCAGATTAATGTGTCCAAGCCCTCTAACCATCTCTGTTGCCCTCCACTGGCCTGTTTTCTATTTGTCTTCTCTTTATATTTTTTCATATATTATTCATACCTTCCTTCCAGTTAGTAGGTATTTATTTTTGCTAAAAATTTTTACCCTTTTATTTGTAGCAGATATTTTTACATATTAAATCTGATGCGTTGATTGTGTGGGTCATGTGCACAAAGACTTCCTTTGTAATGAAATGTTTAATAATATGCATTATAAATAATAATGATACACAGCCATAACTCTATAGTACTTCCTTTGCAAAATATTTAAGCATGAGCAGAAAAAGAAGACTAAAAGAAAAGAGAGAAAATCTGATCCAAATGCCAGTGAAGCCAACAAGAATTTTTCCATTGTTTTCCAGGGACTTGGGAATCAGCCCCCAAAACAACCTAGGTAATTAGGCCCTAACCTTGCACTATGATCTGTGCAGAGAGACTATGCAAAATATCACTAAAGTCAATAGGTGAAAGTGATCTTTAGAGTGTAAGTGGCCTCTCCAGGCAAGCAGGTAAAGGTGCAGTGGGATCTGATGCGTGATCCACCCAGTCCTGCTTCCTTCCATGCCACAAGTGCGTGGCAGGAGACTTAATTGTGGGATCATGCATTAGATCCAATCACACCTTGTTGCTGGTACAAGGGGGAGTCTGGGATCATGATCCTGGGCTGCCCCTGCACCTGCAAGAAGAAGCTTCTGCAGCTGGGATTCCCCTCAATGGTTGGGGTTCCCAGCCCACCATGGGGTCAGCCATTGGAGGTGCATCATGTCTCCAAGCCTGGGAGCCCCATCGGCTGATTCAGGCTTCCAGCCATGCACCATCCACTCCCATGGCTGGGAGTTCCATCAGCTCACCCAGATTCCCAGCTGCAGTGGTGCACCTGGTCACACATTCAATTAAGAGCATGATAGGAACCAGCCACAAAGTTATTCCACATGTTTTTGGTTTTTTATCACACTATCAATTGATTAAACCTGTGACTGGGTCACAACTGAAGACATTATTAACTGGTTAATCTTTTCTTAAATGTAATGTGTAGCAAAGGCATAAGGGACATAGATGAGGAATCACACATCATTATGAGGAAATATCTAATTCTTGCCAAAGGTTTTATTTAATTTAATTTAATTTTATTTTATTTTATTTTGGGAGGCAGGGGGCAGAGGAGGATATGAGAAATGATTGTAGTAATGTGAAATATGGCTTTGCTGCATTCTGTCTCAGTAGGTTAGCACTTTTCCCTAATATAGTTGTAAGTATATTAAATTGTTTATAGCTGCCATTGTGGGAATGATATTGTGTTAAGCTATCTCATACTAGAAACAGTTTTTTCTTACTGCAGACTATCTATTACAGGTTTATAGACATTGAGACTGGGACTTTGTATATATCAAATAAAGTGTTTATGTAGCTATGGCAATTTTGTATGCCCTACTTTTACCCTAATGTGCTGCATTTTGATACTTGTGTCTTTTTAAATCTGTTTTTTCATAGTATGTCATTGACCCTTTATTTTTTGTTGGGATGTGCAATATTTTTCTGTTTAATTGATCTACAACATTTCATTTAACAGGTTTCACTTCAGATTTAACTTGTATGTTTAACACTGTCTGGTCTCCTGTAAAAATGTTAATCATACTTTTGTAACAAATAACTGGATTAAGTATTTACAGTCTTATAATAGCAAACAGAACCACTGAAAATGTTGATATGCAATAAACCATTGCTTTTCTAGTCTATTATAACAGCTTTTCCCTAATTCAGAAATTCTTCATCTAGGGCTTAGTCTCTTGAAAGGAAATAACAATAAAGTTTAGATGCAAATTCATTATTGTACACAGCTGTCAATAAAGCCTTAAATGAATATAAATTACCTTACTTTTCCAGAGCAGACACAATGTAATTATTATATACTTCCTAAAAAGTGTTATCTCAGAAACATTAATTCATTTCACCGTCCATTTTCTCCCTCTCAGATATACAAATGTAGACAGGTTATTTTAAAAGCACTTTTACCATATGAAATTAAATTGCCTTCATTGCACTGTATATAAGCAAACCTTGCTGGGCAATAGTGAAAATTATGTTAAAAGTGGTTCTATGTATTGCAATTCTGAAATGAATAAAACCAGGGGACAGCAAAAGATGGAGGAAATTGCAAATGCTAGGTATAGAATTACCCAGATTTTCATGGTTGTATTCATGAATAATTCTCCAGTTCATGGCTTTGCCAGAAAAAAAAGGATTATTCAAGATACCAAAAATGCATATAGTAGTACCTCCGCAGGTATTACTGTACCTACTGCCACTGTTGAACTTGATTCTTCTCACCTTTGCCCTTCCCTTGGCTACTCATCTACCTGTGCTGAACCTGACATCCTAGACAATATTGCAATGTGGGTGGAGCATAGGATTTGGAGTTTGAAGCCCCTAGATGTTCATATACTAGCTTTGATACAAGCCTCATCTATGGTCTTAGGCAAGACACTTGAAACGATTTCTTTCCTCTGAAATTAAATGGGAAATAGTAATATGTACTTACCTTACAATGGTATTGTAAAGATCAGTCAGCTGACAATTGCCTATGACTTTAATTTACTGCAACCTATTAGGTGTAGATGGTGATGCCTTACTGTGGAGATAATCAGTCAGCTCCACAGTAATGCGCATGTGCAGATGCACACTCAGAGTAGAGACTCGGGAACAGAAATGGGGAATATCTGTTAAAGGTTGACAGTTGATTCTTGTAAAAACTACCAACAGATAGTTTTTCTGCCATTGTCTTGCTTCATAAATTAAGACACACTTTTTAAATGAAAGACCATTCTGTGAGAAAATAATGTGCTGTTACTGTGTACATTATTCTTAATTTAAATGGAATTTATCCCTATTTGTAATAATACCGAAACAATCTCTAGATGCTAAGATTCTGTGTACAAATGACAAAGGCCTGGAAGCTGTAAGCAAAGAATGATTATCCCATGCATCCCAAAGATCCTGATATTATTATTTTTTATCCATCCAAAACAGAAATATAATAAAAAAATACAGTTGTGTCAGGGTTCGAGGAGGGCAAGTATTAGGCTAAGTTTATTTATCCTTTAGTGACTTGTCTCTCAAGTTAAATTAATTTAATTTAGCCAAATAATTTGGCTATACATTTGATAGAACCTAGTATCTCCTAGATAATATGGTTCCTTCAAAGTAAAAAAAGTGGCAAGTCCTTTTTATGTCTTTACAAAGATGTTTGAAATACTGACCGTTGTGAAGGTATTGTTTACAAATTACTCTCTTTTTTATTTTCTTTTACACGTTTTCACCAAGTTGGCAATGAGCATAAGTTCAAGAAGGCTTTGAAGATATTTAATAACACAAAATAATCTATGAATATTTTGTCTCAGGACTGTAGCTCCTTTGTAGATCTAATTGCTGTTATACATGCTCACTGGGTGTGCTTGTACTTTTACAGTTTATATATTGCTGAATACATTGTTATTCTGGGGTATTACTGGCATATTTGTAGCACTTGTTGTTTTGAATGATTCATTTAAAAAAGGGTCTCAATATTTTTATTTATTATAGATTAAAAGTAAACTTTGTCTATGGATGTCACTGTCAAAAGTCTCATTGGCCTCAGGGGAAATGGAAGAACCACACTAAAAGGAGTTAGAATTGAAGAGATGGAGGAAAACCTTCTCCTAAGGAAGTTAACTTTTTATACTCCAGGGCATCCACAAGGAAATTTATAACACTAGCTTGGGAGTCGGGACTAGTCTTCTGCACCTTAAAACATTTGGAGCATGCAACTTAATTTCTCTGAAGGATTAACAAATGGAGCCAGTGCTCAGGAAACATGCCAGAGGTGCTAAGTGGAGAAAGCCTGCTGCATCCTGCCTAGGCTAGGGGAAATTTGGGGTCCCGTGCATTTAGATCAAACTCAGCAGTATGTTTGTTAGACAGGGAGAGTAATAAAAAACTAACTACTTTCTTCCACCTGCACAGATGACCTCGTCAGTACTAGTAAGGAGTAAGGAACCAAATAGCTTCTTTTCTGGCTTTTCTGGTTTCTGCTTCTCCCTCCACTGAAGTCCATGCAGGTGTAAAGGCTAGGGACAGAAATTACACATAAACCAGTATAAGTGATTGGAAACCAGTTCAAATCTGTAACAGCAGAAGTTTGGTGCACATAAAATACTTTCAAAAAGGCAGAAATTGGTTTAAAATAAATCTGGATGGATGTAATATCAGACTTAACTGATATAGGTTAAATTGATTTATTGAATTTCTGTTCCAGATACCCTCCAGATTCAAGTTAACTCACTTTGCACCACCCCCACAAACCTCCTCCCCCTACCATACACAAGGTGGGTGAGCTAGCCTTTGCCCAAGCATTGTCTTTCAGCTGAGCAGGAAAGTGTGCTCTAGCACCCCCTGGTTTCCAGCCTGGGCCACTGCAGGTAGGTGGCTGCATTTCTGGAATCAAAAGTGAATGTCTGTTTGTTTGCTTATTGGTTCAGTCTATGCAGTGTAGACTAACTTGTGAAGATTGAATCCTTTCAGTGTTGGGCAGCAAACATTTTTGCATACTTTGATTATGTTTTCAACATACTTTTCAAGCTTTCCTTTATACCGGGGTGGGCAAAATGGTAGATCCAGCCAGCGGCCAGATCTCATTTCCCAGCAGCCCCTGCCCATGTTGCTGTGGCTGAATTCCACAGAACCCCAGCAGCAGCAGTGCTGTGGTAGCATGGAGCCAGAATTTCTATGGAGACCGGCCCCAGCAGTGCTGGCAGCTGCTCCACAGCTGGGGCCAGGAACTTGCAGTGGTGACAACATGGTGCAGAGCAGGGGCAGAGCTGCTGTCCACTGTCTGCATGCCCCTGCCTGGAATACATGGGCAGCAGATTGCAGCTCTGCCCTGGCTCTGGACCACGCTGACTCCACCGCAAGATCCCAGCTGTAGAGCAGCTCTCCGCCCTATCAGTGCTGCTGGCATCATTTGCTATAGAAAACCTGGTCCTGCACTGTCACAGCACCACCATGGAAACTGGCCTCAGTGATGCAAGCAGGGACTGCTGGGAAATGGAATCCACCATGGGGCTGATCTGCCCCATGGACTGGACTTTGCCCTTTAGGTTTCCCTTACAACAAAAAGGTTCAGTTAACACATACTGTTAGGTCTGTGCTCTTCCTTACTCTGGTGCAGTTTATGTGTGCATATCAACTGCTCAAAGGAGAGTGAAGTCTGAGCAAATGAACCAGACATACATTTTGACTGTTTCACCATCTGTTGTGAGTGGCACTGCATTATTGAATAATTTGGCTTGTGATCAGGGCTTTGGACAGTATTGTGTTAGTATTAAGGCAGTTCAAACTACAATTTCATTGGATCTTATTGCACTAGTACCCAAGAGTTCTAAGAATGCTATTGTTACAGTTCTAATGGGAGTTAGGGTCCCAATGTAAATCTTTACACAGAGTCCACAAAAGGTAAACCCCACCCCAGGCAGTAATACTATTTTTCCCTACTTTCAACCATGCATCACTTAAGAACAATTGAAGGCTCTGAAGGTTCCAAACTCTGAAGTTAAGCATTATCATGTTCTACACAGTATGCTTAGCAAGCAACTTTAAATCAATATTCTATTGGAATCTTTTGAGACAAGCAATCACTTGGTCGATCTGTATGTCCCCAAAAGTGTAATTATCTGAAGACTTGAAATAAAGATATAAACAATATAATGGACATGTTTACTGAAATAAAAACAAAAGTTCTCAGCTTTAATTAGCTATGATAAATGTAGGTACTGTGAAATGAAGCACAGTGAATAATATTTTTGTATATTCATGGGAACTTCAGGGTACTGCAGCCAAGATTTTAAAGTGTGTCATGTATTTATGGCAAAGTCAGGGACTGGAAACCAAGTCTCCTGAGCTACTGAGGATTTACAAATTATGGCATTGGCTTCAACTGGATGCATATGACCAGAGCCTTGCACAAGAATTGAACAATATTGCACACAGAAGAGGCCTGGCTATTTATATCTACTTGCAGGATTAGTGTCTAAATTAACTCTCTCCCTATCTCTTTAATGCCATTCATTCATACGATTGTTTGAATATAATACAGCATCAAAATGTGAAGCACGCCCAATTCAATGTGAATAATCTGAGTTTATTACTGGTGGTTCCAGGTCAGGATGCTGATGACGCTGCGTTATTTTTTACTCCAAACGTTTTTCCCCAAACTCTGTACTGTAGGGAAATCAGTACTTATTATTTTTACCAGATAACACTGGCAAGGACAACTCTGTTTGAAAACCTTCATCCCTAAATGTTTGAGCCAAAAGATTAACCTGGTAAAGCGGTAGGATTTGTCTTTAAATTCACAAATTTCAAAATGACGTTACAATGGATCTAATGCTGTCTTCAAAAAAACAAATGAAAACAAAACAAAAAGAGGAAACCCGAAAAGCAAAACATAACAAAAAAAACCATTGTTTTTCATTGCATTCTTTAATTCTTTAGGTACTTGTAGGCTTCCCTTAGCCATTCAGACTTGTCTGAAATTAATATTTGTTTGGTGTCAGAAGTGATCACATCCATATTCTCTGTGACTTTACAAGCTGCCTTATGTTTTTCTATGTAAACTATAATAATTCCTTCCCAATTAATGCTCTTTTCTTGAGTTAATAAAGAGCAAACCAAATGTCCATGCCACCTTTTATTTGTCTGTTTCATTATAGTAATGATATACTTCCTCTAATGGGACCTGTGGTGTAATGAGATATTAGACTTTATCCAATCTGAGCTCATAGGGTCCTTTTTGGTGCCAAGACATCAGCACTTTAAAATCAGCCATGTTCAGAAAAAAAACCATGTCAAAGTAGCTGTCTTCATGTATTTTGTATTGTTATTTCCTAGCTGAAGTGAGGCTCAGGGGTCAGATTAAAGTTCATTCAACCAGAGCTTTTGCAGAAATGATAGAATGCCTCAGGATACTCTTTCAAGTTAAGGTTTGCAGAGCAGACAGTTGGAGTTTATTTGACACTTCCACAAAGTGTTTCTCAGACCTTGTTACATGGAGAGAAACAAAGGCATCAGTTGACTATGTTACAAAGGTTGCTTTGTGTTTAGATGCCCTGAGTTTCCCTTTCCATTAACCTTTGATATTTTCTCTACCATGCATGTGTGCATTGTCTATTGTCCCATAAATAAAACCCTTATTTTTAAAAGGTATCTGGCTAAAATTCAGTTTTATATTTGTCTGCATTTCTTCTACTATCTTCTTTTCATTGTTTCAGCAAACTGTTTTTAAGTCCTTCAGATTCAAGAGTATGTTGCTCTCAACCCAGGAAAAGAAAACATTTTCTTACTATTGGTTCCTACTGCTTTCCTTTTCTATTACTGTGAAAACTTAAAAGACAATAAAAAAATGTTGCTTCACGAGCATCAAACTGCATAGATTAATAAATCTACTCCCAATTAATAAGAAAGGAAAATAAATTATATCTTATTGTTAAGCTCAAGTTTATCCTAGTCTCTAGTCTTCAAAATAGGACCAACAGGCTTCCAATCTAAACTGCCGATTACATCAATAAATATTAATACACAGAAATAAAGTGATCCATATTTTAACATATTCTTCGTAAGTGTAAAGTCAGCTTACTTTTTAAATTAAAACTAAAACTTAAACTAGTACAAAATCAAGGTGTGATGGGTAACTGGTTCTTTAGGTTGTGAAGCAATGCCCAGTGAGCCAAGTGCACTGTGAACATGGTGCAGCTAATGAAACATGATACAGTTTACCTGTTTGCTGCCTAGCGGGAGCATTGTTTGATTATTTTTGCTAGGGTCCTTATTTGCAACGTTACTTCAAAAACACCTAAATACCCATTTCGTTTACACAACACACTTGAAGTGCTTAGTAGCTTCATTCTCAAACATGACGCACTGGAAATCTTGTAAACTAGAAGCAATGTAGCCGCATTCACATGATTTGTTTTGTTAGAGATCATTCATACTGATATGTGATAGTGCTAGTTAACTTGCCCCCATGCTAATCAGTTCGCCTGCAGCAGTGCACAAACATGTCTGTAAGAGGCAGCCCCCCCATGTAAGGAGGGGAAGTCAGCTTGATATTTAGACATGGCCAAAGAGCTGGGTTAACGAATTCCAGGTAGATCGAGTAGGGTTTGTGTTAATCGAGGACAGGCAAGATGGCAAAAGTAGATCTAATAAGCCATAATGTTATAAGAAGGTCAAATGATAGAGAACAATTTCCTCTGACCTTTTCCCCTATTTTTCCCTTACACAAACTCTCTTCCCCTGGTTACTTGTGGGGCCAGAACTAACTGGTTCATCTGCAGCTTAAGTTCCCACTGAGGCCTCTTTTATCCATAGTTATTCTCCTATGATGAGGGCTAAAATCAGGGTCAGTTTACTCCTTTTCTTTATAGAGCTGGCATTCTTGCTGGCCTCCATTCACTGCTTGTTATTCACTGGTTCTTTCACTCCCCTCTACCTTCAGCTGTCAAGAGACAGCCACAGCTTCACAGAGCAAAAGCATTGGTAATATGAGGCCCACTGGGATGAGTAACCAACATGGTGGAGGACCTGATGGAGTGCACCTCAACTGAAAGATAAGAAGCTCTGGGTGAAAAAGAGGGAAGCACAATATGATTGCATCTCTGGAAGGAGCTTCAACAGGAGAAATTCCTATTCTGATTTGCCTGTAAACTTTGAGGAGGCACAAGATCAGGATTAAAGGGATCCTCTTCAACTTGATATTTAGTAGTGAGCAGTTGAATTAAATGGAATATCCAAAAATACATTATCACAAATAGAATCTCTTCATACTGGAATTGATGAAGAGGGCTTGACTCAGAAGAAAAGGATGGTGTAAATTACTTTTTTGGTAAATAAGAGTGGCTGAAGTGATAAGCAGAGTGGAAAGGCAGAGAGGTGGTTGCTTTTCTGTTAATTAGAGAGTGTGAAAAGTGTGAAATGATGGAGAGGCATGATGGAACAGTTGTGCCCTGTTTTAAAATAATCCTCCTGTTTTTGTTGTATTTTTTTACTACTAACTTCCCTTTTTCTTTGAGTCAGTCCTATACAGGCAAAACTACTTTTGTATAATTCTAAGGTGCCAAAATTCTTTAAACTCCTTAAAAACCTTTCATTTCCTAGATGTGGGAGGGGGACAAATTCAAGAAAAACCTCCAATAATTAATTTCAATACCTAGAAAATTGTAAGAAATTTATATATTTTCTATATATTCTATAGAGTCTAACTATTGGGGACTCATCTTATATTCAGGGCGTACGTCTACACGTTCATTAATACGCTTTTGCTCTGCAAATTTAGTACCTTTAACGGAGGTACTAACTAAATGTGTGTTAGGCTGTCCTAATGCACAGTATTAAAAGTGCATTCTTGACAACTTATGCTTCCTTAAAGCCAGTGGATTTTCTAGCTAGTGCCAGTATCTATAGCTAGTATTATTCAGAAAGTTCATGTGATGAATAAAAACAATCAAAGCTTGAAAAAAAAGTTTTGTTTTTTTTAAGAAAAGAATTAAGCATCCATTAATCACCTGGTTTTAGAGAGAAATTTACCCTATAGGTTTTCCCATTGTTTCTGAAGAGCATAATGAAATCACAGCTGGAGATGGGGCATAGGCCTAACTGGCACATTATGATTTAGTATTGCAATTCCTATATATACGAAGTACAATTCAAGAGAAATCATGCCAAGAAAGAACCAGTTTAAAAACAAAGAAGTTAAAATACAATTAATTCAGCAATAGATACATCTTTAGTAGGACTGAAAAAAGCTTAGCCACCTTTTTAATCGATGGTCACAAGCACAGAACTAGTACAAAACAGAAATCAATTAAACCTTCCAGTTGCAGACAATATCAGAATCCATTATCATTCATTGCTTATAACTATGGTCTTTTTTTTTTTAACAAACTTTCTTCATACCTTCCACCCATGCCACCACCATTTTGGACTTTGTGTGGAAAAAACCGTGCCTTTGGAAGTATTTTTGTTCTCTTAAATATGATATTTTATTCTTCCTACAAATTTTGTTAGAATTCAGTATTGCTTTTTCATTTAAACATGTAGATAAAATAACTAAGATTTTTTCTTTATAAGGAAGGTGGAAAGAGTCATTATCTGAATTATAAATCTAGATGATCAATTTCAGTAAAAATGGAAGTACCTGGTGAGCAGCAGTAACCACCTTTGTATAACCTCTTGTCAAAGCAATTGTATTTGACATAATACATAATTTGACTGTTTACTTCTAATGGAAAAATAAATTGGATTAAGTCAACCACTTTTCACTACTTGGTTTTTCAGGAAATGTATTTAGAGGTAGAAAAGGAAGTAAATGCAGTTAGAGCTCATGAATTAAAAGAAAAATAATAATGTTTATTATTTTATATATTTTTAAGAAATGTATTTTAAATATTCTTTTTGAGAAGCTTGGGATTCACCAGTGATTTTTTACACATACCTATACAAGCACCTGTACATGCTTGTATATATTTTTTACACACATCTATACAAGCACCTATACATGTGCTTCAGGGTGGAGCAGGGAGCACTTTGCACCCACAATATCATGTGTATTCAGCATCCTGCACTTCAAAATAGTTGTGAGGGAGCTTGTGCACCCACCACAATTTTAAAATGCGAGGACACTGAATACATGTAACAGAGGCTGCTGGAGTATGCTAATTAGCAAGCTCCAGCACACTCACAGTAGACTCAATTAATTAGCAAGCTTCAACACATACTACTTAGCATGCTTCAGCAGCTTCCATGTGACCTGTATTCAAGCATACTTCACATCATATGTATTCAAGTACTTCACATCACATCACATGTATTCAAAAGTACTTCCAAAGACGCCTCCGATGCTTAAGTAGCACACATTGAAGCAGAAGTCCATCATGTGTATAGGTGCCCATGATGTTCAAGTAGCTTTTGATTGTATGAGAAATTTATTTTATTAAAAAAAAGAAAAAATAATCTGTTGGGTATTATTAATCTCTTCCCCATGATATTGTGTATTGTTTGTGTGTATTATGTTATATAATTAGTTTGCATGATATTCAAGAAATATTTGGCTTGATCCTGCAACTCTTACTTCCATGGGAAGCTCTTTGGTTCTTAATGGGGCTACTTACTTGTTTGTTGCACTGATGGTAGTAGTGTGTAAATCTTGTACTTATCTCCTGTAAGACTCCTATGGAAAATTATTGTAAATTTCACCACACTTTAGGCCCATTTCTAAAGGAACCTTGACTCTTAATTATTCAGTCCTTTTCTTTTGCTAAATCTTCTAAGAATGCTAGTTTTATATTTTATATAGGTTCTTACACTACCGTTATCACCATGGTATCCAAGAATATTCCATTAATGTGTTAGCAATATCATGACTACCTTTTAGGTATTGGACTAAACCAAACAGCCATGTGAGATGTCTTTATTGTTGTGTGTTTGATGATTTCTGTCTTTAATGAATGTGGTCATATTCAAATTATGATAGGCTCTGTTTGTTAGTTTTTTGAACCGCCCAGACCTCACGCTGTGGTTCTTTTCATGATTAGAAGTGATGGAACTATTTAACAGATCAAGATGATTTTTTTCTCTTAATATTTTTCTGCCTAAGAACTAAGTGTATTTTTCATCCTAGATGTGTTTTAACATGTTAAAAATCAGGACTACTTGTGAAACTAGTGTTGTCTCTGCAAGAAAAAAAAATGATTTTTTTCAGGTGGTCACTTTAATTTCTACTATCTGTGAAATCAGTTTTTGTCATTTAAAAAAATGTAAAATTATTATAATGCAACAGCAAAAATGACCTAACAAATAGGCCAAGCTTGAATTAAGAGACAGTCTGGTTGCTGGCTAGTTTCTGCTTGCTGCTCTGCTAGTTTCTGAAGATTAAGTGAAGTGTGTAACTGTTCTGAAAACGGAGGGCTATTCAGAAGTAACAGGTTAAAAGAACACTGTTGTGGAATTTTCACAGTTTTGCTTCAATCTATTCTTAACATAGAAGGAGCTCCTCTATGTAACTGAGTCACCATTTTTTCTGCCAGATTTCACTGAACAGAAACAAAATGAATCAGTATGCCTTCTCTGTTGTATAAAGAACTCAACAGCAGATCATGTAAAATAAGACAAGAACCATATCATAAACACTAACAAAGGATGATATCATAAGCTCAGGAACTTCCTTTCTATCTTTGTCTTTTATACTGCTGCCAAGCTCCTTCCATAGCATCCAAGTACCTTTCATGTAAAACTGAGAGCAGTAATCAATTTGGCTACTGATTAGATTATTGCTATCAATAATAGCAGGAGACTTCTTAGAGTCTACTATATTTTTCATGTTGGAATAAAAGGCTCATAGTGGACAGCTACGGATTTTATTATTTTACATTTTTTCATGGGGGAGTGGGCAAGTTTTTGGAAGGGTGTCAAGTTTTGTGATTTTGATTGGTATAGTAGAAATTTTTTTTTGACATGGGCGGTTTTTTAATGTTTCTTAAAATAGGTCAGATTCTGAAGTTGCCTAAGGTTCTCTAAAAATTTGGATGAAAAGTTCTACTTAATATTTTTAATTCAATAAAATGAAATTATCACACAAAATGAAAGAGAAAGGAAATTTTGCATTTTTAATGTTATTGTTTTAGAAATAGAAATAATGACAACATCAGCACTCGTCTGGAGCCAAATTTCACATACCTTTTGTATCTGAGGCAACAAGAAATGCTACAATAAGTCTAAATGGGTGTGTATAGACGAATTGGGGGCCCTAAATTGAAGCACTGGGTTTTAAAAAAACACAGTTTTAATTTAGGACTGATTTATCCCTCGTGTCATGCACACACCCTGCTGACTTACCTGTCCCTTCAGTGGGGAGGGGAGGGCGAGCTGCTGGTGGGTGGAGAGGTCCCTGGGCTGAGTGGAGGAGGGGGGCTGGTGCTTCCCTCCATGGCAGCTGCAGCCCCCCTCCAGGCATCTGCAGGCATTCGGCTCAGGAGGTCCCAGGGGTCACCACAGCTGTGGAGGGAAGCATCAGGCCCCTGCATATCTCAGGCAGGCAAGTAGGCTCAAGGGGGAGAAAAAAGAGAAGATCAGGCTTATCACTTTTCTTGGGCAGAGAGCTTTCCCAGGATGCTGCCAGACTGCCTGCAGGGCTTCCTGCAAAGTTGTGGAGCTGCACAGAGCCTGGTGCTTCGCTCTGCAGCTATAGGGACAACAAACTAAAGCTCCTCAAAGGAGTTTTAGTTTGCTGTGCCCCAAGTCATTTAGGGTGCATTATGCTGCCATATTTCCTACAGTGACTGGAATTAATGTGCAATACATTGCCGAGGCATGCAAACTCCAACACCATTAAAGCAGTGCAAAAGCATTTGGCCCACTTTAAAGTGTCATGCACACATGCCTCTTGTTTTGTCTATACACAGCGAATGAGACTAACCTGAATCTCTTGTGTTTCCTCAAAGTACTTGCTTTAGAAGTTGTAGGTGATGCTTGCATTTGAAAAATTCTCCTATTTCTCATAATAAATTAGATAACTCTGGGTGCATCTACATGTGCAATTAATGTGAAACAATAAACTCCGAAGCAGTTGGCACTGGAGTAAACTGCTCCCAGGCACAACATCTACACATGTGCCTGGGACAGCAGCAATTTGAGCCAGGGCAGAGCAGGCCTCTGGCTGGCTGGGCTGATCAGGCACAAGTTACCTCCATGGTCACCATCTATATGTGCATTTCAATGCAGTAAATTACTCTACCATAAGACAGTACTGTCTCCAACAGTACTAACCTACAGCAGAGTTGATTAGTTTACTGTCCCCTAATACTGTCACCATGTGTACCCCATAATGGTTTACTGTGGAGCTAATTAGTGTACCCTTGCAGTAAAGTGCACATGCAAATGCACTTCGTATGTATCAGACTTTTCTTAAAAGCCAAAGATTCTACCAATTCACAGTTAAATGGAGTCTGTATAAGTGACATCTTTGCTATTATTATATGTAGGAGAGCAAGCTGAGAGGAAATGCAGAACTACAAATCTACTAATCAGTGAAGGAGAAAAACAGTTCCAAAGCAAAATAATTAAACTATTTTATATTTTTAGTAAAAATACAGTTCAGTTTAATTTATTCTATTCCCTTCATTCCCTTTGAAGTATGAAAGATAGAGTGGCCTTGGAAATTAGAGAATGAAACTTTAAAATTACTTTACTTAAACATATTTAAAACTTTTTGTGACCATTTTATTTGCATTATATTTAAAGATTATGCATTGTTAGGTTTAGAATTTAAGATGACTTTCAAACCGAATGTAAATTAGGAACATTTCCTTATGCTTACAGTGGCTGGTGCTATCACATCACATCATGCACATGCATCTCTACTGAAGCAGACTTTTGATTCCATGACTAAGCCTCACAGTACCAATATATTATCAGTTATCTTCATAATATAGGATGAGTCATTTACAGTGCTGTGGGAAATGAACACTTGACTGTATTTTGGCTTATTTTTGTTGTCACTCAGTGCAATCTTTTATTATTTTGTCTGTAGTTGTTAACTATAAAGATATCTGAAAAGAGTTACTAAGATGTCAATAGATTCTTCAGGCAGGATTAATTGTTTCTATGTAAAATGTTACAGTTTAATGCACCTTAGTCCTTATTGCAGTGACCTGGGGTTTTTTTTTTTCTTTTTTGTCTTACAGCAGTGTGACATTAAAGAGTGGTTGGATTTGTTTTCTTATTTATTGTCGCTTTTAGAAAGAAAGCATTGGTCAGGATAAGTTAATAGGCACTCATGGCCTTCATATTTACAGGTATATTCCACACAGACAGAGACTTCTGCATAATCATAAGGGCTAGGGACAGACACAATCTTTACAGGTTAGCCTAACCTGCAAAGAGTGAACTGGTTTGCAAGTGCATAGACATTCAGCACATGTCTGCAGTGGCTCAAGCCAGAAGCCCAGTGGTGCTAGAGCAGCCCTCCCTTCCACAGGGAAACTGATCTGAGAAGGGGAGGTGTGGCCAAACCGGGAGCAATCCCAGAACACAGGACTGTCCGGCCCCAGAGCATAACTCTTCAATATGGGGCTTCCCCAGCTGCCAGGGCTGGAGCTACATACCTGGGGCTCCATGTGGCATGTCTACAGCTCTGCACTCTGCAGGGAAGCAGGGAGCAGGGCTCCCACCATTCCTGGCAGAGTGCAGGGACTGCAGCCAGGCCTGGGGGAGACAGCTGGCTCTATTTCAGGGCTTTCCTCACTTCCAGGGCTGGAGATACAGGTGTGGGGAGCGGAGCCTCAGGCATAGGGCAAGCTCCACTCCCTCTTCTATGCAGTGCTGGCCGGAGCTGCCCCTGCTCTGGGCATGAGTGCCCTGATGTTCCTGCCTGCTGCTAGGCAGCAGGGGCTGCATGCCATGGGGGGAGTGTGTGAGGGTGCCTACTCCCCCCACTCCCAGCCCCACACCCTGCCCAGCTGAGTTCCACACTCCCACTACCCCTCGGGGGTAGGAGGAGGAGGCAGATTTCCCCCCAATGTGGAACAGAGCCTCCCCCTGCCCCCCAACCTCCACTCTGGGGCTGGGCAGCATCGCATGGAGCCCCCCACCTCCCAGCCCCAGAGTGGCCAGGGGGCAGAGAGGAGGAGAAACTCTTTGAGAAGATCATCAAGGAGCACATTTGTGATGAGCCGGCATCAGAAATGATGCTCAGGGGCAATCAGCATGGATTTATTAGGGGGAGATCATGTCAGACCAACCTGATTGCCTTCTACGATCAGGTCACAAAGGCCATGGATGCAGGTGTCGCGGTGGATGTAGTCTTTCTGGACTTCAGCAAGGCCTTTGACACCGTCTCTCACCCCATCCTAGTTAAAAAACTAGGCGACTGTGGCATAGATGCCTACACAGTCAGATGGATTGCAGATTGGCTGAGGGGTCGCACTCAGAGGGTGGTGGTGGATGGGTCATACTCGACCTGGGGGGAGGTGGGTAGCGGAGTCCCCCAGGGCTCGGTCCTGGGGCCTGCGCTGTTCAATTTCTTCATCAGCGATCTGGATGATGGGGTGGAAAGTAACCTGTTTAAATTCGCTGATGACACCAAAATTTGGGGGGAGGTGAGCACGCTAGCAGGGAGGGAGAGATTGCAGAGGGATCTGGATAGGTTACAGGGGTGGGCTAACAGGAACAGGATGCGTTTTAACACGGACAAGTGCAGGGTGCTGCACTTGGGCAGTAGGAACCAGCAGCACACTTACACAATGGGGAACTCCCTACTTGAGAGCACGGAGGCAGAAAGAGATCTTGGAGTCATTATTGACTCCAAGATGAACATGGGCCGACAATGCGAGGTCATGGTTGGCAGGGCTAACCGGACCTTGTCGTGCATCCACAGGTGCATCTCGAGTAGAGCCAAGGAGGTGATCCTCCCCCTCTACGCGACGCTGGTCAGGCCACAGCTGGAGTATTGTGTCCAGTTCTGTGCGCCCCATTTCAAGAGGGATGTGGACAACATGGAGAGGGTCCAGAGGAGGGCCACCCGCATGATCCGGGGACAACAGGGCAGACCCTACAGTGAGAGACTGCGGGACCTGAACCTATTCAGCCTCCACAAGAGAAGGCTGAGGGGGGACCTGGTGACCGTCTATAAACTCACTAGGGGGGACCAGAAGGGTTTGGGGGAGACGCTGTTTCCCCTAGCGCCCGCTGGCATAACAAGGAGTAATGGGCACAAGTTGATGGAGAGGAGGTATAGATTGGACATCCGCAAAAACTACTTCACAGTTAGGGCGGCTAGGAGCTGGAACCAACTTCCAAGGGAA
This sequence comes from Gavialis gangeticus, assembly GCF_001723915.1. Classification (NCBI taxonomy): domain Eukaryota; kingdom Metazoa; phylum Chordata; order Crocodylia; family Gavialidae; genus Gavialis; species Gavialis gangeticus. The sequence goes on from NW_017729032.1 coordinate 243,548,262, forward strand.
GTGGTGCTGGCCCCTACCCTGGGGGTCTTTAAGAAGAGGCTGGATGCCTACCTGGCTGGACTCATTTGAGTCCCGTTTCTTGTTTTGGGGTTTTGTTGTTCTCCCGCCCTGGTGGGGGGTCGGGCTAGAAGATCTACTAGGTCCCTTCCGACCCTAAATCTATGAAACTATGAAACTATATGAAACTATGAGAAGGAAGAGTCCCTATGCAGCTGCTCACAGAATCCCCCTACCTACCCCAGAAGGAGGAGGGGGAAGAGTCTCCCCCTCAGCATGAAACAGAGCTCCCCTCCCCACCCTGCAGAACAACCAACCCAGCATTACCCCATGCTGGACATGTGTCCAGTTCTGTGCGCCCCATTTCAAGAGGGGTGTGGACAACATGGAGAGGGTCCAGAGGAGGGCCACCCGCATGATCCGGGGACAACAGGGCAGACCCTACAGTGAGAGACTGCGGGACCTGAACCTATTCAGCCTCCACAAGAGAAGGCTGAGGGGGGACCTGGTGACCGTCTATAAACTCACTAGGGGGGACCAGAAGGGTTTGGGGGAGACGCTGTTTCCCCTAGCGCCCGCTGGCATAACAAGGAGTAATGGGCACAAGTTGATGGAGAGGAGGTATAGATTGGACATCCGCAAAAACTACTTCACAGTTAGGGCGGCTAGGAGCTGGAACCAACTTCCAAGGGAAGTGGTGCTGGCCCCTACCCTGGGGGTCTTTAAGAAGAGGCTGGATGCCTACCTGGCTGGACTCATTTGAGTCCCGTTTTTTGTTTTGGGGTTTTGTTGTTCTCCCGCCCTGGTGGGGGGTCGGGCTAGAAGATCTACTAGGTCCCTTCCGACCCTAAATCTATGAAACTATGAAACTATATGAAACTATGAGAAGGAAGAGTCCCTATGCAGCTGCTCACAGAATCCCCCTACCTACCCCAGAAGGAGGAGGGGGAAGAGTCTCCCCCTCAGCATGAAACAGAGCTCCCCTCCCCACCCTGCAGGACAACCAACCCAGCATTACCCCATGAAGGTGAAGGGGGCAGGGAGAAGGGTTAATTCCTCCCTCCGTCCTTTCCCTGCAGCCTGGGTCTGGCAGCTCCAGGGGCCACCACTGCACCCCCCTCCCTTCTGCTCCCTGGCAGACAACAGACCCCATCTGTGGTGGGGAAGGAGGGAAGAATTAACCCCCTCACTGCCCACTGTGCCTTTACGGGGCCATGTCTACCGGTGTCTCTGTTAGGGCCAGTCCCTGCTCTGGCTAGAGAGCAGAGGGGAAGAGCCAGCCCTGCTGTGGAGCAGAGAGCCCCACCTAGCTCAGAGAGCATGCCAGGATGCTGGGGGTGTCTGGTTTATCTTAAACCAGCAAGGGGTCTGGACAGACATTGCATAAACTGGTTTGAGCCAAATCGGTTAAATCTGATAAACCTAACCTGGTTGAATGTAGTATCTCAAACTGGTTTTGGCCATTTTGAAACTGTTACATGTGCACTGTCTGTTCTGTTACAGATTTAAACCAGTTTCTGATCACTTAAATTGGTTTATGTGTAACGTCTGTCCCTAGCCAAGAGTTGAGGCCTCTGAAGGAAGTAAGACTAGACTAGATGTGTGAGAGAGTTTTTACTCTGTTACTTCAAAACCCACAACCCTAAGGAACTTAGGAATGTTAATCAGTTTGGAAAAAATTCTCTTGAAGACTTTCTTCCAGTCAAATGAGGTATCTGTCTCCTCTCCTACTAACTGCAGAAAAGAAGACTGCCAGATGGAGAACACAGAGAAGACTTGTGGCTTGACGGGAACAATCGGGTACTTTGTATTGCAAACTATGTCTCAGAATCAGCATGCTGGAAAGATTTGAAGAAATGTTATCAAGCTGTCTTGTACTCTCATCTAGTAGTGGGTTTCACCCTGAGTTTTTTTTATAGTTTTGAAGGTTTGGGAGGGTGCTCTGCTTTTTTCTAGATCCCCAAGAATTACTTTTCATTTCTAAAGCAGGTAACATTTTTTTCTCTTGGAATTGCTAGTTTCTGTAGAGAAATGAGGGAGTGCTTTTACTTTTCTGCACCCACACGCTTTTCTCCATTGCCATTTGTTTTTCAAGTACTCTATCTTCTTCACTGCTAATAGGATTGAGGTAAGGGACTCAGGCCCATCCTGATCCGCTGAATGCTGATTCTGGGCCCTGCTCAACTAGCCAAGTTAGACCCCCTTAACCTTCAGTACAATATTCCCTGGTGACTTCCTACCTCAACCTGCCAAAAACCATAGTTCTCAGTCCCTTCCCAGGATTTAATCTTTTCCCATCCCTAACAGTTGCTTACTGTTACCTCTTCCTCCTGGGAGCCATGGTCTACAAGCATGCAATGTTTCTCTCTGAGCTTCCCATCCTGAGCTGCCTCTCCTTCCACAGCTCACAGTCCTTATAGTGTCTGAGCAGGTAGAAGCTATCTAGCTGACTCTGAAAGTGACTTTTATTTGAGTTACACTTGAGGTCCTATTTCTTTCTTACTGGGTAGGCTTTGCAAGCCTCATCACTACACTACAAACAGAAAAAAGACATGGGTAGCTATAAAGAGCCTAAAATTCTTGGAATTATGTAAAGTTAAAAAAAATGGTCGACCTAATTAAACAAAACTGTAGGCACTTAAAAAAAAAAGGTATTTCTGAGTGAGACTACATTTTAAGCCTGATCAGACTGCAACAAACAATGAGTTTCAAAGGAGCAATTGAAATCAAGTAAATATATGTATATATATTCCCTGTTTCTTTCTTACGTTTTCTTTGCTTTACTTCCATACAACTGTGACCTTCGGTTGTGTATAGGAATGATGTGTAATACTTATTTCACAGTATAAGTAATGTACCTTATAGCCTTTTGACAAGCCAAACAAACAAACAGCCTACCAGATGTAATGTTGATTACCACTTTCCCCAGTGTCAGCCAGAGGAAAGCATAGTCTTTCTGTCAACTCTGTGAAATCCCTCTCTGCATGAACTGCAGTGCACAATGAGTTGTAATGCAAATTTCTTACAAAGCTCACAAATTCCTCCCTGCAGGGATTTACACTGTCAGTAGTCTCCCACATACAACATAATTGAAAGGCAGCCTCAGTCAAAATTTCCTCCTAATTATATTATATTATTGTTTATGTTTTATATAGAACCATGATTCTTGAGTATGAACTCTGTTAGTGCTTTATGTATATACCTGTTTTTAGAGAAGCAGAAAGAAAACTCAAGTTATTTTTCCCCACCAAGACTAAACACACTTTGTTACAAAATTACTGCTTAATCACCAGCTTTCAAAACAGTAGGTTCTTTGCTCTAGCATACTGGGATTCTAACATAGTCCAAGACAACGTAGCGCAAGGGGAAGATAATGGAACATTTTTTGTCATTGCAATGTGAATCAAAATAAGAAAAATACTATACTTACCTGACTCCAACCCTCCGCCCCCCCACAAAAAAAAAATTAGATTTGTGACATGAAAAATGTAGAATTGTATTATAATTTATAGAATATAATTTTTGGAAGCTTGTCTTAAGATTGTCCTTACCACTACTGCACTGGAGCAAGCAAATGCAGGTAGGAGGTGGTGGTGGAGAAGGTGAAGTGAAGTCAAGTGGCCTGACATCTGCCCCTTGCCACCTATTCACATTACCATTTACTCTCCCTGCTGCCCTGTGCCTACCCCTGCTGTGGTGCCTGTAGCCCCTAGCATCTGCCTGCACTTCCACTTCCCCTCCCTGCTGCCTGTGGCCCCTGGTGCCTACTCCCCTACTTGCCCTGCCTACAACTTGCTCTCCCTCCAGCTGACTCCCCCATGTCTGCCCCCTTTGTTGCATCCACACGTGCTTGGATGTGTGGTTCCCCAGGAACAAGTAGCAGCAGTGCACCTTGTGTCGCTGCCAGTTGTTCCTGGGGAACACTTGTGCCACGTGCCCTCTGGTGCATGGCAGATTGCCCTGGGTGGAGTAGGGGAGGCTGGGACCAGCAGCCTTACCTGGGGGCCTCCTGGGGCTCCAGTCCCGGTCCTACTGTGCAGAGCCTGACCAGCAGTTGGAGTGCAGCTCTGGCTGGCCAGGCTCTGGTTTTGAGTGATGCTCACTGCCCCCATGTGTGTTGCTCTGCTTTTTTTTTTCCTGTGAGATTTTTTTAACCCCATGGATATCCAGGGGTCAACCCCTCATGCTGTTCCCTTGCAGCATGGAGAAGAGCTGGATGTGTGGTATGTGATGCTGCAGACACATCTGCGGTGCCACATACCACATGGCTCTGGTCATCTGGACACAACATCTGATACCATCCCCTGGCACCTGTCTAGCCCTCCCCTTGCTCCCCAATGCCTGCATGCCTCAATAACTCCCACCCCCTGCTGCTGCCAGTTCTCTTCCTGTTGTATCTCTGGTGCCAGTGTATAGCACAGAGTATAGACCACATGCTGCCTTCGGTCTCTGCCCAGCCATGCAGCAGTGGTTTCAGTAACAGCATTTCTGGCCCAAGGCCCAGAACCAGGGCCAGAGGTGCTGCTGCTATTGCAGCAGAGGCAGAAGGCAGCGTATGCTCCATGTTCTGTGCCCAGAGCTGCAATTGGAAGAAAAGTGGCAGTAGTGGGTGGTGGTGGTAGGGAACAGAGGCAGAAGTGGGGCAGGTAGAGGCAGAATAACAGCTGTAGCTCAATGTCTACCCACGAGCTCAAATCTAAGACGGGTCCTTCTTCCCATGTTGCATGGAGAAAAAGACCCGATCTTGGATTGAAGTAAGTATGAGTATTAATCCATTAATTCAGATGAAGCAGAACTATACACAGAAATGCAACATGGACTGAACAACAAAATGAAATACTAAACAGTTACCTAAATATTAATTATATTTTAATGAAAATGTTAAATCTGTCTCCACAAATAGGAAAGTGGCATGGTTGTTTTGTAAACTTTGCACAGCAGTGTGTTAGGTGGACTTGGCCTTGGGAGACTTAGGTCGTTTGTAATGGTAAAATACATTCAGGATTTTACTGTCCATACCAGATCCTTCCAGGCAAATGGATCCAGTTTTGACACTAACATTAACACTGATACAAATCTAGCCATGATGGGTTTGTGAGTGATGGCTTGTGAGCTGTCTTCTGACTACAGGGTAGTTGGAAGTTTTACCATTGACTTTCCAATCTGGAAAGCACTGACTTCTTAATTCAGCTAAATGCTGGGTCATAAATCTAGGAACAAAAAAAATCTCATGCTTAAAGAATGTTTGCAAAGCAATGATTGTTCAGGATGTGCAGGTAAATGAAGACAGATATTGGGATAAAGTTAAACGTTTTGATAAAATTGAATCTTTAACTTAATGTGCTAGGTATTTAACAGTGTCCAGTGTGATGTTTTCCGATGAAGTGATCCTGAGTTCATGTAATTTGTATTCTCTACATTATCTATATGCACTTGCATTTATATGTGCTGGGAATGAGGTTTTATTGGTGTATCACCCATTAGACCGTATTGCACTTTTTTTTTGGTGCAGGAGGAGCCCAATCCTGGGCTGCCCCTGCATTGACAAGAACCATATTCTTGCAGCTGCTGTGATGATCTCTCTGGGGTGCATGAAACCCCGAAGTCAAGAAGATCACTTCTACAGCAATCTCCCTGACCTGGACATATGTGAAATCCCTGGGGCAGGGAGATCACTACAGCGGTGATCTCCCTTTCCTGGGGGTTTCACATATCCCCAGAAGGGGAGATCACCATAGTTGCAATCTCTTTGCCCCAGAGGTTTCACGCACCTCTGGATCTGGATGATTGTAGCTATGCCCTGCAGCTGCTGGGACCTAGCTGGATACCAAGACTGGGAGACATGCTTTGTGGATCCAGTGTCTGCAGTTGAGAAACTCTGGGTCCTGGCAGCTGTGGGGTGTTCCTACCCTGCTCTGTCCCAATGTAGCAGCTTGCGGGACAGTTCCCAGCCAGACCCTGGCTGAGCAAAGGGGCATGGGTCTTGCCAGCAGCTGCCCTGCTTGGGATCTCAGCCCCCACCTACCCACCATTGCTAGCTGTATCTGAAATTGTGCCTTGGCCTTCCTAATTTTTTCTCTGTGTGCCCATGCTATACTCTTATAGGGTGCCTATACATGGGCAAGGAAGTTGCTCCGATGCACTGTAATTCCAGAGTGTCAGTCGAGACTCAATTAATTGAGTCTACTGGAGATCTCTAGCAGCCTCCTGCATTTTGTGCATCAGCATCCCCACACTTCAAAATGGCAGTGAGGGGATTTTATCTACAGCTTATCAAATAGTTCCCCCCCCCCCCCCGGTTTATGAGTAGCAGTTGATAACAGCTTCCTCCTTAGTTAGCCTGTCTACCTTCTGTACCAAAAAGTTATCCCCAACACACTCTAAGAATTTGCTTTTACCTGTACCCAAAAGCTTTCAACAGGCTTACCTTCTGCTTTGTACTATGCATTAGGACACATGTACGTCTCCTTTTATGTAGAAAAACCACATGCACTTCCTCTTTTTTCCCCCTGTTTATCTTTCTTGAACAAACTATAAAGGTGGTACTTGCCTTTTCCAAATTAAGC
>NW_017729032.1:243559824-243563308 GCF_001723915.1 Gavialis gangeticus
ACATGCACTTCCTCTTTTTTCCCCCTGTTTATCTTTCTTGAACAAACTATAAAGGTGGTACTTGCCTTTTCCATCCACAGGCTGGATGAGCAATGCTGGGTCAACCTGTAGGCCTGATCTTGTCCACAGGCCCCATGCAGCTGCGTGGGAATGGTCCTCTTAGTGTCCAATCCTGCATAGCTGCATCAGGCCCTCACTAGGTCTTTTCTGTACAGTAAACATTGTAATTCCTTTATTGCATTACCACCTCCCAGTCTTTCTGTTTGTTCCTCATGTTTGTCGCATTAACATATAAACATTACAGGTATCCAACTGATTGTCCTATCTTTTTCCTGAAAACATTGTTTGGGCTTCCACTATAGCTTCCCCTTACTAAGTTTTAATTCAGGCTGCCTGGGTCCTTACTTATGTCTGGGCTTTTGTCTCCATCCCCAAGTGCAACAAGGAATCAAACCAAGGGATATTGCTCTTTTCACCAGGTCATGAAACCTGTATTCAAAGACACTCTTTCCTTTCTGCATAAGGTGGGCCTTATATCCTCCTAGTAGTCCATCTTCTTGGAACACCACCTTATGGTCAGAAAAGCCAAAGACCTGCGGTAACAGTATCTTCTCAGCAATGTGTTAATATCCAGAACATGTCCGCTTCTAGCTGGGACTGTACCTTTGACTGGAAGGAACAATGAGAACTTTACATGATCCCCTGTCCCTTTTACCCCTGTGCCCAAATACAGGTAGTCAATTTTGGTCTGTTCACGGTCTCCACTGGTAATAACATTAGTGCTTATATGGATGAGCAGCACTGGATAGTAGTCAGAGGGTGAGGTGACTCTTCACAACGTTTCTATGATATCTCAGAGGTAGACTTCTGTCAGCAGCATATCTCCCAAGACAACAGATTAGGCTGGCAGATAGATGTCTCCATGCCCTGCAGCTACCCATTGCTTCTTCTTAGCCATATTGACTATCTCTCAATACAAGGGTTATGTCTGCCAGTTGGAGGGGGGGCATTACTACTGATTTTAAAGTGGCCGTGGAGTCCAATCCATGCTCTGAAAGTTTTTTCACAGATATGATAAATGGTGCCCTGGGACAGTAGGGGGTGCAACTGTTGGCCATGGTATTGTGCGCTTTCCTTCCTTTTCTGCTGTTTCGCAGCTTCCTGAGCATGATGGTTCTCTCCAAAGTGGTTTGTAGCTTGATGTATGGTGCAGCGCTATTGAGACCTGTTACCAGCCAGCCTGTTCCAATTTGTAGGGTTGATGCCACCATTCTTAAGGTATGTTTTCAGAGTGTCCTTCTAGTGCTTCCTCTGGCCTCCACAGGTCCTCTTACCCTGACTAAATTGAGTGAAGAGGACTTGCTCAGGAAATGAGTGTCAGCCATCTGCACACAGTGGGTAGCCCAGCAGAGTTGATGTTTCATGAACTTTGCCTCAGTGCTGGCTATGATAGCTGCAGGGATGTTGCTGGCATTGATGCAACGGTCTTCCTATTTAATGCAAAGGATCTTCCTGAGGCAACCCTGATAGAACCATTCAGGAGCTTAAGATGGGCTTCAGTATATCACCCATGTCTCACACATGTAGAGTAGTATGGGATAACCACTACAGTGTCGACCAGGATCTTAGTTTCCATAAGCAGGTCTCGGTCAGCAAAAACACAGTGAAGCAGCTTTCCAAAGCATATGCTGGCATGCTTGGCAGCAGTGGTCTTGATCCTTCTCCCTCTACAAGTGCATGGCTTAGTCTGTCCTGCCACTGGCGTATGTTCTCTTGCTATCCTGTCTTCTGTGTTTTTCAGTGCCCTCTCTGCATGTCCCTGTTCCTTGATGCTGGAGGTTTTTTTGTGCATCAAATTAATGAAGCCTTATATTTGCAGATGCTTTTGAGTCTATGCACCTCCTCCCGCAGCTCTCTTATCTGATTCCTGAGAAAATCCACCAGGAGAGACCTCTCAAGCACTCCCCAACCTGGCTGTCCCTCATGGGGTCATGAAGACCACAGTTTCTGTAAAGCCACACCAGACCTGGGTGGAATCCTTAGTGACCAGTGGTTGAGGCTGGAGAGAGACCACTTGGATACAGGCAGACAAAGAACTGGCAGTTGCAGTGGTTTTGTCATTTTGACATTTTCCAGCCATCTGGTTGATTCTCCTGCCAATTCCTTTCTTTTCTACTGCTACTTCCTGAAAACAAATCCCTCTTCCTTCTTTACCTGTTTCCTTTCTGCAACCTTAGAGTGAGGGAAGTATAAGAAAGTCTTAGAGTGAAGGAAGTCTTAGAATAAAGGAAGGGTAAGAAAGTAAGTGTTTGGGGAAAATCCCCAGCAAACTCCTCAGTCAAACCCTATTTGCTGGCCTATTCACTGGTTCTGTCACTGACTCCTGTGTTCTGGCAGGTTGAACTGTCCTGCTTAGGCAGGCCATACCTCCTTCTCACACTACAGTCAGGAGCTGGACTTGGCAGCTGAGAGCTACTTTCTTCTCACTCCTCCAAACAACCCTGAAAAATAGCTTCCAAACTGAAACTGAACCCAAGCCAGGCAGGCCTGCATGCTCACCAGCACTCACAAACCTCTTTCTCAGGCAACCACAGATCCCTGCTCCTGTCCCAAGCAGGGATCCTAATCAGACTCCCCTGTTTTCTGACCTGTTTACTCGTCCTGTGTCACCGGCTACTATACATATGGATACCATATATAATGTACTGCTCTGCTCAAATTTCTTTGTTCCCCTTCGCAAAAGAAGATTAGTTGGTCTGTAGATTGCATCACTTCACTTCTAAATATAACATATTCATTATCATACTTTCACCCCCCCCGATGATAATTCAGATGTTGAGCAATGAAGCATGCAGTACACTAATGTTGGGTGATAAAAAAGAGTAAAATTGTATTGCAGTTATAGATTAGTGCTGTAACATATTTTTAATGTAATTACATTTCCAATTATTAATCTGGTATAACGAACTTCAGTGAAAAGCAAAAAAGTTTATGGATCAAGCAGGAATGTATGATTTAGAAGTTGACTTTACACGTAGGGGTGTGTGAAATGAGCTGTATTCAATTCGAATTTGGATTCGGCCTGAATCAGGACAGTGATTTGATTTGTTGATTTGGATCACTGTCCCTGATTCAATTCAGATTAATCCAAATCTGAAGATTCTATGCTGATTCAGAGAATCAATGATTTGACCATAGACACAGCTTTAAATGTTTTTTCTACATACCTCAAAGTACCAGGTGTGGCTTGTGAATGCTGCAATACTGGGTCAGAGGGAGCATCCCACAGGATCATGGCCCCCCTCCCCCATGTGCTTGGTGGCAAAACCAGAAGTGGACCAGAAGTACTTCCAGGTCCACTGCTGAGCATGCTGACCCCCCTCCCCCACACCCTCCTGGCTCAGCGATTGGCCATGGGGGGACCCCCCCAGACCCAGGAGGCACCAGTTGCCAAGCTGGAGAGTGCAGTGGCGGGGGGGGGGGG
>NW_017729032.1:243563682-243564255 GCF_001723915.1 Gavialis gangeticus
GGGGGGGGGGGGGCCTGCACACTCCCCAGTGGACTGGAAGTACTTCTGATCCACTTCCGGGTCTTCTGCCAAGCACACTGGGGGATGCTCTATCTGCCCCAGCATTTCAGCATTGATAAGGTGCCTGGTACCTTTGAGGTATGAAGAAAAAACATTTAAAGCTGTTTCTATGTTTGAATCACCAAATCTTTCCGAATCTCTCCTAAAAAAATTAGGAAGGCTAAGACACACTTTGAGATGCAGCTGGCAAGGGACAAAAAAGGCAATAGAAAGAGATCCTATAATTTTATGTTGAAAGAGTAAGGAAGGCCAAAGATATCACAGGTCCCTTACAGAAAGCAGTAGGCAATCTAGTTACAGATGATGTGAAAAAGGCTGAAGTATATGTTGCCTTTTTTCCTTCAGTTTTCACAGATATAAGATATTGAGTGTAGTTTGTAGCAAATACAGGGAAAGAAATGAACAACCTTCATCAAGCATGCCAATTGATCCTGTCTGGCCTGCAAGCAGGGCAGGTAGCAACTCCAGATCTGGCCTCTACTGGCATCATGGGGGATGCTGCATGAAAGCAGC
>NW_017729032.1:243564277-243574146 GCF_001723915.1 Gavialis gangeticus
CCTGCCTAGCTCAGTGCAGCAGCCTCTGAGTGAACTGTGCTTGGGCTCCTGGATCCCCACTCGGGCTGAGCCAGTGGCATCCTGCCCGCCTGTGGCTTGAGCAATTAAGAGCCGCCCTGGGTGCTTTGAAGCAGGCTTTTTGACCCTGTGCCTAGAGGCAAGAGGTGGGGGATAGGTGTGTTAGGAGTGCAGGTGTCTGATGAGGGGTGTGTGAGGGTGCAGACTGAGGCAGGGCCTTCCTGTGATTTGTGGGGTGACTAGGTGGTGGCAGGGCCTTGCTGGTGGTGAGGGCATCTTCCTTTGGCTGAATATCTTGCTTGCTGGTTTTGGTTCCCTTGAGAGAGAACATTTATTTTGAACAATTGTGCAATCACTTCTATCACTACTTAAAAAATTATAAATTATGACAAAAAGTTTTTTGAAATAAAATTAAAATATTTTAAAGTAGATGTCCCTAGTAGTAGTATTTTATAGTAGATGTTTGATTTTAGCATATGATTTGTTTTATCTATAATTTATTAAAACTATATCTTCACTCTTCATTATATGTGTGCAGTCCTCAACAGCTCAGCAAAATTCATTAAGCGGCCCTTCAGCCAAAATAACTGCCCACTCCTAGCCTAGAGAAATGACAGAATGGGTTAGGGATTACTTAGGCCCCATCTATATGTTACATACAGCATGATAAACACCATAGTTAATCATGCTTTAAGTGGTCACCTGGCCATGCAAAATATGTGTAATAGGTTTATAGCTGCTTCCTATTACACTATTAATTCAATAAGAGACCAGGGGACCCTGTGGCTCAGAGCCCCATCAACTGATCAGAGGTCTCAGCTGCAGCAGGGGAAGGGGGAAGGGGACATGTGCATCCCCAAGCCTGATTGCTCTCATTGACAAGACTCTCAGCTGTGAGGGTGCATGGGCACCCCTGAACCTGGGAGCCACATCAGCTCAGCAGGCTCTCAGCAGTGGGCTTGCTTCTTGCCAGTGTAGGGGGAGCCCAGGATGGGCTTCCCCGTGCACTGATAGTAATGTGTAATGGGATGATTCATGATCCCAGAATCATGCCTCCAGACTTACATAAGTGGCATGGCAAGAAGTGTGATTATATGGATTGCATGTTAGATCCCATTGTGCCTTTACCTATGTGTACAGGGGCTAGATGCTAAGAGAAGCTTCACCCTTAGAGAAGCTAGATGCTTTCAGTTAAAAAGGGCTGGATGAGATGCAATCTAGGGTACTGAAGGAATGGACTGAGGTAATTTCAGAGGCATTAACTATCCTCTTTGAGAACTTGTGGCAGTCAGGGCAACCCCCAGTTTCTGGAAAAGAGCAAATATAGTTCTCATCTTCAAGAAAGGGAAGAGCAGATATCTGAGAAACTACAAACCAGTAAGCCTGACCTCAGTGTCTGGAAATAAATGGAGCTGCTCCTCAATAAATCCATTGTGAAGCACCTAGAAGAGAACAAGATGATCAAAAACAGACAGCACAGATTCACCAAGAGCAAGTCATGCCTGACCAAATTGCTTTCCTTATATAATAAGGTGACAAGCTGTGTGGGTGGGAGAGAGCAGTGGATATAATATACCTGGATTTACCCAAAGAACCTTATTGTGATGTTAGCAAGGCTTTGATTTTGTCTCTCTCAACATTCTCATTAACAAGCTAAGGAAATACAGACTAGATGAAAGTCCTCTTAGGTGAATGCATAACTGTTTTGATCCTCCTACTCTATGAATAGTTTTCAATGGCTCAATGTCTCATTGGGACCACATATCCAGCAGGGTTCCCTAGGAGTCTGTCCTGGGTCAGGTATTGTTTAACATCTTCATTCATGGTTTGGATGATAAGATTGAGTGCAAACTTAGCAATTTTGGGTATGACACTAGGTTGAGTGGAGTTGCAGGCTCTCGGGAGGGCAGAGCTAGGATCCAGAATGACCTGGAGAGACTGGGGAAAAAAAGTCTGCAATCAGTCAAACTTAGTATGGATGAGTAAAGTCCTGTACTTGGGGTGGAATAACTCAATGCAGAAATATAGACTGGAAATAACTGGTTAGGCTGCAGTACTGCAGAGAAGGACCTGGGAGTTACAGTAGAGTAGACCTTTAGATGAATGTGAGTCAACAGTGTGTTCTTGTTGCTAAAAAGCCAAGAGCATAATGGGTTGTATCAACAGATGTGTTGCTTGCAAATCAGGAAAAGTGGTTGTCCCACCCTACTGAGCAGTGGTGAGTCCTCACCTGAGGTACTATGCCCAGTTGTGTTCATGATTTGGATTATGGGATCATGTATATGCTTCTCAGTTTTGCATATGACATCATGGTGGGTGGAGCTGCACACTCTGGAGAACATCACTAGGAACAAGAATGACTTGAATAAACTGGAGAAATGGTCCGCAATCAATTAGATGAGATTGAACAAGCACAAGTGTAAAGTCCTATGCTTGGGGTGGAATACAAATAGAGAATGGGGAATGCCTGGCTAGGCTGCAGTACTAAAGAGAAGGACATGGGGGTTACAGTAAAGCACAAGCTGAATATGAGCTAACAGTATGTTCTTGTTGCAAAAAAAAAAAGCCAACAGTATACTGGGTTGTATCAACAGTCATATTACTTGCAAATCAAGAGAGGTGATTCTTCCATTCAGTTAACCCTCGTAAGTGCTATCAGTTAACCCTAGTAAGTGCTATGTTTGCTTTTGGGCTCCATACTTCAAGAATGACATGGGCAGTTTGGAAAGAGTTCAGCATGGAGAAACCAAAATGATTAGGGACTTGGGAGGTAAGACTTATGAGGAAAGGCTGAAAATCTGTGGTTATTTGATCTGGAGATGAGATGACTGACGACAGGTTTGATAACATTCTTCAAATACCTGAAGAATGAACACAGAGGATAGATATAGGATTTCCCATAGTGGACAGGACTTGAAGCAATGGTCTCAAGCTGCAGCAGGGGAAATTTAGTTTGGGGATTAGGAGGAACTTTCTGATTATGAGGGTGCTCAAAATTTGGAAAAGACTATCACAGGAGCTGTGGAATCTTTATCCTTGGAAGTTTTAAAAAGCAAGTTATGCAGACACTTGCATGGGATGTTTTATGTGGTTTAGTGAGACATAATCCTGCCTTGAATAGGGGATTGGACTTGATAACCTTGTGAGATCCCTTTCAGTACTACTTTCTAGGGCTGTGCGAAACTTCAGTAGCCGATTTGATTCAGAGATTTGGCCCTAATCGGTGGCTGAATATCTAAATCTGAATTGAATCGGGAGACCAATTAAAAGCTCTCAAGCAAATCAAAAGCCTCCAAATTGATTTTAAAAATATTTGGCCCAATTCAGAGATTCATCCATAGACTAAACAGGCAGCAGTCCTCAAGGACGCTGGACACAGTTGCCTCCAGCTGGTAAGTCTGTTGTAGTGGGTGGAGGGGGGAGGAAAGGGGTGTGGGGTGGAGGTACATCAACGCCCCCACAGTGAGAGAGGGATTGGGACTGGGGCTGGGACAAGCTGCCGAGCCAGAGTGGAAGGGGAGGGCGTGGGAGTCAGGGTGGGGGGCAGGCACCACTGTGCACCACCATGCACTGCTGGTCTGGGAGGGCATGGGAGCAGCTATGTGCTCCTGGATCTGCACAGAGTGGGCTGGACTGGGCTGCACTCTGGGAGGCTAGCCTCAGCCTCCCACTGCCAGACTGCATTCCATGGGGTGGGTGGAGCTAGGGCTGTGCTCTGGGCAGCTAGCCCCAACTGCAGCCCAGAACACAGCCCTGGCTCCACCCACCCTGCAAAGCGCAGTGGAGTGGGGGCTATGGAGTGGCTGCAGCCACCCTAAAATTTTCTACATCCCTTGCCTTTGGGCCAGGCCTGATCTGGATGCACACTCCCACCACCATACCCTCCCACTGCTTGCTCAGCTGGGGCATGGCAGGGTGAAGCCACGGCTTGTCTGGGAGGCACGGGGAGACTGGGAGAGCAGTGGCCCCACTCCCAGTGCCTTCTGCCACCCATCCCATCCAGAGTGAAGCCCTACCCCGTCCAACTCGTGCAGATCTGGGGGCTCATGACCACTCCCATACCCTCCTGAACCAGCAGCACATGGCAGTGGGAGCTTCCTTCCCCGAGTCCCATGCCTAGGGCTGTCCTGGGGGTGGTGAATCAGGGCAATCAACCTGTACTGCATGGACAGTCCTGTACTGGCCCCTCTATGACCACCATGCACTGCCGCTACAAAGCGCCAGCAGCTCTACCACTACTGTGTGCTGCCGACTCCAGACACTTGCCACCACCCCCCCTCACTCCTCCGGCTCCAGCCACCCACCCCCCCAGGCTCCACACACCCCTACGGACAGCTCTGCCCACACTCCCCCACCCCAGCTGGGCAGGTTGTCCCAGCCCCAATTCCTCCCTTGTTTTGGGGGCATAGATCTGCCCCCCATGCCACTTCCCTCCCCCTCCCATCCACCACAGCAGACTTACCAGCTGGAGGCAGCCAGCTGTGTCCAGTATGGTGAGGACTGCTGCCACTTTAGTGTATGGCCAAATCTCTGAAGTGGTGCTGCATCTTTGGATCCAATTTGGCGGAATTGGATTGGGACAGTGCTTTGAATCACCAAACTGAATCACTGTCCCTTGAATTGGCCAAATCTGAATCCAAAGCAAATCCTTACCACTTCACACAGGCCTACTACTTTCCTTTGATCATATGATCCTATGGAATTTGTAACATTTGTATCAAATAAGTGTATTTTTGTTCATGCATCTTCCTGGCAAGAGTAGTCAGGGGATAGGCAGATATTTCCATTTTGTTTTGATATAATCATCAGATACACTAATCATTGTATTGTTATCAATTATATTAAAAGTGTCATGTTCCTTTCACTGATGGCATATCACCCCAAGTATTAATATCAGAGTAATGTGTTCCCTGACATGTGGATAATGGGATGGTCAAGTACTAGTGCTACAATATCTGTTTTAATATTGAAAAATAGAGTTAGGATAGATTTAATATAGATATTTACCTTTTCCTCCCCTCCCCCCTAAAGAAAGCTACAGAACAGATCATGTAATCCATTTCACTAATCAAGTAGATTATTTAGTGGCCTTCACTGGCTAGTATTTGCTCTGTCTCTTTCACTCTCATTGCTTTACAACTTTCTGGTACAAGAATTTTTTAAAAAAAATAAAAGCACAAACTTTTAGAAGGATGCAAATGTACATAACTTTCTCTAATTACTGTCCTTCCAAAAAATTGCATATAGTAGAAAGAACTCAGTAATGACAAGTATGTAGGTGTTCATATTTAACAAAACCATATTTGCTTCTCTATTCACTAGTTAACCATCAGGAAGAAGGTGCTGCTGTGAGAGGCTTGTCTAAGTTGAATCAAACATTAATGGGTTACAATAGTGTTTTGCCAGCTATTCTCCACCAGAAAATGTTCATTGCCAGTTCAAAGCTTGGGTGCAGCAAGTGGACTGGGACCCCAACAAAAAATTTTGTTACAAGAAAGTCAACTATTTTCTACTCTGTCAAACAATTGGTTATGTTTACATGGCCCTCTAGGGCAGGGCTGTTCAAGTGGCATCCTGAAGACTGTATTCAACCCCCAAAGTGCTAACCTGTGACCCCTGGGTCCAAGTGCTGCTCTCCCCATCATTCTCCTGCTATTGTAAGCAGGGGCTCTGGGTTCCTTCTATCTCCACAAACTTTTGCTTCCTGATGCTGCCTGTGGAGCAGCCTGGAAGAGTGCACAGGGCAGAGGAAATTCGTGGTTGGGGGGTTGGGGGTCTCATGGGGATGCCAGCACAGTGCAGTGGAGTACTAAATGGGTGTGTCTACACATGCACCCTTAAGGTTGCATAAAGCAAATAACACATCAGTCACAATATTTAAGATGTATTAAGGATGGATCTACACATGCCCACCCTTAATGCACCTTAAATATGGTGACTTAGGGCAATCTGGCACTAAATTTGATATCTGCATAAAGCGGGTATCAAATTCAGGCATGAGTAGTTTAGGTGCTGTACACCACATGTAGACATGGTATAGCATCTTAACACTATGCCAGCTATGCCAGCCACAGCTGAGCCTACGGGATCAAGCACTGCCACCCAGCACCACCAGGAAGTAAAAGTGGCAAATGCTTTTGCAGCCACTAGTAGCTCTCCCACCCCAAGGTAGAAGACCCCTGCCCGGGATTCAGGTGCCCTTAGAAGCTGGCACTGGGGCTCCTGCCTGGGACAGCAGGAAGGCTGGGTCTGCATCTGACCCCAGTGCCTGGCGCAGCTTTATCTGCTGTAGCCAGCTCCATCCTGGGCAAGTGCCCAGGCTCCCTTCTGGCAGGACACTCCTGAGCACTTTGCTCAGCTCAGCCTGCATTGTCTGGCCAGCAGCCCCATGCCTGCCTTAGGCAGGGAGGGGGAGGAAGAAGAGAGGCTAGTGGCTGCAAAAGTACTCACTGCTTTTACTTCCTGGTATTACTGCTCTCATTTGCTGGGGAGGAAGAAACAGGGGGAGCAGGTTAGAGCTGGAAGGTAAGGGGAGCTGTCCAGAGTGCTGACCAGAGCAGACTACAGACCCATGTTAAGGGGCCTTAAGGCAAAGTGCCTTAAGGCGTCCACACATACCTAAATTGCCTTAATGCACCTTAGGGTAAGGAACATTAAGTTTAGGCCTGTGTAAATTCATATGTAGACATGCCCGATGTAACTTGGTCTGTCACAATGGAATAACTGGTGGACATTACACCAACAAAACGGGATTTTTTTTCTTTTTGCCTCAACACCAATTTAAGACAGTTATTCATATGTAAGGTTCTTGCATCATCTGGAATGCCTTCAATAGTAGGATGCTTCATCTTGAAGAATATCTTTAAAGACAGAAGTACCATGTTAGATTAGACCAATCAAATAGTCCATCAAATGTGAAACTAAAGACAATGGACCAGTGCCTGTTAAAATTTTCTGTTTTCTAATTGTAAAGCATAAACATTATCTTTCATGTCTCTGCTGTTCACCACATTTTCTTCCTTGATTCTAAATTAATCTTCTCTTCGCACTTCTCTTATATTTGCAAACTTCCCTATTTCTAACCTTTCAGTTTTATCTATGCTTGATACTGCTTTGACTCTACCCAAAACTCTGATATAGTAATTTTACCAGCCCTGGCAGCAGTGTCTTTAAACTCACTAAACTAAGTCTAAGATTTGCCCCCCACCTCACTAAAGAGCAGATGCATGTTCTGTTCACTACCAATCTAAACTATGCCACTTACAGTAAACACTGTAGCTTAGATCAATTCTACCTTGGTCTTTTTGAATGTCTGTACCTAGCCCAGCTGTGTTGCTTCCTAGCCAAAAGCAGTGTAAAAGTCCCAGGCCTGTCTTACTGGGCCTGAACTGGGCAGCAAAAGCCAGCCAGGCTTATAGTGCACTGAGGAAGGCCTGGATCAACAATAAGAAGTGCCAGGTCTCACCCTGGCCCAAACGTGCCAGCCAAACGTATGGATGGGGTTCAGCCACACACCTAGGCTGAAACGCAACAGCTGTGAAACAGCAAAAAGGGCCCAGGCTGCAGCCTGGGCATACAGTCTCACCTATATTATTATGTTGAGACACTACCATTACAAAAGAGAGGGGGCTGGGCCCATGTGGCAAGTAACTGCCAGGACCCAATTCCTGATCAGTTTGCTCCCAGGATTAATAACCCCATGATATTATCCCACTCAAAAAGTGTGGGGGAGGGGGAAAGAAGGAGGAAATAGGTTCTCAAACTCTGAGACACATTTTCTTTCCCTGTACCTGAGGCCTTCCCATCACATAGTTTTGCCTCTCCAGTGAAGAGGGAAGGGATGCCTTCCATTGGGAGCAGTTTTTTTCTGGCTCCCAATTCAGCTGTGCAGCTCTCAGCCCCAGGAGAACCCCCCTACCTCCCAAAAAATAACACCTTAGTTGATTTGTTCTTATATAACTGGTGTGACATCAGCCAAGCCTTGTCCAATTAGGGAATGCCACATTTCAGCGTCTTTCTTACTCAATCTGCCTGGAGAATCTTTTGCTTCCTTTGGCCAATAAGGCCTGAAGATTTTACATATCTTGCCCAAGTACAGGCCCCAGCTTTCCATGTGCAGGGCACATGGCCAAAACAACTGGGGCCATCTTACCCACATAAAAACACAGACACATACACACACAAACACAATATACAACAACCAAAAGCACACACTCTACCATACACAAACTAAGTGTGTGTGGTTGTTATACATACATATACATATTCATACTTATCTAACATAACTGTAGTACAGATTTATATACACACAATCTTATATTTGACTGAAACAGATTTTGTAATTAATTGCTGTAATTTTTTTTCTCCTTTTATTTCCTTGTCAAATCCCATGCTCAACTTTTTTTGTTTCCATGTTAGTGTTGTATTTCCAATGTCTAAATCAGATCAGAGGCCAAGATTCCTTACACTGCTTTAGCATTACCCAACTGAAGAAAAACATCTCTCTCAATTTGCACTTGGGCATAACAGGTAAACCTGTCAGTCATCTTTGAAACCTAACTCAGCCCCCTACCCCTCCCAAATCTCAATAGTGGATGTGAAGGAAACTTAAGAGTTTTTTGCACTTTTAAACTTAAGTAGCACTGAAGGAAAGTGGACCAACACCATAATCGTTAGTTATTAATAAATTAAATTCCTCTTATGTAATGTCAATTAGCAACTGCTGTTTGCTTCTAAATAATGAGTATGGCTTTCTTGAAACAATTTTTATTTCTCAATTTAGCTTTGGCTGAATTATACAATAATCATGAAATAGTTTACAATTCTGCACATAAGAAGGTAAGGTGGGAAAAGAAGGGCCCAATTCTGAGACCTGAGTATGTTACTTTTAATTCAGTGAATAAGACATTTGAATTGAGTAAAACAAATATATGTAATTAGCAGTTAATTAGTTTACTCCATCCTAATTGCACCTCATGTGTAGATAGTGACACTTCAGAGCTAATTAGTTAACTCTGCAATAAACATTTCATATAGCTGTGCCCACTATGACATAGATACAAGATTTTTGATAAGGGCATAAGGAAGATAACTATAATAATAGTCAAGGTTTAAATGAGGAAGGGTGGTTTTGGGTAGAGTCAAAGTTAATTAGCTGCTGTAGGATAATACTGACAGGCACAAATATTATTCTACAGGAGACTTATTTACTCCACCGCAATGCACATGTAGATGCTGATGGGGCTGGCTGGGGCACAAGTGTGCTTCAGTGCAGGGGACCCTTGTGCCCCAGTCAGATCCTTGGCAGCATGTTGGGACAGTGCAGAATAGCCACAGGCTTAAAGGCTGACCCCTGGAGCCCCCTACCAGCTGGGGCTGCTCTGACCTGGAGTGATGCAATCCCCAACATAAGTGCAAGCATGGTGCCCAGGAGCAATAAACTCTGGCATAAACTACACCAGAGTTTCTTCAGCTGTATTAATTGCATGTGTAGATATGCCCGGTATGTGCTTTTACTGCTTATCTCCTAGCAGTGGTAATGTGCAACCATGTCATCTCTATCTTTAAACCATTTTTACCCATTTGTTCCAGAAACAAATTGAAAATTGCCTTTGTTTTCACAAGTCTCTATAAACTAGCTGCAGCTTATTCACAGATCTTGTCATAGCCTGCTTCCCTTCATGTGTCTCATGATGGTTTCCTCCTTCTCCCTTCAGACAATTTCACCACTAATACATAACTTTTTACCTCTGTATATATGCCATATGGAACATTCTTTTTATCTTTCTCTGTGTCATCATCTCTGGTTGTAGCAAATCTCTTCAAAACATAAATTCACTCCAGACATATTT
>NW_017729032.1:243579146-243589255 GCF_001723915.1 Gavialis gangeticus
GCACTAATACATAACTTTTTACCTCTGTATATATGCCATATGGAACATTCTTTTTATCTTTCTCTGTGTCATCATCTCTGGTTGTAGCAAATCTCTTCAAAACATAAATTCACTCCAGACATATTTTAAACAAAGTCATAAACTCACTGTGCTTTCTGTCTAAAAAACCTGAAGTGCTCCTTCTAAATATATAGGCAACTTTAATTGCTTTTTCATTCATTCATTCAAAAATATTAGGATAAAGTTTTAAAGACATAATATACTTTGTAAAAGTTAAATCTTTGAAGTGGGCATATATGAGGAAAAGGAAAATTTTAATCTTGCCTCCTTTAAAATAACATTTAAAAAACAAACAAAAAACCCCCCAGCTTCATCCATTCTCACTCTTTGAATTATTTTTAAATCTCTGGACACTGTAGTCTTAATAAACACAGATAGCCTTTGCGAACAGAAGACAATCTCTTGGTTCTTAGTGAGCAATTGAAACGATGTTTTATCTTTGAATGGGAGATTAAAGATGCCATTTAGAACACTGAAGTTAATGACTACTTTACAAACATCTTGACAAGGATTTATAGAATAGAATCAGGTCTAAGTGACACTGCCAAACATGGTACAAACAAGCTGATTATATATAAAAGATACAATATTAAATATAATAAAATAGGCAGAATATTAAATAGCTTATATATCAGGGAACTATAGCATGCAAATAATGTGTGGGGTTTTAAAAAATATTTTAAAAGTATGTTATCTGGATATTAATGGCTGCCTGGTATTGATGTCTCATCATAATCACTATACAGAGGCCTCCTGCAAAGGTTGATTTTAGAACAACATTGTGTTATGGCAGCGTTTTCCTTTTGAAGCAACTACATGCACCTGGCCAGAACAGACTTTTTATATTAAATAAAGAATCAGAGTTTTAGATCCCATTGAGCAAATGGCTAAATATGCGTCTGTTTAGTCATGTGTGAACCAGGGTACTCCATTCACATCTAGTTAACACTATGAAAGGCAAGGAATGTGTGCGGAAACCTAAGTGCTATATTTTTTACTGGTATCTTAAGCATATATATATAAACTCAAATATAAAGTAGGGTAAAATAAGGTAGATGTCAATATCTTACATTCTGGACACTGGGTGATAGATCTGCCTAACGTAAAACATATCTTTTAATATAGTAACACACTAAGGATTCTCACTTTATTACTTTTACTACCCAGTACATTGTTGATTAAGAAGTACAATACTATTCATTGTATGCTGTTCAGGAGTACAATTACAGAAATGCCTAGATTTTTAAAAATCTATTAAAACTACTTAATACAAATATATACCATTTTTTGATGGGATGCTCAGTACCAACTCAGATGTTGCAAAAAAAAAAATCTTAACTTAAAAAAAAATAGCAATCTACTGCAGTATTAGGAGGAAGGATAGGTACTAAGACTAGTGACCATTTGAATTTTGGTTATATGCATACAGAGCATTTTAATAAGAAGTTAAATTCAAGTACAATATTTTCTTAATTATTTGATGTCAATGAAGCTTGGATGTCTGATATTTCAGGCCATCAAGCTAATTTTAAAATTGAGAGACATGTAGTAGAACATGACATAGTTATGAATAAACTCAGGTAACTAACTACACTGTAGTTTGTTAGTTTGTTTTTGCAATTCATATACCATCTTTTCCCACAGAGACTCAAGGCAGCATCAAACAGTTTTACAATTGCTTGGTGGAATGGTAGTTTAGTGTTGGAGTTTACAAAGGGTTATGACCTGAAAGGGCCCAAATTATAGACTTATCATTCAAAATACCATTATGAAGAAAGAAAAACTAGCTATGTGTATACACTCTGTTTTTCCTGGGAAAGTAAAAGTGTCTGCTTAAGGAGAAAAATACTTTGGGAACGTCCAGGATTAAGTCATTCCTGGAAGAATTTCTTCTGGGAAAGAAAACATCTGTAATGTTCTCTTCTGAGAGAAGCCACAGCACTGTACAAGTCCTCCAGCATTGTACAGAGCTTTGTTCCCAGCTCCCACGAGTGGCTCCAGGAGGACTCTCATGCTCCAGCAAAGCAGCTGGTCCCCTCATAATCTGTCCTTTGTGCTGCAGGGAAACAGCCTGTAAGGCAGCTTCAATCAGCCAATCAGGCTGCCATGTGAACTGTTATCATCTGTCACCAAGTCAACTGGGAGCTTGCAGAGCAGCCAGAGACGTATGCACAGGCACCCCATGACTACAGAACAGCTTGGCATTCAAGCATCTGTCCACAGGTCTCTGGGTAAGTTTTTCTACCAAGAAAACACATCTGGAAGAATTCTCTCAGATCATCTGGGCATGTGTACACAGCCTATCTGCAGAAAAAGGTCTGGAGGTTACAGTGGACAATAAGCTGAATGCAAGCCAACAATGTGCCATTGTTGCAAAGAAGACTACCAGAACACTGGGCTACATTTGTAGAAGCATTGCTAGCAGATCTAGGGAAGTGATTATTCTCCTCTATTCAGCACTGGTGAGGCAACATCTGGAGTACTGTGTCCAGTTTTGGGCCCCCACTACAGAAACAAGGTAATTGGAGAGAGTCCAGTGGAGGAACCTGACTTGTGAGGAGAGGCTGAGGGAGCTGGATTTATGTAGTCCAGGGGGGATTTAATAGCAGCCTTCAACTACACAGTGGTTCCAAACAGATTGTTCCCAGTGATGGCAAATGAGAGAACAAGGAGCAATGGTCTCAAGTTGCAGCAAGGGAAGTTTAAGTTAGATATTAGGAAAAAGCTTTCTCACAAGAAGGGTAGTAAGGCAGTGGAACAGGTTACCTAGAGAGGTTGTGGATCTCCATCCTTGGAAATTTTTAAGACCTGACTAGACAAAACCTTGGCTGAAATGATCTGTTTGGGGATCAGTCTGCTTTGAGCAGGGGATCTCCTGAGGTCCCTTTCTATGATTTGGAGTGTGAATCTTTATGGATAATATACACCTGAGAGGTCCAATTGTAGGTGTGTACAATTTTTTTTTCTTTTTTTTTTCTTTTACAGAATTAAAAATGATTAACTAGTACTAAACCAGCCCCCAGAAAACAATTCTCCTGAGCTGGTCATCATTCATTTCTAAATCATAACTAAAATACTCAATGTAGAAACCTTTCAAATAACTGAATGGATATATTTCATTTCTCCGACAGTCCATGAAAGTAGACTTACATCTTGGGGAGTGTGCTTTTAATATTCTGGCAGTACTACAGCAGGTTTAAATGAGCAGATTAATTTACTTAGACTACCTCTGAGAGAGAATTTGAGACAAATCCCATGAGGTGGCAGAATCTAATTCACTGAGTCGGGTTGTATGTAGCTTCAGTCCTATTTTGGGCCTATTAGACTTTTAGCTTCTGCAGCCCAACCTCTCACAGGATATGGGGAGGTTTAAATGCAAAATGCTTATAGTCTGGTTTAAAGACAGCTATCAATACCATCTTCAATTTTCACATTACATTGTGATTGTTGGCACTGTACTGGTCCATGCAATAACCACAATATATTTTCAGAGACCAACTGTAAACATTCTTTCTCTTCAAATAAGGGTGCATACCATTGGGTGATCAAGCGCCCTTACCTGTTCCTTCTTGAAGGCATTAATTTCCAGTCTCAGCCTAGAATCCATAACCTACATCTTAGCTGTAGACATCTCCAAAGAAAGCCCTCTGGACTTCTGGAAAGGACTTTTCAGGTACGCTACATAGAGATGTGGAAAACACCCTTAGCTCTGAGGAGAAAGGAGAGGTGGATCTTAAGAATGAGAACCCCCTGCTGTTGTTCTCAAGCCAGGACTATGAGAGCCAGAACCTCACTCAACAGCTGGAAACACAAGGGCACTGAAACCACTAGTCATAAGTGCTACAAGGTGATAAGCTTCATAATGCTTATTCTTTTTTCCCTGTAAACCCATCCCCCTTCATCCATGTTGCTTGTATTCCATACCCTGCCATCATGGCTGAAGAATCAAAAATAAAACCTTGGATTTAAGTTCTGCTTTTATGACGAGATGGCATAGAACCACCTCCCCCTATGCCAAATGGAAGGTGACTGCTGACAAAAAAGTCCCATCCTGCCACATATTGAGATGTCATTTGAGGACAGAGGGGTGGTGTTTAAGGTTTTATTTTTAAGCGTGGGGTTTCTAGGCAGTACACAGTTAGCAAGCTAGAGCCCTGGGTGCTCTGGCTTGTTGGAGGCTAGGCCAAATAAATGAGACTTGACTGGGACATCACAGGCACAAGTAGAAAACCAATGGTTCCCCTCCCAGAGAGACACTTGAAAGATCATAGGATCTGTGGCTTTAGTTTATGTTGCCTGTCTGGCAGTCAGAAATACAGATACTCTTTGCACTTATAGTTAATGATTGTAAATTAGTGTACACATATACTAACTACTGTGAGTTAAATGACATTTTAAATCAAAGTAAAATTCCAGATTAGGTCTTAGGTGTTATGGTATTTCAAAGGTGCAGACATAGCTTATCTCTTTGCAAGTCCTGATGCAAGTCTAAGGCTACTAATGTATGGCTAATATATCACATAGCTAATCTGACTATGTGGTCTACTCTGGTCACTTTGGTTAGCCTAACTCAGCTGTAAGCAACATTCACATCTAGTTAACAGCTCAAAGCAAGATTAGTGTTAATTTTGCTTCAGTGTTTATTCACTAGGTCATGATTATGGGAAAATAGCCTGTATGTCTGTAGGCTGTAATTGTATGGGATTCTTTCCAAATCAGTTGTCTCTGTCACAGACAAACCAGTTGGTCATTTCTCAGGAGGGCATTGAAGGACTACCATTACCCAAAAAGATCAAGTTGCATCCATGATTAGAAATAGGTGAGTTCCAGCTTAATTTAAAAGAAAGCTGGATTGTAATCCACACACTCATCCAGGTAAACTGGTATGGGTTTGGAGCATGTATAGACCCAAGTTGCAGATATTTTTGTATGAACAATAGGAGAATTAGAATTAGAACCGGGTCGATGTTTGGGTTAAGTATGCAGGGTAGCTATACCCCAGCTACTTAAACTCTATTCTTTATAGCCAGCTCCTCACCTGGGAATCCCCCATTGCTGCTCCTAGAGAGCATTAACATAATAAGGAGAAGACAGAGCATGAAGCCAGATTTTGAAAGGTACTTAGAATCATAGAAAATTAGGGTTGGAAGGGATCTCAGGAGCTCATCTAATCCAAGCCCCCGCTCAAAGCAGGACCATCCCCAACTACATCATCCTAGCCATTTAGACACCAAATTTGGGCAACTTGTAAGAATTTAAATTTTCTTTTACATTTAAAAGAAAAGTCAATATTGAGATCTCCCTTCTGCTCCCCCAGTTTTAGGAAAATCAAGGAATGTCAGACAAGACTGGCATTTCTACAATTCAAAAAAGATCAGGAAAAAACATTGAAAATAAGATAGCAGTCTCCAAGATTTTCTTTATATGTTTTAAAAGCAGAAAAAGTTTTATTTTTTTAAAGTTTGCTGGGGTTCTTTAATTGGCAAGTAAAAAAGGATCTAGCTCAGTCCCTCAGTTCCTTAAAATAACTCACACTTCTCTTGAAAGAGGCTGAAACAGTTTAAACAATATGTGAATAACAACTATCCTTTAATTACTTACGCATTACACACTGCCCAATACCTATTTCTCTTCATTGCAGATGAATATATCTCACAAAGCTAAACCTTGCCTGCTTTAGTAATTCTCTTGACAATTCCTCTACTGTTATCTTAAAGACATCTTAAAGATCACACATTAGCTGGATTCTGAAACAGACAATATCAGATCAATGACCCAAACCTAAAACCTAAGAGTTCAAAATGTACAAAAACAAGTTACTGTACATCTATGTTGAAAAGCCAGGGATTTCTGTAACATTAATTACCTCCTTCTGCAGCTTTAATTCAAGGTTGGTTTCTATTAAATTAAATTACTTTCCCTTGAGGTCTGCACAGTAAATGTGTGGCCACAAAGTGAGGGCAGAGTATAAATTTGGGTGACAGAGGCATGGTTACCTATAATAAGGTTTATTTTGAACAGGAAAGTGCACAATCTTTTTGCCAAACACACGTAGAAGGAAAAGTTAAAAAAAAAAGAAAATAGAAAAATGAAAAAAATCCAAACCTGAATAATACCACTAAATAACCACCCAGAAGCAACACGGAACCTCAGAAGGTCTAGGACTTTTGTAGTAAACCTTAACAGTACTGCTGTCTCATCACGCAACTGAAGACCTCACAAAACTCCATGGTTATGGCCTTCTGTAATAACTAGTGAGCATGATAGTATTCAGAATGGCTTGTTTGAAGAAAATTTAGCTGACTTGTCACTGTCCTTAGAAAACTTCTCAACCTCTACTTCTTTAGGAATCAGAGCTTCAGAGCTTTTCTGTTCATTCTTGCGAGGAAAAATATATAATGACTAACATTTGGTGATTTACTGTATCAAAAGGTCTTCAGAGAGGTAATATTACTAATAAGAAAATATCCTTTGTCCCTGGCTACTAGACCAGCCACCATGTATATTGACACAAACTGGATCTTATAAAAGACATTGAACTCTGATTTAAGGTTAAAAAATAATTTAGTTGAGATGGTATTGTCATGATTTTGAATATTAGAATACTAAAGCTGCAGACCAGAAAGGAGTTTATGAGGACATGAAAACTAAGAAAAAAAATTAAAAGGTGGGGAGAAAGTTTTCCCCTGGGGGAAAGGTAAGAGTCTGAAACTTGGGGGACTCAGATTCAATTGGTTTTCTGCAAGTGATGGTCTGTGTGATCCTGAGCAAATAGTTTAGTTTTTGTATGGAACCCAAAAGAATTATACCTGTTACGAGTTCTACCAGATCACCTGTAATCTTCAAATCTTTCAATATTACGCTAATGAAGAGGACTGTAAGCTAGGCTTACTGAGGGATGGAGACAAAATCACTCAGGTAAGTGGGGAAGCAAGTGACCTACAGGTAGCACAAGCAGGAAAAGGCAACAAAGGGAGAACTTCTCATTCTTCCTGAGACAGTAGGGTAATTGATTAGTTACATCAGGTGTCTGTACATGAATGCATGGAGCCTGGGAAACAAGCAAGAAGAATTTCAAGTCCTTGTGCAGTCCCAGAACTATGATGTGATTGGAATAACAAAGACTTGAAGGGATAGCTCATGTGATTGGAGCACCATCATGGATGGGTATAAACTGTTCAGGAAAGACTTGCAGGGGAGAAGAGGAGGAGTTGAGCTTTATGTAAAAGAGGTGTATGATTGCTAAGAGCTCCAGTATGAAACTGGAGATAGGCCTCTTGAAAGTCTTCCGGGTTAGGGTTAGAGAGAAGAGCAACAAAGAGGATGTTGTGGTGGGTGTCAGCTATATACCACCAGACGAGGAGGATGAGATGGATGAGGCCTTTTTCAAACAGCTAGTGGAAGTTTCCCTATCACAGGCCCTGGTTTTCATGGGAGACTTCAATCACCTGACATTTTCTGGAAAGGCAATACAGCAGTGCACAGGCAATCCAAGAAGTTTTTGGAGAGTGATGGGGACAACTTCCTGGTCACAAGCTACGCATTGGGGAGTATGTTTTCGAGGGTCCATGGAGCACATCTAGGGGGTCTGTGAGTGGTGGTTTTGCTGTTGCTCCTGCTCCCCCTGAGGACAGAGGCTGGGGGAGGAGCAGCAACAGGCAGCCCAGCATCAGCCAACAGAGTCTGTTATGGCTCCCCCTGCATCCAGAGGCCACCTGAGCACCAGCAGCAGAGCACGGCTGGGTAGCAGCACATCATTCTGTCCCTGCTGCACCATCAGGTGGGATCTAGTGCTGCTGCAAGAAAGAGCTAGAGAGAGAGCCAAAGGGGTACTATACCTCCATTCCCCATTTATTACCAGAACCTTTAAATTGTGAACCCCTCACTATCAACAGTTACAAGTTGCCTGTATTTCTGGTGTAAGTGTTGGAAAGGCCAACTAGGGGCTGTGCTCTTTTTGACCTGCTACTTATAATCAGGAAGGAAGTGGGGAATCTAGTAGTGGATGGCAACTTGGGCACCAGCAACCATGAGATAATTGAGTTCAGGATCCTGAGGAAAGACAGGAAGGAGGTCAGCGGAGTAAGCACCCTGGACTTCAGAAAAGCAGACTTTTACTCACACAGGAAACTGATAAGAAGGATCCCCACGGGAGGCCAGTCTGAGGGGGAAAGAAGTCCAGAAGAGTTGGTAGTATTTGAAAGAAGTCTTATTGAGGGTGCAGGAAGGAACCATCGTGATGTGCAGGAAGACTAGCAAGTATGGAAAAGACCAGCTTGTCTTAGCAGGGAACTCTTCAGTGAGCTAAAACACAAAAAAGAAGCTTACTAGAAGTGGAGACTTGGACAAACTATTAGGGAGGAGTATAAGGATATTGCTTGGGCATGCAGAGATGAAATCAGGAAGGCCAGAGAGCATTTGGGGTTTCAGTGAGCAAAGGACATGAAAGGTAACAGGGGTTTCTACAAGTATGTCAGCAACAAGAGGAAAGTCAAGGAAGGTGTGGTTTCCTTACTGAATGGGGGAGGCAACCTAGTGACAGATGATCTGGAAAAGTCTTAAGTACTCAATGCCTTTTTGACCTCAGTCTTCACAGGCAAGGTCAGCTCCCAGACTACTGCACTTAGTAGCACAGCTTAGGGAGGAGAGGAAAGTAGCTGACAGAGGCAAAAGAACAGGTTAGGGATTATTTAGAAAAGCTGGACATGTACAAGTCCATGAGGCTGGACAGGATGTGCAAGAGAGTGCTGAGGGAGTTGCCCTATGTAATTGCCGAGCTGCTGGCCATCATCTATGAAAACTCATGGCAATTGGGAGAGGTCTAAGATGATTGGAGAAAGGCAAATATATTGCCCCTATTTAAGAAGGGAAAAAGAAAGATCAGGAGAACAACAGACTGTTGAGTCTCACCTGAGTCCCTGGAAAAATCATGGAGCAGGTCCTCAAGGAATCCAGTTCTAAGCACTTGAGAGAGAAAGTGATTAGGAACAGTTAGTATGGATTCACCAAGGGCAAGTAATGCCTGACCAACCTGACTGCCTTCTATGATGAGATGACTGGTTTTGTGGATGTGAGGAGAACACATGATATACTTTGACTGTAGCAAAGCCTTTGATACCATCTCCCATAACATTCTCACAAGCAGACTAATGAAGAATAGGTTGGACAAATGGACTGTAAGGTGGATAGAAAAACTGTCTAGATCATCAGGCTCAGTTGGAAACTAGTGTCAAGGGGAGTGCCCCAGGGGTTAGTCCTGGGGGTTTTGTTTTATATCTTCATCAACAACCTGGAAGATGGGATGAAGTGCACCTTCAGCAAGTTTTCAGATAACACCAAGCTGCAGGGAGTAGGGTTCAGGGTAGGTTTAGGATAGGTGATGGGTAGGGTGGACGGTATGCTGAAGCATAGGGTTAGGATTCAGAGAGACCTCAACAAATTGGAGGACTGGGCCAAAAGAAATCTCATTAGTTTCAATAAGAACAAGTGCAATGTCCTGCACTTAGGACAGAACAATCGCATGCACCTGCTACAGGCTGTGGACTGACTGGCTGGGCAGCAGCTTTCCAGAAAAGCAGACTGGGGGTTACAGTGAAGAATAAACAGAATATGAGCTAACACCATGCCATTGTTGTGAAGGGCCAGGTACAAACATTACCATTTTCCAGGTATAAATGATCAGAAACCAGACTACACCCATAACAGAACAGAACAAAGTAAAGAACCCAGCCTTAAGATTTCCCCCCGCCCCTCCAAAGGGCAAACATATTGTTTGCTACCAATCTACACTATGCTACTTACAGAATACCACATAACTTGGATTGATTCCATGTTGGGCTTTTTGAATGTCTGTACCTAGCCATTAAGTCTAACAGTATAATGCACTGCATTAGTAGGACCATTACAAGCAGATCAAGAGAAGTGATTATCCCCCTGTATTAGCACTGGTGAGGCCACATCTGGAGTATTTTGTCCAGTTTTGGGCTTCCCACTACAGAAACAATGTAGAGATTTGGAGGGGGTGAGGGGAGGGAAACATAGAAGAGAGG
>NW_017729032.1:243594255-243603570 GCF_001723915.1 Gavialis gangeticus
CTGTACCTAGCCATTAAGTCTAACAGTATAATGCACTGCATTAGTAGGACCATTACAAGCAGATCAAGAGAAGTGATTATCCCCCTGTATTAGCACTGGTGAGGCCACATCTGGAGTATTTTGTCCAGTTTTGGGCTTCCCACTACAGAAACAATGTAGATAAATTGGAGAGAGTCCAGTGGAGGGTAATAACAATGGTTAGAGGGCTGGAGAACCTGACTTATGAGGAATGGCTGAGGGAGCTGGGCTTATTTAGTCTGGAAAAGAGAAGACTGAGGAGAGATTTAATAGCAGCCTTGAACTACCTGAAGTGTGGTTCCAAAGAGGATGGAGATAGACTGTTCCCAGTGGTGACAGATGAAAAAACAAAGAGTAGTAGTTTCAAGTTGCAGCAAGGGATGTTTAGGTTAGATATTAGGAAAAATCTTTCTTACAAGAAGGGTAGTAAAGCAGTGGAACAGATTACCCAAAGCAGTTGTGAAATTTTCTCTCTCCTTGCAGGTTTTTAACACTTGACTAGACTAAATCTTGTCTTTGTTGCTCTAGTTGGGAAAGGTCTTGCTTTGAGCAGCGGATTGGACTAGATGACCTCCCGAGTCCCTTTCAACCCATTTTTTCTATGATTACTTTGGTATGAGGGAAAGGGAATGAATGATATTTCTTAAAGCTGGTTTCATAAATCGTATAGTTTTAACCTTGGAAGACAAAACTGAATAGCTGAATGATTAACTATATGCAACACTATAGATCTCCAATAAAAACTGTTTTTACTCCAACACCTTTATCAGTAGGTTGTTTAAAACATGTATAATACTTGATTTATAGAACAGATGAATCTTCTTGTGTGTTTCTGCCTGAGTTTCTTACCTTTAATATTGTCACTTTTTTGCAGGCTTTCAAACCCAATTTTGTGAGGATCAGTATATTAAATGCTAGTAGCAGTGTGGATAGTTTTAGTGTAAGCTGGTATGTCTAAAAAGAGTACTTACCAATTTTGGAATTATCTGTCCAAGATGTAGGGGCCATAAAATTCTATGCATGATTAAGTATAATTAAAATCTGATAGGTGTGTGTGTGGGTGTGTGTGTAAAGTCAGGAAAAGGGAGAATTTCCTTGACCTTATTTGTTACACTTTTCCACCTGCTGTATCTTACTGATGGATTCATCACTGAGTGACTAATATTGCAGTATGCAGCCAATACTGCAACACAGCATTGTCTATATTCTTTGTGCCAGGGGCCAAGGTTTTTCATTTCATGCAGTTTGCTCAGAATTTAATGAGATTTTAAAAAGAACAATTCTGAGGATTGCAACAGAATCTTACTAATGACAAGAAGCCAGCAGGAACAGTGTTTGAACAGCCCCTAAGTTTTCTACAAGCTGAAATTTGTACTTCCCCCACCAGTCACCTGGATCTCCAGGGAGAGATGCAGCATGATTCTAGAAAAGGAGAGAAGGAAAATAAAGAACAAAATAGAAAAGGAAGGTACATATTTTCTACATTGTAAAAAAGCAGAACATTTTAATACCTTGGAAAAACAAAAATTAAATGGCTAATAATGAAGTAATTCCTAAAAGTGTGTGTGTGTTTCTTCCAAAGAGCTCCAGGGCATTCTGCATAAGGGTAGTATAAAATAATGAAGTCTATGAAATAAAGATGGACAAATCAGTCCTGAATATGCTAGCGATACTTGTTTTAGAGTGAAAACTGCTGAAACAAATAATGCAAACTTAAACGCACAAGCACACACACTTCCTGTGGTATGTGATGGTTGGCTTGTGGGCTTCCCTAAAATCAATAGTTTGTCTAGCACAAGTACCTTGGCAGTGTCTGGAAATTATGGTTACTTTGCACATAAGTCAACCTTCACTTATACAATGTTGAACAAATCAATAAACTAATGCTTCACTAACATCGATGACCTTTTTAAGCATTTCATAATTTTAGAAATATTTTTGGGAACATGAAAATTACATACGGGGTGTTATGAGACTCTTGGGGATTTGTCAATACAAACCTACAAATTTAATTCAATTTTATGAGCTCTATTTTGGACTGGAAGTGTCAGCGTGGATTAAAACTTCCATTTTATAGGACAATAAACAAGTAAGACAATGTCTGACCCTGAAACAGAAGGCTATCAATGGTTTCAACAATTGAACAGGCTTACATTGGCAGGACAATGGATGCTACCAGCAGAAACAATAACCATTAACAACCTTTTATGTTCAGCAGCCCACAGAGGACTGGTGAATAGTAAAAAGATAGGGAAATGACAGGAAGAGATAAGATTTTAAACTACTTTTAAAAGGAGCCAGGCTCACTTGCAAGAAAGAGAAAGGAAGAACATCACTGAGATAGGCAGGCAGAGCTGGAGTGGGGGGCGTGAGAAACCTGAAGTCTGTAAAGGAAGCTGATCATGACCCATGAGGTTTGAAGGAGTCTGAGGACACTGTAAAGAGTAGACTGGAGATTTTTGCAACTACTAGTTGGTTTAATAAAAGATATCACCTACCACAAGAGTTCTGACTCTGGAGAACATGTTTCATTCTAGCTACCTTCTGAGAAAGAAGATAACTTGTGTGTAGAGATTATACTATCCCATGTTAAGATTAAATGCTTCAATTTTTGTTAGAAGAAAAATAATGAAAATATTTGCATGAGGTCTGTTTATGAAGTGCAGGAGTTCTAGTCAGTGATCTAATAAGCAGATATTCACTTTTGAAGATAGGTGGAAAATATGTGAAATTCAAATGTGGGAGAAAGGGTAGAGTCTTAGAGTCTTCCTAAAGTACTGATATCATTTTGTTTAGAGCCAACAGACTTAAATTGTTTGTCTGGCTCCCTCATGCACTATAGAGCACAGGACTCTTACAGGTGTTTTGTTCACATCACAGGATGAAACACCTTCATGCCAGACAGTCTGATCCACTTGCATAACTCCTGTTAAGCAGGGAGGTAATGGAGAATCTGCAAAAGTGATTGAACAGCACTTTAGTTGTTCACTGCTGTCCTTCTGTCTCTTCCATTAATATTAGTTTTGTTCCTCTCCTTCATGCTACAGCAGTAATGCTGATGATGCAACCCTAGACAGTCATTTCTTTGTAACAGCTTCAGGCTTGAAATATTTAAAGCTTGAAATGCTTTACACTTGTGTGTAATTATCATGGGCATTTCTCCCCAGGTCTGTGTATGTTAAAAGTCCCAAGAATTTATGAAAACTGTAAGAATTTTCTTAAAATTTAGGAGTCCTTTTCACTTTGAAGCATGAATCCACAGTAGCAATATCTCCATTAAGAATATCAGTGTTGTGCTTCCAGCAATTATGGACTTAAATTGTGTATTATTAATATATATTGCCATGTTGTACTTTTCACTTTTCTCAGTAAATATGTACATAACAAGCACAGTGGAACCATGAGATGGAGAAACAGTGTAGCACTGCTGGAAATAAAGGCAGAGCACAATACTCAGAAAAATGTCTTGTTTGATGAAGATTTTTTTGCTTTGCTTAGGAGGACAAACACAGGGTAGAAACAAATAAAAGGAAAATATAAATATCATAAAAAGTACAGTCATTCATAATTTGGAAGAAAGGGGCAAAAGCCATTATCCCTATACTGCTAAGGGTAAAGGTAAAGGATAGTTATTTATTTATTTATTTAATGTTGGAACACGAAAAATTGATTGCAGCTTTCTCATTCATTGCTTATGACCCAGGTAAAATAAGATATCTGATTACCTATTACTGTTTTTGGCTTCTTGAAGGCACCTGGCGAGAACAAGTATTGTAATATTAATTAATCTTTCTCGACTTGATTTAGCACTTTGATGATTAATTTCCAATAAGAAGTTTGATCAGCAAACTCACCTGGCTCATAAATCTATTTAAGGTTTCTCAGAGAGTTCAGGGTGTGCCTCTTGAGACATCCTGAATGTACTGATGTCATGTTGTATGAGTCTGTACGCTCACAAAATGTCTTTTTCAAAAACTTCTAGAAAAGTACTGGTTCAAAATTAGCATGGGGCTAGCAACCTTAGTTTTTTTGTCCCTGGAATGAAGTATTGAACATTATACACAAACATGAAATTGTTTTGCTATTGACATCTGTAACATAACGTCTGCTGTATGAAGGAAGGGCAGTTGGTCAAACATATTAATTCTGTGCATGGGAAGTTGTATCTTTGAAATATTGTAGTAAATTTGTTTTTTGAGTGAAAGGATAATAAAATCAATCCAATATTTCTTCGGTTAATACTTTATTCAACAAAATACTATTTGGGTTGATTAAAGCTATTCACAAATTTGACTTGAATCTGCTAATAGTTTTGGTTGCATAACAATTGAGAAAATATTCTGAGGAGTTGAATGTCCCAACATTTTAAAAGTAAAGGTTTTTATTTTTTTGAGCCAGATTCTTAAAACTAAGGCAGAGGAAGTGCTGCTACCCTTCTATTTGGGGCCTGATAAAGTGTTTGAGAGTGACTCTATAGCTTGAAAGTTAGCAAGACAAATATATTTTGTCTTGTTAGGTAAGTGTTCCAAGTCCTGCTTCATTGTATATTCAAGTTGTGTATATGAAGTGGGACATCTTCAATGTAGTGTGAGAAAAAGAATCCAAAACTTTGGTGTTAGTGACTCTTACATGAAGTAGGAGACCCAAATTCAAGTCCCTACGCAAATCATGCACAACAGACAATTTGAACGTCAATTTTGCACATCCTAGTAAAGTGCTTTTAACATCTGGGCTGTTGCAACCCTCAGAATGTGCTTCTCAGTTTTGTGGCAATTGTCTAAGTCTTCTTGCTAATCCAGCCATTTGTTTCCAAATGTCCTTTGATCATATTAAAAACATTTGAAAAATTATCTTAAACCATTTCCTTTCTGTTAAACAAAACATTGTGTTCAATTCACAGGACATTTTGAACAATATTGGTTTTTGATTGACCCAGTAGATTTAGTTGTTATGGTTTTGCTCCATCCCCTGAAACAATAATCAACTATTATACACACAGTTCTAGTGATGAACTTGTCATGAAACTTATTTAAGATTAGTCTAGGAACTTGCCTAATCATCTGTCCCTAATTGCATGCTATATTGCTATACATGCAAATAATTGTTTTGAGACAAAAAGGGTACTTAAGGATTATGCCTACCTACAAGAACAGGAGTTGTCATATAGGGCCAGATCCTATTCTATCTATTGGGTATCTAAGCACACGTAGGCATCTAAGCATAATTCTATTCCAACCTCTAAGTCCCTGAAATTCCAGTAGTTGGATCTGCTTTTGCCAGCATTTTATTTTGAGATTGGACAAAAACAGTGAGGAAAAGGAGGGGGAGAGGGGAAAATTTTTGTATTAACAGTTTTTCAGGGTTGTAAGCTGGGTGGAATGGGACTTAGTCACATAACATGTGATCCAGGGTGGCGGAGGGCACTTTAATTAGAGTGGCTCTGAGAGCCACTCTAATTAAAGCACCTGCAGAATCTCATGTATTCAGCATCCTACACTTCAAAATGGTGACCACATTGAACCATAGGGATGCTGAATACATAAGAGGTGGAGGCTTCTGGAGTCTGCTCCAATGCACTGTGATTACAACAGTTACAGTGCAGGGATGATGTTGAAGCAGCATCCCTCCACATCTACAGGCACCTGAAAATCCACTTACATCCAAGTGGAGGAACGGGATCTGGCTCCGTGAGTTTACTGAGATGACTTTTGTGCTTTAATTGAAGTACGGTTTAAATAATTTAAAGAATTGCAGACAGTAATATTGGAATGAGCGTTTGTGTATAATTTTGCCTTCATTTCTAAAAGGTCAATGACGTTAATCTTCTCTGGATATAGGGAATGTTTGCACATAAATCAAAATTAATATTCACCCAAAGGATAAATTTCAGTTAGTTTATTTTTTGGCTGGAGACAGCTCAACAGGGTTCAATAGTTGTTGGGTCATCAATTGTAAGTACATGCAGTACACATGATTATAGCATCTTCGTCTGAACAACATACATTCACAGTATAAAAGACCAAGAAAATCAATCTTTTTTCCATAGATGGTCACTTTAAGGTGCCAAATAATTTGCCTGCTTTTTCGAGCACAATCTCATTCTTTCCTTTGGCATTCATTGAAACAATGTCTTTTTTGTTACAGAATACCATTTCATGAAAGTCTTGAGAGAAAAGTTGTTCATTTACTTTAATATTTACTGCATGTTCAATATATTCAGTATAGTGAATTAATTAATTAATTAATTAGAAATAATTTCTCAAATAGCCATAATCATAACATGTCCCAGGTTAGATAAGTATCATTACGTTGCCTTGATTAAGACAAAGATGGGGCCATGAGGGGTCATATCTTCAGCAGAAGCAAGTTTCTTCATCATCTCTGAGTATCACATTACAAATGTAAGTATAAATTCAGGATTGTAGTTGAATATACCAATCTGGAAAATGTGAATATAGCAGAATTTAACCTATTCTGTTCTGTTCCACATGTGGATTCTGCAGTACCTACATGAAATACATATTTTAAGGAAATATCAAAACAGAACTCCCAAACAAGAGAAAATTGTATTACTGAAATGTACAAAAAACCATATACTGTCCATATATGGATCCTGTTGGCCTTCTTTAAAGTCACACTTAGTCACACTTAAGAGTAAAATAAGAGAATTTGTCATTTATAGGAGGAAGGACAGTTGGGAGTAACTGCTGCTTCCAATGCTAATTTAATAGAAAACAATACAGGAAAAAATGTTCTGAGTCAATCTGAAACAATTTTCCCCCACTAAAATA
Organism: Gavialis gangeticus; assembly: GCF_001723915.1. NCBI lineage: Eukaryota > Metazoa > Chordata > Crocodylia > Gavialidae > Gavialis > Gavialis gangeticus. Next base: position 243,601,065 of record NW_017729032.1, read on the forward strand.
ACCAAAGAAAAGAAATCAAAAGTTTGAGTCAGATTAAACTTTTCATTTGACATAGAATGTTTACTTTCATTAACCTGACTTTGAGAATTGTTTTGTTCAACCCAAAGCAGCTATGGTGTTTTTCCATTAAAAAAAATGCCTCCAAAATTTATCCCAGCTTTACTCAATACTACATGACCTAACTAATTGCACAGGATGACCTTCAAGGTCCCACGGTAACTTGTGACTTGGACATGTAACTGTCATGACAACCATCATGGGTTTCTAGGCAAAATCTCTCTGATAATAAAAATCAAGCTATTACTTCTGGAGTTTTTTTGTTTGTTTGTTTTTCTGACCCTGTGGTTGGTAGTGGGTAATAACCATATGTATTTAAACAAAAAACCCTCCAGTCTTTGACGTAGTCTTTCAGAAAATTTAGAAATGTATACAAGATTCAGTCACAGGCCCCTGTTATGCTCTGGGAAAGTGTAATGCAGGAGATATATTTCATATTTATAAATTGTGATGTCAAAATGACTTGATGGTGACAACAGTTAAGGTATCCAGGAGAAGGATCAAGCTGACACTGAAAGGTAAATCAACATGTTCATATGCATTTTAAGTTGTCAGTGATCACATAGGTATTATGTTCTTGGAACATTTCAAGTAAGTTTGACAGCTATATGAGCTATTTGAAATGTGGGATAAAAAATAATTTCCCTTAAAAATCACAAAATTTAAATTTATTCTCTGGGTGTGAATAAATTTAAACACTTATTGTGTTTCTTTTAAAAATTATAGAATCATTATCCTGCATTCTTTAGAAATTCTTAAGAAACTCTGGGTGGAAAACTTACTTACATTTAATATTGATATCCTTGGTGATAAATCAAGATTTGATTGATCTTGAAGAACATTTTCTTAAAAATGAAGTAAATTCTTATTAATTTTCCTTAATAATATCTTTTCATAAGGTGACTTTGTAGAATGCAGTATTTATTCACACGTTTGAGTAGGGCTAGTTTTTCTGTCCCAATCATCACTGAAAATCCGTGGGGAACACAGCACAGGGGATACAACGGTGGGAGTCTACTACAAACCTCCCACCCAAAGTCAAGAGCTTGACCAGGAGTTTGCCTGGAAACTGGCTGAGGCCGCATGCTCCAGGACCATGGTTGTCATGGGTGACTTCAACTACCCAGACATCTCATGGGAGGATCACTCAGCAAAATCTGAGTGGTCGCAAAGCTTCCTATCATGCTTGGATGACCTCTGCCTGACTCAAGAAGTCTACGGGCCAATGAGAGGTAAAGTGCTGCTCGACCTGGTACTGGCTACTGTGATGCCCTAATCAGCAACCTAGTGATCAATGGGAAGTGGGTGATAGCAACCATGATCTGATCACCTTCACCGTCCACCATAAAGCTGGCGAGTCAGTCAGCAATACAGAAGTCCTTGACTTCAGGAAAGCTGACTTTGACAAGCTCAGGAGGCTTGTCAGTGAGGCCCTAAGGGACCATGACCCCAGGGGGAGGGGAGTTCAGGAAGAGTGGTTGCTCCTCAAGGGTGCAATCCTCAGTGCACAAGCTAATTCTATTCCATCTTGGAGGAAAGGCAGCAAGAGGGCACAGCAGCCCCCCTGGATTTCCAGGGATCTAGAAGACCTCCTGAGGCTAAAAAGAAAGACCTACAAAGGATGGAGGATGGGATTCACCTCCAAGGAGAAATATTCTGCACTGATCTGGTCCTGCAGGGAGCAAACCAGAAGGCTGCAACTGAACTCCAACTAGCTTCTAGTATCAAGGACAATAAAAAGTCCTTTTTCAGATATGTGGGGAGCCAGAGGAAAAGCAAGGGCAACATTGGACCCCTGCTAAACCAGATGGGACAGCTGACAACTGACGCCCAGGAAAAAGCCAGCCTATTAAATGGGTACTTTGCATCGGTCTTTCATCAGTCCCATGGGACGCCCATGCGCACTGTGGGACAGGGAGGTCTGGGTGAGGGAGATCCTCTGCTCTCCATCAATACTGACCTCATGAAGGAACACCTTGAGAGGCTGGATACCTTCAAGTGAGCCAGGCCTGACAATCTATACCCCAGGGTATTCAAGGAGCTGGAAAGCATCATAGCCCAGCCTCTGGCATGGATCTTTGAGAACTCCTGGTGCTCTGGTGTGATGCCCGAAGACTGGAAGAAGGCCAATGTGGTGCCTATCTTCAAGAAAGGGAGGAAAGTGGATCCGAAAATCTATAGGCCCATCAGCCTGACCTATGCTGGGGAAGGTCTTAGAAAAGTTTATTAAAGAGGTCTTCCTTAGTGGACTGGCTGACACCAACATCCTGAGGGATAGCCAGCACCGGTTTGTTGCAGGTAGGTCTTGCTTGACCAGTCTCATTTCCTTTATAATCAGGTGACCTATCACCTGGACAAAGGAGAAGAGATTGATGTCATATATCTTGACTTCAAAAAAGCCTTCAATCTGGTATCCCATGATCACCTCTTGGTGAAACTGGCCAACTGT
>NW_017729032.1:243603815-243604045 GCF_001723915.1 Gavialis gangeticus
CCTCTGCCTGACTCAAGAAGTCTACGGGCCAATGAGAGGTAAAGTGCTGCTCGACCTGGTACTGGCTACTGTGATGCCCTAATCAGCAACCTAGTGATCAATGGGAAGTGGGTGATAGCAACCATGATCTGATCACCTTCACCGTCCACCATAAAGCTGGCGAGTCAGTCAGCAATACAGAAGTCCTTGACTTCAGGAAAGCTGACTTTGACAAGCTCAGGAGGCTTGTC
>NW_017729032.1:243605475-243709711 GCF_001723915.1 Gavialis gangeticus
GGCTCAGCAAATGGGCGTACAAGAACCTGATGGTGTTTAACACTGAAAAATGCAAGGTTCTCCACCTTGGGCGGAAAAACCTGCAGCATCCTTATAGGCTCGGCAGTGCTACGCTGGCTAGCACTACAGAAGAAAGAGAATTGGAAGTCATCATTGACCATGAGATGAACATAAGCCTTCAATGAGATGCTGCAGGTAGTAAAGTGACCAAACTGCCAGCTTGCATCCATAGATGCTTCTCAAGCAAATCCTGGTACATCATTCTCCCCTCTCATAGTACAAGGCCCTTGTACTCGGCCTTGGTGAGGCTGCAGCTGGAGTACTGTGTCCAGTTTGGGGCCCCACAATTCAAAAAGGATGTGGAGAAGCTTGAGAGAGTCCAGAGAAGAGCCACACGCATAATCAGAGGTCAGGAAAACAAACCTTACGACGACAGGCTGAGAGCCATGGGACTCTGGAGCCTGGAAAAGCGCAGGCTCAGTGGTGATCTGATGACCACCTATAAATTTATCAGGGGTGACCACCAGTATCTGGGGGAACGTTTGTTCACCAGAGCACCCCAAGGGATGTTGAGGTCAAACAGTTATAAACTCCTGCAAGACCATTTCAGGCGGGACATAGGGAATATTTTCTTTACTGTCCAAGCCCCCAAGGTCTGGAACAGCCTGCCATCAGAGGTGGTTCAAGCACCTACATTGAACACCTTCAAGAGTAAATTGGATGCTTATCTTGCTGGAATTCTATGACCCCAGCTGACTTCCTGCCCTTCGGGGAGGGGGCTGGACTCGATGATCTTCTGAGGTCCCTTCCAGCCCTAATGTCTATGAAATCTATGAAATTAAAGATAAATAATGAATTATCCATACACCAAGCAAAGGTTTGCTGTCTCTTTCTACCATGCTTATTGTCTCTATAAAATTGGGAGAAAATTTCTGTCAGTTTCAGATATATGTTAATATTTATAGGATAATGGTAATAGGATAAGAAGGACCACAAAAATTGTAAAATAATGAAGACAATAATTATGATATATAATATCCAGTAAAGCACAAGAAATAATAAAACAAAAAAGCTTCTTTTAATCAGGGAAAATTAACAGAATTTGATGTAGTTGCATGTGATACAGTTGTAAGAAGTTCCTTCAACAAGCAGACATTAACACACAATACAGAATGCGTTTGTTTCTGTACTCACTTACTCCTTGCACCCAAAGAGACATGAAAATAGCAGCATTTCAAAATGTATCTAGTTAGTTATCAGTTGTTTGCTGACTCCAAGGGATTTTCAAAGCACACTGTTTGTGATAGCACAATTTTTGATTGAAGGTGTAGGATAAAACATGCAGCACTTGTTCTCCTGGCTCTAACTTAGTTTTGAATCCTTTTGTCTCAGCTGGAGACTTCCAAGAGCAGTAATATACTTAAGGACTGTACTCTTTGCAGAAACTTGATTCTCCTGCCCAACCCCGTTTCCTTTGTGGTATTTTGATATATACTTCATCCTGTTTCATGTTTTGGTTTGGGGTTTTTTTGGTGGAAACTGATTTTTTCAAAGTATTACAGGTCTCAATTTTTTGTTAGTTTTTCTGCAGAGCCAAATAGTCTGTAACATCAAAGCTTTGTACCCATTTCATTGTGGTTTTCAGACACAGCAGTTATATTTTCAGTAGTTGGATAAATGAGAGGTTTGAATTGTAGCACCACTGCCTAAGAGAACTACTCTTTCAACATGTGAGAAGCTGGGAAATCTCTATATCTACTGGTGACATGTATATGTCACCTTAAATTTTGGGCTGCTTTTATGTCAAGTGTTCAAGTGACATAACATTGAGATATTTGAGAAAATAGTTTATGGCAATATGATTGTGATTAGTAGCTGAATTGTAGCATTAAAGCTATAATATTAAAAACAAAACAAAAACACCAAAAACATCCAGAGTTATATTAGTCAGGATAAAAATAACAGCAGTGAAAAAAGGCAACTTCATATATTGGATATTAGGAAGAACTTTTCTCTAAGAAAAAGTTTTTCCATACCTATCTACTGCAAGGTATCTTAAATTTTTCTCTGAAGTATCTGGTAATGGCCACTTTTCGAAGCAATACTCCAAAATACTCCAATACTCCGTATTTACTTGAATTCAAAATGAGGTTTTATTTCCTCAATTAGCATGTCGGGGAAAAGCCCCTCATCTTACATTTACATAAAATGAAACTTCATTAAATACATTGTATATCATTAACTTCTGCCTAAATTAGCATGTGTTTGGTAATGGAAACAAACTATGAAGGTGACTCAATGCAGCCAACACTGAGTATGACTATAAAATTCCTGGCCCATATTGGGCAAACATACTGATGGGAACCTATGCCAAGGATAGGTCAGTATATCCCATCTGAAAAAGATATATGGTAGTGCCCATTAAGCTCAGTCTCCCTCAAAGATGACTCTTTGTCAAATCATGTGAGCCACTACATTGAATACATGTTGACTTCCTCTTCACTCGCACAGCTGACATGTTCCTTTCTCCTTCTCCTCCAACCTATCTCTGCCCATTGTCTTCCAAACTTCCATTGATTTGCATTTTCATAGACTTCTTGTTTACCTTAGCTTCTTTTCCACCTTGGACAACATAAAACAAAAGCAGAATCTCCCAATGCCTGAAGAAGGGTGTTTGTGCCTGAAAGCTTACAACCAACTTTTTTCCAACTATTTAGTTGGTCTAATAAAATATATCACATCTACCTAAAGAACTTTGCTTGCCTTTCCCATTTCTAGTTTTTAATGTTTCTTCACCAGTCTTCTATGTCTGGCCAACATCACCAAATGGGGCCCCAAACAGTTCACCCTGAATCTCTCTGTAGCCCCCTCTTCCAGCCTGTTGCATGTGACTAATGTGCCTCCCATGAGGTGAAGTCAGATCGGGTTGCCTTATACCTCATCTGCATATAAATTTTTGGAGCATCCTAGGACTCTTGACAAGAACACTGGGTTCCAGTCACGAATGGGGGGCTAATTAGCACATGGATACTTTGGCAGGGGGGGTATATCTGGAATACACACACATACTGAGTAGTGCTGAGCTTCAGGGTCACCATTGCTTGAAATGCTGTTGACTCTGTTGGGGCCCAGCCCAGTGAACTATACAGTAAATCGCTTTGGACTAATATCATGCATAGTCTATGGGTACTATATGCAAATGACTACAGCTATGTTTATTTCAAGAACAGTGCTTTCAAATGTGTCCCTCTGTATCACATGCTTAGCACTAGCAGAATCTGACAGTAAGGAGAGGAAGAAGGGGCTGCAGGGAGAAGAAGTTGGAAGGAAACAGAGGGTAAAGGGAGCTACCTGAACCCCACAATTTATTTTCCCTGCTGTAGCAATGAGAGGCAGGGCAAATTCAAGGCCAACTTCCAAAAATTAGATTCTATGCCTGGAAAATTATAACAAATTTATAAAGTTTCCATATATAGAATCTAATTATTAGAGGGTTGACTTAGAAATAGGGTTGTCTTGTATTTGAGTAAATGTGGTAATCTAGACTTCCCACAAGTCTGATCCATTATGGTAATGTCTATATTTCAATAAAATTGTCTGTTCTATTTTTAGTAATATTTTAGAATAAAATATTTGTGTGCCTTTCTTTGGTGCTGAATTATTATTTAAAAATCCAACAGAAGGTAATTTGACTAAATTGTTCCTCATTTACTTCAATTTCCAATTACAATTGCTTTTAAATGTTGTATATATGTGTTTGTATCCTGGATTTGCATTCAAAAGAATTTTTAAAATATATATCATATTTGCTATGTACATGGTAACAGGTAATAAATACATATTTTATTTTATTAAAAAAATGTAGATTTAATTTCTTTATATTGGGCATGTCCCCCATGTTGTGTTTCTTTGGTATAAACAAGGTGCCTCATTTTTGCTGGTGAGGAGATCTGACAGATTAAATGTGTATTTGAAAATGCAATTACAAGGTCAGACATCGATTTAATTTAAAATTGAGAGGGTTAAAAATGTGACCCTTTTCATAGCTTGTATTAGGTAGCTAGAATTACTCAAATTCTTTCCTTAGAACAGTAAATTCCCTAAAATGGCCTGCCACTTGCAAAGTGGTTCTATGTAATTAAATTAACATCTTATTTGGTTTCCTTTTCTTTTCTTTGTTTTGTTTATATATAATCCTAGGTTACTCTGTAAATAATGGTGTGTATTAGTGACACATAGGAAAGCAAGGTCCCTGCACTGGTGAGTTTACAAAATGGTGAGAGAGCTAAAACTCATAAACTTAAAGCCAGGAATGATGTTACAACGCATATGGAAAGACAAATGATAGAAATTAATTTAATAGAGCAATTTGATGCAGAAAATTGTTTTCTTGGCACTTATATTTTTCTGGATTAACATGATTTGTGTGAAAAACTCTTTAGACACCCTCTTGTTTCAGTGGGAGAATCCTTGTCTGCCATGTGGGAGACCTGGATTCTATTTCTGGATGCACTAATAACTACAACCATCAAGGCACTGAACGTCTGGACTTGGTCTGGCCTTTGGAGTCCATCCTAGTGATCTAAAGCAGGGGTGAAAGGTCTGGGCATTTTCCACTGCTCCATACTCCTGGCTAGGCCTATGCATCCAAAGTCCTAGTGACCTCTCATGCATACACCATGATCCAGAAGAATTGATGGTTACCTACTGCTACTCCTTAGGCATTTTAGACATCAGCAATTCATATTTTTTGTTTTTTAAAAAGAAGGGTTGTATGGAAAGTGAAGTGATAAGCAATGGAAAATTGCATATAGGATAAAAAAAGATTATAAATGGATATGAGGATAAACGAATATTACAAGTTCTGTTGATATTGTTCCAGTTAGGCTAGTAATTGTAGTGCACTATATCCTGCAATATAGGTACTTGTAAGAAGCATTCTGAATTATGAAATGATTAGATGACACAGTGAGTCATTTCTTTCCTGAATACCTGAACTATATCTGACACATATAATACTGTGAAAACAAGCACTTCTGGAAATGTATATTCTGCAGGCATAATGCCTAAAAAACTTTAACAGTATTCATATTAGATGAAAAAAAATGGTACTAGGCATGCCTGGGTGAGAAGAGCTTCAGAGGTACAGCTGTAAACTCAAAGAAGGGTAGCTAGAAGACATACATTTTCTTACAATCTTATTTTCTGTATGATACTACAAAAACATTTAGCTATAGTTCAAATCCCAATCTGGCATTCAATAGATATATATGAAGAAAAGATGTCCAGTGGAAACATCTAGACAGCTTCTCATGCCTTATAGAAGCATAGAGACATCTGGAGTTCTTTTCACAATCCCAGCACCTTTTTCTAGTCAGCTAGCTGCCATAAGAACGTATCTCAGGAGTTCATTTTGAAAGGATCACAACAGACATGGGGCACCTGCTGAAGTTTAAATGTTGCACAGGTACCGGCTCTTTGATAACTTTGTTCAACAACAAAGTAGTTCTGAAGTCTCCAGTCTCTGGGTGGCATAGAAGTAGAATGTACTCAATTCTACCTACGTTTTCCTAAAGAGACCATGGATCTAAAACATCCTATTGTTTTTAATGGAAAACTACATCCCTTTGAATGAATCTGTGAGTCATTTTCCTTAATGCTTTCATCTCTCATTTTCTTTCTTTTTCTTTTCCCTTTTTGTGAACTTCAGGTGAATCCACAGTAAATTACATTAAAATGACTGCTATTAACATGCTAAGGAATGATACAAAAATAATGTGTGCTTGCTGAGTCAAATTAAAGATTGTTTCACTAGCATGATGATAGTGTCAGGTCTGCTTCTCCAGTTGAGATTTATAAGACAGATCCCTTGAGTTCACTGCACACGCTCAGTAATTTCGTTATGTTGACATTGGATCAATGACGAAATCTGAATTTGGAGGTATGAGATACAAAAACTGCTTATTGTCTGAATACCTTAAAACTGTATTTCTGTCCTGTGATCATGGAGTTTCTGGGTTATGTTGACATAGCACTACAACTGAAGTGTAAACCACTAATTTTTACAGCAAATACTGACTTGTCCTGTCTCTCTCATGCAGTAGTTTCCTAGGCTAGAGACAGACATTATGCATAAACTGGTTTAAGTGATCAGAAATGGATTTAAACCTGTAGCAAAACAGATGTTCTGTTCACATAAACCAGTTTGAAAATTGCTGAAACCGGTTTGAGATAAACTTGGTTGAATGTAGTATCAGACTTAACTGATTTGGCTCAAACTGGTTTATGCAATGCGTGTCCCAGACCCCTTTCAGGTTTAACTTAAACAAGAGCCCCTAGCATCTCAGATGCTTTGCAGCCCTGGACAGGGCTCTCTGCTCCACAGCACGGCTGGCCCCACCCATCTGTTCCCTGGCTGGAGCTCTGGCAGAGATGGCAGGTGCAGCAGCATCTGCCCAGACCCCATTCTCCCCTCCCCCACTCCACAAGTCCATGCTCAAGCAGGGATTCTGTCCTCCTGTCTCCCACAGCATGGACTTTAGCCAGCATGTGATATGTTAGCTAATGCTGAGAGGTGTCTGTGTAAAGTGGACAGGACCTAGGCAGACAGGACAGTGTCTGCTCAGGGCTTTTTGGAGCTAATCAGCAGGTCAGTTGGTAATGTCCCTTTCTTGGAAAAAGTTATTTAAAAAGAGCTTGAACTAATGAGAGGGGCTTTTGTTTCCTTGATGGGCTGATAAATGCTGTTATCAACTCCCTGATGGGTTGGTCAGAAGCAGCCATGGGAGGAGGAACCCCTCCCTAATCACAGCATCTTTCTGCAGCCTGGCCATGGCCCCACCTCAGCTCAGCATTGTAGAAGGAAAGGGAGGGCTGCTCTAGCACCTCCTGGCTTCTAGCCTGAGCCACTGCAGGCATGTGTCTGCATTTCTTCAGTCCAGAGGAGATGTTTGTTGTAGTTATGAACTTGTTCTGCTTAGCCTTTTTAGACTAACCTGTAAAAATTGAATCAATTCATGCTCATGCTTTTTGAATGTCTGTCTCTAGCCCTAATGGTAAACTATGTTGTTTTATAGAACACAATGTTCTATTCTATATAAAGACAAATTTAATTAACCAGGTGCCCAGTTTCCAGTTATATTTCCAGATATTTATGATGGAAAAATAGGATGTTTTAAAAACTTGGCTCTGCTAGGAAAACACAGGCATCAAGGAAAAAATCCAGAGTGATTTTTCATATTTTTTAGCATCACACTTGAGTAATTTCTTGATGGATTTTTTTAAATATATGAAAACATTCTTATTTTGAACCACACTAGAAGTATTAGCACCATATGACCTGATAATGGATTCTTTGCATTTGAAAGCTTGTCCAGATTTATTCCACCTATGTAGTTAGTTCAGTAAAAGAGGTCACCTCCATAAAATCCTTGCATATTATATAATTCCTGAACCAACACGGCTACATCACTGCAACCACACCAGACACATTCTATTTGTAGCACCAGAAATGAAACAATGGAGTCATCGTAAGTGAATTAATTTTTTCGTGTGTGTGTTTTCTAGTATGAACATTTTCAAATACTTTACAAAGGAAACCATTTAAATGTTATTCTTATTATGCATACTAATGTATGCCTGTGCCTTTGGCTTTATGAAATAAATGTTGCTTTTCAGTTTTTATATGGCATCTACATAAAAAGTTAATTCTAGGGGAAAAATGTTCTTGGTTTCTTTTTTGTAGGAGTCCTCACAGAATCATATTGCCTTGCATTAAAAAGAGACTGACTTTGGATTTGATATTTTATACCACATTTTTTATAGCATAAAATGCATGAATGATTTTGGAGTGGATAGTGAAAATTTGAGCTTGAACCAAACTTACATACTGAAATGTGGTGGTTACTAATTATAGGTACAATCAAGTGCATGGGAAGATGTCATACTACCAACAGAGAGTTCTAATTATTATTAAACAAATTGCCCTACTTTCATTGAATCCATTATTTTTTATACTTATATCTATCTCAAAGCAAATTACTGTGTGCATCACAGAGGATATATGAATTTATTTTATATTCTTCATTTTAGCAGAAAATATCCTTATAGTTCTTAAGTATGAAGGTGAAAATACAAGTTGGGCATTCAAACCTTGTTTTTCCCCAGTAGAATTATGTCAGTAGAAACCACTATAGGTATCCATCAAAAATAAATCCACAAGGACATAACAAGTCATTACTAATGAACATTGTTTCTAACCTTCAGATATCTTTATAGCTCTTTTTATTAAGCAAATTACCTAATCTTTTAAATATATTTTTATAATTTAACATTTAGCAAACACGACACTTCTTCAATTATTTTCCCCCCTCATCTTATTTTCTCTACAAACAAGATATCACTATTACAAAACCTTTTCTGTTAAAAGAAAAATAATTTGTTAGAGTAGATAGACATTAGGTAAGGTCAAGAGTATCTTCAGGCTACTGGTATTGATTGGACTTGCTAACGTACCATAGCTAAATTGTTTAACAATTTTTCTGCCTCAGGGATTTGTGTTTTTTGACCTTAGTCCACAGTTTAATACTAAAACCAGATAATGAATCTCTAGAAGTTGGGAAGAGAGACTTTAGCCTAATTGCTTGCTGCTTATGCTGTTAATCTATGTGACATGTAAATACATCAAGGGATTAATCATAGGAATAGCATCGTCTAACTCTCAGTTCAAGGAGGAATTGTGACACTTTAATAAAACATTTGAATTAACATTAACTCTGAGGGTCTTATTATCACATCATATGCTTGTAGTCAGACAGAAAATGAACAGGTTACAGACCAAGAGGTTGTGGGGAGGAGTACAATTCTGATAAACAAACAGAAATATAAGGATCCTGCTTGGTCCCTTTGTAAACAGAGGGTTTGTTGATCAAAAGGGAAGTAAGCATTGATTGCTCTTAAGTAGCATGCTCTGTGAAGAGCAGTAATTATAACATTATCTGAAGCCTAAATGCTTATGTGGCCTCTTGCCTTTCACATGCATTCCTAAAAACTGGCCTACAGTATCCATGTCCTTATCATAGCTTTTTGTAGTACTAATATATATTGGCTACTTGATAGGGAAAATTTACGTTGTGTGCTTGTCCAGTTCTATTTTTTCTGAGAATTGAACTGATACTATTTAAACTTTTACATGATTTTGGAGTTGTGGTTTTGCACCCAGATCTTATTCCATCTATTTGGCACATAAGTGGCCTTAACTAGTTAAGTGCAAGTCTATTCCACCCTGCTCAAGTTCCCAAAAGGCTCTTAATACAGAAGATGTTTCAGTCATTTTTCTCCTCACTGCTTTTTCTGCAACTCAGTCTTAAGGGTAAGATGTTATTACAAAAATAGATGCATTAATGGATTCTTACAGGCTCAAACAGGGTGGAATAGAATTGCACTTAGGTGCCTAAGTTCAGTCAGGCACCAGCAGATGGTGTAGAATCTAGCTGTTGGTGTCCATGCTTCAGTTATCAATTTTTGAGCGGGGTCACCCATCCTTAACAGACTTCTTTTTACAATATATAATATGTGGCTTACAGTATATGTTTAATTTATCTTTTTCAAAAAGTGTCTGTGGTGATTTTTTTAATATTAAATAAACTTTTCTTAGCTTTATGGCACATACATTTTTCTTTCAGATACCAGCTGTAGAATGCGGTTGTGTTGTGACTTCAGGTACTTAAACATTATCATCTGGGTAGCTATATGATGCAAAAGAGTACCATGAAGTGTATCCTATTCATCACTGCAGTGACAGAGATTCAGTGAAAGGCAGTGTTATATTAATTTACTTTAATTGCATTAATTTATGTTAATTATGCATTCTCTAGCACATTATGTGCATCCATATTTTTTATGTAAGTTTGAAGTTCATGCTCATGTCATACCTTCTCATCAGGGCTTGTTTTGATCCAATATTAACTGTCTTTCTCCATGACAGTAAATATTTTAGTGAATTCTTGCAAACTCTCTTCTTTTCCCTGTCCTATTACTATTTTTAAAAGTAACTCATGTTTGAGTTGCTTTTAAATCCTATACTCTTATTTATACGTACTATTTTCCTCATATATATACAGTCTTATATAGGCTAGGGATAGAAGTTACACATAAACCTGTTTAAGTGATCAGAAACTGGTTAAAACCTGTAACAGAACAGAAGCTTAGTATACCTAAAGCAGCTTTAAAATAGCTGAGAATAGTTTGAATCAATTCAGGCTTTTTGACTGTCTGTACCTAGCCATAGAGGGTTTAACTGCCATAGTTACATGCTATCAATGCATGATGGATTCCAGAGGCTCAAAAATATATAAATGCTGTTGATTTCAATACACTTATATGCAGTCAGGGCCTTTCCTGATTTGCATCTTCTGTGCTGACAAAGACCCAGGCTGTTCCCATTTTGGACACATACATAGTACTGAGATTTTAGGTGGGCGGTGGTTATAAGAAATATGTAAAGTTAAAGATGATGTGTTTAAATAATTTGTCATGGAATATTCTTTGGAATCTTCTCTTATTTTTGAAGTTGTTCATATCTTTAGTTTTTTATTAAACATTTTGAGGATATAATAATAATAATACTTTTCTCTAAAAATATTTTATCCTGTATGTAGAATAGGACAGCTCCAATTCTGACACTTACTTTGTTAATGAAAGAATAGGTGAAAAAAACTATTGTGCCACTGAGTATTCAGTCATTGTAGGACACACTATACAATTGATGTAGGGCAGTGGTTATCAATCTTTTTAGACTCAGCGCATCCCTGGATAGACTCAAGGCACCCCTGGATGGACTTGAGGCACTGCCTGGAAAGTGACAGGTCTTAGTTTTCACTCTTTTTTGCTATGGAAGAATAATATAGCAGTTTCTCTGCTGCAAATAACACAGCTATGGATTTCTATTTCAAATCTCTGAGTTTATCTTGAGTTATGTTTGTAAATCTTACATTGTGTGGAAAGGATCTCAAGGCACCCCAAGGTGCTGTGGCATCTTGATGGAGAATCACTGATGTAGGGGAAGAAATGGAGCTGAAATATTAGTGAAGGGATTGGTTAATGTCAACATAACATCTTTCTCCTATTCTGAGCACTGTACATTTGGCTAAACCAAGAAAAAAACCTAGTTGCCACTCTAGTTGGCATGCATAATTCTCAAACAGATAATAGGGCTCAGAATACTACAGGAGTTATGCTTAGAAGGCCTTTAATTTCTAAACTACAGACTCTACTTCCACCTGATATAGTTCAAAGCAGGGTAAAAATGAAAGCCTAAGCACTCTGCCAAACAAAGTATACCCATCTAAGACAGGGGGAAAGGACAGTTACACAAAGTGACTGCTTTTCTGTCTGGTTCACACAAGGTCCATTTTGCTCAGATAATCAGGATTCATATTATTAAACACACTTCCACAGCTCTTTCTGTAAAGGTTTTTTTTCTTCCCATAAATGTATACTTTACAATATTTTGTGGTAATTCATCACAGCACACAATTTCCACACAGCGTTTGGTTCATTATTTCTGTTTTTAATATCAAGTTACTTTATTTCACCCTGTTTTGATCCAAAGGTGTCTGTTATAACAGAATTTTTTATGCATACTTCCAATTTATTTCTCTTAGAATGCCATTGGCCAGTGCATCTTTCTAGTGGTGGAAAGAGGGAAATTAATTCTATTTATGATCCAAACTGTATACAAAAAAAAATCTCATACTTGTACAGTACTACTTTAAGCCCATGATATGTTGTCTGAATGTTTGAGGTGTTGTGCTTTTGAAAAGCAATAATCTGTGAATGGAAAGATTTAGAAGATAAAGTTATGGGTGGAAACAAATACTTTTTAAGTGATCCTAAAAGCATACCATTGAAACCAATATAGTATTCTGGCCTACAGACTTGGGCTGTGGCAGCATTCAGTGGTAGGAACTTCAGGTGTAGGTACTTTCCCAGTGCTTTCTTTCTTTTCTTGTTGTTGTTGTTGCTGCTGTTCTAGCAGTAAGAAGCTGTCTTGAAATCACAGTAGGAACTTTGACCCTGATTCTGTGAGTTCTGTATTAGTTTTAGACAAGCAATCATAGAAGTAATTATGGGCTGTTGTCCTGAGGCTGCTTAGTGCAGGTGTAACTTTCTGATTGCTGTTTTGTAATTACTGAAGAACTTCCAACTATTCATATGCATCAGATAAGCTATACAATATACTTCAAATAAGTGAAATCCTCTTTTAAGTACAAGTAAATACTTAATCATTTAGTTTGCTACACTATGTGGTATCAAACTACTGGTTATTATGTTGTTCAGCGTGTGAAATGTAAAGCTAATGGAGATTTTATCATACAATTGGTTAAATTGCTGCAGAAAAAGTTGAATAATGGTGCTGATTAAAAACATCGAAACTGGAATTCCTTGAAATATGCAAAAAAAAAAGATTACAGAGGCAATGCCAACTTCAGGATTTTTATTCTTGAAGTCTTTGAAGTCTGACTTTGCAGAACAGATTGTGAATCTCTGGCCCATTACACACCTGCAGAGATTTTGGTGTTTTATTTCTCTTGGGTGAAACTGCAGAAGCCCAAACCATGTTAATCACTGTCAGAACCAGTTGTATAAAATGCCAAAATGCAATGAACCAAGCATTTTATAATAAATATGACAATACAGTTTAAAGTGTTGTTTTGTTAGGCTTGTGATTTGTCGTAACGTATTACTTTTGATAGTTGCTTCAAAGTAGGGAAAAAATCTGTGACCTCCAACTGATCCTTTCACGTAAAATAAAGTGTCTGATTATCAGTTTGTTTGTTTATATTAAATATAATGCTAATACAATTAGAAATTAGAAAAAATACATTAAGCCATATGCAAATACTCTATTGCTTGTATATAGATAAAAAAAATCTTTAAATCTGGTTGGTTGGTTTGGTATATCGTTTGTCAGCTCTTATTTGTAAGATGACAACTGTCATAATTTCATAGATGAAGAAAAAACTAATTTTAGAAAAATATGATGACATAAAATATTTCTTGAGTTGAATGTTACTTATATGAGATATTGCAAACACTGGAAATACATTTGGCTATATATATAGAGAGAGAGAGAGAGGAGAGAGAGTTAGAAGAAGTAGAGAGAGAGAGAGAATATGTGGATTACTATTTTGAGAGCCATTCCTGAACGTACTTTTAGGCAGTTTTGTGAAATAACTCTTCCAAATCCTTGCTAAAATGCAACCTCTTTTGCACCTTAATCCCTTACTTCCAAGGGATTAATAGCTGTCACTTTTATAGCTCAGATATTTTGTTTTATATTACACATATATACTTAAGCAATTCTAAGAGTAAGAACATGACAGGATCTAGGACATTGATGAGTAAACAGCCTAGGCTCGGTTGTGTATCTAATATAATAGATTTAGTTAGTTTTTCTGTATTAGTATTATACAGAATAAAGCCTTGATGTTTAATATGTGCATATTTGCATATGAATTTAATTTTAAAACATGGGCAATCTAGATAAAGTCAATGGAAGTATTTACTTATTTAATATTAAGCATTTCTGTAAGTCTTTGCAAGATTAAGACCTTAAGTTCTTACTTAGCAATAAAATGGGGTAATCTATATTGACAAATGGCTTGTTTAGATCTTGCAGTTGTTCACACTTCTTTTTCATTCAAATGAATAAATCTGGGGAATGGCAGCAGCTCCACTGATCTCAAAAATGTTGTGTGTGATGATGTCAGTGGTGAAATTGGCCCTATATTTTGCTTCCTTAGTGGATAGTAATTAGGAAGTACATAGATTTCAAGAATATCATTACCTTGCTTCTCATCATAATTTTTCACTTTTTTGGATTAATTTGTAGAACTAATCCATAACTAATTTAAATAGCTAAATACAACAGAGACTTAACCGATTTTTCCTCTTGGTTGTGTCGGTCAAATATTGCTATTTTGTGGTGACATCATGCTAAAATAACAGATAACAGAGGAAAGACACTTAGCTAAAACTGTGATGTATTCAAGGGCTTTTTTAAAGCAGTCCAGTATCATTTTATTCCATTTATAAATTGACCTATTTTCCTTCAAAAAAGAACTAAAGAAAAGTAAACTTTTAAGAGTGAATCTAATACAAAACCCAGGGTTGAAATAAATTGCCTGCCTGAAAAGAGAACATATAAATAATGATATAGGTTATAAATATGAATAGTCATCTTTAACCATGCCAGAAATACATACTGGGGGGAGGGGTGGGGTGACTAAGGCCAGGTTCAGTTTCTACTGGAAGAAAAATAAGTTGACTCCATCTAAGTGAAAATCAGTCCCAAGGGGTTTCTCTGTGGAGAATGAATATACATTTCCCCTGGCTTAACTCCTCTGAGGAACCAGAAGGAGTGGAGCTGCAGGGAAAGGCTTCCACATCTTTACAAGACCAGGGTCACCCTGGTCTGAAGAAGACATGGGAGACAACTCCTTGTTTTGTACTAGGAAAGTGTGTTCCTCATTATTTTACTAAAGATATATCTCTGTATAGCTTAGTTCAGACCAGGAGGGAGAGGGAGAAGCAACCACCAGCTGCTCCCTGAAAGCCCCTTATACCCTAGGATTCCTGGTGTGAGAAGCAGGTAGGGGGCTTTCCACCACCACTCTCTCTGATCAGCTCCCAAGAAGGGGAAGCTGAATTGGGCATAGGGCTTTGCCCGGCTGCTCCATTTCCCCCAAGAATGGGAAGACTGCACTTTTCACACACAGGGATCACCCTGGTCTTCGGAACATGGAAGGAGCAGGGGAGATGGGGCTGGTGCAGACTGAATGACTAAATGTTTGTACTGATTCTTTTTCCAGAATCATTTCTTGCAGGAGTAATTTTCTAATGCTACAAATGAATGTTTGTACAAGGCCTAAGAAAAACAGGGCGAGTCAGATCAGATGGCTGCATCTGGCTGAAGCACTGATATTCACCACTGTGGCAAAGAGGATTTCCCTGCTAATCTCTGCTAGCGCCCCAGCCCCACTTGCCTTTGGGCATGCCACCTGCCTGTCTCACCTGCCACACCTTGTTGGATTAATAATATGCTGTTAAATAAGGCGGGAGGCTGCCCATTACTGCACTCCCATATTTGGGGTGTCTGTGGCTCTGTACCTCTCCTACACCATGGCCCAAGCCTCACAGATAGCATCTAGATATTACAGTGCACCCATCGTACAGCCAGATCATGCTTAGGCCACACCATCAGGCCTCAATCATACACCCATTCATACCGCCTGCCTCTCACTGGGGCCTCACTCACTCCATCCTCTCTCACACGGTCTCTTTGTCACATCAACAACTCATGCCGCCTTGCTCCCTCTTGAAGTGGGCACCCTTTGGCCATAGACTTAGTTAGTCCATTCCTTGGGTAGCAGACGTACCATCTGTTGGGCCTCTCCCTCAACCTTCACCGGGGTAGTGGCCAGCCAATTACCTGACTGGGTCTAAGCACACTCAGGCCTCTTTCAGGGTAACACTCAGTGTCTGTATGTGTACTGAGCTCTCAGCCCTCTAGTTCTTCTCCCCCTCTACTCGAGGCTCCACACTGCCCCCTCTACTCGGGGTCTTGGGGTTTCCCTCCTCGGGTGGGTTCAGGTGACGGTAGCCATGCCTGGCCCCCTCTACCTCCATTGTCACCTGACCCATCCAAAGGTGGGAGCTGGGGTGAAGGCACTCCGACCCGCCTTTCATCAGGGTGGTAACTGGCCTGGCATTTCCTGGGGACTCCTGCACCACTGAGAGCCCCACCAGGCCACCCACTCCTGGCAGGGTGCAGTTTTAGGTCATGCCCAGGACCAAGAGCCTCCTAAACCACCCCCTACAGCTCCTCCCTTACCTCCAGATGATACCAGCAGCCTAACAGCAACAGAATGCCCTGTTTATTTGAGCAGCCCTGAATCCAAAATGGCTGTCCTCATCAGGTACCTGCCGGCTGCTGGCTTCAGGCCCTTAAAGTGGCAGGCACAAACAGTGCCTTGCCACAATCACATTCTGAAAACTCAGGTGAGTCAGTGCAATTGACCTCTGGTTAGTTTTTAGGAACTGTAAAGATCATTGGAGATGTGATTTCCCCACCCCCTGAATGAGAATGTGTTCATTCTGCAACAAGAGGCCTGATTCTGGAATAAATGTATACCATCTTCAGATATGTAAGGTCTACATCCTAACCTCAAATCCAAGTTCACTATTTTGTGTGTTTCTTGATAATCTATTGGAGGTATATTTCTCTATAGCTTAGTTCAGAGACAGGAGTAGTTTTGTAGCTGCAGATTTCATCCCGGACATCCATACTGGGGTGTGCAAAGCTTTGGTTGTTGATTCAATTCAGAGAAGATTCAGCTTGATTTGGAGGCTGAATCACCAAATCTGAATCAAATTGGGAGACCAAAAAAACCCCTCCAAATCGATTTGGGGCCTCTGAATTGATTTGGAAAAAAATGTGAAGATTTGGAGATTCGGAAGGCAGTCTTTCAGGGAAACAGAAACTGAGAAGAGGGAGGGGGAGCAGAGAGGAGAAGACTGACATCTGTAGCTAGCCAGTGATTGTGATCTTTCCCTGAGTCCCCTTCCAATTACAGTGCGCTGGGGGAGGGACATAGAAACAGCATATAAGCCTCTGTCTAAAACTTTTCTGCCCCTTTTGTGAGCTGTTTGTGCCTAAGCAAAAGAGGGGCAGGTGGTTGGCCCCTAAACAGGTGTGCAGGTGGAGATCTAACCAGCACCAGGAACGCCTTCTGTTACAAGCTACCACGCCTGGTGTTTTCATCCAAATCTGCCTTAACACATGCAAGTGACATGAGTTTTGCTTTCAGCAGTTTGAGGTGTGGTTTTCCAGAAACCCCTGCACCTATCTCCTTGAAACTTGGTAGGATTCATGACCTCAGAAGGAGCTAGCATCCCTACTGTTTACATCTAAATCTGCCAAAAAATGACAAAGTTATAGGTATTTCAGTGATTCCCCATTATAATCTATGGCCGTATCACCGAATCTCTCTGAATCAGCGCCGAAACTTCCAAAGCTGATTTGGTCAAATCAATTCAGGACAGTGTTCCAGATCTCCAAATGGAATAAATTTCCTCTGAATTGGCTGAATCCAAATCGAATATTTCCCTATTCATATAGCCCTAATCCATACATCTTTATACAAGTATTTTTTTTTACTTTATTGCAAGTATTTTGCGATACTTGCAAAGTATTTTTCCACTTTATTTCAAGCATGCAAGTAATTTTCCAACCTGAGGGTATGGGTTAGTGGTAATCAGACTCTTATAAGAAAGGAAAATAAAATGTAAAGTCTCACTATGTTCCCAGGAATCTTGATCCTCCTAAAATATAATCCTAACCTGGAAGGTTATGTTGGCTTCTTTCAAATGAATCCCTAGGATTCAAAATTTCTCAAGTAGAATAGAATTATATGATGGAATCATTTTTTGTTTTTGTTTTACAAATGCTTGTTTCTATATCACCCTTTTATGAGTCTCCTCTAATTAATTTACACTTTCTTTTATGCTACTCCAGGAAGGTAGAATGGCATGAATTCGGTGGACTTCTTTATTATTCCTAATTCTTCCTTGCCCCAAAAGTTGCATACTTTAGCAATTGTTAGCAATCCACAAAAGTCTTATCAATGAAGGACTGATTTGGAAGGATGTCATTAATTATGAGCAGTCATTCAAGTGCTTGGTTGTTCATCAACACTTGTAATGTAGGATGTTTCAAATATGTACTGGCTGGTTCTAGTCAGAAGGTGAAATAGTCAGTTTGCTTTAAAATGGAAAGGGAGTGAGAGTGCTTACCAACTTCCATTGAAGAGCATCTTGTAGGCTTTCTACTGTTGAGGCAGAATACAGATACAGCTCTTAAAGAAGAGTGCAGAGATGGCAGCCCTGGTTCTCAGAGTTTCTAACCCTCTTCAAAATTCAAGTATTCACTCTTTCCAGTCTCTGAATCTTTTGTCTCAGCAGAATATCAAGGTAGTCCAACCAGATCTCAGAGATCCCTTCACTGGATACCTGACCTTGTATGGCTGCAAAACTGCTAGCTCTGGTTGAAGTCCCAAAAGGTCTATTTAGCAAGTGTATCAAATGAAACAGGCTTAAAGTATTTGTTCAAGGGGGAAACTTTAATCTGTTATACTCACAAAGTAAATTGTATATGCATTTGAGATGTTATAGGTCTTCAAGGTAGTTCATAATCACTTTGAGTAGCTGTTAGTAGTCTTGCAGTTTACTGATTACAGAGAAAATGCTAACATTAGAATCATAAAAATCATACAAAATTGGGGTTGGAAGGGACGTCAGGAGGTCAACCCCCTACTCAAAGCAGGGCCATCCCCAACTAGATCATCCCAACCAATGCTTTGTGTAGCTGGGGCTTAAAAAACTTCCAAGTATGGAGATTCCACAACCTCTGGGTAACTTGTTCAACTGCTTTACTACCCTTCTCATAAGAAAATTCTTCCTAATATCTGATCTAATCAACCTTCCACTGTTGCAACTTGAGACCATTGCTCCTTGTTCTGTCATCTGCCGCTGAGAACAATCTAGTTCCAACCTCTTTGTTAACCACCCTTCAGATAGTTGAAGGAAGCCATTCAATCCCCCACCCCTCAGTCTTCTCTTCTGCAAACTAAATAAGCCCCATTCCTTCTGCCTTTCTTCATAAACTCCCCTAGCTCACATCCCCTAACTCTTCTTCCATATATGCATGATGTAAAAGATATGCCTTTAATTTTTACAAGTTGAGTAAGCCTATTTTGGAAGCATTTAGGAGTATGGAACTTTGTTATTTAAAATTGTGTGTAGGAAGTGGAGTCCAAAAGCATTGAGAATGTGGACAACCACACTATCTAAATAAAACGTCACACATCTAACATATTTCTACGTTATTTTTTAAATAACTCTATTCTAATAGTTTAATTTTACCAATTTTTTTTTTATTTCCCTGAGTTTCTGTTGTAGATCTTCCCCTTTCTGGTTTCATACATGGCAAAAACGGGTGTACTATAGACAATATTTTAAAACATGGGTGCCTTAAATTAGTCATCTAAGAAGCTGGATTTTCACAAGAGATGAACTACCCAGATTAATAGATTTTTTTGTCATGTATTAAGCCTTTAAGTTGAGAAAGATCCCTTGTTTATCGTACAATATATAAAAATAGAATTGGTTTAATTTTTACGAGTAAAGTAATACATATTAAATAATCACCCAGCTGAACATTAATTTGAATGTGTCATGAAATACATTTGCATCTTAAGAATTCTGACTTCTTCAGTATAACATTAAAGTGATTATTAAAATAGTATATTTCATATTAATGATGTATCTTGAGTGCTGGTAAATTTTCAGAAACACACATTCACTTAACTCTTGGGTTATACATCTGAAAGTATTGTTCAGGTGTGATAGAAAGGCTGTTGCGTCCTTCACAGACCACTAGCTTCTGTTAATCTCATTTTATCTCCAGTACTTGTATACAAGAAAGATCACAGAAATGCAATGTTATGAATGATATTCCATCCATTGTGAAGGTACATTTCAAGTCAGAGAAATGTAAGTTGATAGCTCAACAGAAGGTATGGCAGGATTCTTTTTAAAATGGATATTATCAACTTATTTATAAACTACATTTTCCATTCAGCATCCTTAACATATGACTCTTTTTGATTCAAGTGTGGGTGTGTGTGTGTGAAATAATGCAAATATTTTGGACTTCCTCCTTACATTTATCTCATGACATCATGGGTATATTGGAACATGAAAACATTCATTTGTAGCATGTCTTGACACTGTTCCAACGTCTACAAGATTTCCATGGCTCAGAGAGTTGAGATTCTAATCATACAGTCATACATACATTCTTTTCTTCTTCCTCTTGGTGAGTTATCACCTCTTTAGGAGTACTGTCATTATGATTCTTGTGTATAATACCCTGCAGCTGTCCAGTAGAAAGCCCTATAGATAAAGTGTACATAAATAATGTCTAATTTCCATCTGTGATGAAGAATAGTTAGTAAACTACTGAAAAATGGATTTCTTTCCCATGGGGTAGGCCAGCAGAGGGATGCTCTTTGTGAACATCCATTTGCTGCTGTCTGATATCACAGCTTTTGTGTAAACATCCTGCTATTTTAAGACAAGAGATAGTTGAGGTGTAAAGATACAGCTACATAAAGTTGACTGAGTTCTGAATAAAGGAATTAAAAGTAAATAAATAAGGAAAATAATGTTAGGCAGTGGGCATGAGGGAAATGCCAAAGTAGCTTGCTTAAGTAGACCATTTAATGTGTTAGGACCTGATGAAGTTTATCTTGTTAAAGGGTATGAGGATTTAAAAGGACAGTAGGACTTGAAGTTTGGGAAGAATCAGAGTTGTTATGGGGCTGGGGAAAGTATAGAGTAGAAATCATCGTGTTAGACTTCAGTAGAAGGGGCTATGTCTGGAGTGACTAGAAGGACAGGGAAACAGGTTTTGATGATTATAGAGGTTGAATTTAGGGTTCAAAATAGCAAAATTAGAGAAAAAACAGAGATTACAAGAAGTATATACATTTATGGAGATAATTTGGACTTACATAGTGAAAGAGGAGATTTCAAAGTTCAAAAGTATTGAAAGATAGAACCAGGATGGCTAGTGCTGTTAGGGACTGAAAGTTAGAAAGAGAGACAGAGCATTATATGAGCTCTAGGGACTGGCAGTCATATCTGAAATGACTGTATGGAGCAATTTCAGGTTAAATGACAGCTGGAAAAAGGTGGACCGGTAAATTACCCTGACTGAAAAGTAAGTGGAGATTTAGTTGTTTGCCTGTGAGGCTATTCACATCCTAGATTACAGGGTCAAAGGGGAGGTTCAGGCATCTTTTATTCTCATTTCCTTTTAGTCTACAGCCATCTTCTTATTAAAATGTTATTGATATGTCTTAATTGCAATAATTAAACCTATTTTAATAGCCACATAGACAAGCTTTATGTAGCAGTTCATCTCCATCTGAACGCCAGAGAGAGCAATAAAATGGTTCTGGGTGGAGAAGCTTACTTCATAATAGTGGGGGATTTAATAAGAACATCTACCATGATCATTCTCAGACATCAGAAGGCACCTAGATATCAGTAATGTCATCTCTTACATTTAAACCAAAAACCAACACCCCCCATTATAAACATAGTGATGAGTGACATCTAAACTATATAAAATAGATCTCTCTGTTTTTTAAGGTTGATGATATCCTTCTAAGAATAACAGCTTACAGCATTTATACAAACAAATAAGCTCTGGGTTCCATAAATAGCAAATACTCAAGAGATAACACAACAAAGCCCTCAGTTATGGACTAGGCCTGTGCAAATAGGGAAGTATTTAATTCGGATTTGGGTTTGGCCAATTTGGAGGACAGTGATTCAATTCAGAGATTCGGAGCACTGTCCTGAATTGATTCCATCAACTCGGCTTTTGAAGATTCAGCACTGATTCAGAGAGATTTGATGATTCGGATCAGCCAGGGAGAGGCAGGCACAGCTGGGTGTCTGCAGGTGCTCCCATGGCTCCTCTGGCTGTGCCTTCCACTCCCTGGGTAGTGGGAGCCCCAGGAGAAGTCCCCGTGGCTTTCCTGCCTGGCCTCATCCCCCCACCTGGCCCCAGTATAGTCTCAGCACTTAACAAAAAAAAAAAGCCCTGCACTCACTAGCTGCAGCAGTGGTAACTGGGGCCTCTGGGCACTCGTGGCAGAGCTTCCCCATGCAGCTTGAGACAGTGTGGGGTAGCGGGGATCACCTGACCACCTGTGATGGTTGCCCCATGGCTGCCCCAGACAGCACATGGTGCCACACTGCATCTGTGCCATGGGGGCCAGCACTGCTGGCCCCCACTGCCCCATGCTGCTCAGGGGGGCTCTGCCACAAGCCCTCAGAGGCCCCAATCACTGTTGCCAGAACTGGTGAGTATGGGACTTTTATTTTATTTTTAAAGTGCCAAGAGGCTGGGCCAGGTGGGGCAGGGCAACCGTTGGGGGTTTCTCCAACCTCTTCTGGCTGTGCCTGCCTCTGCCCCGGCACAGGGAACTGTGGAGGCTATGCCCTGCTGCTGCTTGCCCAGCCAGTAAGCGGCGGGGCATGATGCAGATGTGGCTGGCTCCAGGCAGCAGTAGGGCATAGCCCATACACCCAGTGCTGCCACACCCATATAAGTGCTGGGAGTGGGGCTCTGCCTTGCTGCCACTTGCCAGCTGGCACAAAGGGACCAGGATGTGGGTGTGGCAGTGCTGGGAGAGGCAGCTATTCCCTGCTGCCGCTTGTCCCCTTCCACCTGGAGCAAGCCGCACCCACATCCTGTCCCCACTCCCAGCTAGGCAAGCAGCAGCAGGGCAGAGCCCCCACTCCAAGCAGTGCCACACATGCATCCCACCCTTCTGCCCTCTCCCCAAGTAATGCACCCCTCCACCCCAGCTGGGCACCTTGTAACAGCTCCAGCCCCAATCCCTCCCTCCCCTTTCACCCAACCTCAACAGACTTACCAGCTGGAGGTAGCTGTGTCAGCTGCCTGTTTAGTCTATGGCCAAATCTCTGAAGTGGCTGAATCTTTTCCGAAGCTTTTCCAAATCAATGCAGATGCTTCAAATCAATTTTGAGCTTTTAAATGGTCTCCCAGTTCAATTTGGATTCAGAGATTTGGTCCCTGAATTGGGCCGAATCTCATCTTTTTTTTTTGTCTTTTCCCATTTCCTCCTAGTACTCTAGAATAATGAACAAGATATGTGGTTAATGAAGAAAGCAACTTGTATTTAAAGATCAACATATTTATGTGACCTTCTTTTGTTCATAGATGTTAATGTGCATTGCTTTTTCTTGTTGAGATTTTATTTGGTGTTCTGTGACAAACAAGAGTATGATTAGTGAAGCTGTAAAGTTCTCATGGTGGCTGCCTGTGTTCCCAAGATAGCAGCATTAGTGTCTGCAGAAGCAGTTAATGCTGTTTATCATTAATGACAGAGGCTGGAAAGGACCTTCTGTGGCTCTTATCTTTCACCTTGCCAACGGAAGTTGATGAGCTTTGTGATTTAAATTCAGAGGTGATACTGTAATATTTATATTTATTTCACATAGACAAGTGCACAGGTAAATGCATCCTGTTGATTGGGATTAATTAAAATCATGTTACTGTGGTACTGAACAAAGTACAATTGGATCTTCCTGGAGAATTTTTTAAAGCAGATTTTTGGTTTTTTCTTTATATTTACAGCTAATATTTCAAAATTGCTCATAGTGAGGTGCTTAAAGAAAGAAAACCAGTATTTACAGATTGTTTTTTCCCTTGACTACTTGGAAGGTTTTGCTATGTTTACTTTTGAAGGTTTCTGTTGAACATTTTGATATTTACATCTTGAACTCTATATCTTGCCACATTGCTTTACAGTGTTTTTCATGGATTCCAGAACCAAATAAAAATAGTAGCAACTCTTAGTTGGAATAGAATCCAAGTTTTGGGGTAATTAAAATTGATATTGTGTTATAAAAATATCTAATGTTTAAACCTTCATATTCAGAGCTGCATATGAAAACCATGCATCTAACCCATTGCTGTTCTTTCCTATAGAAAGTTTCTGTGTTTGTATCCACAAATGATGTGGCTGTATAGATGAAGCACTAAAGAAATGGATGCTGTATATTGTACAACCAGTGTAGTGTCACTTTATTGGACTTACCATATGTATTTATAGAGCAGTATACATTTATCAGCTGATAGGGCTCCCAGCCAGTGGGGCACATGGTGCACTCCAGCAGCTGAGAGAGCCATCAGCTGACAGGGCTCCCACCGAATCTTTCAAGGCCAATGTGGAGATGAACAAGGATTATAGATCCCTAGCCACATTTTGGCTGCTATGTGGGGTAGAATATAATTGTGTTTAGTGACTTAGTTGCTTTAATGCTTTAAGTGTCACTTGGATATCACAGTAGCCATTTCTATAAGACGTGGTTAATGTGCCCATGAGCTGTTTTACACCTCACAGGATTGGATTCTTTTTTGATCAGATGATGCTGGTTTATTATGACATTAGTGATTTTTATATTTAATTAAAATATGTTCAAGTAATGGTGATTTATATGTGGGTGATAAGATTATAACATTTCCAAAATAAATTTTGATTTCCCTTTAAGAGCTACCCTGCATTCAGTTTTATTCATTTTAGTGTAAAATAAATATTTATAGTATTTAATATCTTGACTCTTAACTCACCTTAAATAACATAAAAAGATTCCTATGCTGACTTAAACCAAAGGAGAAAGATATGTAATAGTTAAATTCAGCTTAGAAAGGCTTTGTAGTATATAAAGTATTGCATTCCCACAGAAATGAAGATTAATTATAATGCTTCTCTCTCATTTTTATCATTACTTCTCACCAGTGGACTTACTAGCTGTCAATAAAAAAATATGACTATAGATTGTTTCTCAAAATGAAAAAAAAAGTCTAGTATTTATCTCACCACTCAGAATTTGCTTTTATAAATATCTTTCTAGCTAGATTGGTTCCACTGAATGATTTCTGATGTTACTTTATCTGAATTTGGTTGAAGGCCAAACATCAGAGATGGAGAGTTGCATTTTCTTAGGGTAGTTTAGCGAAGGCTAAACAATATATAATAAATGGCACAACAGAAGAGAGATGTGAGGGTTTTCTTCCTTATCTGTACTAAAAAATATAGACTTCTACAAACTATATAGCTAGAGATATACACAGAGATGTAACTATGGAAGGGTGTTACCTCCTCTTTAATAGGTTAAAAGGGGAAAATTTTAACAAAATATTATATTCTGAGTAAATAATAGAATTAAAGCTGGGCTGTCTGTCTTGTGACTGAGGTTTTTGTTCACATCAAGTACCAGCTGCAAAGCAGTGTAAGCCTTTTTGACTTGGCACCTGCAGGCCCTAATGATCCAGAAAAAAAATATTTTTTTTCAAATAAATGTTCTCTGCTTCACTTCTCTTGTTCTCAAATATCTTTCAAAGTATTCTTTCTATCCAGATTTATATGTGGAGTATGATTAACATTAATGACATCTAGTGGTCACTAGCATGTTCATATAGACTTAAAATTGATACCAAGAACTGGGAGGTTTTGATGATACATGGACTGAGCCACCCAACAGAGCTCAATAGCAGCTTATAAATCGAAAAGAAAGTATTGATTTAGATCCTCTTCCTCTTCATTTGAAGAATGACAATGACCCCTAGTTGTTAAGAACTGAAAGACTGTTTTAATTTTTATTTTATTAACTGAGATTATGGAATGACTCATACTGTATTCAGGAAGGAAAATGGTTAAATTGACTAGGTTTAAATCAATTTAATAAGTTTTCGGCACAACTAATAATTTCCACATATTAATTCCAGCAAAAAAGATCTTCCAGATGAATTTTAAGTCATGTATAAATTTTTTAAACCAAGCATTTATGCATTAGCTCTGCCAAAGTTATTTATATATCCTATCTACACTGATCAAACTTAGACGTAAGAAATAAAGGTAATATTTGCAAGAATAAAAAAGATGAGAGTTATAGTCCCATGCAAAACGTGGTGGTAATCCACCTTGGAACAGAAAACCTTGGGTAACTCTACATTTGAAAGAAAAGGACAATCTCAGGCCAAGAACAAATAGTTAAATATACTGGAAGTATATACTAGGAATAAATATAACTATACTATAAGTGATTATATTAGAAACAAATCCTTTGGTAGTCAGAAACAGCTGTGGACTTAAGAAAAGCCTCACCTTAGGTGCCAATATGATTTTGGCTATTCCTTTCTACCGTTCAACAAGCATTTTCTCTCCATATTACTGAGACGGAATTTCAGGCATCTAGCCCTAATCAGGCAGCTAGCCTTAAAATTTTAGGGTACCTATACATGTGCCATACATCAATTAATTGAGTCTGCTGGAGTGTATTAATTAATGCACTCCAGCAGCCTCCATGTCACATCTATTCAGTGTTCCCACATTGAACATGCTTTAGCAAACTGGCCCCCGCCCCCATTTTGAAACACGGAACACCGAATACATATGATGATGAGGGTGCTTTAATTAGAGCAGTTCTTAGACCCACTCTAATTAAAGTGCATCCCACCCCCATGCCAGAGCATGTGTATAGATGTCCTTACTGTCTAGCAGGCACATCCAGCATCCAAAATGACCAGTGAAATTTAAAAAAACAAAAGTAAGAATACGCGGCACCTGGCTTCCATCCTCTGCCAGGATGAGCTCTTTGAACTAAGCCAGCTAAGTTAAATCACTATTATAGTTTCATAGTGCTTAAGGTTGGAAAGGACCTAAACAGATCATCAAGTCCAACCCCCTGCCCTGGGCAGGAACAAGTGCCGGAGTTATAACACCCCAGCCAAATATCTGTCCAGCCTCCTCCTGAAGACCCCCAAAGTAGGAGAGAGGACCATCTCCCTTGGGAGCCCATTACAGAGCCTGGCAGCCCTAACTGTAAAGTAATATCTCCTGATGTCCAGCCTGAACCTGATCTCTAACAATTTGTTACAGTTATTCCTAGTAACCCCCATTGGTGCCTGAGGAACAAAGCCTAACCCAGTTTCCACTTTTCCCCTCAGTGAGTTTATAAATGGTCATAAGATCCCCTCTCTGCCTTCTCTTGTGAAGGCTGAATAGATTCAGGCCCTTCCGCCTCTCTGTATAGGGCCTGCCCCATTGTCCCTTGATCATGTGAGTGGTCCTCCTCTGGACCCTCTCAATGCTAGCCACATCCCTCTTGAAGTGCAGCACCCAGAACTGGATGCAGTACTCCAACTGTGGCCTGACCAATGCCATATAGAGGAGAACGATGACCTCCCTGGGCCTGCTTGTGATGTATCTGTAGATGCATGACAAGTTGTGGTTAGCCTTGACTGACTGCTTCCTTGCATTGGCGGCTTATGTTCATCCTGGAGTCAACAGTGACTCCAGGATCCCTTTCTGCTTCTGTGTTGACAAGAAGGGTGTTCCCCAGCCTATAGGTGTGTTGCTGGTTCCTTCGCCCTAGATTCAGTACCCTGCACTTGTCTGCATTGAATTCCATCCTATTCTCATCTGCCCACCTCTGTAACCTCCCTCGCTGGATTCTGTCCCTCCCCTCCAGCATGCTCACCTCGCCCCACACCTTGGTGTCATCAGTGAATTTGGACAGTGTGCATTCCGCACCCACATCACTGATAAAGATGTTGAACAGTACAGGCCCCAGGACTGAGCTCTGGGGGATTGCACTGCCCACATCCCTCCAGGTCGAAAATACCTGTCCACCACCACTCTCTGGGTGCAACCATCTAGCCAGTTTGCCACCCATCTGACTGTAGGCATCAATGCTGCAGTCACCTAGTTTTTTTAAGAGAATGTGGTGGGAAACAGTGTTAAAAGAGTTTCAAAGGCTTTCTTAATGTCCAGGAAGATGATATCCTCCTCAACACTCTTGGAGTCAGAAATAATACACTGCCACAACACTTCTTGATAGCCTTCTGCAATAATCGATGTCCTGGGACAGTCTCGTAATTGGAGTACTGGCCTCCCTTATCCTTCTGTGACATCTAATGATGACTCCTCCAAGGGAATAGAACTTAATCCTACCAATTAGTCATTGAAAGTCATTGTAAATAATGGTCCCAGTGTCTATCTGCTTTTTTTCATTAGTCAGAAAATACATGGCTTCAACTAGTATGTTGTGGCAGGCAGGTTCCAAACATATAAGCATCACCACTATCAAAAAACCAAGCCAAAGAGAACATTCAGTTGTTCTGAGAAAAAAAAAAGAGTCTAGATCTATGTACCTGAGTAAATATATTTACAAAATAACTTCAAGAACCTGAAATCAGGAAAATGCAATAACCTATCTTAAAAGGATGGGGAGCAGTTCTATCACCTGTGTTGGATTTTACTTATGCTTCACCAATCTTTCTTCATAATTCAACAGCAATTATATGCACTGCAATTGGGAAGGCTTAGAAGAAACTTTCTCTTGGTATTCTTTCTTCTGCATGTTCCATAGGAGCTTTAGTCTACATTCAAAGCACCTAAATACTTCAGGAGCCTATGTATCCAAAGTATTAAGTCATGTTTTTCCAAAAGGTCCCAGTCACATAGATTGCAAGATGTCCAGGATGTCCAGAGCTAAATTTAAATTTGATTTAAGTCTTGCTATGCAGAGAATTTAATAAAATTAATTAAAATTTAATAAAATTAATTTAAAAACAATTGCTAATTGTATATTAATATAATTATTTAATATATGGCAGATTCAGTTTTAGAGTGAGATACCTCCAAAATTTAAGATCAACAAATATTTTTATATTACTTGTTTAACAATAAAGAATAAAAGAAACAGAGTGTGTAAGCTCAAAATGTATCAAGAACATTTTCATTTTAAATTTGAAATGAAAACTTCATAATTTTACAAGAAAGTAGCAAAATTGAATACCTTGGGACATGGAAGCTAACACCCCTGTTCCATCCTTTTGTTTCACGCTAAATTTGCATACTTGCAGAGCAATCTCAACACAACAGTAATTCCTTGCCCAAAAGAACCTTTCCATCACCAATCTTCCTTCAATATGAAACGTCTTCCCTAAGGAAGAAGCAGAATTCAACATCCTGCTTGTCATCAGACACCTTTGAGGTAAATAGACTGATCCAACTTTTAATAAAGCCTAATTTGCATAAAATGAACTTTTCCAGCAACTTACATCACACTCCAGCTCTCCTGTACAATATGAATTTTCATTTCTACCTGGGAGAAACTTTACAATCTTTGCATTCTCCTATGCCTGAGGAAGGGCATGTGTGCCTGAAAACTTGCAAATAAAGAATTTTTTTTTACAACTGTCTAGTTGGTCTAATAAAGATATCTCCACCACTGCAATTTGAAATTGTAATAAATTATGTTTTATTCTCTGTTTAGACTCTTTTTATGGGGTGAACACTTCGAGATATCCTAATAGTAATGTGATTTATTTTAGGCTGTGGACTAGAGGTATTCATTTGCAGTGTTAAGAATTTTCAGGTAATTTCCGGGACCGTAAAAATGTGGTGGTAAATGTGCCTACAGACATTCAAGTGTCCACTCATGCAAGTGCCACAGAGCATGAAGAGAGCTTGTACTACTAGTGCTATATAGCTAGGGGGTTGGCGTGCAGAGATCCCAGCATGGTCCCATCTCTGGGGGTTCCTGATAACTGCCAAATACAGAGAAAAATACTGATTGGCTGAGCCAGGAACCAGACCTACCAGGGACTCCTTTCCTTCCTCTTACTCACTGCCCCACCTCTGCAGCCTGGCTTATAAATAATACCCAAGATGCTGACACAGAAAACAGTGGCATATTTCTGGCATGGCAGGAGCAGAAGGGATAGGAGTTCTTTCCCTATTTGTTGAGTAGGAAGGACTATCTTGCCCAGAAAAAAGAGACAAGGCTGATCAATGCAAAGCAGTGTGACTGCATGGTGATCTTTGACCTCAGTCCTGCCTCCCTGGGGTAGTATATGTTGCCATGAATCACAAATAGAGTCCTTGGAGCCATGGCAGGGTCAAAGGACACGCCCTCCTGGGATGCTGGAGAAGCCCTGTTGTGCTTCTTGTAATGAACTGAGGTTACACGTGGCACTGAAAAATGTGGTACTACTGAGAAGTTGTTACTGTAAAAAGTTAACATTTCTTTGTGTAATGCCTGTCTATGATATTATTTACATGATAGTGTTCACATTTTGTTAAAATCTGATTGTTGTCTCTAATTGCAGGAAATAAAAAAATATTCCCCCAAATCTCCCTTAAAGGGTGGCTTCTCTTAAATTCATTTCTAATTCTATTTTATCAGGAAAGATATCCTGTGTTGCTAACCTGCAGCAACATGAAAGTATTCCTTTTACCTGCCCATTAGGCTCCACTAATCAATTGGTAATAAGGGGGAAAAGATACTTTCCAGCCACCTTAAAAAAAAAAAAAGAAAAAAAAAGGCAGCTGGACTTTAATAAGGATCAGGCATTTTATTAATAAATGAGGGAGGGTAATTATAAAGGCTCTCATATGACTTTTATGACACAGTTGGGAATGGAAAATACCTACAGGCTCTATGGATAAACATATAGTCAACTTGGATTAATAAAACTGATGTTTTATTTTTTGCCACTTACGGAAAGATGCATTTTGTAGAAGAATAAATGTTTTTACATGCAGAAACACAGTTTGGCCTTTTTCTATTTATTTGCCCTGGGATCTTTTTGGCAGCGTATTGATGTATCTCATGCACTTTACTTTTGTATTTAAATATTTTAAAGGTGCTGAGGATGAGCAGAAATCTAATTAGAAAGAATTCCTAATTCTAAAAATTCTCTTTTATCATTGCATTTGTTTTTATCAGTTGCTGTAGATATTATACTCTTTTAGGAACTATCACTGTCAAATGTAGCTCCTCTCGAAGGCTGATTTTTTTTATTAGAAAAGGATTATATATCAATCAACTGCATTGTCATTTGGATTGGAGAATTCAGTTGCTCAGTAGGCTTTCTTCTGTCATCCATTTAAATGACAGTTGTTAATGCCAGGGATCAAGAATGTTTGCTAATGTTTTGTTTATGAAGTGTTTCTTTCAAAAAAGATATTTGTTTAATTTGTGATGCTTATATTTACAAAAATAAACTTGAGAGAACAATCTTGTTTTTAGAAAATTTTATATTTCTTTTTTTCCAAACAAAAATTATTAATGTTGTTTGCTCCAAATAAAGAACAATCATAAAATTGTACCAAGTTCTTGAATTTTATACAGTAGGGGCATATCTGTATTAATAGTTAAGATAAATCTTTAACGCATACCCACTACCATCTACACTGAAAACCCATAAGTTCAGCCCCCTCTGAGTTAGATCCAGCCCAATTCCAAACCTCTCTTGAATTTAGGGCCTGAGATTGAGTCTTCCTTTCAGCCTGCCTTTTTCTGCAGTGTGTTTGGAACTCACCCAGGTGCTTTGGAATGAAAGCACAGGAAGTCTGCCAGCAAAAATCCCACACTCTCTGTTCCTGACTTCTGGCCATCAGACTTCCTCCCTTTGCTGCCCACAATTATTGCTGATCACAGAAGGATAGATAAGTAGTCTACAGATTGGTTCCCAGAAAACACAGTATGCAGCAAGGGGGCAAGATATATGCAAGTTATATGGCATGGGTGAGGGGAGGGCATCTGATGTGCTTAGGCTATTGAGGTAGAGCCTTAGGCCACTGACAGATGCTAGAAAGAAGGTAGAATCATAGTCTCATAGAACATTAGGGTTTAAGAAGAGATCTCAGGACATCATTTAGTCCAGCCCCATGCTCAAAGCAGGACCATCCCCAACTAGATCATTCCAGCCTGGGCATGGTCTAGCTGGGTCTTAAAAACCTCCAAGGATGGAGATTACACAACTGTTCTGGGTAGCCTGTTCCAGGGCTTTAATACCCTCCTAATGAAAGAGCTTTTCCTTATATCTAAACTTCCCTTGCTGCAACTTGAGACCATTGCTCCTTGTTTTCATCTGCCACCACTGAGAACAGTCTAGCTCCATCCTCTTTGAATCCCCCTTCAGGTAGATGAAGGCTGCTCTTAAACCTCCTCTCAGTCTTTTCTCCAGACTAAAGCCCAGTTCCCCCAGCCACTTCTCATAAGTCATGTGCCCTAACCATTGTCATTACCCTCTGCTGGACTCTCTTCAATTTGTCCACATTCTTTCTGTAGTGGGGGCCCAAAACTGGACACAGCACTCCAGATGTGTCCTCACTAGTGCTGAATAGAGAGGGCTAATTATTTCCTTTAGTCTGCTGGAAACACTCCTACTAATGCAGCACAGTATGCCATTAGCTTTCTATGCAACAACGGTACACTGTTGGCATGTAATCAGCTTAATGTCTACTGTAACCTCCAGGTTCTTTTCTGCAGAGTTGCTGCTTACCCAATCAGTCCACAGTCTTTACAGGTGCATGGGATTGTACCCTCCATTGTACCTATTACTTCCCCCACAGCTTGGTGTTATCTACAAACTTGCTGCGGATGCACTGTATCCCATCTTCCAGGTCATTGATTAAGACATTGAACAAAACTGGCCCCAGCATCAACCCCTGAGGCACTCCACTTGTTACTGGCTCCCAATCAGATATCAAGCCATTGATTACTGCCTTCTGAGCCCAACCATCCAGCCAGTTTTCTGTCTTCCTTAAAGTCCATTCATCCAACCCATACATCCTTAGCTTGCTTGTGAGAATGTTGTTGGAAACTATATCAAAATTCTTGCTAAACTCAAGATATATTACATCCACTGCTCTCCCCACATCCACAGAACCAGTCATTTCATCATAAAAAGTATTCAGGTTGGTCAGGCATGCCTTGCCCTTGGTGAATCCATGCTGACTGTTCTTAATCACCTTCTTCTCCTACAAGTACTTAAAACTGGATTCTTTGAGGACCTGCTCCATGATTTCTCCAAGTACTGAGGTGAGGCTGACTGGTATGTAGATCCCTGGATTCTCCTTCTTTCCCTTCTTAAAGATGGGCACTATATTTGCCCTTTTCTGATCATCTTGGACCTCTCCCATTTGCCATGAATTTTCAGAGATGATGGCCAGCAGCTCTGGAATCACACTGGCCAATTCCTTCAGCACCCTCGGGTGCATCACATCTGGCCCCACGGATTTGTATATGTGCAGCTTTCACCACAGTTGACTGTTCACCTCCTCCCCAAACTGTGTTGCCAGGTGCAGTAGTTTGGGAGCTGACCTTCCCTGTGAAGACTGAGGTGAGAAAGGCATCGAGTACTTCAGCCTTTTCTGCATCATCTGTCACTAGGTTGACTCCCCCATTTAGTAAAGGGCCCACACTTTGCCTGATCCTCCTCTTTTTGCCAACATACTTGTAGAAACCCTTCTTGTTACTCTTAACTTCCCTTGCTAGCTGCAACTCCAGTTGTGTTTCTTTGGCTTTCCTGATTTCATCCCTGCATACCAAAGGAATGAAATCAGGAATGCCAAAGAAATGAAATCAGGAATGCCAAAGAATATACTCCTCCCTAGTTATTTGTTCAAGTTACATCTTCTTATAAGCTTCCTTTTTGTGTTTTAGCCTATTAAGCCTAAGCCAAGCTGTTTTTTTGCCATACTGCTAATCTTCCTGCACATCGGGATGGTTTGTTCCTGCACCCTCCGTGAGTTTTTTGTTTTTTTTAAAGTACAGCCAACTCTCCTGCACTTCTTTCTCTCTCAAACTGACCTTCCAAGAGATCCTGCCTGAGTTCCCTGAGCAAGTCCTAAAGGTGTGATAGAATCTAAGGTGTGATTGTGTTATTGAGCATTCAGATCCCATCACACCATATTGCTGGTACAGGAGGAGCCCAGGATCATGATACTGTGCTTCCCTTTCAGTGGCAATCTTTACTCTTGTGGCTGGGAGCCCCATCAGCTGACAGGTCTCCCAGACACTAGAATACATAGTGCACCCCCATGTCCGGGAGCTCTGGTCCCTGCCCCGCCCCCCATAATCTTATTACATAAAATATTCGTAATAAGTTTGTTCCTTTGTCCTATTGCACAACAGGGAGGTCTGATCACTGACGAGGTTACCAGCCATGACATCGTAGAGGGCTGGGAGTCCTGCTAGTGACTAAATCTCCTACCTACCACGGGTACCTTGTGCTCCCTTGTTAGGAACTCCATCAGCTGATCACGGCTCCCAGATGGGACCTCACTGTGCTCCCCCAGCTGGGACCCCTGATTGGCTGACCAGTGCTCTCAGCCTTTGGGGTAGGTAGGAGAACTAGCCACATGTTCAATTAAAGGTGTGATAGGAACCAGCCACAAACTTATTACACATATTTTATGTAATAAATTTGTCACTTATACCTAGTTTTATCATACCATTAATTGAATGAATGTGTGGCCAGGACACTACATAAGACACGATTAACCAGTTAATCAAGTCTTAAGTGTAATGCACGTCAGGAGCCTTGGGATCACCTGAAAATTTAGTCCTATCCTAACCTGCAGTTATTTTGTGACCTATTTTTTGGGACTGGGCCTGAGTTTAAAACGTTTTAGAACTAAAACTCTCTCATCCACATTTGTTGTTCTTTTAGAAATTATTTGCTGGTTTTGTTATTGAAGTGCATGTATTTCAGTAGTTCATTTTAAAATTATATTTTGCAAATAATATGAATTCTTAGATACATATGTGTTATTGCTCATTAAAGAAGAGCTAATCATGCTACTTACCTTTAAGATTTAATTAAAATAGCATACTTATTTTTGTTGGTATTATGCATGCATTTCAGTGGTTGAGACTGAAGGCTATCCAGTATAAAGTAAAGGCAGGTGAGACCAAGAATAAATTGTATGGAACATATCAACAAGATTCCATTTATTTTTACATGTACATGTGAAGAAATCTTCTAACCATACTTTAAAATATTAGCCCTAATTTTCATCTGACCCTAAAACCATATTGATTTGGTTTCTTTGAGCCTATGGGCCTCTACATGGCAGAAAAAAAGTATTAATACATCTAAAATAAGAAAGAAATCTAAAAATATTCCATTGTAGCC
The DNA here is from genome assembly GCF_001723915.1 of Gavialis gangeticus. Classification (NCBI taxonomy): domain Eukaryota; kingdom Metazoa; phylum Chordata; order Crocodylia; family Gavialidae; genus Gavialis; species Gavialis gangeticus. The sequence goes on from NW_017729032.1 coordinate 243,640,136, forward strand.
CTTATTTTTTATTAAGAAGTCATAGGTTTAAGGTAGCTAACTCACTCCCATGACTAATCAGCATATATTACTAGAAAGCCTGGACCATTTTGTAGTAGATTATCTAAAAATCTGTAATGTGCTCAGTAGTTTTGAAGCAGTCTTGGTGGAAAAGGCATAATGGACAGAAAAAAAACTAAAGCTGACTAATAAATCATTTGTTACATGTATCCATGGTTAATTCAATAAATGGTACAGGCATGATTTATTATGGCCATAATATGCAGTATTTGTTGGCAGGAAGGTTTTCTTTGAAGTTGTATTTGTTGGTTTTTCTTTTTTTTTTCCTAGTTCAATACAGTAACATGTTATTCTAGTCAAACTTTGATACCCTGGGGCCAGGCACAAACATCACATTTTTATTGGTATAAGTGATCAGAAACCCATCAAAAACCCATAACAGAACAGAAATTTAGCACACATAGATTGGTTTAAAAATTGCAGAGTCTAGTCTAAGGTAGGCAGCCTGTGATCCTCATCTTTCCCTCTCTCCACCAAAGGGAAAATGTGTATTCTGTTTGCTACCAATTTAAACCACACCATTTACAGAAAATCACATAACTTAGATTAATTTATCTTGGGGGTTTTTGAATGGCTGTACCTGGAATTTCAGGTAGGAATATTTTTTGTTTTAGTTTGCGTATATTATTTTACTTTCTCTGTTTTAGAAAGGAAAAGAACAAATTGTATATCACCCCACAACCCCCTCATCCTCCATGAGGAGACATGGTATATATTTGTGTACACTAGCTATAGTGATTTTCTGCTGCTAGTTCATGTGCTTAAAGCAGCATATATACAGTTCTTCCTTCCCTGCTGCCCAATTATTTCTCCCTATTGTGTTCTATTTTTGTGTCTTATTTTTTTAAACTCAACTCAATGTAGATTACTGGTATTTGATCTTGAATAATACTTGTACAGATGGTTCTCCTGCTGGGTGTGTTGTGGAAGGCTAAATTAATGGTACGCACTGGGCAAAAGAAATAGAAATACAGTAGAAAAAATTATTACTATTGTACTTACAAATTCCAGCACAACCTTTGAGGAGGGACAGAGGTTTCTGAGAACTATTCAGAAAGAAAATTCTCAAATTCTTAACTGAAAAGAATCACCAAGTATGCATGTATTATATTTTATACAAACACATTGCAGGAAAAAGGAATATTTTCTTTGTAGCCTTGCCGGAACTTAAATATATTTATTGAAATGAAACTTTTCAAATAAGAGTAGAAGAAACCCTGGGTCCAGTATGTTTAATGTTATTCACAATATGTAGCAATAAACACTGTATGCATTAATCTTCACTTTATGATGAGTGTGGGCTGTGCTCTGTCATTCACAACCTGCTGCAGCGATTCGTGAAATGGAAAAGCCCTCACTGATACAAAGCACAGAGCGTATGGCCATCACTGCTCTTTTGCTGCAGGGTCCATAGTATATTACATAGCATCACTAAATCCTTCCTGTGCCAGTGTTGGCATGTGGGAGGGAACTACTCTTCCATTTCTCAGTGCCATTTGCTCTTGCTCCTTTCTGATTTTTCATGTTAAGATTAGCCAGTCTGTCCTTCCTGCTAAGTGATTTTCTTTAAGATTCCCTTGGATGTCTACTTTTCCTCAAACCATTTAGTTTTCATTTAAAGGCAACATATGGGAGTCTGTGCATTGGCACCCAGGGTACATGCCTTCATTATGTCTAGCCCTTTCCTTCTGATTAGGGTAGACAAACTGTTGGTTGTAGATTCCTCAAATCTCTTTGTTTCATGCGAAGTCTTTCCATCCAATGCCCAGAATCTTTCATAAGATATCTATTTTCCAGTTTAATATTTGGTAAATCTCCAGCTCTTGCAGCTGTATGTTGCTACTGAGAGTACTGAAAATTCACAGTTTTATTGTGGTGCTATTTGTCTCCAATATCCATTCACTGCTGGGTTTAGTAGATGCTCTAAATGTCTATCATATCCTTGATGTAATTTATTTCTTTAGGTGGGGATTGGCTAGGATTGCGCTGCCCCAGTAAGTGCAGTCTTTTGGAGGTTTTGCTTGATACCTAGGTTTCATGAATACTTGTTTTGCTGTAATTGATTCTGAGCCTTATATGGCTCTCGGATTTTAATAGGTTCTTTGTCTTTAGGTTTTGCTAAGTAGTGCCATGACATTGGCAAGATTTAAGTCTTCCAGGTATTTACATCTACCCACGCTCTGTTAGTGTTTGCATTGCCACAGACATCTTCAGTACCTAGTCTGTGGCAATGCCAAACAGCAGAGGAGAAAGACTGAAGTGTTGTTTCATGGTAGTATATACAAAGAATAATTTTGTTTTCCTATTTACTTCACCATTCTATTCCTGGTTTTAAAGTTCATGATGCTGAGTGACTGGAACTCCACAGAATTGAAGGAGGGCTGTTATTCTAGGTACGATTGTATTATGGTCCACAGTCTACAGTATGACCATTTGGTCTGCATAGAATCTGTTGGGCCTCCTGTTTTCTGAGCCTTTCATCCACTGCATCTTTTATCCCATATAGCATCACAGTGTAGAAGTCTTTCATTATGACATAGAGTGGCGTGCTTCCTCATTAGCTGCTGCTGTCAGTGCAGTCTCTATTTGGACTATTCTGACATTGATTCAAGCTGCAGCAGTCACAATTTTCTCAACAAAGACAAAGCAAGAATTGTATAAGTCAAGAGACGTGGCACCTCATAAAGGAAATAACAGCACTGAAAAAAATTCTTGCATGCAAAGACACAGAAATATTGGGAATAAAATGGAACACAAGAAGGTAGACAAATAGTGAAGGACAGTGCAAAAAAAGATGAACAGAGATGTTATAGGGAAGCTATTGAAGCTAAGTACTGCTCTGACAAGAAGTCACAAATCTATTTACAAACTGATAAAAATTGTGTGAGAAAATTTCAAAAAATGGGATTATCCACTCAAAAACAAGGTAAGAAAAATCCTACAATTTAGGCAGAATAGAAAAACAGATGGGCACAGAGTTTTGGAAAAGTTCTCAGCAGGCTGAAACCAAGCTCAACACAATTTGACAATGGCAGAAGTTCATTTCAGAGATCATCTGTAACCAGCTATAATCAGACCAGCTATAATCAAGAAGTTAAAAGTAGTAACAAACTAGCAAAAGGAAGTGGAAATCATTGTATAGGCACTGACATCACTTGATCAGTTTATTTTTACTCTTTAACTAGAAATTTTGCTTTATGCTATCTCATCTACTAATATGGGGTTCTAAATCTAGCTAATATTGAACTGGTAAACAATAATGTTATAAATACTGACATAAAATGATTTAGGAACATTTCATGTGATAAGGTCAACAAAGTAAAATTATTCCCTAATTATAGTGGATTAGTAGAATTTATGTTATAACTATATTGATACACCTTATAATGAGGATAATGGATGATTTATTACAGATGCCCTGCTTACTGAACTGACAGAAGCATTTAATGAAGACTCCATCCACTGTGCAGAAAGTTTAAGCATCTAACCTAATGATTTAGATCACCTTTCTGGAGCAAGGCACTCCACCTTTGGGCTTTTAAGTGCCTAAGTGGGGGCACCATGGCAGTTAAGTTGGATCTAGCTGCTAACTCTTCCCTACTTCAAAAAAATGAATTAGATACAGTGGGTGTGTCTACATAAAATGTTTTACTGTTCAGTAGACTAATCTACTGTGCAGTAAACATCACTATGTAACTGTGTGCAGGAACTACTGTGCAGTATATTCGTCTGCTATGCAGTTTTCTACTAGCTGTGAATAAAGGTAGTAGATTTACCACACGATATCTACCATGCAGTAGCACACAGTTACATAGCTGACTAGGAGCAAATTGCTCCCAGGCAGTAGGGGGCAGCTCCTGGCCCCAGCTCTGAGATCAGAGCAAGGGCTGGGGCATTGCCTCCTGCCCCTGGCAGCTGCCCGCTGCTGGGGCCAGCTCCACTGTCTACAGCTTCACTCTGAGATCTGGGCAGGGCTTTGGCAGCAGGCAGCTGCCTGAGGCAGGGGTGCAGGATGGAAGGTAGCTACCCAAGAGGCAGAACAGAGCCCTCTGTCCCTAAGAGGCCAGGTCTGACCCTGGTGGCCCCTGCCAGCCTGGCTGCCATATGATACCAGAGCAGGGCTGGAGTATCCCAGCCCTGAACTGCTCCCATTGGGAGCAAATTTACTCTTATGGAAAGCTTACTGTGCAGTATTTTACTTCGCAATATGCTTCTGGGCATTAATTGCATGTGTATATATGCTCACAGATTGAAATTTTACTCCTTATGGACTCCATTTATCATGACTCCTGTCTCTAGCTGCTTTTCCCAGTAGCAGAGCTCACCTTAGAAATAAGTCTCCCTTCACAAGGATTAAGATATTTTTAACTGCTTATAAGGGTTTTTGATCTTTAGCTTCTCAGCCTGGCTACTCAGTTGTAGCACTTGGATTTAGGGCCTGGAAGGATGCAGTCATCTTTCAAACATGGGCATCAATCATGTTATCTGGGAAACTATTGTGTTGCCTCACTGAACTGATCCCACTGAACTTGAGCATTGTAGAGCTGTAATAACCGTCCATTATCCTCGTTATAAGGTGTATCAATATAGTTATAAAATAAATTCTACTAATCCACTATAATTAGGGAATAATTTTACTTTGTTAACCTGATCACATGAAATGTTCCTGAATCATTTTATGTCAGTATTTATAATATTATTGTTTACCAGTTCAATATGTGCTAGATTTAGAACCCCATATTAGCAGATGAGATAGTGTAAAACAAAATTTCTAGTTAAAGAGTAAATATAAACTGATTAAATATTTAGGATACTGGAAACCTCTTGATATACTCAAATCAGACCGAAAAAAAACAAATAAAGGATATAAGGAATACAGCATTTTCAGAAGATATAAATGTTAGGAGATACTAGGTACATCCCCACAAGTGGGAATGTGCAGTTCCCCATGAAATAAATAATAGCACATATCTGTGCCACTGCTACTTGTCCCTGGGCATGCCCCTGCATAAGCAATTGCCCTGGGTTGGGTAGGCAAGACTGGGGCAGCACCTGGGTTCACCCCAACAGCCTTACCTAGAGTCCTGGGGGCCTCCCAGGGCTGCAGCAGCAGTGATCTGAGCATGCAGAGCCTGGCCAGCAGCCAGAGCAAGATTTTGGCTGGCCAGGCTCTGGTTTCAGGCAGCACACACTGCATCCATGTGTGCTGCCCCACTTTTATTTAGATACTGGGAGTTTCCCCTTATCTAAAACACATTTTGATATAAAACAAAAATATGCAGCACAAAAAACCCTTTAACATACACCATGTGTGTTTTGCAGCTCACTAAAAGCCTTTGAGGTGCCTCAAAGCTCACATGTGCGCTCATCCGGAGATGCCCACTAGATGTGTCTACATGTTCAATCAATGCAGAGCAATAAACCCCAGAGCAGTTTGACCCAGTGTACACAGCTCCTGGGCACAGCATCTATGTGTGTGCCCAGGACAGCAGCAATTTGAGCTGAGGCGGAGCAGGCCCAGGCTGGCAGCAGGCTCTGGGAGTCAGACTGAGCTCCATTTGGCAGAGAGGCTGGTCAGGGCACAAGAGGACCGAACGTGTAGAGCCATGTTAATAGCCAGCAGGTAGAGGCCTGGCCCCCCCCGCTACCCGGGTTGACTAGGCACAGTTTCCACCATGCTCACCATCTACGTGTGCATTGATTGCACTTAATGACTCTGCTGTAAGGCAGTAGTGTCCTCAACAGTACTATCTTACAACAGAGTTAATCAGTTTACTGTGCTCTAATACTGACACACACATAGACCATAACACTTTACTGCAGAGCTAATTAGTCTACTCAGCAGTAGTGGATGCCTACCACCCACATGTAGATGCATCTGGTATTTATGGATGTTATCTAGTAGAAAAAGCTAGAAGAAGGAAGTCAACGCAGACTTGAACCAGAGACTTAGCAACATATTTCACTGCTCTAGGGGAAGACTTGGGGGGATGGGGAAAATTATGCTGAACCCTTCTGACCCATTCATTCCTCCTTCCTTTCCTGCTTCTGGGTATACCAGTCACAGCAAAGACTGGAGGAGGGAGGATACACTATTCCACTCACCTTGCTCACCCTCCTGCCCACAGTTACACTATGGGACATGAGGCTGCACCTGCAGAGCTCCCTATGACTGGACTGTGCATGTTTGCCCCTGCTGTGGACAAGACTCTTTGGGGTCAGGGGACATACTGGCTCCCCCTTCAAGTTTGCACCTGTGGCTGGTGTCCCCTTCACCCTGCCCTAATTATGTTGATTTGAAATATTCCATTTACATTTGGAAATATAACCTTAGCATTTTTACCCATTGCAATAAGATTTAGTCAAGGATACCTTTATTTCTAAGACCTATTTTCATTATTCTTTCAAAGTGTTTAGTTACAGCACAGCAAATATGTATCCCAGTCTTACAGGGTAAACAATAGATTTCTTCAGCACATTTGTTCAGGTAACAGCCATATGAAGGCTCCAAGTGTTCATGTACTGGAGAAGAAGTCTATTACTTCAAAATTTTGTTTTATTTACACAGTCACATTATTTTTGTAATTTACCTGTAGGTAAACAGAAACTGATTACTTTAACAAAATAGTAAACCTAATTGCTAACAATGTATAAGATATCTAAACTATTAGGGCTATTACAGAAGTACAAGAAAGGTATTGGACAAAGTGACTCTTGACATTCCTTCTTACTTTATGATAGTGTGATTTCGAGCTTAGTATCACTTTTTTGAGGCAGTATGTATGGTAAAGCTGATTAGGCAAAATTTCTAAATGGTTCTAATGTACAGTGGACATCTGCTTATTAGTTTCTAGAGGAATCATATTACACATGTATTGTATAATTCACATCTAGATTAAGTGAATTGTAGTTGTCTAATATTGGATTGAGACAGACATAAGTAGCAGTGAGGAAGGCTATATTTGGCAATAGAATAGAATACAGACAGTCCTCGACTTACAACATTTCGAGTTACAACGTTTTGCACTTGCAGTGTTTATAAATTGACACCCTGTTTCAACTTTCTGATATCATTTTTGACTTTACAACACTTGATCTGATGCAGTGACAAGCCAGTGAACAAGTTCACTGCGTCACTCATCTCCCTGGAGATTATCTGTCCAAACTTCCTTGGACACTTTCTTTAAGAAAGCAGACAAAACTCCAGAAGAACCTTCAGCCAAGACTCCTGAGAAGACTCCAGCCAAGAACCCTTCAAAAAGTCCATCCAAGAGCCTTTCAGAAAGTCCAGCAAAGCCATCTCAAAGAAGTCCTTCCAAATCAATGATTGCTGTTTACAATATAAATACATTAATGTAGCTATATTACTCATCTATAATTGATTGAGTACAAAATTCTGGGGTATTTTTGGTGAAAATATTGTATCAGGCCCAGGCCTTGGTTCAGGAACCAATCCCCCATTTATAACATGGTTTCTTATGAGAAATTTGGTTCTGAGTTGCAACATTTTGACTTAAGACAAGGTTTTCAGGAACCAATTGTCGTAAGTCCCAGGACTGCCTGTAGTAATAGAGAATTTTGGATATTATTTATCACTAATTTGGTGCCTTAGAGTCCTTTTCTAACTGATAAATTTTATAATAAACTTTCTGGACATGACTTTCTACTTACATTTGAGCTGCTGAGGATGATTTTAGGCTGTTAAAAAAAAACAACAACAAAAATAAAAGCCCAATAAAAAACTATTGCTAGCTATATATCCAGAAGCAATTGGTGATCTAATGGGAACTTGACTGCCTGCTAGCAAGCATAGGCATAATTTCCACTACTTCCCTTTGTTTCATTATCTGCCTCACCTTCCATTTTCCCACATAAATACTACCTCAGTGGAACTGAATCTGACACAGCTATTTTCCATATTCAAGTTTCCATTGAATACCACATAAATCTTTCATGTAAATTCAGAGGAGAGTCAGCATAGTTATATTTAGAATTGACTTAAGAATTTAGAAATGGTTAAAATTTCTTAAGCCTATACTTCCTCAGTAACTGTTCTAATTCCTCATTTTTAAATTGTGAAGAATATATTCCCAAAAGAAACACTTAAAACTCTACAGAAGAGATTAAAAAAATAAAATTACAGTCACACTTTAATTAAAACTTTTGTCACCGTGGTTCTTTAATGCTTTATCACTGAATTCCATTGTGTCACTGTATCAATGACTGAGGGCAGCAAATCATTACAAATTCCCACAGAGCATCAATAGAGTTGCCTGTCACTACAACAATATTCTTAGTAGAGCCCTCCAAAACCCAAAAGATTTCCACTAGTCTCTAAAGGCTGCTGTCAAAACAGATCTTCCACACCACTGAGAAAGATCTAATGCTTGTCCACAACAAAAGCATAATTTAGACATGCACAAGCACTCTCTACCTATTCTTATCTTTCAAATGGGATTGGAGTTAAGAGCCTGTATGTGGCTGGCTTTATGAGTTTAGACTAAAACTGTTTGATATTAGGTACGTATATATGTTTCTTACCATTTTGAACTAACCTAATATGTATAAAGAACAGACAAAAATATTAAATTATAAATGTTAGAAGGGCCAAGTTAATTAATTAGCAGTAACAGCATAGTAATATGTAGAATTTTCTGAACAGCTAAGGGAGGTTCAATATTTCTCATTTAGTTGAAGCTGCTAGTTTTGCACAGCATGTTAGGTAGAAGTGGGGACTGATGATTAAAAAGGTTTATATGAAGTATCACAATTAAGCTCTTTTTTATCATACGTACTTTTTATTTTACTAAAAGAGAGATTTATATTAGGGATAATATTGTTCCAACTTTGGGGAAAAACAGCTTTTTCCAAGCATATGTTGATAACTAAGGCATTATTTTTGCCCTTATAAAATCCCCTATGGGAATTTTACAGGAAACGACCCAAAGGGATAAATGCACTAAAAATGCTAAAAGAAAATTTTCACTGGGGAAAAACAAATTTTTCTATGCACACAAAGGGGTACAGAATCCATTTTTGTTTCTGCTGTATCCATGTTTGTTCAAGGTACATTAGGTAGAAATAGAGTGTTTCCAGAGGTCTGAGGCCATCTTGTAAGGAATTCTCTTTTTTAAGTGTTCTCTTCCTCCATCTTCATCATGTTCCATGTTTCATATACCATATGCTGGGTAATATTATGCATTACTCCATGTTTCTAGACTAGTTGTTAATAAAAGTAAATTTACAGAAGCACTGCAATTGTTGCTAACATTCCCACTATGATTCCTGATATCTTTTCCAGTCTCTCCTCATGCAACCTCCATTGAAGTTCAAGGTTGCTATACTTTATAAAAGAAAGTATGTATCTATATGTAAAAAGTTCCTATGTAAAGCATCTGTGCCCCTCACTTTACCGGTCACATAAACTCTAAAGAGAGCAAGTACAGTTTCCACTGGGTGTGTCTACATGAGATGCTTTACTGCCAAGTAGCATAGTTTATTGCACAGTAAGCATGTGTGTCTACACGTGCACATGCTTACTGCTCAATAAACCTTAGTAATCGTGAGTGAATTTGCTAACTGCAAATGCATTAAGCAAATTTACTTGCAAGTAATTACTGCACATTAACCCACGTGTAGATGCCTGAGCAGGAGCAAATCTGTTCCTGGTCAGCTGGCCACCAGGGGGTGGGAGATTGTTTCCTGCTCACAGGAGCTGCCTGCTGTTGGGATGGGCTCCACCCCCAGAGCCTGGACAGGAACTATATCCCCTGCCCTGGCAGCAGGGAGCTGCTAGCCCCCCACTCTGAGATCACAGTCACGGAGCAGGGGTTGGGATATCCTTATCTTCCACCCCCTGCTTTGCCCAGCCTGAAACCTGTGACTGCAAAGCTTAGGCTGAGAGATAAGGATCTCCCAGTGCTGGCCCCATGGTTTTGGAACTGGTGCTGGGAACTCCCTGCCTGTGGGGGCTGGGAAGCCCATTCCCCACCCAGCTCCCTGCTCACCAAACTGGGCAGGGAACAGGCTCCCTAGCCTGTGATCATTGAGTGGGGGCTGGGAGCTGTCCTGGTTAGGTGCAGGTCCTAGTCCCATGTTGATCAGTTGATCAAGGCACAGGGCTTGGAAAGAGCTGCAGGGGTGGGGCTGGTGCCAGCCTCTTGCCTCATCCACGTAGCTGACTTGTGGTCTGGTGATCCTTGCCAGCCCCTGGGCTAGCATCCAGGGGAAGCCTATATCTACCCGTCTTGGTGGAAAGGGCCCATTGCAGAGCTGCAGGAAGTGGGAGCAATTTGCTGCTAGGAGCAGCAAATCTGCTCCTACATCCTTTCATGTACAGACGCCTACTCAGGAGTGCTTCCTTGTGAGTAATTTACTTACAAATAACCTCATCCCACATCAGATGCATGTGTACACACACCTACTGATGATCAAGTATATCAGCTATCCTCAGAGAGGTGCTGTTCCAAATTGATGATAATAGACCAGAAATTGTCTAATCCATGCTATCATCACTACTTCCACCAGTACATGTTTAAGTATCAATACAAAGTGTCTCTTGGTATTGATACCCTTACCACTGGCTCTAGTTAAGGAAATAATTACTGTTGAAAATCCACCCTTAGCTTCAACCTGGTGTGGATACGACAAAAGTTAATGATGTTATGGTTTATGTTTTCCTTCTTCAAAATTCCTAACAAATAAAAGCTATAGGTTACTTTAGCTAGTTTCATAAATCATTTCTTTTACTTCAAGTTGAAAAACACAACAATAAGGTAAATCTTTTTTGCCACTTAACCCCAAAGATATTGGCTGAGGTCACTAAATTAGAAACATGGAAGATTTAGTTTTATATAGGATTAAACCAACTGTAAGCTTTGAGGGACACCATTTTACAAGATAAACTAACCTTACTTTTAGAATTTGTAACTGCATTTTTTAAAATGCCCTGGTCACATTTGTTATTACAGGAGATGACAACAGCTTATATTTCCCAAATTAATATTATTTAAAGACTTTATTTTTTCTATATTGCATTTATCATCAGTATTCTTAATATATTAATCTTCTGTAAGCATTTTGAATCTTCAAACCAACAATCAGATTTAAAAAATTATATATATTTATAAAATCATCTCTGAAGTGCTAATTGAAAGGTTCAGTTAGCCCTCATAAATCTATATCAGATGAGCTTAGCAGTTAGCAGTTAAAATTGTGACATTGACTGGTAGGTACAAGAATCAGGCAACCGCCACCCACTCTATGGACATCAAACAGTGCACCATCATTTATCATCAAAAAATAGCTTTTTGTCCTCTACCATACCATTGAATATATCACCAGAATTAGCAAGAACTACCTTATGGCAAAAAGAATGGCAGAAACTAGGTGACCAAGCTGTTGAATGGAGCCAGCTAGGAATCAGCATCCAGCTCTAACTACAAATGGAATACATGGCAGAGTCTGAACAGATTAAGAGTGGATCTTGGCAGATGCAAATTTATCATGAAATCATGAGGCCTCTATGCAACTGATTAATGCATTTGTCAGGAGAAGCAAACCATGGATCATCTTCTGATATGCCCACACTGCACCCCACAAATTTTCACAACACCAATACCAGAATCAGTGGCCTGTGCAGAATACTGGGAACAGACCATATAGAAAGGTTCAACAGGTGACATGATGATGAAGCAGCAGCAGTTAAGATATCTAATTACTGAAATAATTGTCTACAAATTCAGTTGCAGTTGCCTAAAAAAGTGAAATATCATTTGATATTCTCTGCAAAGTGGTATACTGATCTAGGTTCCTGATCCAAAGATAATTTAAATGAATAAGAGTCTTTCCCTTATATTCAGTGATCTGTGCGGAGACCATCATTACATCTCTGCCTTGTGCCCTGATTCAGCAAAATGCTTAAGTATGTGAATAACTGTTAACATAAGTCCTGTTCCTCCCATCAATTCCCTTCCTGTAATTACAGTTAAATTCAGTAGAGTTGCTCATGTTCTGACTGTTAAGTATATGCTTAAGTGGTGTTTTGGATCAGAGCTGTAGTCATGTCACTTCGGTCTAAATATAGGAACTGTATTTCAGATTTCAGAGGCTTGATTGTTCAATCCTTAATCATACCTATGGGAACTTAGTTAACCTAAGTAGACGTACTGAAACCAAAGGTGTTGCAGTGTTCTTATTCACCAGTTCACATTAGTGGTTTATTTATGATCTGGTCCAGTGATTGGCTTTTGATTAGGTCAGGATATAGTATATAGTAACCCTGAATTTAGGCCGTGATTATTTTTTCATTTTATATATATATATTTTTTTGAAACTATAAATTTCCCTCTCTCACATGTTGGCATCCTGATAAGATTATATTCTTTAATGTAATAGCAAAAAATAAAATTGCTTTGCTATGGCTACAGAGGCATGAATGGAAACCTTGATCTAGGTTTGTATGGAAGAGTGGCCTGAGTTGACCTAGCTGGATACCTGCTGATTCAGGTAGGCAAACAGAACTTGATGTGATGTTAGCCCCATGACTAGCTTGTGTGCTGTTAACTGTAGAAGAGTGATACTCAACCAGGGTGGCTGAGATCCTACCAATGGTCCCACAGAGTCCCATACAATTTTAGTACTGTTAGGTGTCTAAATATAATTCACACAATAAACCTGGGGACTTGAAATATGAATCCTTGATGTCAAAAACATTTTGACTTGTTGGGGTCTTTCTAAGTTCTTTGTAACAGAAGAATTGCTCTATTATTTTTCGGCATTCCAAAAAAAGAGGGAAAAATTAGGAGCCAGCACTTTGCAAGTGCCTTGAGTCTATTAAGGGGTGTCTTGAGTATAAAAAGGCTGAGAGCCACCGCTGTTGAAGCTGGTGTTATTTAGCTACACAAAGCTGAAAACTGTTTTGCTTCAGATGGACTTTTGCCTTCATGGTAGATCACATGTAGGTACAGTTGTGAAGGAAATCAGTTATCCAATAGGTGCATATATAAATTTTCTTAAATAAAAACTAAAAGATATTTATACAGATATAGTTTTTTCTACTTCAGCCAAGTACCTTTATAGCTATGCTTTTTAAAGTGGTTTCATCATTATACTCACAGACAGAAGAGCAGCTCTCCATTGTAACTTATGCCACGTCACAGGAAGCACCATGAGTTGCAATGATTCCTTGGACAGAAGTTTGCTGTTGGGTCCTGGGAGTTGGGGAATCCAGGTGCTGTTTAGAATCCGGTGCTGCAGCCACTCTCCCCTAACAACACTTCCCCCCTCCCACCACAAACACACTCCTCCCAGTCCTGATGCTGTTTTGGGAGGGAGGAAAGGAAGTGGAGGGTGCTAATTTTGGGGGCTCTGCAACCATCACTGGAGGGTGGGGTGGGTGGATTGGAGCCCCCCTGCAGCTCAGGGGATCTCCAATCCACCTGCCCCACCCTCCAGCACTGGATGAAAAATCCTGAGACCAAACTCCCTCTGCTCCCTTTCCCTCCTCCCATTCTGAAAACAATGCCTGGGCTGAAGGCAGCGCACACAGAGGTTACTGAGAACACTCCATTTTGGATCATCTTTATCTGAATGCTCATGCAGCTGACACCAAGGAGAAATCTGAACTCGTAAATGATTACTTCTCATCAGTTTTCCACCAATCCAAGGGTGTTACCCTTCTTGACAGGGTACAGGTTGGTCAAGGTGCAGGCAATCATCCACCAACAGTTGGCAAAGATCTTGTGAGGGAACATCTAGATATCTACCAGTCACCAGGACCAGATGAACAGCACCCAAGAGTGCTGAAAGAATTGGCCAATGTCATAACATGACCCATGGCAAAACTATTTGAGAACTTGTGACACTTGGGAGAGGTTCCAGAAGACTGAAAGAGGGCCACTGTTGTGCCTGTCTACAAGAAAGGAAGGAAGGAGGATCCAGGGAATTACAGGCCTATCAATGTGACCTCAATCCCTGGAAAAATCCTGGAAAAAATTATCAAAGAATCCATTAGCAATAGGCTAATAGAAGGCAACATTCTAATACATAGCCAACATGGCTTCAGTGTGGGCAGGTCATGCCTGACCAACCCCAGTTCCCTCTATGATCAGGTAACATGCTGCCTTGATAAGGGAGGTGAGGTTGATGTCATATACTTGGATTTCAAAAAAGCCTTTGACTTGGTCTCCCACAATGTTGTCATGAGAAAAGTGGGGAACTATGGCCTCGATAACCCAATGGTCTGATGGCTAGGAAACTGGCAGGACCCGGGGAGTAATAATAGATGGAACTGAGTCAACGTGATGCTTGGTGACCAGTGGCGTCCCTCAGGGTTCAGTACTCAGACTGGTGCTTTTTAACAGATTCATTAATGATTTGGATTCAGGTGTTAAAAACAGACTGGCAAAGTTCTTCAGATGATACCAAATTATGGGGAACTGTGATCATGCTGGAGGATAGGCTGGGGATACAGGCTGACCTGGACAGGCTTGCAAAGTGGACGGATCAAAACCTAATGATGTTCAACACCAAAAAGTGTAAGGTGCTCCACCTAGGAAGAAACAACCTACAACACGCTTATAGGCTTGGCAGTGCTACATTTACTAACAGCCAAAAGAGACCTGGGGGTCTTGACAGGACCATAGAATGAACATGAGCCATCAATGTAATGCCATAGCTGGCAAAGGAAACAGAACACTGGCATGCATCTACCAATTCATTTCAAACAAAGCTAAGGATGTCATCCTCCTGCTTTACTCAGCCTTGATGCAGCCACAGCTGGATTACTGCATCCAGTTCTGCTTCAGGAAAGATGTGGAGAGGCTTGAGAGAATCCAAAGGATGGCTGTGTGTATGGTTAGAGGTATGGAGAGCAGGCCATAAGATGAGAGGCTAAGAGACTTGTGCCTGTTCAGCCTAAAGAAGAGAAGACTTGGAGGGGACTTGGTGGCAGCCTGTAAGTATAGAAGTGGCACATATCAGGGACTGGGAGAACATCTGTTCACCAGGGCACTCCAGGGGAAGACTAGGACTAAGCATCATAAATAGCTAGAAGACTGCTTTAGATTAGACATCGGTAAAAACTTCTTTACAACTTGAGTGTCCAGGGTCTGGAATAGACTCCACCCGGAGGTGGTACAATCACCTACTCTGGATATCTTAAAAAATTGTCTGCACACTCACCTCACTGCAGTCATCTGACCCCAGCAGTCTTTCCTGCCCAAGCACAAGAGGGGCTGGACCCAATGATCTCAAGAGGATCCTTTCAGCCCCTAACATCTATAAATCTATGAATTTTTACCCAACTTATTTAGGGAGCCAGACTAGTATATTGGGGTTAGAAGAATATTTCTATCTAGGAATAATGTCCTTGCTATTTCTTCCTTTCTGCTTACTAATATTTAATTTAGTTGTCCTTTAAGTCCTTCTGAATCTGTGGAAAAGAGGTCAAGGGACAATTACTTCTCTTATAAATAATTCTGTTTATTGGAATAGTTTTCTAATGCTTTGATTTTGGATTTTCACTTAACTGACTGAAAGTCATCAAAAATACAAGTTCAAAGGACATGGACATTCAGAAAAGCAAGCTTATAAGTGTTGGCTCTGGATTTAGGATCCAGATACCTTGTTCAGGTCAGGGGACCCACTCTCAGACTGTCCACGAACTTTACATTCAATAATAGGCAAATTTATTGATACACAGTGATAATAGGAAAGAAACAATACAAACAATCAAGCAATTCTATATATCTACCAAATCCTAGGGCTGTCATCAAAGTCAAAGTACATCTGGTTAGGATACAGGCTTCACTCTGAGGCTCTTTCTCTTAGGTGTCAGATGTCAGCATGGCTTGTCAGCAGTCTGGAGGTGGGATGCTGAGGCAGTAGGGTACACGAGACAGGTGGTCATATGCCTTCAATCCATGGTGGACTTGGGGACTTTTCCAGAGGAACAGGGATGAGGATGGGGATCCCTTTCAGGGAGGAGAAGGAGGAGGAATGGGAGGGATGGAAAGGAAGAAAAGGAGGGACCCTTTGTTAATCTCAAGTCTCTGCTTTTGTATTCTCCTTCCCTGCTGATGACTCTTCATCCGTGGCTATCTCTGCTTGGTTGTCTCTCTGTGGTCACATGTCCATGTAGCTTTCTGGGCCTTCTCCTAATATGGTCTGTTTCCCCAAAACCAAGACTCGGGCCCCCATGTTCTGAGGCCTTGTAGCTGGTGCCACTTATCTCATGTTATGGCAGTATGGTACATACTCCCTTGGTTCCCAGACTTTGTGTCCTTTTTAGACAGTATGGTTTATGCCCCCTCAGTTGTCAGGTTGTGTTCATCCATTGGTCTTGTTGTATTAGACAGCCTATCTGCTTCCAAGGCTGGGTGAAACTCTGTGTGTAAGACCTAAGCTCTTAGAAATCAGTTAACCCCTGCTGCTCATCTTGAATCATCCTAATGCGTGCACACACACATACATATATTAGGGGTGTGCAAAACAGGCTGTATTCGATTCAGATTTGGATTCAACCTGAATCAGGGACAGTGATTCAATTTGTTGATTCAGACCACTGTCCCTAATATGATTCGGCCGAATCCGACTCTGAAGATTTGATGCTGATTCAGTAAATCAGTGATTTGGCCATAGACACAGCTTTAAATGTTTTATTTTTTTTACATAGCTCAAGGTACCAGGCACAGCTTGTGAATGCTGCAATGCTGGGGAAGATGGAACATCCCAAAGGAGCATGAAGAGGTCCCCTGTATGCTCAGTGGTGAACCCAGACTGGACTGGAAGTACTTCTGGTCCACTTCTGGGTTTGGTGCCGAGTGCATTGCCCCCCCCCCCGCACCCCCCTGGCTCAGCAATCGGCTGTGGGGGGACCCCAGGTGCCCCCCCCAGACCCAGAAGGCACCAGTCGCTGAGCAGGGGAGGGCGCAGGGGGCTCCCCCTGAACACTCCCCAGCAGACCCGGAATTGGACTGAAAGAGTTTCTGGTTCATTTCCAGGTCTGCTGCCAAGCACGCTGGGGAGCCCCCCATGCTCCCATGTGAAGCTCCATCCACCCCAACATCACAGCATTCACAAGCTGCCTGGTACCTTCAGGTATGTAGAAAAAAACATTTAAAGCTATGTCCATATCTGAATCACCAAATCTTTCCAAATCTCTCTGAATTAATTCAGAGGGTTCCGATTTGATTTGGAGAGTTTAAAGGGTCTTCTGACTTGATTTGGATTCAGAGATTCGACCACTGAATCAGGCCGAATCGCTGCCAAATCAAGTCAGGGACTGAAGTGTCACGTAGCCCTAATATACATATTTATATATATGTTAATTCCCAAAAAACAGACTTTTAAGTACCATTTCTAAGCCAGCAATAAGCTCATCTGCTTATAACTCGTAGTACCTTCTGATCAGCTTCACAAAAACACATACTTAAATTCACTCTTAGGAGATCCTTGCATCAAAAAAGCATTACTTTGACGATTAGAATGGAAAAAAATTGTAGCTAGTTATATGCTAATAGTTTAAACTTGTTTTATTGTACTAGAAAAAAAACACCAACCAGCCAACACACTTAAAAAAATCCTAGGGAAGACTACATTATAGAAAGTATACTTATTATTATTATTAATAATATACATATGTATGATTTTTTTACTAGGACTATGTATACAGAAAGCAAAATAATGACAGAAGGAAAAGGTGATCTGAAAATTAATTTTAATTCAAGGTGCATCATAACAGTATAAATAATTACTGTAAAAAGATAAATAAGTGTGTCATATCAAGGAGGAGGAAAAGTATAATCAGATCAGAAGATCTGATATGTACTGCTGACAGTTGTTACGACA
The DNA here is from genome assembly GCF_001723915.1 of Gavialis gangeticus. Lineage (NCBI taxonomy): Eukaryota > Metazoa > Chordata > Crocodylia > Gavialidae > Gavialis > Gavialis gangeticus. Next base: position 243,658,046 of record NW_017729032.1, read on the forward strand.
TCTGGTATACACAAAAACACATGCTTCTGTAGAAAATGCACATCGATGTGACAGGATAGCAAGATAGAATGTTAAAATAGAGTACAAGAACATTTTTAATTAGGACAAAGAAGGTGGTTCATTTCTAACCAGACATGTTTGCGAACAATAAGCATATGAAGTTTAAGTCCCCCAATAGTATGAATATCAAGGGATACAATGAAAATTAGAAATATGTGCACCAAATGAATGATAGTGAGTTATCCAATATTATTCAAAACTATGAAATTACTATTCAAGTGGAAAATAATTACAGAAATCAGTGATAGGTCAAAGGAGATTGTTCACAAAGTCAAAAATCAACTTTAAATATATAAATCAAGATTCTATTTAGATAATTGCTTTTCCTCATAATGTGTTCTATTCTATTCTTTTTTATATTACTTACATTTTAAAGGTACAACCTCAATTTTTAAAATACAGCTGATTTCTTAATTGCTTATAATACCCCCTTTGAATCTTGAAAATAATTTCATTTTCTTAATAAACTTTTATTTTGTAATGTTTTAAATGACTATTGTTAGTAGAGCTAACTTCATTATATTTTGGTTCTTTGTTTTCTTGTGGAACTTTTATTTTATATGATTAAAGGTAATTTTTTTCAACAAATAGATCCTTTTTAGCTTATGCTTTATGATTGGAGTCACTGAAGAATCACAGTAAGATTCTGACAGTTACATACAGGTTGTGAGTGTTGCTTTATAAGGTTTTGTGTATACTGTCATTTACACCAGTTTTAAAAAAGGTATGGCTTACATTTAATAAAATTAAACTGGTAAATCTTCTTGTACGACTAACCTGAAATTGATTTATACTTGACATATTTAACTGAAATCAATACATTATCAGTTTTAGCTAAATTGATTTAAAAACTGATTTTAGTTAAAACAGAACCTATAAATTAGCCCAGTTACATTTATTTTAAAGACATGCCTCACAAAGGTAAAATAAAGTTTGAGAATACTGAAGTTGTTATAACTGCATACTTTCCTCTGTACTGGTACATATGGAAATATGAATGTAATTACTTTCTTTGCCAGTTAACTAACTAGTATTCTCCTCAGTACTATTTGAAAGCTGGAATTAATTATCTAAAGTTAACCCAAGATTGACCAAGAATAGCTAAGAAGAAAGAGGAATTTTCCAGTAACAGAAATTCTGCTAACAAAATTAAGAACATTCACATAGAAATAAATTATGTTTGAAATGTAAACAGATCCTGTAATAACAAAACTCATTTCTTCATATCTTTTTCTTTGTATGTTTACCTTTCTTCAGGGATGGGGGGAGATGGGGAAATAAAAATCCAATGGTTTAATACTTAATTCTGTGTTATATTTGGTTGATTGGTTGTTTTTGTTTTATCTTTTTTTCTTTATTTTTGTGCTTGGATATTGCATGAGATATTATTCTTCATATTTTATATTTAGTGGGTCACAGAAGAATTTTTTTTTTCTCAGGAAAATGCCAAATTACCTAATATAAAATATCCATCAGCCTGTTCTTAAATGTATGAGATAGAAAGACCCACTAAGGCAATGAAACAGAATGTCAAAACAAATTGTGACTTTACAGTCTGAGCTTGGTAGCTCACCAGAGGTCCTCCACAAGACCAAATCATCTTAAAATGTGCATTGTCTTTGAAGTAATACCTCATGACGCTTGCTCCTGTACCAGTAGCTCTGATCAAAAACTGTAAATCTTTTTGTCACCATATATTGTGTAGAGCAATCAATCGCAATCCCGTGAGACACAAACATTGTGAAAAAATGTGTTCCACCCACAGTAAAGGGAGTAGTAAATCAGTTTCAAATCCATGTTTTGTCTGGGGTCAATAAAATAACTCACCATATAACATGTATCCATTTGAAAAATGCACTGAATAATATAATGATTTGCCAGGAGGAATATTTTCAGCAATATTAATATTCCAACAAAACCTTGTTTTTTTTTTTAAAGATAAAGACTAAGGATCTATCATCATTGTATGCCTAGTACAATATACTTTTTCTTCGACATAGTTGATGCACTGTATTCATTAAGCAATTTCATTCATACCATATTGTTTTTATTCTAGTTTTCTTCACCTGTTTCACACCACTGCTTTAATGTATAAAGACTTTAAGAAGCAGCATTAGAAGAATCACCATTCCTTTGAAGGAATTATTAATTAGCTGTATGTCTACCATAACTAAGTGGCATAAGTAAGAGTGAATTGTATTCTATGCTTCATTTCCATCTTGTTTGTCACTCATAGTCTTTAAGAGTAACCCAGGTATAATAAATTATTTTCTATATTCCTATATCTAACAATATATGACCTTTTTTAATAATTAAAAAAAAGAAAATTGGAAGAAAAACGTGTATGAATTTCAACCTGAAAAAATTGGCCATTTTAAACTAACTGTTAGTATTTATGATAAATGAAACCGAGATTTAACTTATACCTTGGTATTTGTTTCATTTGTCAATGTAAACACCCCTTTGTTAACATACATAACCTTTGTTTATGATTCCCATCAATGTCTTTCATCTTGTATCCTTTCATCCTTCTATCAAATGTGGTTCCCCAGGAGTCTGGGATTGTTTAACACTTTCATTAATAATTTGAATGATGGGCTTGAATGCATGCTGTCACAAACTCTACTATGTTTTGGGGATTCAGAGGATGCCATAAATGTTTTCTTATGTTCATTTCACTGCTATGGCATTTGGGGTCTCATTGGAAAGCATTTTAGCTGTGCCCAGTTGTGTTGAGCACTGTGCTCAGTTGTGTTGATACACTACGCTGTGTTCATGTGTGTCTCTTTTATCTCTGTATGGACTATGTTACACTGTCTGTCTTTATGATTTTGAACATAGTTTGCCAAAGAAAATGAGGAAAGCACGCTTACGGAAAAAAGAGTAGGTGAAACTGCTAAGTATCTCATGTTATTGTGTTCTGGGGGAAATCCAGTTGCTACTCCCAGTCACAAACAGAAGGGGCACTGGAAGGATGGGCATGCAAGTTATTATCTGCTCATAATAGGAAATATAACCACACAATAGCGAAAGCATCTGAGTGAAGCAGCCTGTTATCCAGAGGAATGCCAGCTGTGCATGACAGGAATGAAATTTTTGGGCAGTTCTTCCCAAAAGGGAAGGAACTGGGACTATGCTAATGATTATTTTCATAGCTATTATATACACTTTATACACACACAAATCAGATAACATATTACACCCATAGGCTAGATATAGATGTTGCTTGTATCACATATTAAGCAGGCAGAAAAAGCTCTGAAGCCATAATCAAACAGATATTCATAACTTAGATTTAAAAATGGCAGATTGTGCTCTAAGTTAACCCTTGATTGATATATACTAACCTAAAGCACTTTCTGTTAGAGCACTTCATCAACTGTCTATGCCAGTTCCCATTGAGGGTTAATGTAGATCGTGATCACCATCATCTCAGGTGGCATTGCACATGGCTGTGCTCTAGTTTTAGGAAGAGCTTCTTTGCTTTGCCCAAGCCTCAGCCAGTCACACCCCCTCAGCTGTCATTGACCCTACTCAGTGACCACCTCTGATTTCAGCCCAGTGCACAGTCTTGCCAGGGAGGAATAAGAGTGGGGGACAGGGACTTTCTGTCCCCATAGCTGCCCTAGCCCCACAGTGTACCACTGTTTGGTGGAGGTGGGGGGGAAGTTGTGGAGGACAGGCTCTGGGGTCTCTCCTCCTGAAGCAGTATGAGTCAGGCAGCAATGGACTGCTACTTGAAGGTACTGTGGGAGAAGGACTCCAGGGTCTCCCTCCCTGCAGCTGCCATAGTGCAGCCCAGGCAAGGGAGCTGCAGAGAGAGGGGTCTGGAGTCTCTCTGCAGCAGTCTGGGCCAGGCAGTAGCATATTGCTGCTGAGCCAGAGGGTTGTGGGAGAAGGGATCTGGGGTCTCTACCCCTGTAACAGCCTGAGCAAGGTAGTAGTGCACTTCTGCTTGGTGCTGTGGGGGAAAGGGCTCTGGGGTCTCTCTCCATGACAGCTTCCCCCACTAGGCTGCACTGCAGCACAGCCTGGGTTGGGGGAGAATGGGGAAGGGGTCCAGGGTCTTCCCTCCAGCGGCTGCTGGTAGTTGCTAGCTGGGGGGGGGTACAGGGCTGAAGAGAGAGGCCATTCCAGTAGCTTCCTGGGAGGCATGCAGAGATGCCCTTAGAAGTCAGTGTGGGCAGACTTTAAATCCCCACGACCCCACCAAACAGCAAACGTCTGTTCAGTTTGCTCCCACTCTAACTATCACACTCTACTTAAAGTGAGATAAATTAAAGTGCTTCCAGCAGAGACTTTTTAAACATCTGTACCGTCCCTTTCCAGGCTGTGTGTGATAAGATGGGGCTGATGGGATAGGACCTATCCTATCTTGATAAGATATTATCAAGCAAGTAGACTTATTCACACCTCCCTTTCATCTCCTGTCCTCTGAGCAATATCCATTCTCTATTGCCCTTTCCAATTATCACTTCTTACTATCTCTGATGATTTGTTTCTGTTTGTATATTTTTATTTGGCACTGGCAAATGACTATTGTTATCAAATGCATGATAGAATGCTGATCAAAAATAATTACACTTATATCCTAAAAAAATTAAATCCTCTCTAAATTATGAATTATATTTCCAATTCTTAATATTTCATTAAAATAAGGTAAATCAACAATCAAAAACCAAATAATATGACATGAAATACACAAAGGAACTCAATAAATTTGTTAATATATGCATGGGTAAATTATATATGCTTTGGAACTGATATCCTTTGATAACATAACTCTTTTTGAATATTTTAAATAGATTTCTCTTTATTTTTCCCCAGATCATGAAAATTTAGCACACTATCTCATTAATTGTATTGCCATCCTGTTCTTAAATAGTGTAGTGACTACAGTCTATCAATATCTATGCCTTTTGGGTTCATTAAAGTTCTTTGTGACATCATTAGCAAGAATTCAAGTTCCATAGCCAACATTTTTTCTTGTATGTCTCTCTACTATTTATAGTCTTCTGGTCAGTTTTTTATAGGTTCTCTAAATACTGAAATGACAATAACAATGAACACCCTCCTATCCCCAGCACAGATAGTTGGTCCATGTAGGCTGAGGCCATGTCCAGGTATTACATTTCTATTGGTCGAAGCTCTTTATCACTGTTCTCTCGGTAGATACTAGGAGCATACAAGCGTTCATTAAATTTCTTTCAGAGGAAACACGCTCCCTATGGGAGAAAGATCTTCCAGGTTGACACCTGGAAGTTCTCTCTTTCAAAAATGTTTCTCTTGCAAGAATGAAATCCTGTAGAGTGCTCCACTGCCCTCCTGAACAGCTCTGAAACCACGAGTGATGTAAAGGACCAGAAATTTGTTAAAAATTTCCACTCCTAGAAATTAACATCTCTACCCAAAGACTGAATGGGACAAAAGTTTATAAAGTGCTTTAAGATCCTTTAGAATGTAACAATGCTAAATAAATACAAGCTGCTACTGATTTAGATTTGTTTTGTTGATACACACATATTACAATAATATTTTGGCAAGTAAAATTTCACCAGTTAATCTTATATATAACATGTTCCAATTTCTGCCCATTTTCACTTTTCATAACTTGAGCACATTTTCTAAATTCAAGTTACTTTCATCTTCTCACCTGATCATCTGTATAATTCTGGTCAAATAATTCTATATATAATATATATAAAATATATATATAATTTTATATACCTAGTTATAGCTATAGCTATAGATATCAGCCTGTACTACTCATACAGGAATAACTGAAGAATCTGACTTTCAGGTGTTATCATTTATATGCATATTAAATATTTATATAATTATATCAGATAGATAGATAGATAGATAGATAGATAGATAGATAGATAGATAGATAGATAGATAGATAGATTGATAGATAGAATTTTGCCCTCTAGTGGCTGAAAGTCTGGACATTACATAAAATTATTTTATTTTTCCATTTAGTATAAGGATATCTATGCTTTTCAGGGATTCAGTGGTTCTTATTTTAGCTCCCATCCTGAACAGATCAGAGGTCAGACCTCATGAGCAATTCATTGCATTTAAAAATTTGTCTAATTCTATCCTAACTGCAGTTGAGCTAGTAAAAGATGCCATCCTAAAAAATCCTTGCCTCTCGCAAGCCTCAGTTATCATGGCTACATTACTCTAAAAACTATCCAGTTAGTAATTTTAATTCCACTATGCTGAGGTTGTCTAATTTGGTATATGGTGTACTGCAAACAATTTAAAAGGGGGAGACAAAACAAAACAAAACAAAACAAAAAACAATAGGAAAAGCCCTCCAGCTGTTATAAACCTGCCCCCTTGCCATGCAATACAAGTGGTACATGTACTATATAGAGAGAGACGATAATTTGAGAGCTTTGTTTAAGCAGTTTCTTATATCAGTATGAAATCACTACCAATTGGCAAATAAGTATAACATTCATAGCAGCACAGGCTATGGATGCTTATGCACCGTTACTGAACGAACAATACATACGTATTTACCCAGTGGGTGGAGGTGAAGATCTTGTAAGGAATTTCTGAGGCAGGGTCCATATAGTTTGTCATTTGGAGTGACTGATCCACTCCAAGACCAAGTATACAATGCTCTTTGGAGCATTAAATCTGCTTTTTAAGCCCTAGAGAGTCAGCCTTTATGACAAGAATTACTTAGCAGAATTAAAACAGAGGGATTAATTACTTCAGAGGCCAGGAAATCACTTCAATATCTGTACAATAAGATCAAACTCATTGCCTTATCTGTAAGTCTAAGAGCAAAGCAGTGTAAATGGTGAGATATGAAGAACTCCTTTTTAGATGTCATAAGCATCATAGTCAACATAGCATATACTGAAAGGGGGCCTAATCTCTAATGTCTGTAGAGGAGTAATTTTCATTCAAGGTTCTGTGGGACACTGCAAGATCCTTTTAAGGGTTTTATTCACTTCCAGCACCAGGTGGAGCTGCCCTGTCACACCTCTGTTTCTGGGAGTTCCTGGGTCAGACCAGGAAGTGGCTGTGATAGGAAGGGGCACCCCACTGCAGCCTGGACTGATGAGAGGTTGAACAAGGTATAGTACTGTTCCTGCCCCTGATGGCATAAAGCAGCACTGCCTCTACTGCTCTCTGCCTGATCTCTCAGCTTTGCAACCCAGCATGCCCTGTCTGGCCCTTCAGCTTCCTAACGTGGCCTCTTCCTCAACCCGATTTCTGGCCTGATCATTACCCAACCTGAGTTTCCTTCTGACTCGGTGCTCTCCCAGCCTTCTGGCTCTCTCATTTGACTTCTTGCACTAACTTTCTGGCTTCCCAGCTCCCCATCACTCATATTCTTCATGTTCCTTCTGATCCCTGTTGTTCATCCAGGCTGCAAGCGACTCCACACCTGGTTGCCCAGCTACCTATCGATGGGTTATATTTGATAGATATTTTCAAGAACCACTGACTCAAGTGTCTCATTTATTAAAATATTCTAATATTATGGTTAAGTATGTGTGCTTTTTTCAGTTTATTTTTAAAAGGATTCCACTTATATTATTTTTATTAATTATAATGAATTATCTTTTTAAAAAGGGTTGTCCCTAAATTCAGAGAAGTTATGGAGGGGTTTCTCAGGTCTAAAAAGGTTGAGAACCACTGCTATAAAAGATTAGAAGGGTTAGATGTCCCTTGTAGTTTTTATTTTTTTTTAGGAAGTGAGATATTCTACAAATATAATTATTATTTTATTACTCCTTATTGCTTTCTGTTCTGTAGATTTAATTATGTGTAGCTACTGTATTATGAATTATACTGTAGTGTGAATTATATTGTTTTTTTGTTTGTTTGTTGCATGAGGAAAAAAACCCCAAACATCAACAATTGTTATTTATGCTCTAGTCCAGAGGCTTTATCACTAGAAATGATGCATGAAGTAGAATGATCATAACTTGGCTTCAGATCCCAGGTTAAATTTGCCTAATTGAAAATTAGAGAGAACATGTTTTTTCTTGCAAATTGGGAAAATAAGAAATGAAAACTGAAACAAAACAAACACTTATACACCAGTCTTTTCAAGAAGAACTGCATTTGAATATCCAGGATGGCTTAGATTTTGTGGCTTTCATGTGTGTTCTTCTCCAACCCTTCTTTTTCACTCTCTTGAATTGTAAGGTTTACTCCATATTTTCTCACATATAGCAGACACTCTTTTCCAAAAATACTTAGCTGCTTGAAATTGATGCACATAGTGTATGCATATGGTAAGAGCCATTCCTGTCAGTTATGGGCAAAAGTGAAAGTAAAATCTGCACACAACTAACAGGGAACAGAATGATGAGCAGGTCCGGCTCTCTAGTTACTGCTATTCAGTGGGCATGTCTACACAAGACCTTTATTGTGCAGTAGACTAATTAGCTGAGCAGTAAATGTCTTCTCATCTACATGTGCACCCCTATTAGGCTGCAGTAAACTAATTTACTCCACAGCAGGATAGTACATGTAAATTGTTTACAAATACTATCCTGCTGAGGAGTAAAAAGCACAGCAGTGCATGTGTAGATGCTGCCCCGGCTGGCTGGGGCATGAAGGTGCTTCAGTGCAGGGGGGCTGACTGCTGGCTAGCCCCACTATGAAGCATCCTTTTAACCCAGCCAGCACCTCTGCAGCATGTTGAGTCAGGGGGAGTAGCTTGGGGCTGGCAGGCTGACCCCCTGGTCCCCTGCCAGCTGGGGCTGCTCCAACTCAGCTCAGTGCACTGTACTCCTGGGCTCACATTCAAACAGCAATAAACTCTGGAGTTTATTGCTTCTGGGTGCATATTCTAATAGAGTTCATTGCTTTGCATTAACATGCATGTTATTATCATATTTTGATATTTAGTCTCAAGAAGCTATTCAGATATTAGTAATTTGCTTTGTTCCTAAAAATATGATTTTTTTTTTTATCCTTCAAAAGAAATTCTTCATCAATCTTCCAGTATATTTAATAGTGCTTAGAAATGCTACTTTCAAACTGTGTTCAGTGTTACAGGGAATAGCATCAGTTTTCCCTATCATGTCTGACTAAAAAAACAGACCAGAAATTTAAAGTACCATTAACAAAGAAATCGACAAATGAATAATGTGGACAAGTCATTTTATTTAGTATGTAGTTCTCAGAAATCACATAGCACAAATTCTAATATTATTTCAGTAAGTAGTACTTAGTAGTTGAAAAGTTGTCCCATTGATTTCAGTAAGACTTGTGAAGTAATGCACTATTCACTCCAAATAAGGGCACCGGAACCTGTTTTTGGTGATGATTTTGAAATTAAAATCTTCTTAAATTAAAGTTTTTCTTTTTGGGGAAATTAATCATGTATATTATATGCTAGAAATGTAGAGGAAAAGCCCACTTATCTTCAACTTTCTACATAAAAATGACAAAACATAAAAATCAGTGTTAACTGAAGGATGCAGAATCATTTATTTCTATACATTGGTTATAAACCCATTTCAATTGCATACCATCTTTTAAATACAATTCCTTATTGATATCAGATGAAATTAGAGCATTTACTGACAGAAGTATAAAAATATGACATTTTTGCCATTAATAAGTCTCTACCTTTATAAGAATTCAAATAAACCCCAAAACACTAATACTTAAATAGATATTTTACAATCTCTTTTTTTTAAAGTACGGAATAGATGCACCAATGTTCTTAAGTAAATTATCTTTAACAATGCAGTAGACCAGCTTTATTTACATAGGAAATTTGAAAAAATGAAGAACAATAGAAAAAAATTACTATTTTCATTGCCATAGTCACAGAAACTAAGTACTGGCAACATTTTTGCTATTATAAGTAAATGGCAAATTCACATCCCCCCCCAAAACTGATGTAATTTCATGCAAATTGCAAAAAAATATGTGAGCCTGATCATAGTTTAGTAGAACTGCAGGATCAAATAAATAATACTTCCTTGCATCAGACAGGAGATGAAAGGGAGGTGTAAGTCCACTTGCTTGATAAGATAGGGCTGATGAGAGCTCTGTGATCCTCCATTTGAACTAGGTTCTTAGCCATATGTTTTATCTTTACTGTCAATGTGAAATTATATGCCTATACTTATATTTTATATATAGTTTTTATTATAGAGTTTTGTACTGATGAAATGTATGCTTCTTGAAAGTCCGAATGTTAATTAGCTGAATTTGCCCAATCTCTCTCTCATAGCTAGTATTGTTTGATACAGGTCACAAAAATATTATGGGATGATGGTTTGTTTCCAAGTAGTAATGAACAGTGTATGTTTTCAAGTAGAATCTGGAGCTCAGGAATGATTTAACTACTTGGAATGAGTATTTAAATAAATGATTTAATGCTCAACTGCTTTAAAGCCGATCAAAGTTGAAGCGAGAGAGAGTTGTGCTGTAAGCATTATGCACAAATATATAATATGTTTCTTTTATGATTATAACCATAAAACATGCATTTTTTATTTTTAATCATGTATTTTAGACAGGCAGTCGCAACCCTAGACCTACCACTTAGTTTTGGTACCAGCCTCCACTTTGGATATGAGGGCTCTGAATGCCAATGAAACATGAGTCAGGCAACAAAAATCACATTTGCTTAAAAATAGCAAAATTGTGAAAATAATAATTGTTGGGTTTCTTATATTTGCCTTTTGGTTTTGGAGGCATTTAGGCTTCCTGTTTCCCAGGTCTTCCTTGCACCCAAGAAAACTAGCAACTTTCTGATATACTAGTAAGCCTGTAAGAAAAAAAAACCCATACAGATGTACAAATTTTAATACATCCCAAGATTTTGGTGAGCTGGTTCTAATTACTGATGCAGATTGACTATGCATTATGCACTCAGTTGGCAGTGGCTAAAATGTCCTAATTATATTTGTCACTCTTTCTTCCAATTTATTTGACTTACCTACCTGTATGTTTTGTCTTTAAAGCTTTTATTTTGAACAGGGGTCAGCAACATACAGTCTGTGGGCTGCTTCTCTGTCCCCCTTTCTCTGCCCACCCCACCTTCCCAGCTGCAGCACATAAGTAGCAGCAATATGGATGTAGCTTCCAACTGCCCACACCTGTTGCAACTCCCCACTGACTGTAATCTGTGCTTGCACCTCAAGTGTGGAGTAGGGGGCTGGGAGGACCAGCAATGTCACAGGCACAGCTCCTAGTGTTTGGCCCCGTGTGGGCACAGGGAAGGCCTCTCATTGCTAATGCACCCTGGAAGCAACCTGTCCTGTGATGGACTGGTGCTAGGTTGTGCCTACCTGCATCTTGAAAATGTTGCTGGCTGCTGATCTTGCATAGGTACAGTCACTTTCAACTATAGGCACATGCATAGTGGAGTTTTAGGAGCAGAAGCTGGTGCATTGGTTAGGAATCTGACAGGGATGCTGAAGTCCTTCTCTCTCCTTAGGGAAAAACCTGATTTAGGTCCAAATTCCTCCTATTTTTGACATGACGTTATGAAAAAGAGAATTTTGGAAGTTGAAATTCATGATAGACAGCTTTTCAATAAATAATGACAACATCTTTATGTCTAAGGCTCCAGGAACATGTTCATTTAATGGCATGATGGTTATGTTCCCTGATCCCAACAATTGTGGCCCCTGCCATGCCACAAATGCATGGCTAGATACACAATCTTGGGATCAAGGATCCAATCCCAGTCATGCCATTACTATTTGCCAGTGCATGGGAAGCCTGGTGTCATGATCTGGGTGCCCATCCAACAAGTGGGGTCCCAGGACTGGGACCGACACTCATCCCTGCCATACCACTGGGATTAGTCTACATGGCAGGGACCTTGCCACACATTCAATATAAGGCACAAAGGAAACCAACCACAAAATTCTTACATATATGTTGTGGAATAATTTTGTGACTTTTTCCACATTTTGTCCCCCATTAATTGCCTGAACGTGTTGTCAGGTTACTGTTTTAGACTCAATTAACAGATTAATGGCTTCTTAAATATAACATCTGCCTAAAAGCCACATGTTCCTAATAGTCACTTCTTAAATAAAATTACTATAATATGTATCCTATATAGGGTTTTTTTCCCTTCATCAGAACAATTATTCTGATTGCTACACCACAGAGTCTTTATAAACATCTTTGTTAAAAATTTCTTCCTTTTCTGTAACTTTTTGTTTTAACTCCCAATACATAAAAATCTTTGAGAGTTTGGATTTGTAATATTTCATTATTATTAAATATTTTTAGTGAGAGTATATTTGAGAATTTTCACTGCTTTATAATCTGGATTATTCTCAAACTAGACTTAATGCAAGTAAAAGGAAATGATTCCTAAGGTACAGAACATACCAGTAAGGTTTCTGATTATTTTTTTCCTCTGGTCTATAACACTTCAGTGTTCATGGCTAAAGCAGAGTTCCTTCAGGAAAGGATTTATACTTATGAACTAGTAATGAACGTGATATTTATGAGCTGGAACTTCAGAATAACAGATTGTAAAAGAGCTGAACTCAGGTTTAGGGATAAGCATTTCTTGAATATTGTTCTCTCCAAGCCTAATCTTTAGCAGTTGTAAACCTGTGTACCTTCATTGACTTCAGTGCAGCTATGTTGGGGTACATTAGTTCAGGATGTAGGTCTTCTGTGTTTCTGCCAAGTCTACTGAGAAATAAATGCACACTTAAAAACTACAACAGTCCCTTGTAACCTTCCTTTGAGTTGGACAGAATCTGAATTTTGAGCAATAATGTTAAAACCTTTATGGCCTTTGATTTCAATCAGGTAAAATACACTTATGTACATAAAAAGGAGAAGGCCCTATGTTTGCCTCATCCCTTACTTATCCATCCTATAATTCAGGAAGTGGCAAAAAATGCTGTCAGAAAAGTCTTTCTTGACTACAAAAGTGTCTCCAGATTGTAAGAGATCTGTGAAAAAAATAGCCAGTCTGGATTGTTAGGAATATACTCATTTATTGTGGGTATTCTTCAGGGTGAAGAAAAAAAGAAAAGCAACACAAAGGGAAAAGCTCATTTTTATGATCTATTAAAGATGTGTATATGTTACTTGCTTAACCATAAAATATAATTTGTGGCTTAAAGGGAGGTGTACTATAACTCCAATCAGACTCCTATTAACCTGTGTCTCTAGGAAAAAAGTTCAGGGTTGAGGTAAATTCTCCTTGGGTACCTCTTCATATGTGAATTTTACATTGGAGATTTTTGTCATTATGTACTGGTACAATGCATCATCTATGCCTTACCTCTTGTGTTCTGCCCTGAAGACATGAAGGGCAACTTTTATTTCCCTCTCCTCAGTTCTTCTCAAGTCTTTTGTTCAAGTTGGAACTTCAGCATTTTTAGCCTGCAGCCATTCAAAAAGCCTGTGTTTTTATTTGACCTTTTGGTACCTACTTGAAGTGATACTCGTAATTTTTTCTTTTCCACGTTTTCCTTTGGTTTCCTTCATCCTGAGATCTCAGTTTTCCTTTGGACTGTGACATGTGGCATATCAACTATGTGACACTTTATTTTCTTACTTATGTTGCCCACGTCTCTTATGTAACTTTTTTCTTTCTCTTTCAGTATATTTTTTCTCTCTCACCTGTTCTACCAGATCCAAGGGATTTAAATAGAATCTATCCTGTTACAGAGCCATGTCAGCTTTGTCTGGAGAAGACTGAGCAGGGGGTTGATAATAGTCTTCCGCCACAAGGTCCTTGTAAAAAGGATAGTGATAGACTGATCTCTGTGGCTGCTGGTGACAGGCAAGAAGTAATGGTCTAAAACTGTGACAAGGGAAAATTAGGTAGGATATTAGGGAGAACTGTCTAACAATGAAGGTGGTTAAACACTGAAGCACATAGCCTAGAGAGGCTGTCGAGCCTCTGTCACTGGAAGTTTTTAAGGGCACATCAGAAAAATACTTCTCCGAGCTGGTTTAGTCAGAGATGATCCTGCTTTCAGTGGGGGCTGAACTACATGACCTTGACCTTCTGAGGTCTTTTCCAGACCTGTTATTCATAGGATTCTATGCTTGCTCTAGATGAGCATGTTAACACCTTTACAGGTGAGCCCAAAGCCTTGAAAAGTGCTCTATTTACAAATCTTTCATCTCCTGTGCTAGCAAGGAGCATGAAACGAGGCTCCTAGATAGGTCCATAGGATTAGCCTCTGATTCCAGAAACATAAGATTCAACAGGAACTGCAACTTTAATGATACCTCTTCCCTGTCAAGGAGGCTGCCTTCCTCCTTTTTACCTGAATAGGTCTCTGTTGAGCACAGGCCCAGGAAGAGTTCCAGGGCTTCTCAAGGTGCATGCATTCTGCACAGGTACTACCAGGGCAAAATTTGAGTTCAGTTGAGTGAGGTACAATGTAACAATGTTTTTGTGGACAGAAGTCTAAAAGGACTCCAGTTACTGATAAGCAACTTCACTTTTTCGGAAATAGTTTTATGCAAGACAGTAACTGAACCAAATTGTACAATCCTTGAGTTTCATTTTAGACTTCTGGTACGCAGGTAATCAAATGAGGAGGTAGTTGCTGCTCAGCAGATTTGTGGAATAAACATTTGTTCTCTTCCTTTCACAGAATAGTCAAGCAATTTTGTTCATGAGCACCCCACTTTCAATTTAGCGCTCCATCTTTCAGTCTCAAGTATGTCCTAGAAACAGTTGGAAAGCTTGTGATGGGTTTACATTTCTCAGAGAAAAAAACTGAGAATTAATCCATATTTTGATCAAACCATTGCATTATCAAGAGAGACAGGTTTTTATACAGCTTCCTTATTTAAATTTGATAAGTTCATACTTAGATGTATCTATCCTTCTCAGCATTATTTTTTATCTAGGGTCAGAGGTTGTAGCAATTCCAGCCATGCTAAGCCATAGTGATGCTAAGCTATAATCGAGCTAAAGTACTAAAAAAGAGACTGGGAAAAGCAGACTTAACTGACCACTGAGTGATCTGATGAGGAAGGCAGTAAATAAAACAAAACCATGCAAATGGGCAAAGATGCCAATTTAAAGACAGGAATAGCAAAAAGCAGGAGCTGAACAGTTTGAAGTAGAAAGTAAGAACTTTGCAGTGAACTGGATAATACACAAAGCAAAAAAGTAATTCACTGATAAACATAATAGAGATGAGCTACAAGTTTGCAAATTCAATTTAGAGCAAGTAGGAGACAGCAAATGGCTAAGATGCACAAGATGAGGACATCTCAGGCATAAATAAAGGGGCTGAGAGCCTTGCTGTTCACAGCAACCCTAGGGAGCATGACTGCCTGTAACAAGTTGCTACCATTTTGGGGGGACAGATTCACTAAGGTGGGCTGATTGTTAAACTTAACTATCAGCTAGAGTACTGTCTCCAAGACAATAGATCTCTCTGAGTTTTGCCACTAAACATGAATTTGAGTTGTTCTTACTGTGTTGCCTTGAGCCTGGAAGGCTGCTTCTAGCATCAGCCTTCCAGCACACACAGATCCCCGCAGCCTGCACACAGAGGGCAACAGCTACCCAAACACTCCTCCATGCCTCAGAACAACAGAGACTGTTACAGTGTGGAGATAACGATACCTTTTTTCTTCCCAAAGTTGGGCCATCTCCAATCAAATAGAAGTTGGGCATATATCTCAGTTCATACACAATTCATACAAATATGTGCCATGTCACAGAATAGACCTCTGCAAGCTTGTTTCATCTGCCCCTAGCTTGTATCATTTATCTTGCATTTGTGTAACAATAGGTTTCAAGTAGAAGAAGCAAGAGCTGAGGATAAACTAATGGTAGTAAGAGAGGATAAGTATGATAGCAATTACCTTCAGCATGTTAAACCAAAGATATTGCAAGAAGGATAAAATAATTATGGTTACTTCATGACTAACAGTCTTCTTTGGTTTGAAGGTAATCGTGCTTAAAATAATTTGGGTGCCATCTCTTTTATTGAGCAAAGGGCCTTCTTTCTCAAAAAAACTATTTTTCCTCCAACCTTTTCAATCCAATAGCCCACATTGAAAACAAAAGTAATATATAAATCTTTCTAAATCTATTTTTCAGTTCTCTACAAATTTCTTTAAATAATCTTTAGTTTTTCACTACTCTTTCTTTTAAGGACTGTGTATTTGTTTTTCCTTACTGTCATTTATTTCTAATTCAATATTAAAATCACCCAAGCCTTTCCTTGTATATTATTTTGAAATATTGATAAGTTGGCAATCAGCAGAGCAGTAGGATTTCTTTATGTAATCATTTCAGACTTGAATATTAATCAAGAGGTTGTATCATCCTTTGTGTAATCATTGTACATCTCAGAAAAAACAAGGAAAGATTTTCAGCTTGCTATTTCATATATGTTTCAAATATTGTACGTCTTAAGTTTCTTTATCAGTTTTGTCTAGACCAGGAGTGTCAAGCAGACAGCCCACAGGCCACATCTGGCTCATGGAGGTAGGTCATTGGCCCATGGAGCTTCTTACCATGGCTGCTGGTAGTGAAAACACCTGTATGGCAGTGACAGCAGCAAAAGAATTAATGCCACTACTGCTTAGCATCTGTCTACTACAACCACCAGAACGTTTGTTTTAGTGCACCAGCTTCAGCAGCTGCAGTGGCAGGGCTTGAGCAGCAGTGGTGTTAAGTCTTTGGCTCCTGGTGCTGACAGAGTAGTTCTGGCAGCCTCAGTGGAAAGCCCTAAAATCAAAATCTGTCCCATAAGGTACTTTGTGGTCTGGATCTGACCCATGGGGGTCAAATGGGTTTGATACCCGTTGTGTACACAAATAGGGCATGTCCCCATGATGTGGAATGTGCATTTCCCCATGCACAAACTGCAGTGGCCAGCACAATATGTGCTACTGCTGCTTATCTCTGGGAAATGCCGCCCATGCATGCATGCTTTGGCATGCAACTCATTGCCCCTGGGTAGGATAGAGGAGACTGGGGTCAGCACCTGGGCTGTCCCCAGCAGCCTTACCTGGGGTCCTGAGGGCCTCTGGGAGCTGCAGCTGCAGCAATCCAGCGGCATGAAGCATGGCCAGCAGTTGAAATGTTGCTCTGGTCAGCTATGCTTTGCTTTCTGGGAACACATGCTGCTGCCACATACATCACCTTGCTTTATTATGGCATGCGGGTTTTTTGCCACTGGGATCTCTGCTGCATATTAGCATGGGGAATGCCTGCATGTGCAGCGTGCGCAGTGTGTTGTGTTGCAGATGGGTGTGCAGCCCCACATACCGCACATCTACACTCCTCTTGATGAGCCGAAAAGGTATATTAAATGATGAGACTAACTACAGAGAATAGTTATAATGAGTCTGTGAGACCACTTAAAAAAATCTTCTAAAGCAGGCCTATCATACCTATGACCTGCAGGCCCGATCTGGTCTGCAGACCTTTGCCTCTAGCTGCTATGAGGGATGTTCTTTAGGTGGCAGCCAAGTGCCTGGGTGAGACTCATGGTGCTGGAGCCCCTGCATTTCCACAGCTTATACCCGTGGTAACAGCCAAACACCTGGGCAGGAGTCATGGTGCTCTATCCATACCAGTGCTGTGGAAAGCAGCACAGCACCGCAGATGCTTCCTGTGACAACAACTAAGAGTCTGTGATGCTGGGCTTCTTCCCACAGTGTTGTTGGGCCTCTAGCATCATGGCTGTGTCCTGGATACTTGGCCACCACTGTAGGAATAAACTGTGGTGTCAGGCTCCTTCCTGGGATGCTACTAGGGCTCTAGCACTGCAGCTTTTACCTGAGTGTTTGGCTGCAGCCACAGGAAGAAGCTGAGGTGCTGCTGTTCATCCAGCTCTGTAGCTCCCTCCCACGGGCTTTTCTTCTGCTGTTGCAACACGTTTCAGTATTGGGATTCTGCCCATGGTGCTGCTGTGGCTCCAGCACTGCTGCTCTCACCTCGGAGTTTGGCAGCAGCCTTGGGAAGAAACTGTGGTGCTGCACAGCTCCACTGTGGCTGTCTCTGGCTTGGCTGCTAAGTGCCTGAATACTGGAGCCCCAGCATCCCTGCACAAAGAAGAATGGCAACATGGGATGCTGGGGTCTTCCCTATAGGTCCTAGACTGGCCATAGTGGGTACCACATGCCCTGGATCCAGCACAAGCAGGCTCTGTGGACTCATTTAGCCCATGGGGCCAGATAAGAGAAGTAGATGGAGTACTACCTTTACTGTCTGGTTTCATTTAATCTGTTCTTCACAACCCACTGATTCTATATGCATGGAGAAGGCCTTCTGAACCTACTTTTTTTAATGAATCTAGTAGTAAATCTTTCCTGGACATTGCCTTGGCTCTGGACTCCTCTTCCCTTTGGTGTGTTTGCTCTGCCTCTCCTGTTCTGGCAACCTCTTTCACACATCAAGGAAGTGAGACATCACAGATCTTCTCCAAGACACTGAGACTGGCTTTCCAGTTTCTGAAAAATTACTGGGTGATCCCTTGGAGGCCTTGCAATGAAGCTGGATCCACAGACAGTTTAATCTGAGCCTTACTAGAGTCCTCACCAAAGCTTAGAGCTTTGTTGCACATTATTTTTCTTCAGTGTTAATCTGTGTTAGTGTTAGCTCAAGTTTAAAGCCGTTACGTGTTCAGGTGAGCAAGGGCCTTGAGGACTGAAAGGTAAGAATCCCCCCCTTCCTTCTTATTGTGGGCTTCCCCTCTGCCATTTGGGGCTCCCCCACTTCTCCCCCATACTCAGAGAATCCCCCCATGCTCCAGCCTCTGTCCCTTAGACTTTCCTCCTGGAACCCGCACCACCATGCCCTGGCTCTTGGGGCTCCCTCCCCACCTGTGACCATTGGGACTTGTGATTTGTGACTGTTGGCATTGCCCCTGGGGAGCAGGCAGGGAGGGGGAGGACCTACCCTCCAGCCAAGAGCTGCCACCACCACTACTGAGCTGCAGCTGTTCTCTGAGCTAAGCCCAGTCCAGACACCAGCAGTGGTGGCAGCAGCAGCTGGACAGGCAGGTTCTTCTTCCCTGCCTGCTCTCCCAAGACAGTACCAGCAGCCACAAGTAAAATGGAAGCTGTAGGGTAGGGGGTCAGCAAGGATCTGGCATACTTGGGGGGACAGATGATAGCAGGCCAAATGTTGGGGTGGGGGAGGGGGGGCTGGAAATAAGTACATCCAGGCTGGTGGAGGATGGTGGCAGAAGACAGCGGCACTGATCCAGGCTGATGGTGGACAGGTGACTGGGAGATAGTGGCCAGATCCAGAGTGGGGAAAGGCAACTGGCTTGATCTGGGCCAGCAGGGGTAGGGTTTGGGAGGTGTTACATTATTGTGTATCTTAGAGTGACCACATGTTAGTGTAACCTAATCTGGGTGGCACAGATCACAGGACCTTGTTACACCGTAATTTTGAGCGGCTCCTGGATTGTGCACACAATACCTTAAAGTGGTTTAAAGCACTCATTATGTGGCTCAAAGTTACACCGTTCCAGGTCAAGATTATTCCTTGATCCACCCAACCCAGCCCCTCTTCCATTACGCTGTGGCAACTTCCCACAGATGTGCTGCTCAAATTGAACATGTGATTGCTCCAAACTGCAAGCTAGCACTACGCCAATCAACGTCAGAGGTGGTTCAAGCACCTACACTGAACAACTTCAAGAGCAAATTGGAGGCTTATCTTGCTGGGATCCTATGACCTCACCTGACTTCCTGCCCTTTGGGTGGGGGGCTGGACTTGATGATCTTCCGAGATCCCTTCCAGCCCTGATGTCTATGAAATCTATGAAACATTTGTGTGGTTCACAGCATAAGGTTTAACAAGGCCCACAGATAAAACTTCCCTGGAGTGGCGTAACTTTAAGCTGCCTAAAGGCTGCTTAAAACTAGTTCCACATGTTAGTATGTGGACAAGCCAGGAGTTAAAAGCTCCAGGAGCTACCTAAAATAAATGCGTAACAAAGCCTCTACTGAAATAGTTCTCCCAAAGGTAAAATCTTATGAGTAGCAAATTTGAATTGTTTGGATGTGGCAATTGCAAAAAGAAGAGATGCTAGATTCATAGGAAGTCATTTTACCTTTCTCATTTTACTTGACATCTTTGTAGAAGGGTTCTATGTCAGACACAGCTACCACTGACAGTTTTAAAAATACTCAGGGTAATATCAGGATTAGGTTATAGGGTTACACTAGGCTAACACAGGGCCTGTTCCACTTTAAGATGCCAGCAACCTGGTTGCCTTGCTTGCCAGTCACTAATACATGAAGAAGCCAAGTATTTAAAGAGTAACCATTTTGTTTCTCATGTGGTTCTTGGCATTGCAGAATGGCTGAGCTCAGGAGCAGCCCAGCAAGCTAAGCAGGATCCTAACCACAAGCACCTATTTCTTTCCCCCTTGTCCTTGCAAACTAAAGTTATCAGTGAACTGAAACTTTAAAAAACGAGGGGGAATTGATCTCTGGAACCAGGTGTTTTCATCATGCAGCCAAATGTTGATGATATCATTGTGTTCTGCTCAGCTAAAAGTACCCAGAAAAACCAAGTGGTGGCCTCAGATGCCAGGCAATAGGGCTCTTGGCCACCGAAGATGGTTCAAACCAGTAGCCCCCCAGAGTTGACAGCTCATGCGCCTCTCCCAAAGTGCTCCAGAAGAGGACCTGCTTGTGGGGCTGGGACCTTTCTGTGGGCTGTCTCCCTGTTTGTCTAGAACAAAGGTTCTCAAACTGTGGTCTGCAGACCACCACTGGTCTGCAAGCTCCATTCAGGTAGTCTGCAGAAAGGATGTGGAACAATAAAGAATGTCTGTAGTTGTAAGGCAAGACTACTGATATTAAAATGTGAGTTGTGTGCTTTGATTTGTAGAACAAAAAAAAGTTTCTAAGTATGCTGAGACCCTCAGCAATTTGCAAGTGGTCCACAAAAAGAGAAAAAAGTTTGAGAACCACTGGTCTAGAACATCCCTATTCTCAAAACCTGAACTGCCAGAGGAGCAGGGGAGGTTCCTGGAAGGAGAAGCTTAGGATTGTGCCTGGGACTGGTAGCTCAGTCTAGCCCCCAGCATGCTGCTCCTGCCACCACCCAGCCAATGCCAGGCCCCTGCATCTACTACCCTCTCCTCCCAGCACCAGGGCACCTCAACCTGACCCAGCCTCCAGCTGGCAGAGCTGCCTTGGTGCGGGCTGTATCTGACAGCCTTCAACTTCAACCTCTCTCTGGGGGGCTCATTTCATGTTCATGTTGCTCTGAGGAAGAGTCTCACAGGGCTTGTCTACACAAGATGTTTACTGCAGAGTAGACGAATTAGCTCCACAATAAATGTCTTGGTGTCTACACATGTAAGGCTATTTGGTTGGAGTAAATTAATAAACACCGCAGCAGGATAATACTTGTAAATACAAGTACTATCCTGCTGTGGAGTTTTTTACTTCACAGCACTGCACATGTAGATGCTGGAGGAGCTGGCTGGACCACAAGGCTGCGTCAGTGCAAGGGCTGCCTGCTAACTCACTCTACATAGAAGCACCCTCATGTCCCAGCCAGCCTGGCCACAGCACATTAAGTCAGGAAGGAGCAGCCCTAGGCTAGTAGACTGATGTCCAAAGCCCCCTACCAGCTGGAGCTGCTCTGACCCAGCTCAATGTGTTGTGGTCCTGGGCACATGTTCAAAAGACATACCTGGAAGCAATAAGCATGAGAGTTTATTGCTTTGCATTAATTTCATATGTAGACACACTCACAGACATGAGCATAAGGCTGATAGGAAGGAAGGGACTGTTCCTGAAAAGACCTGGAGAACTAGTAGATGTGTACTTCAGTTGCGGTACTTAAGTGAAGGTGTGTTCAGCATTGTAAACCTCTTGGTTGTGGAGTCCAAGATGATCCACCTTGGAAAGAAACCAACCAGTATGGAGAAAGAGAATAAATATTGACAAGAGCACCCTCATAGAAATAGCTGAGGATTGAACTGGTGAGAAATTCTCTGGTTAATAAGGCAGATCAAAAGTGCTATTTTTTTCCTGTGATCTTCAAAAAATGGGGCTGGCATGTGAAATAGGGAAGTTTCTTGGTAGGCTCCTCAGTTAAATTTAGAAGAAAGACCCCATATGTTAAAAAAGTTACAAAGATTATCTCTAGTTGAAGTCTGTGCCAGAAATCCATGCCATCTCCACAGTTTCAGATTCAAAACTTCTAGGCAACACGTGTATTAATTTCCATCATTCATAACACAATTTTCTATAATGCACCTATAGGTGGAATGTGTTAGATGCCAGGATCCTGGGCAAAATGAGTTAATTAGTTCTGATTCTCATGCACTTATATTAAGGTGAATCATGCACTTATATTCTGGAGTGCTGCTATGCTGAATACAAACATTCCAGAAATTCTGAGCCAATAAATTTGCCTTTTAAATGCTAGTCTTTTATAAGGCTCCCTGTGACCTGTGATGACAGCTGAATCAATTATCAGTTACTTGTGATTAATTATGTACTTGTGTTGGTTAGGTGTCTGTAGATGTAGCCTGTTACCAAGGTACCCACGTGTAGAAATTTGGCATAATCTTGGTGCCAAAATTCAGTAACAGAGTGGTCCATCCAGCTCTGTAGAAAAGTGAAGCTGAAGTAGTTGATGCACAAAAGAAATCACCATGCTTTTCTCTGGTATTGATGATCTTGATTAAAGATGTACAAAAAGGGGGGTGGAGTGGAGATGGGGGAGAGCAAGGAATGCAATTGAAAGAGATTTGCAGACTAAATTTGTATTCTGCTATACATGGTGTGTTTTACTCACTGGCAGCAAGATGACTTGTTTTTTCCAATTTTTGGTGGTAAAGGGTCAGGAAGTGCCATTAACTAAGGCGAGCGATTAGAAGAATTAAAATGAAAACTTTTCTTTGCCCAACAGAAGTGAACTTTGAAAGCTTACATTGCATAAAAGTGCTCTACCATTTCATTCTGATTTTTTTCCCCTTGAAGGAAGATAAATTAGAAATACCACACACACACATACACACAAATGAGAGAGAAAGAGATTACTAAAGCTTTGGAAGTTCTTTTTTTTCTAGTTGAATACAAAAAAAAAGTAGTGTCTTACTACACATTAAGTGAACTCTAGTTGTTTTAGAAGCACAGTGCTCATTTTTTTCTTTCATACCTTTGGTGGACAGCATGAAGATAGTAGAATAGAGGAGAAAAGCAAGAGATTTTTTTCCTCTAAGATTATATTTAATTTTCCACAGAATAGTTTGGCAATCATCATCAGTAGTGGGTGCTCACAGAATAGGAGCAATGCCATCAGCATTAACATGCTACTCACGTTCAGTGCTGAGTGGGTATGTTTAACAATATTTAGTTAAAACTTTTTCCAACCGTTGAGTGTCCATTAGGTCTTCCTGGAGGAGCTTTGATAGAGAAGTTTTGGGTTTGTTGTTTGCGTTCTCTGTAATGTTCATTTCTTTCTTTCTGGTAAAAAAAATAAATGATTTCCACTTCATTTACTCAATTATTTCATAGAAGGAAACAAAATATAAAAGGATTTTTTAAAATTATACGTATTAAATGTCCTATTCCTGCATTTGTTTAATATTAAAAATACTTCCAAGCTCTGCTATTTCACACTTTTCTAGTAGGTACATAGTGGAAAAAGCAGTATACCCTATAATATTAAGCAAATCAAAAGCATTATTTTTAAAAAATGTGAAAAAAAAAAATTTAATTCCCCTTAGGATTTAAAATTATTTTCTTCTACACTCTTTATAGAAATGTGTTTTTCCTTGCATAATTTGACTGCCAATACTAAGATCTATATTTTGTTTGTTTGTTTGTTTAACATCTCATAATCAAGCATAAAATAAGACAAAAATGTGTTGGACATTGAATGAGATTTAGAATCTTAAAACCCTTATTAACTTTTTAATAGTCCTATACATGAAATAAGGCAAGAGAATGCAGGCCAAAATATTCAAAAGTGACTTGTATCTTTGTGTACCTCCATTTTTGGTACACATCTAACTTTGGACTCTTTAAATGCCATGCTTTTAACAGGGAAGTTTCTTTGTGATATTGCCACTTCCTATAAATCATAGCATAACAAGTTGATTATTAAATAGCCTCTAGTCCTTTAAGAAAAAAATGCCCATGTGTTTGCTGTTATCTTAAAAATTGCACTTTTCTGAAGATGTATTATATATATTTTTACTAGGTTCACAATTAGCAAGAAACCTTTTCTTCAATTACTTCAATCTCTGCAGGTGATAACAATCATGGAATCATATAATAGTAGGGTTCAAAGGGACCTCTGGAAGTCATTTAGTTCAGCATCCTGCTCAAGGCAGGATCATGTCTGACTAAACCATCTCAGTCAAGGGTCTGTCTAATCTGCTCTTAAAACTTCTAAGGGTGAGGATTCCACAGCTTCTCTGGGGGAAGCCTGTTCCAGCCAGTATTTAATCTAATCACTCACTGAGGAAGTTCTTCCTGCTACCTAACCTAAATTTCCTTGCATGCATATTAAGACTGTTTCTCCTTGTCCTGTCCCCTGCAGCTACAGAGAATATACTATATCCATTCTTCAAGTAACCACCCTTCAGGTATGTGAAGACTTGTATCAAATCCCCTGGGTCTTTTCTATAGAACTGCAACCTAGACACTGCTTCCCCAGTCTGTATTTGTGCGTGCAATTATGCCATCTCAAGTGCAGGACTTGGCAGAAAATTTATCTGATTAATTTCAGGATATTTTTACAATTTATCAAGGTCATTATAGATCCTAATGCTATTGTCATTACTCATATTTAAATATGGGACAAAGTGTTTCCAAGTTGCAAAATATCTTCTTGTAAGTCCAAATAATATGTCACAATGAGATAGCTAAGTGGGTCTCCAGCTGGTTGCACTGTTGCTTGTAATACACATGTGCGTGTGTGCATGTGTGTGTGTGATACAATTCCTTCTATAATTCATATGGGTTGAGTGATAAATTATGTTTACTTTGTGACACATTTATTCCTGCATTTGGAATGAAAAATTCTAAACAACTAATGCAAGGAATGGTACTACATGCAAGGAGTGGTGAGGGAAGAAATTACTGCCTAACCGAGAGGCTCCCTAGAATGAATATTAGGAGATGCTTCAAGATATTTTGCATTTCATGAAATCTCTTCCTTCAGTCACTCCAGTAATAGAGCAGTCCTTGAAAAAATTTTCACCAAATTTAAGTTCTTCAGTCTTTTATACTGAAGAATAGAGACTGGCATGATACTTAGGTTCTGTAAGTTAGGCAGTGTTTGCCATCCTCTTTGTACTAGCAACCCCTCTGTCCCGTAGGGACTCCACTTTAGGTCTTATTTTTTTTCTTCTTTGCTACACGTTCTTCTCATATTTTTCTCTGTCACCCCTATCCAAATTTCAGCTTCCTTACAACAGCAGGGGTCTTCTGAAAGCTGGATTAGCTCAGCAAATTCTGGAATAGTGTGAAGCTTTTTATCTTTTTAATCTTCTCATCCTAAAACAGATTTTTGACAAACCCTATGTTGGGTCTCACCTTGGAGTGGCCCCACAGCAATAGGCCCTCTCTCCACTATTCTGATCCATACCCTTGGGGTTCTGACTGGATCTTGCATATGGAAAACTCCTTGCCTGCTAGCAATACATGGTCTTACCTGCTTCCTAACCAGACTGTATAGCCTAGTAGAGGAGGATCCTCTGAACTAGTAGTTCCCTGCATCTGAAAAAAAATTATCTGCCATTACCGTAGGAATAGAATGCCTGTTGCTCCATCTGACAAAAACTTATGCTTTATATCGTTCTAATTTAGTTAGTCCAGAGGGAGCAAATGTACCCTGCCTCGTACAGTTGCTGCCAGCCGCCCTGAAATCACTTTTATAGCAAGACAAACTATAAGGGAAAAAGCCAAAATGCATTTATTGCATATATATAGCATGTAGGAAAACAGTTGTTAAGTTTGGAGATAAATACAAAAATAAAATAGAAATGCTCCACTATTCCTTGCTAACCTGAAGCAGTTTCCTACTATTCTCTTTATTGCAAAAAGCCAAGAATCAACTGACTTCTCAAGGGATTCTCCAGCATCTTTGACTGGTTTCCCTGCTTCCTGTACATTCTGGAGTATGTTCTTCACAACCTCTTCACAGCCAAAAAATACTTTTAAAATCCTATGGCTCCCTTTCTCCCTCATCTATTCTCTTTTCATTTCTCTGGAACATGTATGAGCTCTGCTGATTTGCCTACAGCTTTTATCCATCTGATTCATATTACTTTGTATTAAATACCTCTGCTCTCTGTAAATCCATTTATAGCATCTGATAAAGTAGGCTGTCACCTATGAAAGCTTTTGCATTAGTCTCTAAGGTACCATCCTGCCCTGGCTGGCTTCAACCTAACATGGCCAACTACTTCTCTGATAGGTATGTTAATGAAAACCTCTTTGATATGGACTCAGCTGTTCCCTGATGGGTATGTTAATGGATTCCCCTTTGATATGGATACAATCATTACTGGGAGGGAAGCTCTTTATTTTAAGGCCTGTTAGCAGAGCTAAGTATAAACTGATAATTTTTTGATGAGGTCAGACCAAACAAATGTATTTTACAGTAAACCACATTTTATCCTGAGTACCACATTTCATACAAACATTTAAATGATAAAAAATAACAATTTATCATTAGCTGTTGATGGAGATTGAAGATAAGAGTAGTTAGCCAATTTGGGAGATACCTGTGGGTGTAGAAACCCTGTCCCCCAATATTAACCACTGTAGAATCGGGTATTTGGTGACAACGTTCATTTCTCCAAGACCAATTGGCCTTCTCTAACATAAGTGTTTTACTTTTTATTTATTCCTTTCACCTTTTCCTTCAGTCGCTTATCTTTCATCCTCAAATCTTATTCCATATGTACCTAGTAAGTTCCAGTAGAAAAGTTCCAATACCTTTGGGTTTTTCTTTCCCTTTGGATGACAAACATTTTAGAATTTAACCTTTGCAACAGTTTCTAGCTATTGTTTGTATTCTTCCATGGAATGGAATCCTTTACCTGTTACCATTGTTCAAATCATTATTTCTAAATATCTGTATATTTATGTAGTGCATAGGAACAAAATAAGTAGTAATAGTGAAGTACTTCAGAAAAATCAGTCGACTCTCAGTTTACTCACTGGGAGGGTAGTAAAACACTAGAACAGGTTACCTAGAGAGGTTGTGGAATCTCCATCCTTAGAGGTTTTAAGACCCGGCTAGACAAAGTCTTGGCTGAGATGATCTAGTTGCTAGAAATGGACCTTCTTTGAGCAGGGGGTTGGACTGGATAACCTCCTGAGGTCCCTACCAACCCTATCTTTCTATGTTTCTATCACAGTAGTCAAAATTCTTGCCACTCTGATATTTCTTGGACCATCACAGTAACAGCACTGCAAAACTTATTAATGATGATATTTTTGCTAACTCTTGAAACTTTCATATTTGGGAATAATTTATTTTGTCAGAAAAAACATTCTGAATGTACCCACATCTAAGTTTTTAATATTGAACCATATTACCTTTTTCTCTGTTGAGGTTTTTGTTCACTTTTTCTGCAAATGATAAGTTTCATAAAACAGAAATAATGGACTAAACTTTCACCTCAAGTTACACCTAGGGTATATAAAGACATTAGATGAGGTAGGGAGGAGGTTAGGATAAGTTAAAAATGGCTACCCAATGCAAGGAGTGTCAGGATGGGGGGAGCTAGCCTGAGGGACAGGGGGCGGGTTGGAAGGAATGGGGGTAGCTTGTGGTGCCTACATGGGTGTTGCTGCAGTCTGGAAGGGTTTAGTGAAAATGGGGAGAGGCAAGCAGCATCTGTGGGAGGGCTTGGAAGGATCAAGGAAACTAGCCAGCTCTGTTGGGAGTGGCGGATCTAGGTTGTAAATCTGGGGTGTGCGTTTCTGGAGTATGGGAGGTTTTGGTGGGATTGCAGGAGCTAGCATCACCCGCAGGGGATCTTAGAGGGATCAGAGGGGTTGGCAGGATAGGAGAGCTTCTCCTATCCTGGCAAACCCCGTTTCCCCCCACCAACTAACCACCCCAATGCTGCCAAACTGCCCCAGATCCTGAAAACTGCTCCCAAGGCCAGTTATACTGGTATTCACCAGTCCTTGGAGCATGATTGAAGTAAGTTGGAGTCGTGGGGGCAGGCCAACTGGGGGGGCGGTTGTGGTTTGCAGGGAGGTGGGGGTTGGCAGGATAGAGGGGCTCTCTCCTTCATGGAACCAGGAGCTATTTTTAGTCCCCTGACCCCATCTCCAGATGAACAACCCCTCCCCAATTACCCACCCTCCAGTCATGCCTCCCCCTACCCTGACTTACTTCCCTGACTCCCAGCACAAATGAACACTGGGAAAACCAACACCAAGAGTGGCTGGCAGAATGGGAGTTTGATGGCTCAGGGTAGTAAGGGGAGGTACTGGCTTTTCTGCAGTGGTGGGCAGTTGTCCATCTGGGGGAGAGGCAAGGGGCTGGGTGGCTAAAAAAACCCCTAGTGCTGGGGAGGCAGGTAGGAAAAGTACAGCCCCAGGGCTGGGACTAGCAGCTGGGCTTTCCCAGCCCCAGAGCTGCATTGGAAACTTTACGGACAGTTCAGTTAAATTGGTCTCACTAGACCCAGTTTAAGTTAGATTACCTCTAAGTTACAGTTAACTTAGATCAAGTCAGCCATTTTTAGACTGATCTAACCTTCCTGAGCTTCTGTACAGTTCATACTAAGATTGACCTAACTAGGAATCTGAATGTAAGGTCTGTACCAGGACAAACTAAGTTTGGCCATTTTTAACATGATCTAACCTCCTCCTAAACTCCCTGAATGTCCATACCTACCCTAGGAATATAACTTAGATCAATAGACATAGCTAATTTTAATGCTTTGGTAGTTGTTTTTAACTTTGAAGAGATGTGAGCATCTTGTGATTGGTCTCAGTGGACACAGCTTATTGGAACCAAAAGGACCCACAACTTACCTTGGCACACTGTGCTTTGTCTTGATTGTGCTTTATGTCCTGAAGGCTCCTCAAGAACCTTACAAACATAAATACACAGAGATAGATAGAAATACAGATCTTAATTCATTAAAAGCAAATTCCATTTGAAGTGGTTTTCAGCTGTGAAAATTAGGAACAAGTGATAAAATAAATTCAACAAAGCCTAGCTAGAATATTTTCTAACAAAATAAAATTATTTGATTTAATACTTGCAAAAGAAATTGATTTCCTTTTAAGGCTGCATATTAAATAATTCCTTATTATACTGCATTTACTAATAAACCATGTGACATATTTCTAATAAAAATCTGTGTCCTTTAGCCTTGTGTAACTCTTACACTGCATACTTAAATGAATTAAGACTAAATAGGAAAGCAATATAAGGTTTAAAAGAGAATGTTCAACTGTAATTTACTAGATTTCTCGCTCTGTCTCTTGGGACCCTTAATGGCTGTTCTCGGAAGCTTAAGCACTGAAGCCATTTTTCAGCTTCTCTGTTCCTCTATTTCTAACAAAAT
This sequence comes from Gavialis gangeticus, assembly GCF_001723915.1. Classification (NCBI taxonomy): domain Eukaryota; kingdom Metazoa; phylum Chordata; order Crocodylia; family Gavialidae; genus Gavialis; species Gavialis gangeticus. The sequence continues at coordinate 243,687,607 of NW_017729032.1, forward strand.
CACCTTGTACAGGCATGCAATTTAAACTTGGGATTATGTTCTCAGCAACCAAGTTTTTAAATGTAATAGAATTATCCACCAAGTACTTTCTTGAGGAAATTAAATTACAGGAAGAATTCCAGCGTGCTTTGCCATTTGCTTGTTGTGGTTACAAAAACTGAGAAGACAACACTACTAATTTTATACTATTATTGCTAGATTGAATCTGTTTCTAGTACTAAAGTCATGATCTTGCAGGCATTATTTTTCATGCTGCTTTGTAGTCTTTTCTTAAACACTGAGATATAAGAGTTTGAATACCAGCCCATGAAAGTCATATGCTTGAAGAATATGATAGATTTTGATTGGCTGTGTGTCCAGTTTTTCACACGCTTTCAGGCTATAAAAGGCAAGATTACTAAGCACATAAAAGTCAATGTTAATATAGTTTATATTTGATACCACATAAAAAGATGTTGAAAATATTAGTTTTGTAAGTTAACAACATAAGATGACTCCATTTTTATGACCCCTGTTCCAGTAAACAAGTGTTTAAGTAATACCTATTATGGTACTGTTTTAGATGTTGTATGAAAGTAGCATCCTTATAATACATTTACTGTAGAGCATGATAATTTAAAATGATATGTCTGGGAAATCAGAAGTGTTTACTTTAACACTTATAGTAAATCTATGTAAGACTAGTCAGACCAGAATTAAAAACGGGGTATTTAATTTCCTAGTTTGTTGTTGATTTTTCTTTTAAACTTCAGCAGGTAGAGAGTGGAAATGTTCACATTACATTAATGAGTTGCACAAATTATAGCCTTACCTATCTTCCCAAATCCAGACTATACCATTTATGGCCACAAGTGTGCTGGGACTTATTATAGTTTATTTTTTTCTAAAAGCAGAAAAGCAAGAAAGAAATTACAAAGGGGAAATATTTTTCAGTTATAAAATTTAAGTAAATATGCATTTTGTGAAGTAGTCTTATCTAATAGACAAAGAAAGAAAGGAAAGATATTTAATGTTTCTGGATGAATATGATTGCATTTTAACACCTGCTGTTCACAAAGACAGAGTTCAACAGTTAATTAACATGTAGCAGGAATGTGAAATGAATTTTTGGAACCATTTTTGAGGGGGTAGAAGAGTAGTTCAGATAGGACTTACTAATGAGTTGATTTCAGTCTGAAACTCTGGAGGAATGCAAATGAACTTTAAGTCTCTCCTCTCTTTACTCCATCAAATATTCTTAAATTTGGAATTCATATGGCAAAGACAGTTGTTAGGGTAAACTACATTAAGTTACTTATCCCTCCCATCATTTTTAAGCTATCTAAAACTGCATTTAAATAGTTCTTTTCTAATACAATTTCTCTAATCTTTCACAGAATGCCTTATGCTCCTTGTATCCTTACAGTTTTTAGCTAACTGTCCTACTTGCTTGTTTCTGCTTGACTTTTTCAGCATCATATAATGACAGCTCTGTTTTTATGTTTAGAAATGTTTCTTGTTTATGTAACCCCTCAGTTTTGCTCTCAGTGGAGCACAAGACTGTACCGCTTATGGAGGTGACAAAAGCATTGATAATTCTAGATATAAAATGCATTTATATGCTGCCTTATTGTCTTTGGGAAAACATAGGCATGCCAAAATAACATACATTATTTTACAAGGCCATGCACTATGATAATATTCATGTAGGAAATCTCACAAACTCAGATGATTCATATATTTTCCCTTAAATCCATGGGAATAAAAATGGATGACATTCATGTACTGAGGAAAAGGAGCATACTGTTAATGAGACAGCTGCTGGTCTCCATAAAATAAAAACATTCCATATTGCATTTTGAGGAAAAAAGTAATATTATGTTCTATGCTGTTTTCAAGTAGATGTATTTTATCAACATATGCATGACAGTTGCATAAATCTATGACATAGAGATACCACAAAAGATGTAAGATTGGCAAGAGAAAGGGAAGTCAGGGGTAAAAAAGTGGATTTGAAAACAGACTCCATAAGAGTGGTAGGTGAATCTGTGTGGGTAGCTTTGATGAACAAAACGGAGAATATGGTGGGAGAAGAGAGGGAAGAAGGACACAGTCCAAAGTGCGACAAACAGATGGTTAGAGGGGAAAAGAAAAAAAGCCAAAGAGCATGCAGAAAAAATGGTCAGCAAGAAAGAATGAGATTAAGGAAAGTGGTAGGGCAGATTAAGACGTTTAGGTCTGAAAAATAATAGAACAAAGTATCAATGGGGACAAAAGCAAGATATTAACATCTCTTCATAATCAAACAGAAGCATTACATGTATATACAGTATTTGTATGCTGCTAACAGACACATTATAATAGGACTTTTTCAGGGCTTTTATTATAGAGAAATTCTATATGTGTGTGTATGGTTCTAACCATACACACACACACACGCGCGCGCGCGTATACATGCACACACATGTACGGTGATTAAATGCATAATTCATTAAGTTTAAACACAATACAGCTCTACAGCTCCAATTTCTAGACTTCAACATAACCACCTTCTTTTGGAATACATTGTTCAATCCAATTTTCCAACTTGTACAAAACATTTTCCAGTTGCTGCTGAGTGATTTCATGAATTGCTTCTGTGATCCTTAACCTATGCATAGTTTACACTGTGCTAAACAACTTAATGCCACAGTTTATTTCTGAAAGAAATAAACAAAAAATCTGATTTACTTTTTTCTGATTTAAATGGAATGTTTTGACTTTCTTGTATCACAATGTTGTATTTGTTTGCTTGAACTGAACCAGAGCATATTGTTTTAGCATAGTTCAACATTGCTTTCCATTGTTGTAGTCCTTCTCCCCATGCTGTACTATAATGAAAAGAAAAGACTAATTGTCCTGATCAACAACGTCATAGGTCTTTGATATGTACTAACTAGATAAATGTTGAATACCAAGAAGGCCAACTGAGTGGGAACCAACAACAGAAAAGTGAAAGAGTTATTTCAGCATTTGAAGACTGAAGGTTCAAAATAGAGGACTGAAAGGCCACATCCAGATGAGCGTGGCCATGTGGTATGTGGTGCCACAGACATACCACATTTTCAGATGTTCTCCGCACTGCAAGGGGAGCACACCAGGGGGATGAGCCACTTCTAGTTGTCCCTAGGGAACCAAACGTCCATGCATGTCTGGACGTGGCCAGTGTCCTGAAATATACTGAAGCCATTTTGAACTGGCGCTCAACTTCACTGAAAGTAGCCCTGTAATATATGCTATAACTATGCTTGATGTATTAAGAGACTAGATCCATAGTCTATAATAAAAGTCCTGAAAAAGGACTATTATAATGTGTCTGTTAGCAACATAAAAGGTGTGAAATCTAAAAGGAGCTGACATCAGTAGAGAGAAACCCATGAATTGGTCTTTGTATTCAGATCTTCAATGAACTTGAAATCCTAAACAATTCTTCTTTGATTTGTGACATATTGAGCCTACAACACAGCATCACTAGCCCTCTCGTGCCAGCCACTCTTCTTTCTAACATTGATCATCCTATTCCACACTCTTTCATTGCTCTCTATTGCTCTTCATGGTCCTCTTTCTTTTCCTTCTCCCAGCTGGTTTCCAAAATAGTACTTGTTTAGGTATTTTTCCAATCAACCTCCATCCTCTTTCTTTGAATTTCATGGAGAAATGTCTTTGTTTAACTCTCTCCTTTGCTTTTATTTCTGATATTAGTTTTGGCTACAAGGATCTTTTGTGGCATCCATGCATAAAGGATTGTACCTTCTTCCCAAGCCTTTCTTATTATCTATTAGATCTTGCTGCCGTATAGCAGTACTAATTTTAAATTGCCATTGGATAGTTTAATTTTTATACCAACAATATTTATTCTGCTAATTCATCTACTTTTCCTAATGGACGGTCTTTAGAAGTCATTGATTCTGCTAAGTATGCTCATTCTAATTGTTTGCATTTTCTTGATTATTAGTCCTATCCTACACGGTATTGTAGAGCAATTTAAACATTTTTTTACTCCAATGATTATTTTATGGTACTGCATTGATTCTTTCTGGGGAAATATAAAATGAGAAATGGTAGCAAAATTTTGGGGAAGTTGTATTTCATCATAGTTATCATCAACAGAATGTTTTACCATTTGTGATTTCACCTGCTTTTCAGGTTGGAAGGGAATTATTCTAACATATTAGACATCCAAATATTTGTGCTTCATCACTAATTAAGGCAGATAGGTCATATCCAACAGCAATCAGTCCTCTGCTAATAGTAACTTTCTGTCCTTAGTTTTTGTGTCCTTAATAAAATTGGTAGTCTGAAGTCAAAAAGCTGCAGGTTTTGAGACCCATCTTAGTAAAAGACACCTCTCCCCTGGCTTGTGCACTGCTATTTTTCTGTGTCTTCTTGAGTTCTCAGTAGTTCTTGTAAGTTATAAGCTCCATCTATTTGGCATTCAAAATAAAATAAACTTTTCCTAGGGATAAATTATCTCACAAGTGCCTACCACACAGTTCTTACATCTCTTTTCCTAAATACTTGGACCACTAATTCAGTATCAGAATAATTATATTTTTGATTTCTTATAATTATAAAGCAAAATTCTTACTTGCCAAATTTTAATATATGGGGGGAGGGGTTGTATCTGTGCATAAACATAAAAGGAATATTTTCAAGTTAAAAACAGAGTTTCTGTGTATAATCATTGACTGTTAAACAATCTGGGTTTTTTTTCCTTATATGTTTTCAAGGATAAGACCAAGATAAAACTATCATTAGAACTTTTACTGGGGAAAAAAATCTTTACCTATTCAGAGTCATACATAGGATTGGTATATGGAGTTTTATAAATATATATTTTTTCAGGCTAAATATATGAGTGACTCCAGCTGAATATATAATTGGTTTGCTTTGTATTACACATAATGTAGGTATTATCTCTATTTACTCAGTGGGCAAATGGTATAGGTTAAGGATAAAACAGGGTTTCATCAATTACCTTCTATAAAACTTGAATATGTGTAGCAGTTATTCTGGCAAATACAAATTATTGGGACATTCAACAAAAATAATTTAATACTTAATTAACTCAGTATAAATAATGGCTGGATACCAATAATAGAAGCATTAAATGAGTCTGAATAGAATGCTTCATTTTTTTATTAGAGTTAGTAACTTAAATACTCAAACATGTCATAGAAAAACTACACAGAACTCACTACAAGGGAGTGAGAGAGTTATTTCCTCTCTGGAAAGTTATAAGCCAGTTTTCTTAATAAGCATTGCCCTTTCTGAGAACTCAGATACTGTTCTGCATCCCCAACAGCAAAACTGTACTTCTCAGACCTTATGTTTTGACAGGGATTTTGAAGCTAAATATATCCTTTATATTCTGGAAGTTAGTAATCCCATGAGTATCCCACTTTATTAGTAGGTTTAATTAACAATACTGGAGTCACTGGAGGCAGCATGGATTGAGAGAGGCCTATTCAAAGCAGTGCACAAATGCTTATTCTTAATCTTGATCAGCTTCAAAATGGCTGACAAGATACAAAAAGAGGAAGCAAAAAACAGGAGTATCTCCAACCCTATGGTCCACTTCAGGCTTGCACTGAAGGGCACCTACTGCCTCTTTTACCTCAGAAACTGGCATGTTAGTATTTTTATATCATTATTTCTATTGCTGTTTCACCTAAGAGCCCAACTTACAGACTGAGATCTTATTGTGCTAGGCAAAGAGCAAATACAGGTGACACAGACCCCTAACAGCAGGACTGCAATGCCTAGTATTTCCTCAAAAGCAGAAAGTAGGTCAACATATTGCAAAAAAAAGTCTGCTCTTTTCAGCCATGGGCAGGTAAGATCCCTGTTTAGTCTACAAAGGAGCAACTGGCATAGATAAAGTACCGTAGGACTAAACATCATATTCTGTATCAGGGAAGCTTACCTATAACAACATTTGTTCCTTACTCCTGTTGCCATAACCTTTACCACTTGCAGCTACAGCATGTTGTACAGCAATAGAATCTGACATTGTTCTTTTCTTTTGCCTATACCGTAGGATTCATGATAGAGTTGGTATTGCCTTCTATTCTCTTTTTTACAACTAGATTCTCAATAGCACTATAGGAGATTCTCCAACAGGAGAACCTATTTTGCTTAGATGGTACTGTCTCTGGCAAGCAATCTAAACCAGGGGTGTTCAACCTCTGGCTCATGGGGAGCCATCACGTCTGACCTGTGGGGCTCCCCATGTGCCTGGAAATTTGCCAGCAATTAATGTGGTTAAACTCCCCCCAGCCAGATCCACAAACCCCATTCCCTGCATGGCTGGTCAGAAACAAACTACACCCCTTTCCCCTGTAGGGCTGGGCCATGTCCCCCCATTACTAGATCATGGCCAGGCCACTGCCCCTTCCCTCTCTCTGGAGTTGGGTTGACCCCTAGCCATGCCCCATTCTGTAGCTGGGTCAGGCCACACCCCCTTTCCTGCCATTGGGGCTGGGTCAAATACCCTCCCCCTTGTGGGACTGGGTTAAGGCCTGGCCATGCCCTAATTTTCCCCCAGCATGGCCTGGCCCAGATCCCCTTTCCTCTCCATGCAGCAGAGTCAAGCTCCTTTCTCCTGTGTTAGGGCTGGCCTGCACCCTTGTCTCCCTCACCTTCATGTGGCCAGATGGTGCCCTCCTTGCCCAGGCTGGATCAGGAGCAGTGGCTGGATGCAGCCTGAAGATGGCCCAGGCACTGCTAATCTGGCCCACTGCGTAAAATTGTTGGGCACCACTGATCTAACCCATACCACTTCCTGCTTTTGTCCAGATAATGAGTTGTAGTCACCTTCTCAGCAAATCTCCTCTCTGGAGCATACCATAAATCATTTCTCAGGGCCACACTTTTTTAATTTCACATGAGTTTGTTATCCTAAAGTTTTTCTGCCTTTGAAGCAAGAAGCTTCAGTGCGGTAATGCATAATGACATGGACAAGTTGTAGAAATCTGGGAATCCAAAATTTGAGACATTAAAATCAGTCTCACATCAGATTTTACTTGTTGCGGCTTTGTTTTGGCTTTCTCAGTGCCCTGTGGTGCACAATTACAGCAATGGTCTGAAATGTTATTAACAGCTTCCTACACATCTAGATCAGAAACCTGCAAAGTATATTTATGATCACACAAAAATACTTGGTTAACAAGCTGTTTTGTGAACTCCTGAGAAGTGAGGAGAGACGGTGCTGGAAATGTCAGATGAGAGTAGGAAATCCTTTCCTAAGGTAAGAGAGATTTGAGGCTTAATGTTGAATTCACATATTCTATTCATGTCACAAATTCCATCAACCCCCAAAGGAGAGATTTCTTAGTGAGAGAGAGGAGAAAGAAGAAAAAGTCTAGTTTTTAAACCAGTCCTTCACGTTCCAAAAAAAAAAAAGAGATACAATTCCCTAGATTAAAATTCGCATAATATGGGGAAAATGTATTTGCAGAACAATGAATAAGCACAGTAATAAAAAACAAAAAGTGGTATCATCTTAATACAGTAAACTCTCTGGTAATCAGCACCTTACAAGCCGGCATGCTCTGTTAACCAGCATGCCGGCTTGTAAGGAAAAGTGAAACTGTAAGTGCCCACCGTGGCACTTCTGGTTTCTCTGATCACCCACGGCCCAGAGTCATAACAGGCTGTGCGGGGCCCGCCTCCCTGCCCCGCAGGGCCTGTAGAGACTGCAGGAGTGGCAGCGATGCCATGGGAGCGGTGGAGGGACGCCCCAGATGTGGCAGAAGAAGCAGCAGCTAGGGCTGCTCAATTGACCAGCATATATTGTTATCTGGCATCCCCCATTCCCAGGGGATGCCGGATAACAAAGCTTTTACTGTAGTATGAGGCTGATACTTCAAGAAATGTATCCACTAGGCCTGTGCAAATAGGGAAGTATTTGATTCAGATTCAGCCAATTTGGAGGACAGTGATTCGATATGGAGATTTGGATCACTGTGCCAAATCAACTTCGGAAGATTCTGAGAGATTTGGAGATTCGGCCATAAACTACAGTGGAGAATCACTGTAATATCTATAACTTCATCAATTTTTGGCAGATTTGGATGAAAGCAGCAGAAATGGTAGCCCTTTCTGAGGGCATGAGGCCTGCCACGTTTCAAGGAGATAAGTGCAGGGGTTTCTGGGAAACTTTTTGGTTTTGGTTTTTTTGGTCTCCCAATTTGATTTGGATTCAGTGATTCAGCCTCCCAATCGGGCTGAATCTTCTCCAAATTGAATCAGCGACTGAAGCTTTGCACACCCCTAGTATCCACTTTATCTAACTCAAAGCACTCATGTTCCTTAAGTATCATACTCCTCAAAAACACAAGAATATACAGGTAGATAATGACTTCTTTCTTTGTCTTTATAGAAGTAAAGGAGTGACCATAAGGAAAAGAAATCTGTGTAATCTGTCCTTTACTATTCCCCAATTCCCTGGTGGAATTAAATATGTCTTCAGACCTACATCATCTAAAGAAGTTTTCTGCCCATCACAGCAAGATCAATGCCTGTAGGATAAAGAATGTTACTTCTTGTGGCTATTGATCTTCTTTTTTCCCTTTCGAGAGTATGTTATTCTGGCCCACCATATCTAATGGACTGCATATAAAGATAGTTCATCATAGAGATTTTTTTTCCTCCAGTGCTCAGCAGAATGGGTGTAAACAGATATTTATTCCAAATAATATAAAACCCCAGCTACTGAAGTTTCTGAGAGCTGGTTCTGATTCTGTTATAAGTTTGGGATTATTCCACAGTGGCAGTTACTCAGAACTTACCTACATGGCTTAGTTACCACAGAATAGTGAGACTGGGTGTTGGCTACAAAGGGGCAACTCATGGGGTCATAATACATTTTAGTTTATTGGATGGCATGTGAAGTTTCCAATAAAATCATGAAGGCAGACTTTGAGTTATGGGTGGTACTGCTCACCTTAGCACATAGACACACACATGCACTCATTCATTCAAACACATGTCTTGTAGTATATAGTGGCTGTTATAGTGATTGTGAGCACTGGTGTCAGTATATCTACCTATCCAAGGCCCTGGAGTCTTCTGCTGATGGTCAGCTTCCTTCAAGGCAATGTCTTCTCATCTTCTCCAGGCCTGCTTGTTCTTCTGTCTCGGTAGGTCAGGTGCTCGATGAGAGGGCGCCACTGAAGGTCACGCTTCACCGTCTTTTATCCCTTTCTGGCAGACTTCTGTGATCCCCCAGCATCATCTTGGCTACCTAATCCAGAGGTCCCTGTCCCACATTGGTCATGAGTAGTCCCTGACAGCTGTTAGTCACAGGGGTCTCTGGCTGCTGGTACCTCAAGTTTCGGGAGTCCACCTTTGACTTATTAACTTAATGGCTGTGTTGTCATGGGTTACAGGAATAGTCCATACGCTGAGTGCTCAGTTCCAGGAATCAGTTCTTTAGCTTGATTGGCTTAAAATGGAGTTGGTTAGGCTATTGTCTACTGATGATCATCATTCACTCACATTCACTCAACAAATTTTATCATTTTACAATTACAATTTCAATGCAGTTTTAACAATGGTCCAGGGTGTAACTTCAGTCTATAAGGAGTACATTCTTTAAGAGTTTAAAAGTATAAAATATAAAATACAAAATTCCATGGTAAAGACAAAACAGATGAAATATGAAAATGCACTGTGAGAAATATTTAAAAATGCAATGTGAGACAGCGAGGATCAAAGGCTACTGGGGACAGTAAGTGAGTTAGGTTAGCACAGGATATATTTACAGGCTTTGCAGTGGATATTTTAGTTTTTTTTTTTTCTTTAGTGACACTGAGCTTAACTGATATGTAGATGTTGTTTCTCCGTTTCTTCTACAAAAAGCCACTACAGCCTTCTGGCTTGCTCTCAGCCTTGTCACACCCATGCAATGAGTGTGTTAGGTCTCTGCCAATACGGAGAAGGAAAAGAAATGCACAAAATGGGGAGAGAAGGTTGCAGGTAAGATGGGGCTTCTGTTATATCCATGTCCAAAAGGGAAATGTACGAAGGGGGCTTCCTGCTACATGTGAAGTTAAAGCACAGTAGACATTTTGGATTAACCAAAAATGCACTAAGGGTATGTGTATCCAAACAGAGAGTTAGTGCAGAAGAGATACTGCACTTTAAATTTATATTTTGACATATTCTTGCACTTAGTTTCCTGTTCAGATAAGCTGCCAGTAAGTTTTGTGTATAGTTGGTCTGATATGCCTTAACTCCTCATTGCAGGTGTGTTACACTTAGTATAGCAGACAGGCAATTCATGACTAAGTAAAATTAGGTTATTGACGGTCTCTTTTTCACATATCATTTTTTTTTGTAATTGCTATAAAAGATAGTCATATCTTTTAAGGATCTTCTCTTGTCTGGCTATCTTGATCTGAGAACACAGCATCCTTTTCCATTTTTGTTTTGTTTTGTTTTGTTAGTTGTTATTACAGTATTATGCCTTTGGCACCTGTTACACTTACAGTATGATCAATGTGTTAATCATGCCATAAATAGAAACATGACATGCAGGGTTAAACTCCCTCAACTCGTCCTCATGGGAACCTGCAAATTGTAATGAGATTGCAAGGTTCATGGTAAAATAATTGCACAAGTGGAATTGGTCCCAGATCCTGAAAATCATGCATCCTACCATGTGTATGTAGCATGGCAGGATACATGATGGCTGGGATTGGAGATCAGATCCCATTGTGCTGTTATTTTAAAATCTTCCAGAGCCCTTAATTTTCACTTTCTTGGCAAGATAAGTCATATCTTTTTCTGAAATGTTTGGGTTCTTAGTTTCAATCTGAGTTGAGCCCTCAACTTTCAGAAGTCCTTCTATTTTGGAAGGCTGCACTTTTTCAAACAGGTGGATATACTTGTTCAAACAATTGTAGGGAAATGAGATAGACAATTAAAAACTGCTGAAGTATTCAGGTCTCTTTCTGGGAGATTTACACACTGCGTTTCAATATGCTTTACAGGGAACTGTAAAAGTTAAGGTAAAAAGCATGTCCTAATGTATAGGCCTGTTTCACTAGGATAATGTTATAAAGATATCTGTTCTATAGAAATGCCAAACAGCTTCCTGAAGTCCAGCATATTTCCTTTTCCAGACACTACAATTTGAATGCTGGTTCTTCTGTTGCTTATAACTGGTTCTCCATATTCCCAGTTTCTTGGGCTTCTTGTCTATGTGCCAGACCTCAGTTTCATTAAAAGCAATGGGAAAACTTCTACTGATGTCACACTACCCAATCCCGCATTCTTAATTTCTCTTTGAAGCCCTTAATCACAAAAAGGCAGCAACAGATAATTTTGAAGAAACTGTAAAAGTAGGTATGGATTAAAAGATGAAGAAGATAAGAAAAAACATAATTAACTGCAGAATAAGGCATAGGAGGAATGGGAAAAGAGATACACTTTAGATCCATGTTATGTGCTTTGAGGAGACAAAAGGGAAAAATTCCATCAAGCTTATGTCATACACATATTAAATTTGCACACAGATTTTATTCTTTCAAAACAAAAAATCCAAATATATGCACTTTTATATACATATTAGACATGTTGGGAAGTAGATTTATTTTTTCACTACAGTTTAAGAGCTTTATTATGATTGTGTTTGTATAAAGACTAATAAGATTTAATTTATATATCATGGGTTTTTAAGATTCTTTCCCCATATGTTATTGGTTTATTAGTTCGTTCATTCTTTCATTCATTCTTTCTTTTGTTCTTTCTTTCTTTCTTTTTTTAATAATATGTGTTGATGGATACTTGGCATGGCATTAAGGAAATGTCAAAGTAGACACCTATTCTTAGCCTAAAATCATTATTTAACACCTTCAAAGGTTTGTCAACTACAAAGAAATGAAGCACAAACACCTAGGTATTGATTTGGCTTTTGCTTTGTATATACCCCATTAAATTCTATTGGCATTGTCAACTGCTGAACTCTCCTTTAAAATGCAGTGAGCTTTCCTGTTGTTAAAGACAACCATTTTATTTTTTTCATGTGAGCTTTCTCTGGAATTAAATAATGATCTCAGTGGCTCAGTGGTTTTAAAAAAAGAAAACTCTGTTGAAGTTCTATCCTTTCCTGACTCATACATATTCTGACTTGTCATTTACCAGTCTGTAAGCAGAGACCTGCTAACAGACTTCCAGATTTAGTTGGTCCATATGGCTGCTTGCTCATATTCTGTATAAGCCAGTAATGCAAGAACATTCTGAAGAGAATTCTCCAATTTCATTTTAAAACTGCAAATATTCTTATTAGCTGAAAACAGCAACACAACCTGTTTAATGAATTTTAGCTATGCAAACATATAAATTACAGGAGTGAGGCAGGACTGTTGTCAGGAAACATTTACTTGTAAAATATAATCAATTTAAAATAGAGAAATAATTAACCTTAGTTGACAGGATTCCCCAGCCCTGGGAGTTTTGCATCCCCCCGGAGGAAGTTGTGCCCCCTGGCTCCTGGGGCCCAGCTGGGTCAGGACACCTATCATCTGCTGCTGGAATCTGGGTCCCCATAATGCTAGGACCTGGAGTCAGCAGCCACTGTGATGGAGAGTTCCCTAGGTTGTGGGACTCCCAGCCCAGGCTGGACATGTTGCACCCTGCTACAGGTGAAAATTAAAGCTCAATAGCAACCAGATATAATGTTAGTACACATTTTTGAGGTCTAACCTTATAGCTGGTTGAAGATTTATATGGTGTGCTTATGCTAACAGTGAGCCAGTTAGATATAAATAAATATTTTACTTAAGAAAGAAAGGAAAAAGCAGGAGGCATCTTATTTAGATAAACTAAAGAAACAATATTAGTTTCATAGTAGTAATCTAAAAGAGTGCTGTTTTTCCACATAAACTTATTAAATGTTTAAATTCCATGAAATGGAATGCTCAAAAGAATTACAAAACTCACCTGACAGCAGTAATTTATAAACTCCTCAAAGCCTCTTCCTCAAACGTGCCTTTGAAAAGATGATCCAGGCAGTATTCCTAGAAAGTTTTTAAAGCCAAGCTCTGAGAGACCGAGAGAGAAGCCAGTTCACTGTCAAGGGGCCTTGATACTGGCCAATTCAATGTCAAAGGGCCAGAGAACACCCTGCCATGAATTTCCAACTGATTAAACTGGTATATATCAAGCATAAGTTTCTCCATAAAACAAACATGTGACAGAGAAATGATGTCTTAAGTAGTCTTCCCAAATTATTTAGGGCTTTAAAGGTCAAAGCTAACATCTTGGATTCCATTTAGAAACCCACGGGTATAGTAAGCAGCTTAAGTTGTGAAAATTAATGGCTGATAACATTTTTTCTTTACATGACACAATTGAAGCTTCCTCTGTCCAGGTTAACCTTGACAGCTCAATTGCTTATCTTCTCATAAGAAGTAATAGTAAATCGGAACTCAAAAATTGCCAACTACTATACAGACATAAAGAAAAAAGATAGCTCATGTAGCTGAAAACTTACCATCTAAGGAGACAGAGATAAAAGCTGAGGGAAAGGGATAAAGTATACAAGCAAGTCATCATTTTTATTCTGTCTAGGGAAGGATCTCATGTGATGTTGCCACCCAAGAAACAGCCTAAGAAAGTAGCTATTTCTGAAAAGTGATCTGGTACTGGCCCACAGGAGTAGCAAATTATTTCCTTCTCTACACAGGCCTGTTTTTTTCATTTGTTGGCAAGGGAGTAGGACTACATAGAGAATGGCAGTTCTGCTGTTCAGAAGAATTTGGGGATATTGACCTTTGATTTTATCCCATTTGAAATTATTTAGAAAAAAAATGTTTTGAAGTTGTTCTTATGCCATAAGATTTTTAATTCACCAGACATTTCTCTCTCTCAGGCTAAAAGGGATCCAGAAGCCTGGAAGCTCTGGGAACACCAGAGAAGTCAGGCTTTAATGCTTGAGAGTCATCATTTCCAGGGTTTAAATTTGCCATCAGTCCACTGGGTAGTTTGCTAAAGATACAAGCATCTGGAGGCCCAGATTCTCTTGTTCACTGTAGAGCATTCACGTAGGTGAGCAGTTGGGAGGCCAAACAGGAAGGGTTCCATTGAAGCTCTTCCTTTGTTCTGCCATACCACTTTTAAAATTGAACCATCTTCCCAAAAAGCATTTCAGTTTCAAGAAGTTTGCATTTTACAATGGGAAACTATTCTGTTGAATAATTCCTGGCCAACTTTTACATGGAGTTGGATAACACTCATGCACTTAGGACTATGAAGAAGTGGTAGATCTAGACAGCCTTTACTCCTTGCATCCAACCACATATTTGATCATTTTATTACTTATTGGAATACCCATACAGCATACTCAATATTTTACTCTAACTGAATCTGATGTATTGTTGTTGTTTGTTGGGGAATGATGGATTTAATGGCTAGAGAGATAAATTAAAAGTATCAGATTAAAAAAAGAGAAGGAGTACAGGTACTCTGAGGGGGAGGAAGACAATGAAAACAGGAAAAAATGGGAGGTGGAGAAAAGAGAGGTGGGAAGGAGAATACAAAACAGAGAAGAGAGAGGGATGGTTCTGTTCCCATAGGTAGATAGAGGGAAGCGGAGGGCATCAGAGGGCTTCTGATTGTGTTCTCCCAAAATCGTGTTCCTCCAAAAGAGAGGATAGCTCTTTTATTTTAAGATCTAGAAAAAAAATATCATTGTAGTTGGCATTCTGCCACCACCAAAAAAGGGGTGCCTCATATCAGTGACAGAAATTTGTTCTGTTGGTAGCTAACTTGTCTCTTAATAGTTTTACAGTGCACTTTCATGTATTTGCTGCTTTCCTTCCCAGGATGGTTCTTTTAGCCAGCTTCACTTGTATCTGAACATATCTGAATTTGTTTCTCAGAGCCACCATTTTGAAGTTAGTAAATCTTCATTATTACTTATTTAAAACTTAAGAAAGAATGGCCATTGTTTCTATAATGGAATGTGGGTTGCCAACTGTTCTTAAACTTATGGGCAGTCAGTAAAAGTATCATGCTAAAATACCTATTTGAAAAGTCTGTAAATGAAATTGAGCCATTTGTACAAACAGAAAGTTTGGTTGTCAATAAAAAATTTGCAGGTTATCAGTAAAAAAAAAAAAAAAATTGTTTTGGCAGCCTTGAATTAAATAAAACTAAACAGTATATACATACACATGCCTAGAATCCTGCTGTCACAGACTTTTAATAACCAGAGGCTGTAACTTACAAAACTAAGTTGTGGCACACCAGAAGATTCAACTTCATTTGGAATAGTCATGTTCTTTTCAAATTGAGTAAGAAGGGGAATATCAAAACAGTGCATTAAATTGTACCATTATCAATAAAGTTTACTTTCACTGTCACTTATGTGACAAAGCAAGACTTTGGAGAATACCATTCAAACATAAAAACAGTGTTATTTTTACCGCATTTCTCTGAAGGATCTAGGTGAAATTATCCCCATTTGGAAATACAAGCCACAAGAAGTTGGCATAAAAATCAGAGTTAGAAATCAAGACCTCCGTACTCCTCAACTTGTCTAAGACAGATTAAAACTACAAAGGTAACAAGGATACAAATCCTCTACTTCTGGCTTGTTCAACGCTGCCTGCCAAGCCGTTTTCTGAGGCCCAAGGTGCTGCGATGGGAAACGAAAGTAAACATTTTCGGCAGGGGAGGAGCCCTTCTGCACATGTGCTGAGGCCTCTAGGGGTGGGTGGAAATCTTGCGGCTGGGGTGTTGTTTCCCTGCGGGGGGGAGGGGGGCGGCTGGTTTTGTTGCCAAACATGGCGGCCTCCTTTCTGCGGGGATGCACTTGGGCCGTGGCGCTCAAGGCTACTTTCAGGATGTGATGTGGGTAGGGGAGTGGAGTGGAGTGGGCAGCTGGCCTTGGGGCCCTTCCTGCCACACCCAACACCTGTCCTTGGTTGGGGGGGAAGAAGAGGAGACAGGCCATGGTTACTGCGCATACGCTGAGGCTCGACTCCCTCTCTTTGGAATCAGTTCATGGGGTCAGCTTCGGCTTAGCCTGGGCACTAGCTACTGTGCATGCATGAGCTCAAGGGAGTGCTCACATTGTCTGAAGGAACCTGGAGCTTGAGCAGGGGATATGGATTCTGCGTATGTGCTTATCTCTCCCCTCCCCCCCTCCCATTTGGGCATGGTCTGGGGGCTGCTCCTTGCCCCTGGCTGTGGCAGTACCCAGTTAGGGAGGGTAGCAGGGCTTCCTGACCTGCTGTGGCTCAGGGCTCTGCTAGGCCCCGGGCTTTTTCTGCACTAGGTGGAAAATATTTACACCAAGAGAATATAAAAAATATTTTTTATTGGACCAACTCAGATAGTTGGAAAAATTCTTCTTTGCAAGTTTTTGGGTACAAACACCCTTCTTCAGGCTGAGGAACCATCTGCAGTTGGTCTATGATCTTCCTGGATCCCAAAGAACCTGGTCCGCTGATGTGCTTAAACCAACATGGCTACAACCTATACCACTGTAAAAAATATGTGTGCTCCAGCTCCTCCCCAAAGTGTTGAATTTGTCACCACCCCCCAGAATTTCAGCTAGCAGCACCCTGGCAGGAGGTATTAGCTAGGCTCGCTCCCCAGCCAGCCCTTCCCAGCAGAGCCAGGCGTCAGTGCCAGGTCGGGTCCACACCAGAGAGGAAAGGGTTAGCTGTCAGCGTCACTTGTGAGCTGGCTTGCTAGCTGGGCTGAAGAGATGTAGGTTGTTGATATGTTGTCTTTTGTTTTGTTGGCTTTTAGGTTTTTCTTAAGACTGTTTCTCTCTCTGGCTTCTCTCCAGGCAGCCGCTGCTCTTTCCACAGAATAACATGAAAGTGGCTACAAGGACCCCAGGTCTTGTTCTTCAAAATCTAAATTGACTGCTGGGTATTAGCAGGGTTGGACTGGAGAGTGTGGGGGGGTGCACTGGTGCATTTGCACCCCCTTTGATTCCTAAATTCTTTCATTCATTGAGCAGTGAGTAGAAACGAAAGTGCTTATTTTAGTCAAGTGTGTGGTATTATTTCATTGTTGCTTTTATATTGTTTTTATTTTGGATTTTAAGCCACATTTCCAGGCTCATTTCATTGTCACTTCCTACAACTTCGTTGGTGTCAAAGGTCATGTGACATCACTTCCTGATGTGATACCACTTCCTGTGAGGTCTTTGAATATGGCTCACCAGCCCACTGAGTGATAAAAAGTTCATGATCCAGCCCCACATTCAAAAAGGTTGGAAACCCCTGATGTAAGCCACTGACAGACATTTAAATAAAGGTGTGATGGGATCTGATCTGTGATACCAAAAAATACACCTCCTGACATGCAAGGATGCAAAAGTCCAAGAAGGAGGATCAGTTCAGCCTCAACTGTTATATTGTTGCACAAAGATACATTGGCCGAAGGAATGGAATGTTAGGTACAGGTTAGGCAGGTTAGGTACAGGTTGCTGTTTGAATGATTGCATGTGGCTGGCAGTGCTGAACAAAGGGATCTTAATACCTTAATCCTAATATAAACATTATTCTTCTATTTGTCTGACCGTAGTGGCCAATATTAGCACCTATAAATTAGTTTTATACTGAAGGAGGCGGCATAAACAAGTAAGAATTCCAAATGAAGATGATCTTTTTACCAAGCATTGATCAGTTTATCTTACAATATTGTAACCTGTTGTCCAGTTTGTTAGTATAAAATATATTTCAGAGTGTATATTTATAAAAAGAATGTGATTTTAATGTTTATGAAAGTGGGACGGTAATATCATTCTTTACAAGCAATAATGTAAGCAAAGTCCATGTATACAATGTCAATGTTGTGTTTCCATTCTGATCCATCATATTGTTTTGTTCCATTCCTATTCTGTGGGAATTGGGAGGAATTCAAATTGTTCATTTTTTTTCTTTTTTCATTATAACTTTTATATTTTATTTTTGGAGATTTCTATTGATGCTGCCAGTATAAACACTTGCAAAAAGAGCATCCACTTTGTATGCCTGTGACATTTCCATCTGTAGTCAGTTTCACGACTCATTTTTCCCTTTCCCTAAAGACTGACTTCTATATTTAGTCATGTTCAGCAAACTATGTATCTTTTTCTGGAACTATACCAACACTGATCTGACTCTTTGGATAGATGTAGACTGAGCTTACATGATCTGTTTCAAAGGGTAGGTTACCATATAGAAGTTTCACTAAGCATTCATAAGTTAAACACAGAAAAGGTTAAGCAAGATAATGCTTTTTGTGAAGAGCATTAAATGCTTCATCAATTAAATGTGATTCCTGGGCAAGGAGATGGGCCCAAAGTCTGCTGTTTTGCCACAAAACAAACGCAAACATATGTCGCACAAACTTCACCAATGAACCGCGCATTTCAGAGAATATGATATATTGATCTGTAGTCTCAATTGTCGTTTACTTCATGGGTTATATTGTAACCAACAGAGTTGATATTTGTGATGGTCTCTAGGCTATAAAGAAATATATAGTAAAAAAAGGTCACTATACAGCTGCCAGGTAGTAATAAATTTAGGTGACCAGCATGTGCAACCTTATTTAAAATTGTGTCCAGTTATGTAGCTGAAGAATATTTACTGGCCCTAGGAGATAGCTGGTTTCTGCTGTGGAATCATTGACAGATAAGTAAAGCATATAACTTGATTGCAGCTTTTGTGTTTTATTTAGTAATGCATGATATTCATTTACTAGGTCTGCTTTTGATGAGGGATTAAGAAACTTTGTTTGAACCCTGCATGTGGGTTTGATTGTTAGACAGCATTTGTGCATAGCGTGAATTGAGATGTACCTATATTGTTAACTTGTTTGAAGCCTTTTTTCTGTGACCATCAAACATTACCCCTTGTGATAAAACCGTTTCATCTCAGCGGGTGTCTACTTTTATAAATACTATAAATAAATATGAGGTAAACAGGCTGTATGCTTTTTGTACTACAGATGCAGGAAAGAAAAAGAAAGAGGGGGAGATATGTTAGGAATTTTGCAAGCATGGTTTTTAAATCAGGGTTGAAAATGGAGGTCCTGCAGCTCAAAATGTCCACCATTACAAGTCAATAAGAAGCAAGAGTGCTTGAGGAATTGCAATGAGGGAAGTTTCACAATTATGCCAATTGACTTCCTTTTTTCTTCCATTTAGTGTTTAGAATCATTTATCAAGGTCCAGCTATTTTTCTACCAAATAAGCATCTCTTCAGGTGGTAACATTTTCTCTTAACAGTGGAAAACAAGAAGGGCTTTAGAAGCAGCAGCATTATCTGCTTGAATTGTTACCTGAAAGCAAAAGCTAGTTTTGAGATGAAGCTTGATTTCATATTTTTCTCAGCTTCCTGAAATAACCCAGAGACGGATCACATCCCCTGCAGAGTTTCCTCTACATTCTTGTGTCAGGAGTGGCAGGTTCTGCACTGCTACAGAACTAAGTAGGGTCTCGGCTTCACGTCCTACTGACAAGCTGGAGCTACAGGGAGTATAGTTGTGCTGACTCAGGGACCCCCCTGCTGCTTCTCATCCCTTGCATCCTTGAAAAAACTGCCTCCAGGGCCTACCTAAAGTGATGAATGGGTCCCAAATGCAAACAGGAAGTTTTGGAATCCCTGTGAGTCAATGAGAAGGATGTATTTTGCGTGCAGCCTGCCTGTTCCCAATCTTTCTCAGCAATGTTCTTTAGGCCAGTAAAGAAGCACAATGCAGATGACCATGCTCTGTTTTACCTATCAAATCAAAAAACAGATGATGATGACTAGGATGCAAGCAAGCCTTTCATTTCAGGGAAGAGATACATATATTAAAGTTACAAAAACTCATGTTTGCAGCATTAATTAAGAGAACTAAGAAGGAGAAGCCAGAGGTCAGAAATTAGAACCAAAGCCATATTTGCAATTCCTTCTTTGGCCATGTGCTGTTTTTGTCTCCCTCAGACTTTCACCTTTTCACTTCATGTTTTGTTTCCTTTTATGTATTATTCTTCCATTCTTTTCCCTTCCTTCTCCTTCACTTTCTGTTTCTCAATTGCTTCCATATTCTATTTTTGCTTGTTTTCCCTCTTTTCAAACCACTTGTGGCTATGAATGGGCAGACAAGGTTCTTTGAGTGAATCTGATTTCTTTCATTAGACCAACTTGAATAGTTGGAAAACAATTATTAAGCAAGCTTTCGGGTTCAAAAACCCTTCATCAGGCTAAGGAAGTTTCAGCAGTTGGCGTGTGCTCTTCCTGGATGGAGTGAAAAGTAAAGAAGCCACTTTTCAATCCATCCAGGAGTTCTTTGGGTTTCTCATACTTTTACTCTTCTCTGTAACTATTTCTGATGTACTTGTCTTCTTTTACTTTATTACTTGTTCAACTTCAAGCAGTGGAATAGGAATTATTAAAAAAAAATCAATAAATTTATATGTATGATTACATTTCATTCCTTTCATTCCATAGGTTCATAAGTTCATAGATGTAGGGTCAGAAGGGACCTGAGCAGATCATCAAGTCCAACCCTCTGCTCTGGTCAGGAATGAATACTGGGCTCATATGACCCCTAGTAAGTTTGAGCTCGTATGACCGCAGCTAGGTAATTATCAAGACTCCTTTTAAAGACCCCTAAGGTAGGAGCCAGCACCACTTCCCTTGGAAGCTGGTTCCAGATCCTGGCCACCCTGACTGTGAAGTAGTGCCTCCTGATGTATAGCCTGAACCTACTCTCAATCAACGTGTGGCTGTTATTTCTTGTTACTCTGGGAGATGCTCGGGGGAACAGGGTCTCACCCATTCCCCTCTGGTCCCCCCTGGTAAGTTTATAGATAGCCACCAGATCCCCTCTCGGCCTTCTCTTGTGAAGGCTGAACAAGTTCAGGTCCTGTAGCCTCTCCTCATAGGGTTTGCCCTGCTGCCCCCGATCATGTGAGTGGCCCTCCTCTGGACCCTCTCGATGCTGGCCACATCCCTCCTGAAGTGCAGGACCCAGAACTGGATACAGTACTCTAACTGTGGCCTGAGCAGTGTCGCATAGATGGGGAGGATCACCTCCTTGGACCTGCTCGTGGTACATCTATGGATGTATGACAAGGTGTGGTTAGTCTTACTGACCGTGTCCTCACGTTGGCAGCCCATGTTCATTTTGGAATTGATAATGACTCTAAGATCTCTTTCTGCCACTGTGCTGACAAGAAGTGAGTTCCCCAGCCTATAGCTATGCTGCTGTTTCTTTCTCCCCAAGTGCAGTACCCTGCACTTGTCAGTAGTGAATCGCATTCTATTCCCATTTGCCCCCCCCGAGAACCTGTCCAGGTCCAGTTGTATCCTGTCCCTCCCTTCTAGCATGCCCACCTTGCCCCAAATCTTGGTATTGTCAGCAAATTTGAACAGGGTGCTTTTCACTTTCTTGTCCAAGTTGCTAATAAAGGAATTGAACAGTATGGGCCTGAGGACCAAGCCTGGGGGGACTCCACTGCCCACATCCCTCCAGAATGAATAAGACCCATCCACCACCACTCTCTGGGTGCGGCCCCCTAGCCAATTTGCAACCCATCTCACTATGTAGGCATCAATACCATAGTCACCTAGCTTTTCAATGAGAATGGGGTGGGAGACAGTGTCAAAGGCCATCCCGAAGTCCAGAAAGACTATACCCACCGCAACACCTGCGTCCAATGATTTTATGACCTGATCATAGGAGGCAATCAGGTTAGTCTGACAGGACCTGACCCTAATGAACCCAGGCTGGTTGCCCTTGAGCATCTTCCCCCCCTGCTGGTCCCTCACAGATGTGCTTAATTTTCTGAAAGCTCTTCCCCAGGACCAAAGGAAGACTAACAGGCCTATAGTTGCCTGAGCCCTCCCTCCTTACTTTTTTGAAAATGGGGACCACATTGGCCTTCTTCCAGTCTTCTGGCACCTGGCCAGAGCACTGCAAGTGCTCATAAAGCTGTGCCAGGGGCCCCGCGATGACACCTGCCAATACCCTCAGTGCCCCGGGGTGGAGAGCATCTGGACCTGTTGATTTGACATTACTTACTCTTGCAAGTAAAATTATAGTTATAGAAATACCACTTACAACCAATTATAATGTGACCCAT
>NW_017729032.1:243714711-243717939 GCF_001723915.1 Gavialis gangeticus
CTGCAAGTGCTCATAAAGCTGTGCCAGGGGCCCCGCGATGACACCTGCCAATACCCTCAGTGCCCCGGGGTGGAGAGCATCTGGACCTGTTGATTTGACATTACTTACTCTTGCAAGTAAAATTATAGTTATAGAAATACCACTTACAACCAATTATAATGTGACCCATCTTGGCCTCAAATGCCACAAAAAACTTACTCTGTTACTATGAAATATGAAAATTTCTCCTTTGTATATGTATGGTAAGGGGAGATCACTGCTTTATAGAGTTGGATGTAGTAATAGTTGGAAACAGTAAGTTAAAGAAAAATTGTCTAATTTGATTTCTGTAACAAGAATCCTGTCTACACTAGAACCCTTTATAAAAATAAAACAATGTCGTTTTCTCCACATCTTGTAATCCTACAGTGCATCTATACTTTTAAAATATGTTTAAAAATCTAATTTATTGTTTTAGAAACAAAAACAAAAGGTTGCCATGCTGTTGGTGCCTGTGCTTTCTGTCTTCAGGGACAGACAATAGAAAACAAACATGACAGTATATTAATTAATTTTTCACTAAAAGATCAGACACATTTGGAACACCCCTTTGTTTTCTTTCTTAAGCTTTATTCAGTGCAGTAAGAAGACTAAGCTTGCACCAGTTTCCTGGTAGTAGATGAATGTTGCAGGTACATAATATACATCAAACACATTCACTGAAGATATATGCTTTTTGTGCTAGATAGATGGGTGTGCCATGAAGTAAGTATAACTACTTGTACTTCAGTGTGAGGAGGGTTGGCCCAGAGGCAAAGTGGCCTCCATAACACTTCTGTGCTTAGAACTGGCCAAATCAATCAGAGCCAAGAGTTTTTGACAACTAAATTGAGCAGAACCTCAACTCTTCTTTTCTCTCCCTCTGTAGCCACCAAGGAATTTAATGAAGTCTTAGAAGGTTTGTTAATGTCTGCAGATCTACCATGTAAGAGAAGAGTGCAGGATACTATCCCTAAGGAAAAGCAAAAGAAATATATACCCTGGCGGGAGCTGGAACTTGAGTAATAATAGGAAGGGTGACTGTATCCATCCCAAATTCCCACAGCAATTAGAGAACTAGAGACTGCCTCCTGATGAATTACAGAATTGGAGAGATCCTGCTTTCAGCCAAATATGGCTGCCAGG
Source organism: Gavialis gangeticus (assembly GCF_001723915.1). Classification (NCBI taxonomy): domain Eukaryota; kingdom Metazoa; phylum Chordata; order Crocodylia; family Gavialidae; genus Gavialis; species Gavialis gangeticus. Next base: position 243,715,876 of record NW_017729032.1, read on the forward strand.
CTCTCATTTTCAGGAAAAAGATAATACCTTCTCTGCAGGTTCAATGAAGTTTGTGTAGAACTTTTCTGACATTACCCATAGACCCGGAGGCTCTGCTGCATGGAGCAGGTATAAAGTTTCTTATGCTGTTCAGTGCAGTAGCACTGCATTACAAACATTGATGAATTCAAGGGCATTCCAGCCTTTACAGTTGATGTGGATTGTGGACTCTGTTGTGTGAGTATGCCTGGGTCTTGCACTGAGAGCTGACCTGAAGCTTTTAGTTTTTAGGCAAAAATTGTCTTCATTCTTGTTTTTAAAAAATCCAAATACTCCTAATTATTTTTAAAATGGCATCTAAGACATTTTGTTCTCCATAATGCCCTTTCCTTTCTTAAGTGTGTTCAAATATTTTCTCAAATCTTATCAAGGGATCTAGCTGCTACGACTCTATTCTACTTACAAAGTACTTCAAATGATTAAATCCCATTTTAATCCTTTTGCAGCTAATATTGTGAAATGTGTCTATAACTGTAAAGTGGATAAGTGCAAAATGTAATATACTTTAAAACAGATATTTGTATCTGTTTTCTTGTTTCCAAAAAGTCTGTTGACCATTTTGAGTGAGAGATGCAATACTTTTTAAACCAAATGTATGTATTGGGCTATCCATTTCCAGCCAGGTTCTGGTCCTGAGGCACTTGGTTTCTTAGACATTGCTGTTTCGGTGTATCTTTGATTTCTTTGCAGCAACTCTAAATTCATCTGAAGAATGATTTCACATGCATTGGTTCAGTCCCAACACACGTTCATTACTACTAAGCACAGGAGATCCAGATATTACCAAAGTAGTATTTCAGTCGTTCTTCAGCCCCGCTTTGATACGGTCCAGTCTTTAGTGGTAACCGTGATTTTTTTATTTATTTTTCTTTGGCGGGGGGTCCCCCAGTAGTCAGCCTTAATAATATTTAAGCCTGCACTTGGCTAATTTAGTTTTCACAAACCCTTTCCAAGCTAACAGAAAAAGAGTTTACAACTAATGAGATTAAATAACATAATTTATTTTAATGCTAATAACACTCTTATCATAATCCTATCTTAAAGAATGTAAGAGTTATTTATTAAAGGACTTGAAAACATATCATATAGCATACTTTATGAATTCTATAAAAATAATATGTACTTGTTTTTTATTTTGTTAAATAATCTTGTTTTTATTGATTTTAGCAGTTATGAATAAAACCTCACTTAGGGGGTTATCCTTTCCCCAACAGCATACTGCACTAATTACATTCAGATACCAAAACAAATCATGAATGTTACCAAACCCCCCCCCAAAAAACTGCCAAAAATATTTTCTCATTACATTTAGGATGTGATTAATTAGTTAATCACACCTTAAGTAGTAGGAACCAGCCACATGTTTATGCAATTATTATCATGATAAAACAGGGAGTAAATCACAAAGTTATCACACAAATGATAAATAGAAACCTTGTGGATGGTTCCCATTACACCCTAAAATAAATGTTTGGTCCGCACCAATCAGCTACCAGCTTTGGAAGCACATCAGAGCCCTTAACTCCTGTGTACTCACAAGGCTGAAAGTTCCAGTTTGCTGATTAGCCCTCCCAATATGAGGAGCACATTGGAGCCCTTGCTCCAGTGTGGTCCTATGCCTGGGAGTGCCAATCAGCTTACTGTCACTCCCAGCCTCAGAAGCACACTGGTGCTAAGATGATGCATCAGCATGCACCTTTTGCTCTAGTGCATTTCTGTGTCTGGGAGCACTAGTAAGATGTTCGGTGTTCCCAACCTTGAAGGGCTCCTGGACAATCCTGAGGCTTGTACTGATCCAGTATTGATCAGCTGACTGATACTTGAAGTCAGGGGAGTGCACCAGGCACTTGGCTTCCTAGTTGCCAGTTCAGGGATAGCCCGGGCTCATGTTCACAGTTGGGACCTGATCTCTGATGCTACATTTACACCCCCTGCCATGTATGTATGGCATGTCAGGAGGTGCATTTTTTGGTATCACCGATCAGATCCCATCACACCTTTATTTAAATGTCTGTCAGTGGCTTA
>NW_017729032.1:243718882-243721835 GCF_001723915.1 Gavialis gangeticus
CTTGGTGTAAATATTTTCCACCTAGTGCAGAAAAAGCCCGGGGCCCAGCAGAACCCTGAGCCACAGCAGGGCAGGAAGTCCCCCTACCCCCCAAAATGGGCACTGCCTCTGCCAGGGGCAAGGAGCAGCACCCAGACCATGCCCAGATGGGAGTGGGGGGAGGGGAGAGAGAAGCACATGCGCAGAATCCACATCCCCTGCTCAAGCTCCAGGTTCCTTCAGACAATGTGAGCACTCCCTGAGCTCACGCATGTGCAGTAGCTAGTGCCCAGGCCAAGCTGAATCTGACCCCATGGACCAATTCCAAAGAGAGGGTGTCGAGCCTCAGTGCATGCACAGTAACCACCGCCTGTCTCCTGTTCTTCCCCCACAACCAAGGATAGGTGTTGAGTGTCAGGCATCAGGAACCAGGCAGGAAGGGCCCCAAGGCCAGCTGCCCGCTCCACTCCACTCCACTCCACTCCTCTACCTGCATCATGTCCTGACAGTTGTCTTGAACACCACGGCCTGGGCACATCTGCGCAGAGAGGAGGCCACCATGTTTTCGTCTGGCAACAAAACCGGCACCCCCTCAGGGAGAAACAACACCCCAGCCACAAGGTTTCTGCCCACCCGTAGGGGCCTCGGCACATGCGCATAAGGGCTACTCCCCCGCCAAAAGTGTTTACTTTCATTTCTCATCACAGTACCTCGGGCCTCAGAAAATGGCTTGGCGGGCTGCATTGCATCCCGTGGGCCATATGTTGGACAGCTAGGCTTAGATCCTCTCATAATTGCATTCACTTAGGTGTGTTTCCCAATGGACTAGAGCATGTCTTTGTCTTATGTCTCTTTGTGTCTACCACTCCACTGTTATACGCTCCCCCACCAGAGTATGAGGAATGAGCTAATATTATTAGCACAGAATATAAGCCAACCATTTTTTTTTAACACAATGATAGTGAGTTTTTGCTTGCTGTCATTTAAAATAAGAATAATTGGAATGATATCTTATTTATGACAAAGAGTCATAATTGGAGCTGCATGTATAATTATGACAAAAAAACTTCAGAGATGGGAAATCTCTGTCCAGTAGACACCAATAGCAATTTACCTGAAGAGTAGCTGCAAGTTATTATTGTGGTAACAGAAGATGTGATCAAGAGAAAGATCCCAGCATCTGAACTCTACCCATGCATAATGCAATTAAATCATGTAACATTTGTTATAGGTGGGGGAAGTAGGGAAGGTGGACTGTAAGGGTAGGAGATATTATATCTGACCTTCCATGCTAGTGAATGCATATTTAGGTGATTCTTTCTTTAGGCAGAGTAGTTTATGTTAACTATGTAAATTAGCAAATTATGTGAGCTTGTCAGAACTTTGAACTGCCTTGGAGAAGGCTTTATTTTTAAAATAATCATGTCAATTTAACTATGACAGTAACAAAGGCAGGTACCAGCAGTTGTCTTCTGATTATGTTAAAATCTCATCTATTATTTAGTTTAAAGTTGACAGCATATATTAAGGCTTAATGAAGGCTTTCAGTAATTTCAAAGACTAAATTTATCTTCCAAGATTTGGGGATCTTTCTGTCATTTCTGAGGACTATGATATGAACAAGGGGTAATCTTACAAGGAGTTTCATCCAAAATTGTTTTAACTTTAAAAACAACTTCCGTTTTGCAAAAGAATCCTGTCTAAGAATTAGTGATATGGTGTTGGATTTCAAAAGCAGCCAGCAGGACTTTGGCTTTAAGTGTGTAGAGTTTAATAATTTATTACCTTTGGAAGAATAGTTCAATATTATGTAGCTTGTATTCATTTGAAAATTCAAACTGATTTAGCATAATCAGTTTTTCTACAGTATTGTAGTCATTTTCCTCTAACCTGTCTGTAAAATACAAAATTTAAATGACTTTTCAACTTTAGCAGAATAAAGATAATTCTCAAAATTTACATTTTAGATAAAGTCCAAAATCCAGAGAATGTCAGTTTAATTTGCTAAATTAATGTTTTCATTTGAACAAACACTTGATGAAAGAATCTTACAGTTTGTTTGCTGCTTTATTGCATGTCATACTTTTTTATATGCTCAGAACCCATTTTTCTTAATTGGGAATTTGGTAGAGTAGGAACCATATGGTGTAATTTAAAATTAAGAGAGGATAAAGTTTATGTTTCATTTATGCTATTACATGAGGAAAGAAGCAGCAACAAATTACTGTAAAACTTAATCTTTAGGTATCATGAATAAACCTGAAGCTAATATCTGTGAAGAAATGAGTCCTACATTTTTTTCTAGACTATAGGTCCATTATGTATAGTTGCCAATATTGGATCTACCTCCCATACAACAGAATTACAAACTCAGAAACTTCGGCAAGTAATCAGCATTGACATATATGCACAGGTTAAATGTGATGATCAATGTATGAAAAAGTATTTATTGGAAACAGAAAGTCAGTCTTTGTGAAAATATACTTTCTTCCTCTGCCAGTGCTATGCATGCAATAGGTTCTGGAATAACTCTTCATTGTATAGTGTTAAATGGAATATGCCTGTTTTTAAAGGTTGTTTAGAACACATTTATCACCTTTAATTCCTTGTATTTCATGTGTTTTAATAAGACTATAAGAACTTTAAGAATTTTCCATGCAACTTGCTTTTCCTTGGGAGTTATAGGGTACATAAGTGGTATGCCCCTCTCTCCCCATAGCCATTTATTTTGGCTGCTACTTGGTGAAACACGCAATCTTAGCAGGTGTAGAAATATTTGAGATGGGAAGGGAAAACAGTAAGGTGGATTACAAACAGTCAAAAAATCCAAGGCTGGATCAAATCAGTCTTCACAGGTTAAACTTCATAGATTGAACCAATAAGAAAATGAATAAACATTCACTTTTGATTCTGGGAATGCAGTTACATGCCTGCAATGGCTGAGGCCAGAAGCCCAGGGGCAGAGCATGCCTCC
>NW_017729032.1:243726835-243731780 GCF_001723915.1 Gavialis gangeticus
GCTACTTGGTGAAACACGCAATCTTAGCAGGTGTAGAAATATTTGAGATGGGAAGGGAAAACAGTAAGGTGGATTACAAACAGTCAAAAAATCCAAGGCTGGATCAAATCAGTCTTCACAGGTTAAACTTCATAGATTGAACCAATAAGAAAATGAATAAACATTCACTTTTGATTCTGGGAATGCAGTTACATGCCTGCAATGGCTGAGGCCAGAAGCCCAGGGGCAGAGCATGCCTCCCTGCTCATCTGGAGCAGACCAATTAGGCCAAAACTAGCTCACCCACCCTATGAGGGGGAGTTTTGTGGCGGGGCGGGGGGTGGTACAAAGTACCCGGGGATGCTGAGGGACTGTGAGTTATCTTGAATCTGGACGGGATCTGGTACAGAAGTTCAGTAAACAAATTTAACATAAATCAGTTAAATTTGATACTACATCCGTCCAGGTTTATCTAAATCTGGTTCCAGCCATTTTGAAAGTGGGTTATATATACTGATCTTCTGTTGTGTTACAGATTTGAACTGGTTTCTGATCACTTATACTGGTTTATGTGTAATTTCTGGCCCTAGCCTAAGAATCCACTTTTATGTTGGGATCCCACAGTGATAGAGAGAAAGTTAGTCCTCATGTATTTGTCCAGCTTTGTTTAAACATATAAACAAACACCCCACCTTGATATATTTAATTCACCCAGTTTTAATGAGAGAGAGGAAATTGTGAATACAGTGGAATAAAAAGCAGGGAAAGTCTTCAACAACTTTGCTTACATACAACATAATTTTATTCCCACATGTGCCATTTAGTTTACAATAAGTCCAAATTACATGAAAGCATGAATAATGACAAAGTAGCCATTTGTTATTGAAAAGAATCTGAAAGGGTGAGCAGCTGCAGAAATAAAATTCTTAAGGGGTCCCATCTTTAATTATTCTAAATTCATAAGCTAAGTGACAGATTTAGTGAAAATCCCCAGAAAATTCAATCTTTAATTACAGGTTGTGCGCTATGAGTTTAGGGAGGAGATGCTCAGCATTTTCCTCATGAACCAAAAAGAATGGTTTCTTTGCTTTATGCAAAATAACTGAATTCAGGCTTAATACAGTGGCAGAAAAGAAAAGAAAAGGTTACCAAATCAAGAATACAAAATTTAAGAAATGCTGTAATTCATATTGTCTGTACAGGAGTAATTTGCCCCCCTATTTGATCCCCTTGGACATATATATGAAAACATGACCTTTCATTAAATGTTCACATTTTGTTAAGTCCATAGGATTCCTTCCGTTATTCACAATGCAGGATAAACTATGCATATAGAATGAGCAACTATCCAATATTTCTTTTGTCCTCATCACTGAATGTTTTGCCCCAGGTATTATATACTGCATATAGTCCCAGCCATATACTATATACAGAATTCTCAATTTCTTCCTTGACTTTCCAAAGTTCTTTCTCAGAGGGCGCATCTACATGAGATGCTTAATGAGCAGTAGACTGATTCTGCTGCTCATTAGCACATCACAGCAAAAACCGTGTTCATGTGCAGTAGAATTAGTTTACTGCACATTAAGTGTCATGAAAAGACCATGTGCCTTTGCTACTGTGCAATAGCACTGGCTACTGCGCATTTGGTTGGTACCTCATATTAGAGGTATTAAACTTAATGTGCAGTAGCAACAGCATATTAATGTACCTGTAGACATGCTTAAAGTATTTTAGCACTAAATCCACAAAGGGACAATGTGTTGCTTAGGTTGCAACACCTAACTGTCCCCCAGAAGTTGTATGCACAGCCCTGAGTTAGGTACATAGGCTCCCTAATAAAATTATTCTAAACATGGGAAAGGTTAGGTGCCTAATAATATGGCTACATTGTAGATTGCAATATGGAGTAGAATATCCTGAACTAGATTTAAATCATAGAAAGATAGGGTGGGAAGGAACCTTAGAGGGTCATCTAGTCCAACCCTATGCTCAAATCATCCTAGACAAGTAGTAAACACATATTTGTCTAACCTGTTCTTAAAACCTCTACAATCTTTCTATGTAATTTGTTCCAGTGCTTAACCACACATATCCTAATACCCAACCTAAATTTCCCTTTTTGCAGTTTAAAAATGTTGTTTCTTGTCTTGTCCCCTGAAGCCAAAGAGAAGAGTCAATTATAATAGTCTTTATAATAATCTTTCCAGTATTTGAAGACTTGTTATCAAATCCTCTCTCAGTCTTCCCTTCTCCAGACTAATAGAAAACATCTTCCAACCTTTTCTGACCTAGATCTCTAATCATTTCTGTTGCTTTCTGCTGGACTTTTTCTAATTTGCCCACATCTTTCTTGAAGTGTGATGCCCCAAAATTAACACAGTACTTCACAATACTCATCAGTGCTGAATAGACTTGACTTGAAAGTGACTGTCCTGTATGCTATTGATCTTTTTTGTAACAAAAGTATGCTGCTGACTTGGATTTGGCTTATGGTCCTTTATAATGCTCAGGTCCTTTTCTCCAGTATTGGAGCTTAGCCAATTATTCTCCAGTCTGCATATATGTATGTGATTGTTCTGTCCTAAGTGCAGGGCTTTGTACTAGTTCTTACTGAATTACATTTGGTTAATTTCAGACTCTGCCTGGTTTATTAAAGTCATTCTGAATGCTAATCATACCTTCCGCAGTGTTTTCATCTCCACCCAGCTTAGCATCTTCTGCACAATGAACTAACTCAGGCAGGTACCAGGAGAAGTGTAATCCTTCCTTTCAAGGAAAGAGAGGGCAAAAAGAGTAAATATTTTCTCTTAAAATATATGAAACAGCAGAACCACCACAGCCATCTTTTCTGCAAGCTGAGTAACTTAGTCCTTTGAGCTCTAATACAGTATTGGGAGATATAGGTTCAATTCTTTATTTTGCCTGAAGAGATTCAGACCTACATCTCCTGCTTCGCTAGAGAGTTTCCTAACTACAAGGAGTTCATAGACTACTCTTGCATTGAAATACTCTCCATTGGTCTTGCCAACACTGTTTCACTTTGTATATTATAAATAATATGATTTATTGCCTGAGACATAGGGAAAACATGCATGACGTTTTAGACTAGTGCTTAGGCAGAAATATAGCATGTGCATTTTTGGAATAGGAAATTATAAGCATCTATATTCCAGGATACCTTTTCCAACTTGTAGTTGGAACTTTGCATCATATTCACGCTCATTAACAGGAGTTGTGAATCTCGGGCTGCATTTTACAGGCCTGAGCTTTGCTTACAGATTCCTATAGCTCTGTTGAGAACAATGTGTTTGCCTGTAAGAAATCTGGAATGTTACGAACAAAGGGCATCCCAGGGGTTAAAATGTTAATTATATTACAGTAATGAAAGAAGATTGAGAGAATCATAAACATTTTAGGTATGTCTAATGAGTTAGTAATAGTACTGACTGGAATGCATTAATATTAAACTTTCACTGCATAACTCATCCTTATTGGACACAGTTATCGATAAAATATGCCCTCCCTTTTGACAAGTAAGTCCTGTGTTTTGCTTGTAGATTAGCTTGCAGCACTGCTCTGTATTCTTTATCTTCATCACTGCACCAGTCCTTTAATTAGGTAGTGAAATCTTCTGCATAGTGATTAGGAAATCACAGTTAAGAAGGTGTTACAAAGAGGTTCTGGAACCTGCTCAAAATACCTTTCAGCTTTGGAAATTCCTCCATCTACTGTATGAAGGAAATGTGTGTAGGATTCAGAAGCAGCTGACAACTGTCCTTCATTTAATCATCCTGGATCATTTTTAACTTGTGCAGGAATACTTTACTTAAAAAAATGTTTGCAACTGTCAGTAGCCAGGAATACTTATTTAACTATTACTGCCTATCATGAAAAAAAAACTATACGGAATTGCTTAGTGAAATTTAAAATGTGTTCATCAGTCTCTGGTTGATGAAAAAAGTGTGTGTGTGTGTGTGTGTGTGTGTGTGTGTGTATTTCAAAGGGAATTAAATTGGCATTCAGTTCAGATGTATTAATAACTTCAGGTGCTTACGTTTGTATAGAAATGCTGCTGAGGTTTTTAGAACATTGCTTCTTGCATTAGGTTATGCCCTTGCAGCCATGTTGTTATTTTAAGGTATAGTATGCCCACCTTACTGTCACTTTGTATCCAACTGGTATTACCTATTTATTTATTTATTTATTTTACATTAGTCATAACAGCTGGGTACTGTTTATGAAAATATCCATTTGAATTAAGAAACAAGATGGAATATGACTGACAGGAAGAGGTCCTTAGACCTATCTGCTTGAGTGCTCTGCAAGTGCGTTCTTTGAAAGAATGGTATATTTTTTCATCTCTGTGATGTATTTTCCATTTACTTAGAAAAACGGAGTTTATCACTGTCTGTAGGAAACATGCAGAACCTAGAGTGGTACACAAACATCTATTATCTGTGTATGACATACATGGAATGATACATGAAGAGAGCACAAGGAACGTCATAGGAAAAAAAAGGTCTGCCCTATTTTCTCACATATAACACACACCTTTTCCCCACCAAAAGAGCTCCCAGAAATTGGAGTGTACATTATATTTGCAAAATATGCTAAGAGCAGGTTCTGTTGCTTAAAACCCAAAGAAAAATCTGCAGCAATCCTTAGGGAGCAGAACAATGAGAAGGCTCTGCTCCCTAGCTGCTGCTACTCAGTTACATACTACAAGGAAAGATCTTTGTTTCCTTCATCCTGCCTTTCAAAAGCTGTATAGCATATTCTAGCATGTGTTGCATGCAAGAAATATAGCAGATGAAAGGTTCAGTAGGCTCTTAAATTGTGCTTACTGAAATATCTTTGCTCTCTCTCTATATATATCTATAGATATAGATATATAGATAAATACTGTAATATATAGAGTGTACACACGCGCGCACACACACGCACACGCACACACACACACACA
>NW_017729032.1:243731808-243749871 GCF_001723915.1 Gavialis gangeticus
TATATATATATATATATATATATATATTCTGGTAGCCTGAGAGTCCAATACTGGGTTCAGTAAGGCCTCAGCATTTCTCAAAAACAGGAACTAGATTTCTTGAACGAGGCATTTAAATATTGATGATTGAATAATCATGTGGGTCCTGCAGGTGGGGTGGCTCTAAGCCCTGTGCAGGGGGCTCTGTGCCCTGTGGGTGGGGCTGAGAGCCTGCAGGGGGGACAGTCCATGTGATGTGGGTGGGGGGCTGTGCAAGCAAACATCAAAATGTATAGATATTTAGAATGTATTTTCTTATGATGATAATGACACTCGTAGGCTTTCCAATCGTAGCAATAAACCATGGGCCAACTTCTCTCTCTCTCTCTCTCCCTATATATATGTATATATGTATATATGTGTATATATGTGTGTGTGTGTGTGTGTGTGTATATATAGCGGTCTTTTGTTCGAATTGTGGAAGAACATGGGCTTTGGGGTATTTTAAAGAGTTAATTTTGGATGCTGCTTCAGCAGTCCAGCTGCCACAAGGGGTAGTATCCCCAGATACGAAGGGGCTGGCCCCCAGAAGCTCCTGCCTATTTGTATCCTTCAAGTACCATGGGCCCTAAGGCCCACCTGGCTAACTAATAGCCCCCACTGTGTGGGGTTGATGAGTGAAAAATATAACAGAATTCTTGAGACAACAAAGGCAAAAAACAGGACAGGAGTGATGTGAGGGTCAAAGGGTCAAAACATGAGAATGAGTGCTCCTGAGAGGGACACCGAGGCAGGGTTATATTGCCCCAACTGGCACAATTTGCCTAAACCAAAGTGCATGTCTGGACACATGCGCTAAGGCAAAAAGCCCCGGCTCAAATTTGTGCCGCTTCTATTTGATCTGCTGCAAGTGCACGTCTGCATGTGTGGATGCGCCCTTAGTTTCCATTCATGGCACGGGAGGTGGAGAGGAGGAATCTTGAAACCATATGTCTAGTATTTATTTTATCAATGAGTAAAGTGAAAGTATATAATAAGACTTGCAAATGCATTTGGGTCAGTGGATAAACTTTCTGTTATCAGTTGAAATGACCAAATCTGTGGATACTCAGCTTTCTATCTCTGTTTCATTGAACCCAGATAGTGTGATAGATTCTTATAAAAAAAAAAAAGCCTCAGGAATTGTGACAAGTAGATTGTTTCTCCCACCCAAATAAGAAGAAATATCAGAATAGTGACAGGGTTGATAGTAATAGTTTGCCTTGCCTACCTTTGTTACTTAATTTTACAGTTTGAAGACATTCCCTGTCAGTGTCCAGGTAGCATCAGTGTCCTTTATCATTAGCATTTGTGTGAGTGATTATAACACTTTCTTTTGCATGCAAACCTTTTAATGTCTTTTTTAAATGTCCTGATTGAAACACTGCAGTGAGCTCTGCAGGGAACCTATACTGTAAGTGCAATTGGAAACTTTAGCTGGTCTAGAATTGCAGCTGGTAGCTTATTGAGTGCTGCTTATTTCAAAGAGTGCATCACACCTGTGTCCTGTGATCTGTACTGCCTCTCAGTTTATCTCAGTAAAATTTGAGGCGCTGTTCTTACATCAGTAATCCTAGTACAGTTTAACGGCTGGATACTCTCTGTACCAAGAGGAATTCTCAACTTTGAGTTATTTTCCTTTGATGAAACATGGGCCAGATGTTGACTTACAGTTCTAACTGCAAAGTCTCTTCGCTCCTAAAGTTTGTTCTTGAAGTATGATGATAGAAAAAAAGTCTTTTATTTGTACTACTACCTGGGGCGGTTCTTTTTTCTTTGACTGCTGAGTCATTATTTGCGGTATTGCTTTTTATTGTTAACCATAATTCATGTTTTGAGTGGGCACAAATCAGACAGGGTTAGACATGGACTGAGCCTGTGGCTTTTCAAATGAGTCTTTACTCTGTCACTGATTTCCTGTGTGACTTCAGAAAATCACTCAGTTTCAGTTTCTTATCCACAAAATAAGGATAATCATATTTTCCTTGTCTCCTTCTGTGTATTTTGTCTGTTTTTATTGTCACTTTTAAAGAAAGGAATTGTTTGCCTTGCTATATACCTGTACAGCAATGTAGGTGCGAGCCTCTGGGTGTTACTGTAATACAAGTAATAATAATAATATAAATTAGGGAATGAATAATTTGTAATCCATATCAGATGTTTGTTAATACAAGCAGTGCTACTTTAACTGTTTCATTAGGCTTGTAAATTGTCAATGTCATGTGTAACTGCCACTAAATATACTGCACAAGTAAAAAAAAAATGAGTTCCTTCCCATCACAATTCTTTTTCTTGTGGTTAAAGCCAGTATGTTTACAGCTAGTGTGGGACATTGGGAAGGCTGCCATTTTTCCATTTCCCACTGTTCATACATTCTAAGTATTCATGCTACTGCTATATTATAGCTACAGTAGGTAGGTTGCATTTATAGGAAGTGCTCATTACCATCATTTTGCAGGGAATGTGTTATTTTTGTTTAAAAATGCCATTTGTACAATATATAACAATACATAGATCCCAAGAGTTATGAACTAAACATTTATATTTAGACCTCTGAATAACAGTGATTGTAAAGTAACAAACATTTTCCCCCACAAAGTTCTCTGAGTTCTGGTATTACACTATAATGATGTTTACTTAATACACTGCATGTTTTGCAGACATCCCAACTTCTTTAACAAAAGAGGGGAAAACCGTAGTAGTTTAAAACAAAATTCAGGTTTATGATCAAAGCATAAGTCCTACTCATTCATTCATTCATTCATTTATTCATACCTAAGGAACTTAAAAAACCATTCCACCTCAATACTCTTTTCCTTTTGATGTTGGATGTTCCTGTTGATGTTTCCTTTTGGGTCTTGATGTTGCCCCATCACATTAGAATGCTGTTAATTTGCTAAATTTCTATCTACTGAGGAAGTTCCTGCATTAATTTTCATGGGCAGTAGGTGCACTTCATTTGCAATAATGAAAATGAACACAATTTGGATATGTGCCTATAGAAAAATATAAATAGCTTGCAATCTTTCAAGCCTGTGAAAAATGTGTTACAGTGGTAAAGTAATACAGCGGCTGAGAACTAGAGCCCCATGTTGACGTTTAGGGAAGGTAATGTCTCACGAGGAGAAGGGCAGTTGTAGACACACATTTCTGAATCATCTGTGCAGACTGTTAAGAGAGAAACCAGGTAGATACTAGGGAATAACATTCATTTAGTTCCTCTGGAAAAGCTCAGCTGTATTTCCAATTGAATTACATTTCCTGTGAATAATTTGGGAAAATCTTTTTCCTTTCTTTACCCCCTCCACTCCCACTTGCCTGTGTGTATCTCTCCTCAAGGACTTCTATTTTCAATCTTCATCTTCCTCGTACCTTCAACATACATCATACAGTTAAATTGCTATAACACTGAATATCCTACATAAAATGTAATACCATCTCTCTCAGACATATTTAATATAGAGGAAACAGTGAGGACAGCTACCACTAATAGAGAATCTCACCTTTTACCTTATAATATTATTACGTTTGTGAAGTTAACTTTCCTTTAAAAACCATATTAGATGCAACACATACAGATAACTGTAAATGTCCATTCTAGAGATGCTTTTGTTGTTCCTTAATTTTACTATTTAATTTCAGCATAGAAACCTGTTGTGTCATCTAGTTACCAGTAGCTAAGTTGTGTTTTATTCTGTACCTTTTTTCCTTTCCTACAAAGCCTTTGAAATTTGCAGTTCACCTTGACTGCACTAGCCCAAGGTCAATTATTGCCATCTCACTACGAGACTAGCTTAGTAAAGCAATTTTTATGAATCATTCAACCTGTTAAAATTCATCCCTTCATTTGTAATAATAAATTGCTGTACATAAAGTGGCCTATTATTCTTAATGGAGACGATGCAACTTAGTTGAGGTTTTCAGAAGCAATCATGTTTTAAGGATTCTCTATTTTAAAGCAAAGTATCGTTTTCTTTTTTCACACCCTGAATATGATTAATCTAGCATTAATTCTTTAAATAATTAGATGTTCACAAAGTTAAAATTCCTCTGTAAATGACAGATGAATAATTTTTTTCAAGGTATTGCAATGTGTTTAATTATGACATTATCAGCTGCATTGACATGTTTTAAAAGTGTCTGAAAACAGTCATTTGTCTAAAGGTATCCATGGATTAAGACTCTTGGGTCATATGGCCTCTGGCATGTAGCATTGGAAAATGGATTTGTAGCTTGATGAGTTAAGACTTTTTGCCTCAAGGCACAACCATTAGGTGTGCATTTCTTGTGCCTCTAGAGGTATGAATACCACACCTGTCACATAACGGTCTGTTCCTTTCTTTCCTAATGGCTGCAGTACACAGCTTGATTTTTTAAAAAAAGTTTGTTTTGTATTAACTATTAACAGTTCTGTTTCTGTGTACTTATTATTTAGTGTCTTTGTCATTTATTTTTAAATACATATTTTTATCAGCCTTTTATTCTCCCACTTTTGACAGTAGAAATCTTACCCCAGGGGACCAGAAACCTGCCATGCTCAGGGGAAGGAAGAAAACAAAATAAATATAATTTTCTGTCAGTCCTGTATATGCCAGTCACTCATGTCTGTATAATAAAATAGGTCTTCCAGACAAAAGATCTACATGGGGCACTTGCTCCATTGGGCTGGCCTGTGTGCATGTGCCTGTGCCTGTGCCTGTAGGGTTTCTCCCACAGCAGGACTTCATTGAATGGTTTAACAGCTACAGGAGAATGCTAAGGGGTACTTGCAATTGTACCATTAAGTCAAGACTGTGCTTAAATTACACTGTGTGCCTCAAATTTTAGCCTAGGACTGCTGCAGCAATTCAAATGTCAGAATATTTAAAAAACCCAAAAGCTAAGATTCTCCTGAAGGAATAGTGAAAAGTCTCTGTGATTTTGGAGGGCCTGTTTTTGACAGAGTGGATCACAAAATAGGTGGAAATGAACTATAGAAAGAGAAGTTAGGGGAATGGAAAAAAGCAGAACTATAAAGGTAGAAGTGCAACAGACTCAAAAAGCAAACCATTAAAATGTACACTTAACTGTTTCAGTTGATAAGCATTGCACTTTGTTTTCCTTTTTTTAGTAATCTGTATTCCTTGCACTGTTTAATTTCCTTTCATTAACATGCCTAAACCTTGACCTGGATAGATCTTGTTGAGGGGGGATTAAGCCATGCGTCTTTCATGTCTTTAGCAAAGTAATTTCTTTACACTTGAAAGCATCACTGTTGGGGCAGGGTGACAGTGAGTGGGGGGAGGGATGCGAAGTGGGACTACTACAAACTGTAGCAGTCTGCTTTCTCGGTAACACAAATCAATTAGCTAACAGTTAGTGGTAGGTTGGGTACAACTCGTTACACATTTTTATTTGTGCAAATACAAAAGAAAAATCAAGAACTCATCACTCCGGGGCTATACTCATTCCACTAGCTTTTTCTTGATCAGTATTTCAAGTTCTATACCTTTTGGCCCTTCCTTTCAAAGCTGTGTTGCCTCCTTCGGGACTTAGTTGCTATGACAATTCTGTTCCTAAGGAACAGTAAACACTATCTATGTCTTGGACAATATCACTGTATGCATGAGAGGGCTTTCCTGGTAAATGCTGGAATTACTCATATAGGAAGCTTACCAATCTCACATGTGCCCATTCAAATATAAACATGAGTTCTTTAACCTCTACTTTGCCACTAAACGGTGCATACCATATTCAACTATGTTTGTGAGGACTAGAATGTATCTCTTAATTGTTTCTTTTCTGGAGAAGAATAGGCAGGGTGATTGCCATAGAAGACACCAGTTTCGTGCTCAGCTTCTCTATTGTATAATACGAAATAATATTTTCATAGGAAAAAAAGAAAGAAACTTGTACACATTTAGGAAGGTCTGAATGAGCAAAGGGGTAGGGACAAAAGCACTCCACGTAAAACAAAGCCATTACCTATTTCCAAATTATTGACAGCTCAGAATTACTGGCAAAACCACCAGGAAGACCCCTGGGCTCTTCTTCTCTGCATGGCAGTGGGAGAAGCAGCCAACAGGTCCCATGGCCATATGTTAATTGCTTGCAGGCTGTTTGTGGCCTACAGGCCTGTTTGAGTGCTTCCTATTGGGCAGCCTGTTGTAACAGATGAAATCTAGTAGATATCATCTGCAGGGGTCCATCATGTTAAGAACAGGATATTATGCTCCTTAGGCACCTTGCATGAGAGAAGAGTTAGGGAAAACTGATTTATGTGGCACTTCAATCTGAGTGACCTGGAAGAAGTCTTATGGCTTTGGAGTGTCCATATATTATATATGACAGTTTCCAAATCAAATATCGCACCCAAAGTAAGCGAGGCAATTGCATAACTAAAAATTAGTGGTAGATTGGGTAAAAAAATAATTATACTTTTTTATTTGTGTAAATAGAAAAGAGTTATCAAATCCAAATCAGTATATATAAAACCAAGGATTTAAAAGAACCAATTTTACAAAGCCGATCACAGTTATGAGCCACCTTTGAGAGAGAATTTAAACAGAAAAATGTGAATAATTGGAAACTATTTAAGTACTAGATGTCTACATGTTTATTCACCCCTAGTTTTGTCTGTTATATCTGAATTAAGTATCAAACATGAACAGGTGTTACCCATATCAGCAGTTTAAGGGAAGAATATACTGCCAGTTCTCATTTATGTAAGTAGTCTCAGGGGCTAGAAACTGAACAGAAATTGCTGCCCACATTTCCTTGAGGAAAGGTAAGCCTGATGTAGGACTATTGTTGTGACTTGCTAGTGATAACCTTCCTGTTGTTGCTGACAGATGCAATAGATGGTTAGATGCCCCACCTGAAGGAAATAGCAAATGAATAAACAACTATTTGCTGCACCCATACCATATTTTCTTGCATACAGCATATCTCAGAATAACATATTCACCTGTTTTATAAAGGTAGAATGAAGAAAAAAGGATCCTTTCTTGTAGTAAGTAACTAAGTAGCAGCAGCCATAGAGTTGAGCATGCAAGGAAATATGGCAGTGGTCTATCATGAATCCAGGATTACAATGATAATGTGTGGGTTTCTGGAAAGTACATCTTATCTTAGTTAAAAATCTAATTTAAAATCTTTTCTAGTTGTTGGTTATTTTTGGTTTCGGGATTTTTTGGCCAGGATTATACACTTGGCTGACTAAGGAAAATCCTTAAAAATATTTGGCTCGCTACAACATGATATTCAATTATGAAACAAGAAACTACAAATTACTATGACACACATTAGGGTGATTAAAAACCATACTACCTATGTTACATGTAGGTATATAAATGTATTTGTAAATGGACAATATGGACAATCGTCATTGAAGAGATGCATTTCCTGGATAATCAGCTGAAAATGGGCTCACAGCATGACACTATATCCAATAGCATGATTGTTAGATATAGAAACAGAAGAAAACTGAGAAAGGAATTTGGCAACCAGTACAGAAATACACCATCCAGTTCTAGTGTAAACAGTTCATAAATCACATTGATTAATTGGAAATAATACAGAGAAAAGCCACGGGACTTATCAGAGTTAAAAAAAAAATCTATGCCGTATACCAAAGGCTAAAAGGAGCCATTTTGTTAATCTTACCTAAGAGAAGGTTAAGCCTGGGGGTAATTTTATTACAAGTACCTATGTGGGAAGACAAACTACAATACTATAGCAGTCTCCCAAACTTACTTTCCCCACCCCCCTCCCTCTCTCCATCTCTACCCATTGTCTTCCACACTTCCACCTTTTTACATTTTGACAGACTTCTTTTTTGCACTTTCTTTTCTAACTTGGAGATCTCAGAACAACAGCAGAGTCTCCCAATGCCTGAGGAACAGTGCTTGTGCCCAAAAGCTTGCAAAGACCTTTTGTCCAACTATTTAGTTGGTCTAATAAAAGATATAATGTCTACCCAAAGAACCTTGCCTGCCTATGAGGGAAGACAGAAATTTGGTAATATACAGTTCTTCAGTCTTGTAGACAAACCTATAACAAGATCTAATGGACACAAGTTGAAGCTAAATAAATTCAGATCTGAAATATGACACACTTTGAACCCACCCCTCTTAATTTCTTGCTTTTCAGCTTGGTATGCTAATAAACCATTGGGTAACTTATTAAAAATTGTGGATGAATTACCTTTGCTAGAAATCCTTAAATCAAGATATTCCTAACCCACCAAAAGCAAGTTTTAGTTTAGTGAGCAATTATTTGCATTGAAGGGCCACTTAAGCAGTTTTGGTGAGCTGTTGCATGTGATGGTGGTAGAGAGGGGGATTGTTGACATGGCTTGGTGCAGTGGGTGGGGAGAACTGATTATCTGGCACTGTGCCCTTTGCCCTGTCTGGGGGCACCAGACAGAGTAGACAGGCAGCTAGGTGCAGTTTCCATAGAGCCCGACCCAGGATCCATGAAGGCAGGGAACTGGCACCTGTTATAGGGACATGCTGGGAGCAGATCATGGCACTGCCATGGGTCCCAGTCCCACAGTGGCACCATCTCTCAATCCCAGCCCTGGCCCTGAATGCCACCCCCTGCCTTCCCAAGGGACCATCCTATCCACCCAGCCAAGTGTGCCCTGCCTGCTGGGGTCCCAGGGCAATCTCCATGGAGACTGTGTCTGCCCACCCACCCTCTATCTGGCACCCTCAGCAGTAAATACAGGGCAGACTTGTAGTGGCAGCCAGGTGGAGTCCAACTGCTATGCCACTGCCCCCTGCTGCACACCCGGGGCAGTGGGACTAGATGCATGTGCCACTGCCCAGACTGCCTTCTGCTCCTGGGATGGGTGGGGCCGATGGACCCACCACATGCAAGATAAAATCCCTTGATGGGTTGGACCCAGCTCGCTGGCCTTGTATTGCCCACCCCTGCTTTAGATGAAGCATGAAATAAATAATCCTAGGGCTTGATTCTGCACTCTTACTCTGCTAATTCCATTGGAGTTATTCATGTAAAATGTCCAAGTTAGGTCAGAGTCTGGTCCATAATATCTATATCTGTATCTATATCGATATTTATATCTCTATGTATAGATATAGATATATATAGAGAGAGAGATAGGTATGTATATGTATATATAGGTATGTATAGGTATTGTCGGGGAACAGCGGCCCCAAGGTCATGGTGGGCCGAGGGTTCAGATCAGATCAAACAGGCGGGATTAGCGGCAAAGAGTCTGAGCGGTATGGGACACGGTGCAGTTTCAACACACGTGAATTTTATTTACTTACGCTACTGGAGCGTAGGCAGAGAAGCTTGCTTCGGTTACAGTTAGATAACGAATGCCAAAGGGGTCTGTTGGCCCACGGGGTTCTCGAGCTGAGCCCTTGCTTTCTAGCCCGGAGACTAGGTGCGGCTGCCCAACTCGATAGTCCCAGGACTGGTCAACTGCTCATTAATTGGGAAACGAACAATGAACTGTAACGTGAAGAACGGTGTGACGCCAGTCCAAAGTGGACGAAACGGGTGGTCGTTAAGATGCCGAAGTCGATGTGGAGGTCGGAGTTACGATGTTGTAGCCAGTGGTCGAGATGCGGGATCGTGGTCGAGGTCGAAGCCGGAAATTAGTTCATTAGCCAGAGATCAATACGGAAAAATCAGATCAAGACGAATCGAATAAATTGCAAAATCGTAGCTGTGAGGAGACCAGTGGGCCCAAAGCCCTCCTGAGGAGCAGTCCCTGCAGCCGCAGCCTCTGCTCTCAGGATCGGGTCGATCTCTCCCTGTGAGACAGTCTCTGCTAAGGCAGTATCTGTTGAACAGGTCGAGTGTGGTCTCCCCCCTTGAGAAGCAGTCCCTGCGAATAGCAGCCTCTGCTCTCAGGGTCGATTCTCTCCCTGTGTGACAGTCTCTGCTAAGGCAGTATCTGTTCGCAGGTCGAGCGTGGTCTCCCTCCTGAGGAGCAGTCCCTGCATTAGCAGCCTCTGCTCTCAGGGTTCGGACAGGAGACCAGTGGGCTTAAAGCCCTCCTGAGGAGCAGTCCCTGTCAGGCCAGCCTCTGCTCTCAGGACGGATCTTCCCTGTCAGCACCACTGTCAGAACCAAAGAAACTTTCTCTCACTCTCCCTTTAGCTACAACCAAAAAAAACCCCCTTTGGCAGGGGCCCCCAAGTCTTTTATGACAACTGGGTAGCCAATCAGGTTGTCTTCTCTAAAGAAATTTCTAGTCCGATTACATCGTGCAGTCTGTAGACTGAGCATGCGTCTGGTCAGATTACTTCATCTGCTGAGCAGAACTGAGCATTCGTGTTGTTACAAAACTAGGTCAGTTGTGACTGACAAGCCAAGGGTCACACAGGGGGCACATGCTGGGCATGCTGTGGAATTTTCCATAGGGCTTGCCTGCTTGTCTGCACATGATCAAACTTGACTCTTGTGTTGCAAGCATACATTCAAAATTTGGTCCGGACAGGTATATGTATGTTTATATAGGCATATATGTGTATACATTAGGAAGAAAAGGCAATGCTGCACTTTCATTTGAAGTTATTTTTCAAGTGATGTAGGAATTTCAAGTTAATTAAATCATTGTTCTGCTAATTCTTTTATTCGACCTTATTACCATGCCAGTGAAGAAAGCTAAAAAGATCTTTTAGTTTCCAGATAGAAACAAAATTCATTTATTTTTCTGCAAGTTTCACTTAAACCCTTCTTAGAGGGTTCACCTAGATTTGATTCACAGCTTGTATCTAAAAGAAACACCTCTAATTGGCTATTACCTTGCATCTATCAATCTTATTTGTTAGCAGGATTGACAGTTGAGGCAGATGTCCAAGCTTATTCAATTAAGGTTACAGTAGCATCCATAGTCAATCTTATGTCAGGTCAGTACCTTCAAATGAAATTTGCAAAGCTGCAAGTAGGAGCTCTCTCCATATCTTTTCAGAACATCTGTCTTGACATAGCATCTTAGCATATTTTATCTAGAAAGGACAATTCTCTTAACTGAAAGTTAGAATGGTTTTCATCTGTGCTTTATTGAACCTAGTTAGCACCTGACTGTTCTTTTTATTATTATTTCTTTTAATTTTGCTAATTAATGATCTACATTATAAACTATATTCAAATTTAAATGTCCCACTTTTAAACGTGGCTAATCAATGCATCATGATACAGCCTAAGGTAATACTACCTTTGGAAATGCTACTTGCAGGTAAATAATTTTATTTATTTTAGTTTCAAACTCTTTCTGTGAAGCTGACAAAAGAGATTAGCTTCCAAGTCAAATGAATGGCTCTCTATCCATATAAAACCCACTTGCAGCATGCCTATTAAGGCAAAGAATAAACGCTTTAGTATATCTAACGGTATAGATTGTAGCTGTGTTGGATCTGCTTTTGGTATATCCAAAGGATTTCATTAACAGCTCGGTGCCCCCCTACACATGCAATGGGACCTAATGCACAATCCACACAATTGCGCCTCCTGTCATTCCACATGTACATGGCAGGAGGTACAACTGTGGGATTGTGCATTAGATCCTATCACACCTTACTACCAGTGCAGGGGGAGCCCAGGATCATGCTCTTAGGCTCCCTTTGCACTGGCTCCCACCAGATCCTGGTGCTAGTTCCCTATAGTGCCCCAGCTGCAAACCCTGCAGCTGATGTGAGCTGCAGGGCTCACACCAGGGGCAGCACCAACAATGTTGCTGTTGCTGCTGCAAGCCTCATCAGCAGTGGGGGGGGGGGGCAGTAGGGTTCACAGCAGGGACTGCAGGGCTCCCAGTGATGGCAGTTTTCCCAGCACTGCTCCCACTGCAAGTCTCACAGAGTTTGCAAGGAGTAGCATTCTCCCCACTGAAAGCCTTGCAGCTGAGGAGGCTTACAGCAGGGGCAGTGCCAGATTGCTGTGAGCCCTGTCAGCTACAGGAGTGGCAGCAGGTGATGCACCCCTGTGACTTGGAGGCCCTCAGTTGATGGGGCTCCCATTCATAGAGGAGCACCTGGCCACACAGTCAATGGTGTGATTAGGACAGGCTATAAAGTCACTATACATTTTTTTGTGGAATAACTTTGTAGCTTATTGCTAACCACACTACTAGTTGGCTGGATGTGTAGCTGGGTTGCAACTTATGCCACGATTAACTGGTTAATCACACCTTAAGTATAACTTGTAGAGGAAGCCTTAAAAGGGCATTTTGACTTGTTTCAAACTTGATAAAAGCCTTTATGATTCTCACCAATCAACATAATGACCAACAAAACATTTTACTCTATGATGATTCAGAAAACCGCTATAGAAACTTAAGAAAAGGTTCAGTTTCTCTCCCTTTCCTAAACAATACCATTTTTTCCCCAAACATATTTGAATTCTCATGGAAGGTTTCCTTTCAGTGTAATATACCAATCAAAGTGCAACTTCTTTCTTTCAAGAATTTTAAAGAGTGGCATTTTGTATTTTTCCCTCCTCTTAAAATACAAGTGCCCTGATGAACAGTTTATTGATGTTGTTAGTGTTCTTTGTGAGCTGGAAGGAAGTTGCTTTTCAAAAGAAGCTGGAAAGAATTTAAATATTAGAAAATAAATAGAGATCAGACTGACAGTGTTTTCCTGTTAGTGTGGCAAACTGAAGTACTGCTACTGTTTAAAGGAGAGGGCATGTTTTAACATAATATTTTAGCATGTCAAACTGATTTCATAACTTCCAAAAGACTGATGTAACCCAAAATTCAACTAAGTAATTGACATGCAAACACAACACACCTTGGAAAAACTGTTATGACTCCAGAAATTTATAAATACACCACCTAATACATAGATTATTAGAAATAAATATATTTTTGGTTATATCTGCTTTTATGATACTTGCTTGTGTTCCCTCTTTATTAATATTTTTAATTCATTCATGTGTTTCTTCAAAGTGCCTATATAGGAAAACTTTGAGACAATATGTTAGGAAATTCATGAGTGGGTCTATATAGGCAAATGATGCAAACACAGAGTAAGAAAAAGAGGCCAAGGCCGCTATTTTATGGATACTAAGTAGTCAAGTTGACATTTAATGAAAAAAATCAAGTTGTAAATAAGTCAGATTTATACTTACCTGAGATTACGTATACAGTTTGGTGTACATCCTTATGCAAGACTAGACAGGCAAAATGCTTAGTTTGAGTATGCCATATTTTTCTCTGGAAATCCAGAAACGTTTTGCATTGCTATTTACTTTTGGTGTAAGGTTATGCAGTTGATATAGTTTAGTGAAAACCTGTTTTCCTCAGTTTATATTTGGCTTCTGATTAATTCCATGGGTCATGTTTTCTTCAGTTTCCTCTTGTACTGTTTTGAAGATGTTGCAGATATTCATCTCTGAAATTCAAATACGTTTTTTAAATGGCATGACTGATGTTAGTTATTGTAGTTCCAGAACTATTTCTTATTTTCTTTAACAGGCTGCAGACGTTTGTTTGATTCTGTGCCCTTTCCAAATAACTTTGAAAATCGGCATAACAGTAAACAGTGGCACGGTAGATTTGCACCGTATAGACCAACTACAGAAATATCTAGCAAAAGCTTTTATGAGCTGCAATTCACATCAGATACTGTGAAAGGATGTGCACAGAGTAGTAGAAGTATATAGAATGGAGAGAGTGATTTGAATACAAAAGACAGAAAAAAAGAGGGAAAGGAGAGACTGGGGAGTGGGGCAGTGCTGGGAGAGACAAACAAAAAACCCATAGGACCAGAAGGGTCACAGAAGCTAATCCAGGTAATGGAATAAGCATCCACAGTCCCTGTTTAACCTATACTTAGCACAGTCCAGCTTGTTAATGATTTCTTGTTCTTTAATTGCCCATTCAAGTTAGTTTTTAAAATTTGGCTGCCTAAGAACAACTGTCCTGAAGTCGATGATAGATTGTCCAGGGTGGTTTAAGTGTTATGCCACAGCCCTGCATGTCTTCCTACAGTGGATGTCAAATTCATTCTTACATGTAAAGATACATTCATTCTTACATGTAAAGATCACTCTACCTGTCCAACATAGACAGCAAAGAGGCACTGTAGGGAAGTGATGTCTAGAAGTGCACCGATACATCGATCTGATATCAGATCAGCATGGATATAAAGAAAATTGTTTGTATCAGAAATTGGCCTGATGTGGTCAATAATATGGCTGATAAATGCTCTTGCATGCGCACAGCCGTAGTGTAGCACACAGGCAAGCAAGGTTCACAGCCCAGCAGCTTGGAGACCAGTGTGCAGTTGATAAGTCTGTTCTGGTGGAAGGGGAGCGGGGAGGGAAGTTGTGTGGTGGGGCAGATCAATGCCCCCTGCAATGAGGAAGAGAGTGGGGCAGGTGCTGCCCAGCCAGGGTGGGTGGGGTGTGGGATGGAGCTGTGGTTCATCTGGGGGGCACAGGGTTAGGGGGCAACTCTCACCACTGTGTGCACCCTGGGAGGGCACAGCAGAGGGGGCGTTTTCTCCTGGGTCTGCATGGGGCAGGGTGGACTGCAGCTGTAGACTGGGGCCAGGGCTGTGCTGAGTTCTTCCCAGTGGGAGACTGGGCTAGGCTGCATTTGGGATGGGAGGTGGCAGTGCTAGGAAAGGGGACACAGGGGGAGCTGCAGCCACCCCAAATTCTGTCATAGACCCCACCTCCCAATGCCACCACTGCCTGCCCTGAGTGCAGCCCTGGCCCAACCCCCTCACCCTCCATGTGCCAGGAAGAGCTGGGCACACCCCCAACCGCAGCCTGTAGCTGCAACCCCCCCCATGTCCTCCCGGGGTAGGTGCAGCAGTGGGATCTGCCCCCCTGCCCCGCGCCACCCAGACAAGCTGCAGCTCTGCCCATATCCTGCCCTGCCCTGGCTGGGCAGCACCTGCCCCAGCCTCTGCCCCACTCCCCCCTCACTGCAGGGGGCATTGATCTGTCCCCCACCCCCTTTGCCCCTTCCCTCCCCTTTTACCACAACAGACTTACCAGCTGCATACAGCTGTATTGGAAATCAGATCAGTAACGGCTAATGTGCCCCATTAAAAATCAACTATCTGTATCAGCCCCCAAAATCTCTATTGGTGCACCCCTAGTGATGTTATATATGACATTGGTAGAGGAGCAGGTAAATGAGCTTTTTATGTTATAATCCATGTTATTCATTCCTATAATGGAGTTGTCTGTATTGATGTGAGAGTACAGAAGATATCTGGGTTTGATGCAAGGTCTGGTGCCTTAGTGCGAATGGGAGTTTAGGCAGTCTGTTGCTTGAGATGCTTCTCTTGAGCTTGGGGGACAGCATGGAAGCCAGGGCAGGTTACTTGGCCATTTTTCTTGGAGTATTAGAAATGGATAGAAAGTAAGGTTGGAAGAGATCTCAAGAAGAAATGTAGTTCTAACCCTTCTCATGGTAGGTTCATCCCTTTTGTGAAACATTTTACCAATGTATGTATCTAATCAGCTCCTAATTTTCCAAGAAGGAAGGTTCCCTAATCTCTCTAGGTAATCTGTTCCAATGCTTAACCACTGTCATAGTTGGATATTTCTTCCTGGACACCAAACTCCAGGTGAAGCATCAACAGTACTGAATGGAGTGAAAGGATCACTTCCCTTGACTTGTATGCAATGCTCCTGTTAACACAACCCAGTGTGCTATAGGCTTTTCTTGAAACTGCAAACAAGCCAATCATTCCTTAGTCTATACCTGAGCATACAATTGATTATTCCAAGCGCAGGACTTTGCAGTTGTACTTATTGTATTTCATTCATGTCATTTTGGACCATTTTTCTAGTTGCTTAAAAAATAATTCTGAATCCTAATCCTACACTTCAGTTTCTTTTATTTCAACCAATGTGATGTAACCTGGAAATACCCTCCTTCAAATCGTTAATGAAGATATTAAATGGTACTTGAACCCAGGACAGTTTCCAGGGAAACCCCACTCAATACATCCTCCAAAGTAGATACTGGAAGACTAAAAGAAACCTCAAATGCAGTTGGTGTATTTACTTATTTATTTAAATCCAATGAGTTTATGCAGTTCTTGTCATGCTGGATTTTTATGTCTGAATGTATAATTGTTCCTAGGCACAGGAGTACTCTTCCCTTCATTTAAACAAAGTGTAGTCATGAGTGTATCTGTTAAGGAATGGGATGTGGGAAGTTCGGCCTAATAATTAGTTACCCAAAGCACAGGGGCTGTCCAGATTGGTTCTACAGGAGCTTGGGGGTACACAGGGGTCTAGTGCTGGAACTGGAACTGGGCACTGTAGTTGAAGTCAAGTCAGACTGGGGTCAAAGCTGGAGCTAGAGACAGGGAAAGGAAGGAATGAAAAACCAAATGATCAGGAACACTGTGCATAAAGCAGGACATTTCACCTTTGCCCAGAAAAGGATACCTTAGGCTTGGCCTGGCTTTTAAGGCCTGGAGCAGGTGGGGCCTATTTCTTGTGGCTTCAGAGATTGGCTGCCCTGATTGCCGCATTCAGCCCAGGTGGGACCAGGACGCTGTACTTACTGTAAGCAGCACCTTTTCAGGGGATGAATTGTCCTGTCTCCTTTATTGAGGCTGACTAGGTCTGGGGCTCCCCTCTGGCCTCATTATAGTATCTTCTTCTTATCCTAACCCATCTTAATATTGTATCCTTTAAAATATTAAATGGCCTTGATTTATGTTGTAATCTTAATGTAGAAAACATGAGATATTTTTGGTATTATTGTTAGGAAAGATTATTACTCCAATAATTTGTTCTGTGTTTTTACTGCTTGTTGCTTGATCTCCAAGTGATAGTGTCTAGGTATAGGGGTTAGACAAGCAATGGGGTAGTGTATATGTCACACATCCATATCTGAAACTAGGTTTATGGACTAGTATAGCTCCCTGGCTTTCCACTAAGAGGACTGATAGCCAGGCAATGGAGCATCTAGTACAGGATTTTGAGAATGTAGGGTGTAAAAATAAAATCGTCTCACTGCCTGTTTTTGGTGGCTAGAAGGTTATTGATAGCAGGGATAGAGCAGGACACAAGAAGGGAATCCTGGACACCCTCAAAGCTGCTGACCAAGTCCCAGAAAGAACCCCCAGGTCCATCTTGGTGAGATCCAAATACAGGACTCTGGTGAATGTCTAGAGGAACTGAAAAACTAGGCCTGTGCCACAGAGGTTAATGTGACATACTGTATTCTTTCAATTAATTGTAATTAGAACTTTTGTATGCAGGGAGAAGTATATCGTTGTTTATATGACAATATACATATATGTATTTCTGTTATACAGGAATTAACGACTGTCAGTATGGTTACAAATGTTACAAAATAGTTGTCAGAATACTACATATGGAAAAAGGGGCTAAGTTACTGCTGAAACCGGTACTAGTCCAATTTTTTTTCTATTAGTGTAGGAAATACAGTGCTCTGTTTTGTTAACTATTTATATGTAGTGCCTTTTTGTAAACTCAAAAATTTCTTACAATAGATTTCATATTTACAGCATTAGTTATTTTTCTTTAGTAGTATAAAAGATGCTGTGTCAGAAACGAGTAATTTGTAGGACAGGAAGCAAAAACTCCTTATTGTGCTCTATAAGAAAAAACAAATAGCAAAGTCTAGTAATTGGAAGATTTTTTTTGTACAAATCATTAGAAAAACTATGTTTTCTGAAGAAACAAGCTTACCAGTCCATACACCACAAAAGAACATATCCTTTAGATCAGGGGTTCCCCAGCTGTGGTATGTGTACCTCTGAGAGTACTGACAGATGTTTGTGGTGGGTATGTGGGAGAAACTGTATGATGGTGGATTTAATTTTCATTATAATTATTGTTATGTAAGGGGTGTGGCGGGTGCAGAGATCCCACCTCAGGAACACAGCTGGGTATTCGTATCCCTCCGCTGTTTCCACCACGTGAGGCGGGCCAGTAGGGGGTGCTCCTGCGTTGAGCCACCCATCTCCCTGCGCCCGACCACCTTCCAGGCTCCGAACAGACCACTCTCCGGGTGGTGGCGGCACGTTACCCCCAGACTAGCGAGTGTGCTCCGGGAGAGGGGTCGGCCGGACATAAGGC
>NW_017729032.1:243754871-243755365 GCF_001723915.1 Gavialis gangeticus
AGTACTGGTAGGACTATTAGGCCTGTGTTTCCCCGAGGATACAGGGCCGAGACAGTCTACTCTCGGGGTGGTGGCGGCACGTTACCCCCAGACTAGCGAGTGTGCTCCGGGAGAGGGGTCGGCCGGACATAAGGCACCCCTAGGGAGGCATTCGGAGCCTGGAAGGTGGTCGGGCGCAGGGAGGTGGGTGGCTCAATGCAGGAGCACCCCCTACTGGCCCGCCTCACGTGGTGGAAACAGCGGAGGGATACGAATACCCAGCTGTGTTCCTGAGGTGGGATCTCTGCACCCGCCACATGTGGTGGCAGAGGTGGGATACGAATAACCCGGCAGTTTTACAGACATTATTTGGGATCCCTGGGCTCGCCACACGTGGTGGCAGTGGTGGGATCTGAATAACCCTACAGTTTTATCGGCATTATTTGGGATCCCTGGGCCCGCCACACGTGGTGGGAGAGGTGGGATCCGAATAACCCTGCCTTGTTACAGGCATA
>NW_017729032.1:243755376-243757584 GCF_001723915.1 Gavialis gangeticus
CAGCTGTGTTCCTGGGGTGGGATCTCTGCCCCCGCCACAAGGGGTTAAAATATAAAACATATGCTGGTAGGGGTATGTGGGCTACTAGTAAAGGGAGAATGCAGTAGTAAAAAGTTTGGGAACCTCTGCTTTAAATAACAGAGATCTTTATCTTTAGAGTCAAGGCATGTCTGATTATAACCACTTCATTGTTACAGAATATTCAAAGGCTCTGCCACCACCAATAACATTGCTAATCTTGAGAATAAACAACATGAATGTAAAACAAACAACTTTCAAAACTCAGTTTTATTTATCACTGTTGAGTTATCAAAGCCCAGCATTAACAGAAAATAATGAAAACATTTCTAGTGAATCAGCTTACATAAATTCAAATGTATGTCTTTTAAGATTTTATTTACAGAATACTCAGTTCAGTTTTGAAAAGCTGTGTATTATAATAGCTTTAGAGGAAATACTATTAATGAATGCAGTTTAAACAAAAGTGTCTTCTACTAAAATTAATTCTCATCAGTGCATAATTATAGAACCAATTGTTTCATCTGCATCATTCTGCCCTAGGATGAGACTTACATGCTACTGATTTAACAATGTTGCATCAGTCATAAGCACCGTTGCACATGAACTCTTTGTAACACCTGAAATGCTTATATAAACATTTTAGAATGCAGATACCTAGCTATAAGTGGCCTGATATTAGATGTATAAGCTACCTTAACTTTTTATTTACTTGAATGGAAGTTCAGGTCACTTTAGTTAGCTGCCAAAAGTAGGATTAAGGTGCCTAATTTCAGGCAGTACAGTCTCAATGTTTCAATCTTTGGCTTCATGTCAGTGCCTCAGTTTTCTTAACTATAAATGTGGATAATAATAATTTTAATTTATACAGCTATTGATGCCAAATGCATTAATGATTGTCAATGACCGAAACAATTTGGGAGGGTAGTAAAATGTCTATGGTGTATATTTTATCACTTTTTGAGCAGCTCTTGGAGAACAAAGGGGCACTTTTATTATGTGAACTTGTGTTATAATTGACATTGTGTATAGCCACAGTTCAAAGAAGGTCCAGCGATCAGATGACTGAGTGACTAATGAGCGCATACCAGAGATAAAATGCATTTCACTTGGAAGGCTGGACTTTGAGTATACTTGCAATCTTTTTCATAAAGATAATTTAATTTGAAAGAAATGTAGGGGCCTTCTTCTAGGCCAACAAGTTTGCTCTTTTCAAAAGTATTCTTATGCTAATGGAATCTTACATTTACTCTGTCATTATAGCTGCCAGTTGCACATGTATATAATTTATATGGTTATCTACCACTTTACTTAGAGGCAGATTAAGACTTTTTGGGGCCCTGGGCAAGAAGAGGATTGGGGTTCCCCCTTGCAGGAGCTGGGCTCCACCAAGAGGAGGGTTTATTTTCCTTCTCTTACTGCCACTACAGAGGTGTGACACCCAGTTCTCACTCATTCACTGTTGAGTTAAAGTGAACAATGTAAAGTTAATAAGAAAAGCGCTTATTTGAATTCTTATTTGCATACATTCTGGCATATAGTATGCAAATTAGTATGCAAATAAGCCATCTTCTTATTTGCTTTATAATGCTCAACCTTACTGGCCAGTGAGTGAATGACAACTGAGTCAAAACTGAAGAATAATTATCATATCGTTGTCAACAGAACTCAGGTATTGGGGGGGGGGGGCTAAGGCTGGCAGGGGGAACACCATGTGTCTGGGTCCATGAAGGCAGATTTTCTTAAGCATTCCTGGGGATAACATTTCTCCTGGTGTTGTTTAATACCCACCAAGGTGTTGGGGCTTAGAGCCCACTTCATGGAAATGGGAGGCTTCTAGCTTGCTTCTGTGGCCTTATGGTTGGGGGCAGATGAAACTTGGGGGCATCCGAACCCCAAGCCTCTGGGCTCAGACCTGCACGTAGGATGCCTGCCAAAAGACGTTGGAAATATCTTAAGCCTTGGGGGTGGAGGGGAGGATGTTTGCCTGTTGTAGGGCCACTTATGGTTCTGGACTGACTCACAGATTTGGACTTGATTTGGCTGATTTGGCTTGGAACATGAAAAATTTCCTTAAAAAAAAAAGTTTGGAAACCCTTGTTTGTGAAGGGCCCCTGAGCCTTGGCCCTGCTGGCCTGTGCATTAATCTGCCTGTGCTTACATTTAAACTTGATAGTTGGTTGATAATGA
>NW_017729032.1:243762584-243778776 GCF_001723915.1 Gavialis gangeticus
TTCCTTAAAAAAAAAAGTTTGGAAACCCTTGTTTGTGAAGGGCCCCTGAGCCTTGGCCCTGCTGGCCTGTGCATTAATCTGCCTGTGCTTACATTTAAACTTGATAGTTGGTTGATAATGAAATGTCCTGGGGCAATCTTCCTTTAGAGAATCAGTACTCTATTGGTTTGAAGAGCAAATTTCCTAGGTTTTCTCTAAGAGAGAGCTCTAGGATGTTACCTTCCTACAGTCACATTAATGTTTTCAGGTGACTCTGAGAAAATAATTCTGCCCAGCTGACAGACCATTTATTGGCCAGAATATTTTCATGTTTTATCTTTAGATATTGATTTAATGTCCATCTCTTCCATGGTTTGTTCCACAGCAGTACATTAATTTCTGCAATGTATATATAAAACAAAAATATGACATTAAATGTTAAACATTAGTAGAAAATTCTAACTTTGGTCTGATTCTGAACTACCACCTTTGGGTTTGTAGTAATTAAACTGTGCAGGAAGCATAGGTAAAAACATGTTTACTTCTTCCTCCACAATGGCAGTTGCAAAAAATCCGATCAGGAGAACTGTTTTGAATGTTGAACAGCCTGGTTCACTGAGACTGCTTGGAAAAGCTAAGTATTTTCCACATTGAGGAGTTTTCAGATGTCTTTGCAGTTAAACAAAATCAAATTTGGACTAAGGTTTATGTCTCCATTGTCCTAAAATAGCTGGGTCTGGATGGGGAAAAACCATACCATTTTTCCTTCTTGGGTTAAGCCCAGCATCACTTGCTGAACAGATGTTTTGCTTTACTTTTGATTTGCAAGCACACCCTTATAGGCTGACAAAGACTAGTGACGACGTGTTGGCAGTTGTTGGAATTGATTGTCAGTGTCTCCCTTAAGACAAAGCAAGATGCTTGTCTTTCAAAAGTTCAGCAATTTGATTAGGACACAAGGAGAAAAAAAATCCTGTGATGCTTGCAAAATATCCATTAACATCCTATTTAAAACAGCCTGTACTGGGAAGGTATTTAGAAATTGCGGGAAGTGTTGAAACCTCAACTCTCAGCCTGAGTGGAGTACAGAATCTCTGTCTGAGTGGACTACAGGATTCGTATTAGTTGTTTTGATTGATTATCCATTATTGTAAACATGTGTTTTGTCTGTTCAGATTCAATCTGGTTCCTCTTCAAGTATGCATTCAACGTACTGAGTGCACGCCTAGTGCACATGAGCCAGAAACTCCTGGACAACAGTACCTGTTGGAGTGACAACATGAACGTCATTGTGTCTCAAGCCAAAAGCATGAAGGGGCATGGTTGCTTCAACCCATCCTCCATTCTTTTTCATTGTTTTATGGCACTAGAGAACCTGATGATGTCTCATACCCAATTTTTTTCTAACAATTTTCAGCAACTTTTCTTGTGGAAATCATAGTTAGTATAGTCAATAGTGTGTAGGTAGTTAACATTTCCTTTGTTTTTGTGTGGTGCTTTTTATCTGCTTTGTGCCTGGGGTGGTACACCAGCGCAGGCTAAGTTACGCATCATTTTGTACACTGTCACCCCAGCCATCTATGCTCAGGCATAGTCTTAAAAATCTAGCGGGTTTCCCTGAATGCCTCCACAAAACAAGCTTCTCTTCAGTCTCTTCCCTCTTCAGACAGGTCCTTTCGTGGGTAGTTTCTGCTACTTTATCTCCAGAAACCCACACAAACTCAAATGAAGTTGGCTCCCATCTACTTTCCCTGTCTAAGCCTCCCAGTCCTTCCAAAAGCCCTTTTCCTGCCTCAGCTTCTGCCTCCTCATACACCCACAAACCCAGCTGTCCTACCTTCCTCCCACAGCTAACTAGATAGCTAACCAGCACCCCCCTGCTCCTTGGCACCCACTTGCTAGAGTTGCAAGAACTTTTTCAGCTCTACATCTAACGTTGTTCAGCCCGGAGTGGTATGTTGTGATCAGAAACTTAAGTTCATCTAAAGAGTATTCATTGATCTGCACATGTATCTCTACAATTTGACACACAGGCAATAGGAACATAAATTTGCTACCAACTTCTATTTTGTTGCTTGTTCTTTATGATCCTGATTTAAATCCAAATAAAGTCTATAGAGAAAGTGCTTCTTAAATTCAGTGGACTTTGAATTAAAAACTATGTTATCAGATATGCAGTTGGATCAGCCTCATCTTAATTCCTCTTTTATTACTTTGTTGTCATAAAAAATTAGAAAAAAATCGATTTGAATATTTCATGATTTCTTCTCAGAACTATGCATTTTTCCTCAGAAAGGGCTTTGTAAAGAATTCATACAGAAAGAGGTAGATAACAGCTTCTCTTGCTGTGAAAGGACAGCTCTTCCTTAAGAAAGTGAGCTCTCTCTTTTAGAAAGTAAGCAAAGTGAGTCCCTTTAAAATTTGTTGAATTTAGAAAGATATATCAAGCAGCAAAATACGCCGAAACTCCTACCTAAAATTCAGCATTACCTAATTGCTACAGCAACAACTATATTCTTGCTTTAGGAAAATGCCTAGACACACTTTGAATGAGTAGCAATACACTAAAAAAATCAACAAAAGTGAACATTTCCCAGATGCTCATTAAGATTAGATAAAGTTAGTAATCTTCCATTCGTTATTATTTTGGTATCTATTTAATTTCAAAGGCCATAGTTGCTCATAAATTCTTGTATCTATCATACTATATACCTTTTTTTAGTCCCTATCAAACATTTAAAAATTTTTTTTTCTGAACTCTGGGAATGTCAATTTTTCAGCACTTTTATACAGACATATGCCTGCCAAACACACTTTCCCACTCGCATACAAAAATAAATATTTTATTTTACCAATATTTTCCATCTTCAGCCATTGCAGTTTTAGTTACTTAGGTCTCTTACATCTGCCAGTGGAGAAAGATACTCACAGACTAGAAGTGGGTTATATAGTTGATTGGGCAATTTCAACAAAGCTCTCTTTAACTTGAATAGCTAATCTTGAAACATAGTTCAAGGGGAGAACTGCTTCCAAAAGATTAGGGCAGGAGGAAAAACAGAATACATTTTTGTTCTGTTTTTTAAACCGAATTACTGATATTACTGAGTCTCAATGAGCATGTTATGATGTGGTTATTTTAGTGGTGGATGTGTTTTTAACGTTACAGTGAGCTACCCCTCAGTAATAGAATTGATGTGGTATGCTGTGTAGCAATGAGAGCAGCATGCTTGTATTTTTTCACTCCATTCAGTAGATGATTGAATATCCCTTAAAGTGACTGGATGTAACCAAATGCCTTTGAGTTGTTTTCCGTATACGTTCCATGATATATAAAGGATTACAGTGCTTTTCCTGGCTTTGTTTAATATTAGAAACTTGGGTCTTGCTTACCCTGTAAATCAATCTGATAACAGGAAAACTGATAAAATCATGATATTTCTAGTGTCCCAAAGCTGAATATTTTCTGTCAGTCTTTTAAAGTATTTTTTTATTTGCTTTCTTAACACATTTAACTGTGGTGATAGTGAACACTAGATTGAAAGGCTGTCTTCTGCAAAAGACTTGATGACCTGCCTGCACAATTAACATGACAGAACTCACAATTAACATTTCAGGACCCTCAAGACATGTTCCAGAACAAAAACAACCCAAAAAACTATGAATATCAGACTTGGCATTCTTGCTATTTCCTCCCCGAATTGGATAAATGTGAGCTTTGTACACCAAGTGTAGTCTCTCATCTTGCCTGTAGTCTCTCAGCTCCCCCTGATTCTGAAACCTTGTGGGAAAATGTCAAGAACAAAATACTGGCTACTGCCAAAGATGTCTTTGGAACAACAAAGAAAAACTCTGACTGGTTTGCAATGTCTGAACACCTGCTGCTTCCACTCATAGGAAAGAAAAAGCAAACTTGCCAAACTCTACTCCAACAACCAACTAAGTCCAGAAATATCAAGTTCAAAGAGGATAAGGCTGTGGTCCAGAAAGCCACCAGAGAATGTGCCCAGAAGTATTGGCAAGACCTGTGCAAAAAAGATTCAGAACTGCTTTGAATGAGTGGACCTTTTGGTACCTATGATGGAATCAGAGGCACTTGATCCAACTTGTAAAATGACTGCAAACTTGAAAGTGAAAGATGGTACCATCCTGACTGACAGGCAAGAACAACTTCACTGATGAACTGAGCATTTCAAAGAACTCTACTCAAGGGATGCAATTATCTGGAATATTTAGCTATCATTCCCCAGCTTCCAGTGATGCAGGAGCTAAACTAAACACCAACTCCAGAAGATGTAGAGAAAGCTATCAAAGAGATTGCACCTGGGAAAGCATCAGGCAATGATCAGACACCTCCAGAGCTCCTAAAGGCTGGGGGAGAAAGCTTGTGAGCAACACCCACACACTTCTTTGACCTTGCTGGGAAGAAAGCCGCATACCCCAGGATCTGAAAGATACAAAGATAATTACTCTATAAAGGGGACAAAGTGATAGCAACAACTACTGAGGGATATCTCTGTTCAGCGTAGTTGGCAGGGTGCTTGCAAGGGTCCTGCTGAAAAGACTGCAAATCTTTGCTGAACATATACCCTGAGAGCCAGTGTGGGTTCAGAGCTGGACAATCCATGATTGACGTGTCCTTCACACTGTGTTTGTTCCAAGAAAAAAGCCATGAACAACAGGCACCTCTCTATATAGCATTTGTTGACCTACAAAAGGCCTTCAACACTGTTGCAGGAATGTTATCTATAAGATCCTGTCTCAGAGGCTAAATACAGACAGTGAAAAGCCCAAGGCTGAATTGATTCAGTCTTTGCAGGCTAGTCCAAGCTGCAAATATTGAACCAATATGCAAATAAGCAGACAGTCACTTTTGATTCAGGAAATGAAGCCACATCGGTGGCTCAAGACAGAAGTCAGGGAGCACCAGAGCATGGCTCTCCAGCATGTAGCCAACATGGGCTGTGTGTTTGTTTCCTCTTCCTGCTTTCCTCAAGCTCTCTGGGATTTGCAGTCCACAATCACAGCAGCAGGACTCTGTGGAGTTGCTCATTACTTCCTCTTCCTGCTTCCAGGGCAGCTCTGTACTTGGGGTGAGTTTAAACCCCTCCCTGGCCCCAGCCAGGATTTCTCTGGGGTGGGAAGGCAGTAAGCCAGCTCTCACTGCTTCAACGGAGGACCAGAGGGGTGGGACCAGCCCTGCTCTCTGGAGCAGAGAACACATCCTAACCCAGGGCTGCAAAGCATGCTGGGATGCTGGGGGACAGTGATTTAACTTGAACCAGGAAGGGGTCTGGGACAGAAGTTTCATAAACTGGTTTGACCTAAATCAGTTAAGCCTGATACTACATTCAGCCAGATTTATCTTAAACCAGTGTCAGCTATTTTCAAACTGATTTATGTGCACTGAACTTCTGTTCTGTTACAGGTTTAAACCAGTTTCTGATCACTTAAACCGGTTTATGTGTAACTTCTGTCCCTAGCCAAAATGGCTGTCCACAAAAGCTGCTTTTCAAGGAATTTCATGAGGGAATGAAGGCAACCATCCAGTATGAAAATGAAACATCATCTGAGTTTAGTATTGATGCTGGCATGAAACAAGGACTCTATTTTAGTACCTACCAGCTTTGGCATCTTTTTCTCTATCCTTCTCAAGTACATTTTTAGAAACTATCAATCTGATGTACTAACTGAATCAAGGAGAGACAGCAGCTTGTTCAACATCAGACTATTTCAGAGCAAAAAGCATGTCACCCAGCCCACTGTTCGGGATCTGTTCTTTGCAGATGATGCTAGATTCATCATTAATTCACCTGATGAATTGCAGATCATGACGAACACCAACAATGAGATCCTTGAGAGAACTGGGCTACAGTCCATGAAGAGTACATTGGATGCTTGCAGGCTTCGCTGGCTGGAACATGTACATGCCTCAAGATTGTCTGCCAAATTCTGGAGGGCCACTTCCCCCACCCCCCAATAACATGAGATTGATTTATTGAATTTGCATCACTCCATACAAAAATTATTCGTCTAGGATCTTTTTGAATCTTTGTCCTTGATCTTGCAAGAATGGTTAGATCACTGAGATCCCAGTAAGTGTAATGGTTTTTCTTCATGAAATACCTTGCATGGTCAAGACCTGTGACTGGTGCTGACTACCTGCCAGTAGCTACCAGTAGTGCAGTCGTTATATGTAGTACGAAAAACATATTCTCAGTACCCTTGGCCTACTCATATGGATTTTGGGTGTCTGTTGCTTGTTGTTGTTGTTGAAAAATGTATATAACACTTTGAAGTGGAAGGAAAAATGTACTTTTTAATATAAAGTATTGCCGATGTTTGTTTTGCATGCAATACTTCATTAAGGTGTCTGACTTCGCTGCTGATACTGTCTGATACAACAGATGGTGTAGTGCTGGTTATTTCATACAGGGAAATATGTAGGCCAAAAAAAAAGCCTTTATTTTTCTCTAGACTACTGCCCAAGTGAAACTTCTGGTGATTTAATTTAAAATCAGAATAATTATTCTATATTATACATACTTTGTAGAGTATTACATGCTGTGTGTACTTTTTTTAAAACTAGGGGTGGAGGTTATCTTTTAATTGCAAATCATCTATGGCTTTTATTTTTATCTGTTCATAGGACTAATGGATTGTGTTTTCCAGTTAGCTCTCTTCCTATGACTCCAGTAAATAAGGGAAAGGATGATATCAAATATCTGACACATGTCACATTTGTTTATATCATGTGGTTTGGCTGCCTGAACTTGACCGTAGGCTGGCCTTGATGTCTGCAGACTAACAAGGTTATTCATCTAAAAGATAAAACAGTCACTGAAGCAAGGGCATTGCAGCACAGGCAGAACTGCAGTCACAAGGTGATACCTTAAACGATCACTTGCATTACTGTCTGTACTTGGGCTATTCATTTTTGTACTTCTTCATTAAAAATAATTAAGAAAGCTCACATATAGCACAGCTTTTTAATTAGAATAAGAAGTTCAGCAATCACAAAGTGACACCATAATAATCTATTCATAATTTATAGGATAAATGTTGGCCCCAGGGAAAATACAACATTGTAGTTTCCTGTTGGTACTCTTCTGACCCTACAAAACATAAGTACATGGCTCAATCTATTTATGAATGGCAAAAGAAGACCAAGGGTTGTGCCCCTTCCTCTTCCCCAGCAATTTCTGTATTTTTGAAGTTCTATTATTCCTTATAACATTTTATTGATTGTCCCAGACATACAGGAAGATGAACAAGATGCAGAGGAAATGGTTTAATTAATCTTCAACTTCATCTGGAACTGTCTAGCAATAATGTGTACAGCACAGGTCTTAATTCTTCCTTATTGCTACCACCTGGTCAAGAGCTACTGCCAGTTCCCCCACCTCTCTGGGGTGGGTCCCCAGTTCTTTCC
This sequence comes from Gavialis gangeticus, assembly GCF_001723915.1. Lineage (NCBI taxonomy): Eukaryota > Metazoa > Chordata > Crocodylia > Gavialidae > Gavialis > Gavialis gangeticus. The sequence goes on from NW_017729032.1 coordinate 243,769,993, forward strand.
TTTGAATGCAGTTTAAGGATCTTAGAGAAGGTGGTTTCTCAGTGAAACCTCTGCAAGGGGAAACACCCATATCGTTCTGTCTGTTCTGCATCCTGCTGTTGGCTACCCTTGCTGCTTCTGTTGTGATCCTGGAGTGGTTTCAGCCGCTGGAATTCCATTAGTGACCTTGTGGCTCCTGGGCACTCCCAGTACTAGGGAGAGGGAAACACTGGAGAGGAAACATAGCTGTGGGTAAGTATGGCAGTATGTGCCATCTCCTTGCAGCTAATAATCTGCATATCAGAGGGGACCAGGCCAAAGGGGTAGGTTTTTATAAATCTTCCCTTGGCTTTACAGTAGCTTCCCTGAGTCCCAATGACCAAACCAGCAGTCTACCAGTTAAGCCCATACCTTATGTGCATGCAATTCGCATACTATGCTAAGATATGGGGAAAATGGCATGGAATGATTGTCTCTGGGTTGTCTAGATTCTAGAATTGTACTGCAAACATAAATGGAGCTATATTAATAGAAATTATGGGAACCTTTTTCTGCTTCATATAGTACTTATACTCATGTGTTTGTTCCTTTTTTTTTTTAACAGTATTTACACAATTTTTTTTGTGGAAATGGTACTGAAATCAATGACGATTATAGGTAAATTTGCTGCAATCCAATTGTTATAAAAATGAATAATGATATTGATTGATATATTATTAAAATATTTCTGGAAGGAAAAATATACTATTTTGCAGCTTCCCACCTCCACCCACTGAGTAATAATTTTGCATACTTACCAATAAATTATCTTGTAGTTCTTTCCTGAATATAGAAATATAATTTATAATCTTATGCCAATTAGCTTTTCTCTTTAGCAGTATTTCTAAAGCATTCATTGCTGTTGTAAAATTCTATTAAGATAAGAAAATACAGTGTGTTAGCCTTCCCTATTTAATTTTTCTTAAGAGACTATCACACAGTAGTTTCCCCAATAAGCTTGGAAGAGAGGGAATGTAATTTGTAGTTTCTAAAGCTTTTGATTTGAACTGATTGGTATGTTCTTTCAAAAAAGCTGAGTAAGTTTTATTACAGTACAAACATGACCTTCAGGAAAAGGGTAAAGATATCTTTAAACAACTCCTTTTCCTAACACTCAAAAAAAGAAACGGAGTTAGGAGACAAATGGCTGCGTTTATGCAGGTAAGTAGCCTTCATTTAATTCAGACAGTCACTTGTGTGATTATAATGACAATTTCAGCTAATACTTTGTTCCAGACTTGCCAACTAGAGAAATAAAAGTTCTTTAAAAAAATCATCATGTTAATGGGCTTTTATAGACTAATGAGATGATTTGTGTAGTCACTTTGATAATTGTGTGAGTTTTAATGGTATTCTTTATTGAGTTTACAGTTTGTAGGATCATGTGGTTTAATTATTTCTGGCATCTTGATATGATCTTCATTCTTTTCACCTTTCGCATGATGAGACTCATTCCTTTTCTCTGAGGATCCACTGTGATAGACAAAATGGAAGGAATAATTAAAACTAATGATGGCAAGAGAATTAAGCAAGTATGTTGTATATCCATTAAGAAGAATTCCCTGTGGGAATCTGAAATTAAATATTTCTTCCTTTTATTATGAATTATCCTCTTTACTGTATTTCACCAGCTTGATACTGCTTTGCTGTTTTGGCACCCTGATTTATTGATTTGTGGCAGCGAGGTCAAATGTTTTACAGCCTCATACTGGTTAGGCTGTCTTTATAAGTCCCTGGGTAGAATGATTGTTTTGAGACAAAACTGTCTCCAGTTTAACATCCAGCATCCTGAAATTTGTTGCAACAGTCCCCAAGTCCCTTTGGTAATAAGAACTAAGTCTGACTCAGTAGTATGGTTGACATGGCTTTTACAGTAAAAATTAACATTATGATTTTCTGCAGTTCTATTTTTATTGCACATAACTTTAGCAGTTGTGTTTTCAATAGAACCTTGGCAAATCTTCCGAATGCATAGATAGAGAAGCATTTTTTTTTAAGAAGAAAAGGAAAAGGGATGGTGTAAGGTGTTAGATGACTTACCAGCTGACCAGGCTTGCAGTGGGGGCAGTGCAGGGAGCCTTATCAACTGATAAGGCTCCAGGTGGGAAAAGTGAAGGAAACAGTGCTCCCACTGTGAGACCAGGGCTTGCAGTAGTGAGAGTTGGTGCAGGGGGTGATAATTTTGATACATTTTCCATGTATAGAAACAAATTATTAGGGGGTTGTTTTAAATTCAGTGTCATATTGGATATTGTTTTGGGCGGGGATTAAAGCAAGCGTCCCTCCTTTTCATCTATGAGGCAAACTGAAGATTCCCGGTCCCTTAGTATGCTTCCTAGTTTTCAGGTTCACATTTGTATATTAAAAAGTCAGAGAGATCTGTCTGGAAGGGTATATTATGGTGTACCTCTCATAAGTACTGGAAATTAAGGTACTAATAATGATAAGAAAACAAATAAAGAAATGCAAACCTGTGGATTTTCATATTTTATTCTTAGAGTAGATTTAGATTGTACCCCAATTGACTCTCTATTATAGTTTTATTATATGGTGTCATGTATTAAGATGGCAACAAAAAGATTCATGAGTCTTATTGTTTATAAAGCTGTGTCCTCGTCATGTTTGAAACTATATAGTTTACAAGGATTGTGGTTAATTTTCCCTCTGCTGCATTTAATAGTGATCTAGAAGATGAAGATAAAACTTACTTTTCCTTCTTTGTGTAATGTTTAGTATACAGTTGTTCATCTATGTTGGGATGCTCACTATGGGCTTCATGTGTATTTTGAGGGGGAGAATAAGAATACATTTACACTCAGTGTAATATGAAATGGAAAATAACAGAAAAAATGGATCAAATTTTGAGCACAACAACTAGTGCTACAAAAGTGTATGTCTCAGATGAAGAATAATGACAAGAGGTTTAAGGACACACACAGAGTAAGCGATTACTGACATAAACCAAATAATAACCCCCCCCCCCGCCAACATATTTCAGCAAAAAATACTTTTCAAGTTATAGTAGGTTTGTTTTTGTTTTGCTCCTTGGAAAACTAACATTCACCTTGTCTTGAAGTAACTGCTTCTTCTGGCAGCCTTGGTGAATGGGCTGCAGATGTGGTTGATTTCAGGTCTTGCAAAGAAAACAAAATTGCTCAATTAGACTCTCCAGAAAGGCTTCATTTGTCATAGTGAATTACATTGGTCATTGGCTACTATTAAGAAGGAAAAAGGGAAAGGAACAAAGGATCACACTCTGTGAACAGGTCAGATTAAAGCAACCAGAAAGGTTCATGGTGTCATATATGTTGCAGGGAGTGAAAAAAGACTTTGATAGCTGATAACTTAATTATCTGCCACTATCAGTTTGGAAGGGCTTTTAAACATGTCCAAAATGTCTACCAAAATTTTCAGCAGGAGTGACAGGAGATTTTAAGTAAGGATAAAAATGCAGCAGTCTTTCTGGAATAAAACTCTGACAGACAATGATGAATTACCTTATTATACTTGTTCGCATGACAAATGTACTTGATCAGTGTTTCTTCTTGGGAATAGTTGAGCTTATCCAGAGGCAAAAGTTGAAAGGAAATGAAAGCTAACTAGTAATCCTAAGTGTAATACATCAGCATTTCTACAAACCTAAGCTGAGAAACCCAATCAATTATTGTTTGTGTCAATAACAAAGTACTTCTTGTGTCCCCTCCTGGTATAACTTCTTCCTGAATTTTTAACTCATTTAATGGATCAGAAATGTTCATTCACTCATGTCTTTATAAAGAATACAGTTAGAATCAAGAGCTCCATTTAAAACATGATTTTCCTGTGGTGTAAACCATAAGATTTAGACTACTTTTATACTACAGTTACTTCTGGGCACATATTCTGCCAGGAGAATCCCTTCCCTCTCATTAGGAATGAAGAGTGTTCAAGTGTTCCTTCAATTTCTCCCAGGGGAAACATGCCCCCTCCAGAAGAAAGATCCTCCAGGTCAACCCATTGATTTTCCTCACAGGAGAAATTCTCTTCCAAGAATGAATACTTGTATGCTTGCCTCCTTGTCTTGTCTGGGAGGGGATGGGAGCAGGAGGGCAGCACCCCATGCCTCTTCCCCAGATGAGGGACTGCATGGTCCGAGGAATTGTCTCCACCCTACTCCCAGAGCTCTCCTCACCCATTCTCCAGAAACTCTCTGTAGCTTTCCCAAACTAGACTTTCTCCACCACCCCACTTCCTCTGGGGATCAGGAGGAATGGAACAGCCTCTGTTCTCCATGCCTTCCCCAGACCAGGATCACCAGTGAAGGTGCAGAGAGCAGAAGAGAAGGGGTGGCCACAGGCTTGCTCTCCTGAAAGGATTTCTAGACATGGAAATATCTCAAACAGTTCCAATGCTGGAAGTGACTGCCTGTTCATGGTCTCTGTGACTGCAGTGTAGTAAAGCTGAGCATTGTGCTAGCTAGCTAAGGTAACAGTAGTTGTCTGACCATGAAGCACAGAGTCTAAAATAGGCTTACTGCCTGAGTATTTACTCCCTTTCCTGGTTGGTTTCGGAACTCAACATCTTGAGTTTGTGCTGCCTTGAAGTCATTAGTTACACAGTAGCTTAGGTATATTCCTACTATATCTGCAGTAACTGCTTAGTAGACCTAATGATGCATCTAAATATTACAATATATGCACAAAGATCCTCCTACTACCAATATAAGCAATTGGAAAAAAAATACCTTAAAGCTTTATTCTTTAGAGTATAGAATGAATAGCTGTACAGTGTTTCCAGCTATTAGTTTGGTAGAATTTTTTCATAACTTTAAAATATCAGGAGAAAACATATGCATAACAAATATCAGTATAGCTTCTAGGGAAAGCTGGATATAGTTTCCAATACTATCTTTCCAACATACCTGATGTGCCTACCTTATAATATGTGTGTGAATATCTCAACAAATATTTAGTAGTACGGGGGTCTGATTTTATAACAAGTGGAAAGAGCACCAGATAGTGACTTGAACAAAGTTCTGTTCCTTCTCCTGACATGAGATGTTCTTTAACAAGTTATTTTCACCACTTTGCGCTCCAATTTACTTAACTGTTTAATGGCATTATAAAGTGTTTTAAGAGCCACTGATAAAAACTGCTATATAAAAATACAGTATTAGCGTTGTATAAGATATATTTAAAGCTAAAAGTGAATTTTGCAATAAAATTCAATACCAAACTTATTTATAAATTCAAGTTGAATTTGGCATAGTTTTGGATGACAAAGTAGAGGAAAAAGATGTGTAAAAGTCAAAACACTAACCTTTTTTTTTAAGTTGAAAAATTTCAACATCTTGATTTATCTTTAAAAAAATCCCTTCAACTTGGAATCAATTGAAACACTCTGGATTGACATATGCCCTTGTTTTGCTCAGGAAAAAAACGACTTAATTTTTTTTTCCTTTTTTTTTTTTGGCTCAGCTTCTGAACTGGCAAATCCATGATTCAGGTCTTTCTAATTTATTTTTATTCTCCCTCATAGTCCAAGTTTTACAAAATATGGTGTAATAACTTGATGATTATACTCGGAAACGCTGATATAAATAATTAAAACAAAACTGCAGTTGTCAAAATACATGAAAAACATTTTTTCTTTTTTTTTATGCATGTAGCAAGCTTTGCAAGCTTTTTCAATCAGTTCTCAATTCTCTGTACTATCATCTGCAATGGTCTCCCAGTTTGTAATGCAAATTTTAGGCATTATTTTCTGTTTCAAGATATACACAATTCTTATTTTGGGCTGAGGCGTGCTAGTGAAAATCAACCACATATGCAAAAAAAAAGATTGTCGTGTTGTTTATCTCAGCTTCAGAAGACAGTTAGTACATCTGCATCCCTGCTTTCAAACTTGTCACAAAGTCACTCTCTTAAAACATACTTATTTTGTCAGAATTAAAATTTAATTGTGGAAAATATTGCATCATTTTAGTCTTGTGGATGTTTTATAATTCCATGCAGTACTTTTTTAATATTTATCTCATATTAAAATACTTGCCAATAAATTCATAGTTTCATAGTTTCTAGGGTCGGAAGGGACCTGAGCAGATCATCTAGTCCGCCCCCCTGCCATGGCAGGAAGAACACTGGGGTCAAATGACCCCAGTAAGGTGGTCATCCAACCTCCTCTTAAAAACCCCCAGGGTGGGGGTTCATATACATCTGTTCAGTAATTTTGAGAATGATTTCCTGTAGTATTACAGACATTTTTCACAATTTTTTTATAGTTTTACAGCTTCCATATTGTTGGCACCAGATTTGGACCCAGCCTCTATACCTTTGTTATGGGCGAGCACAACCCTCAGACTGACCACAACGCTTGCCAGTTGATAATAGGCTAATTTATTGATACAGAGTGATAACAAAAAAGCAACAATATCAACAATCAAACAATTCTATATCTACCAATCCTAGGGCTGTCGCCAGAATCAAAGTACATCTGATCAGGATGGAGGTTCCACTCTGAGGCTCTTTCTCTTATGTGTCAGCAGTCTGGAGGTGGGATGCTGAGGCCCCCAGCCCCTCTCCAGTGGGGTGCATAAGACGGGCTGCTGGTGTGTGCCCTCTGTCCATGGCAGTCTTGGGGACCCATCTGAAGGAAGAGAAAGAGGGACAGGGAGGGATTGTTTATTAATCTGAAATCTCTGCTTTTGTATTCTCCTTCTCCCTTGATGATTCCTGATGACCCTCAATCCGTGCCTATCTCTGGTTGGTTGTCTCTCTGTGGTCACGTGTCCACGAAGCCTTCTGGGCCTTCTCCTAATTTGGCCTCTTCCCACAAAAGTGGGACTTACCTTGTGTTATGGGACAGTATGGTATATACTGCCTCAGTTCCCAGGCTATGTGTCCCTTTTGTGTTAAACAACCTATCTGCCTTGAAGGCTGTGATCTTGTGTTATGGCATGCCCCTCTCAATTCTCAGGCTGTGTCCACCTGTTGGCCTTGTTGTGCTAGACAGCCCATCTGCTTCCAGGGCTATCTGGAATTCTGTGTTTGAAACCCAAATTTGGACAAATGATGTAGTCCAGAAATTGTTTAGTATTAGCTCTTCAGTAATGAAGTAGGTATACTCTCAGACCCCATTGAAGTCCTAAATTTGTCCTAAAATTGCAGCATGCCTGATCTAACCCTCATCTCCTAAGGACAGAATTCTATTCTTGTCTCTTCTATTGACTAGTATTATTTTCACAGCCCTCATTGTGTAGACCATCATTAATATCCTCGCTAATTATGTTTACAGATGATTTTACAGAGTGGGTTTCACAAGGTCTCAGTAAGGCAGACTAAAATCTTGCCTACAAAGAGAATGTATATGTTTCACTGAGAGGGGAAGCCAAACAAGGGTGCATTGTTCCATCCTTAATGTAAACTTTGCTGAAAAAGAACAAGGAGGAAACCCCTGCCCCAGCATACAACCTTTCTGTAGTGGGTGGCCCAAAACTGGACACAGTATTCCAGATTTGGCCTCACCAGTGCTGAATAGAGGGGAACAATCACTTCCCTCAGTCTTTTGGCAGCACTCCTACTAATGCAGCCCAGCATGCTGTTAGTCTTTCTGGCAACAAGGGCACACTGTTGGCTCATATTCAGCTTCTTGTCCAGTGACACCCCCAGGTCCTTTTCTACAGAGCTGCTGCTTAGCCAGCCAGTTCCCAGCCTGTACTGCTGCATGTTCCATCCTAAGTGCAGGGTTTTGCACTTGTCCTTATTGAACCTCATGAGATTTATTTTGACCTAATCCTCTAACTTGTCACAGTCTCTCTGAATCAAAGCCCTATCCTCCTGCATATCCACTACTCCCTTGGGCTTGGTGTCATCTGCAAATTTGCTGAGGGTGCACTCTATGCCATCTTCCAGATCATTGATGGAGATATGAAACAAAACCAGCCACTTGAGACTGGCTGCCAACTAGACATTGAGCAATTGACTGCTACTGTCTGAGAGTGATGATCTAGTCAGTTTTCTATCCACCCTACAGACCATTCATCCAACCCATATTTCCTTAGCTCGCTTGTGAGAATGTAGTGGGCAACCATATCAAAAGTCTTGCTAAAGTCAAGGTATATCATGTCCACTGCTTTTTCTGCATTCACAGAGCCAGTCATCTGATCCTAGAAGGCAATCAGGTTGGTCAGGCATGACTTGCCCTTGGTTAATCCAAGCTGATCGTTCCTAATTGCCTTCTTCATCAAGTGCTTAGAAATGCTTTCTTTGAGAACCCATTCTGTGATATTTCCAAGGACTGAGGTGAGGCTGACCAGCCTATAGTTCCCTGGATCCTTCTTCTTCCCTTTCTTAAAAAATGGGAAGCCCTAGATCTGAGCCCTAGATTCATGTCCTCTACTCAACAGCACCCAGCAGAAATACCCGGCCCTCATGGAAGCACAAAGCAGGTGAGCAGGAACACCCTTATGAGAAGCCTGAGGTCTCCTGCTCCTGGCACTTCCCCACAAAAGTGCAGCAATGGGGATACCCTGCACAGCCACAGAAATAGTCTCCCAAGCAGCAGCAAGGAGGAGAAATCCCCACCCCCTGCCCCATCTTGCTACTGTCTGTGAGAGCTAGGCTGCACTCCAGCCAGGCAAGGATATCCCTGGCTCTGTCAGCTCCTGGGGGGAACTAGGAGGAAGGGATTTCCCTCTGTTGCCATGGAGACTCTGGCTGTGCTGTGGCAGGGTGTCCCTGGCCCTCTGTGGAAAGGTGGGAGAGGGAGATTTCCCACTCCCCCCCCCCC
>NW_017729032.1:243778831-243827711 GCF_001723915.1 Gavialis gangeticus
CTCCCCCCCCCCCGTCAACTTGCTACTGTCTGGGAGACCCAGGTTGCTGCTATGGCTGTGTAGGGTGACCTTGGCTCTGTCTGCATGGGAGAAAGTTGGGGGGGGGAATCCCCTCCTCCAGCCTGCCACTGCCCAGGAGACCCAGGCTGCACTTTGGCCACTTCTCCAGATGGACAGGGTGCCCCTAGCTCCATGCACATGTGGGGGGAAATGGAATGGGGGGAAGGGTTTTCCCCACCCCCTTACTTTTTTGGTGCCCAGGTGACCCTGAGCTCTGCTCCAGTCTCACAGGATGTCTCCTTCCCCCCAGCTTGCTGCTGCCTGGGGAAGACCCCCTCCCCCCCAAGGTTTTGGGGGATGACTCTACTAAGAAGTCATCTCATTCTTTGACTTGTACTGCTGACTAATAAGAGCTCCCCCAGCTCATCAGCAGTAATGGTACAAGGTGTTACTTCCTTTTGCATCCTCCTGACAGTCTGTCATATGTACATATAGTCATGAACATGGTGCAATGTCTTCATTGTGCAAGAGAAGCTATGCCATTATAGATCTGCCCTGAGTGATACAGAAATGTGCGATAAATCTGACTGTTGTGCGGGACTTTAGTTGAAAAGGGGTGTGCAGGGGTGTGTAGTGAGCGTGGGATCGGCTGGATGGTCTTTTGATGGTTAATGTATTAGATTGGGATTGAATCTGATCTCTGGTTAATTTTTGTAAAAATGAGTCATGTTTATTTTTTTATGAGTCGTGAATAGAATTTCCAGACCCACTAATTAGATGTTCTTCCATTTTGTAGGTGCCTAATATGAGATAGATAAGCTCTGATGTTTGAAATACTCTAAACTCTAATTAGAGTCGGTGTAGATTTCAGGCTCACAACATCTTGAAATAATTAACCCCTAGGGGTCTCAGGTTGGTCACCATCAATTTTTGGATGGTTCTTCCAATTTAATCCTAAATACAGCTGTGGCTGTGTTTGCTGTCTCTGAAATGAGGATGATGTACCTCACAGAGTTCTTATGAGGATGCATTGATTAACATCTGACGTATCTCATGGTATGATGATGAGTACAATTGCCACTGAAAAGTCCAACAGAAAATGGAACCTGAATACAGTACCGTGTTTGGTAAAGTAAAGACATGTGTTGAATGAGGAGTTAAAAATGTAATTAATCATTTGTTCAAAACTAGCCAGTCTATGCAGTGGAGTGGGAAGGGAGAGGCAGACAGCATGCGATGATGTGGTTAAGGGCATGGGAGAGTCCAGAATGGAGGCAAGGGTGATATGGTCACATATCCCCTTTGGCAGTGTGGCACACATGCAGTTCTGAGCTTGCTGGCATGTTAGCACAGCTCCTACTGAAGCTGTGCCTGTGAACTGAGCTTTCTGAGCTCACCAGCTGACTGATACAAGCTCTGGCTAAAACCCCTGATTTACATGCCCAGGGGGTCAGCATCTCCCCATTATCCCCCACCTTCCTTAACACCTTTGCCCCATGCTGAATTTAGTGGCAGAAGAAAAGAAGTAGCAAGTATTGAATGGAAAAGTTTACAAAGATTTTGAGAAGGATTTTATTAATAATTGCACGTACTTTTTGAAAAAAAAAATCTGCTTTGCCTTTATTTCAGGCACTTCATTTATTACTGCACAAGGTATAGGTTCACTCGTACATTACTTCTGTTGAAAGTTTGATAAAGCAGTTAAACAGAAGAGTGGATAAAACTGCACAAATTAATTGAATGGGTATACTTGGGTCTAGTGCTTCTTAGTTTTCAGTTGCTTATTTTGTTCTGCTTAATTTAGCTGCTCTTCAGCTTGTAAACTTCAAAGTCAACTCAAAGTCAAGCTCAGGGAAAGTTCATGTGACACAAACAGGTCTGACCAGACCAAGCAAAGTGATTAAATCTCACTTCTATGCAATATGGATAAACTGCTACTACTGCTGCTATGGAATACTGGCTCCCTTTTATCATCCTGGACCCGGGATAAATGAATATTATGAGAGTACACTGTAGTGCAAAATTGAAGAGGAGGTTGTTAAACTTGGATTTATAATTTGATTAGATATTTACGAGATTGAGTAGGGAGGCTGTTTTAATGAGAGGGGGAAGCAATTTACAGCATCTTATGATTTACAGAGGTAGTACTCAGCACACCAGCAATTGCCAGAAAAGTGTTCTTTTTTGTTTTCTTGTTGAGCTTGTGTGTTAAATAGTTTTTCTCCAACTGAGTTTTAGGAGAAGGATTTCTTATCTGATAAACAGTACTAATATGCATGATGTACTTCATGAAATATGTTGTTGAAGACATGATGCTGAGGGTTTGCTGTCTATTAATGGCTGAAATGGCCTTGAAGGAGAAATAGTGCATCCAGTACTGTTATTCAGATAGTATAGCCATCATAGACCCATGTGAACTACTCTTGGGGTGTTTCATGGTATAATAAAGGAAGGTATGTGTCAGGGGAGGAAGGGGGTTGTAATGCAGAAGTAGCTATCAGAATCATTTTGGTATCAAGCACAGAGAATTTTTAAAAAGATAGAAATAAGCTTCACATAAGTCAGTAATCCTTGCCTACCTGCCCTACTCAGTTTCTGGGCACTATTCTGTTGTCCATGATACAATGGATAGCTTTCTTAAATGTATCTTTAAAGGGGAAAAATAAGTTTTAAAGTGTTCAGTATTTCTCAAATGGTTTAAAACTGTGATTGAATGAATGAATAAATAAATACATTTTGATAATATTGGTTATAGATATAAATGTATGTTTAAGTAATAAGAGTTGACAGATAATCATATTCGTTCTCTGAGGCAATTCTAAAATGTGCATTTTAATTGATCAGGACATCAACTAACTATACTTTGAATAAAGAGGTGAGAATAAGCAGTGGAGTTTTTCAGAAGTTTTCCACTTATGGTTATTCCTCTTCAATCTCTATCTTATTTCACCTTGTCTGTTCAGTAGCTAACTAGCGTGGTGCTCTGAAGAAGGGAGTACAATTCTGTGTCATAGCTTAACAAAGTGCAGGCAGCTTTGTAAGATAGGTTTCCTACTCTGGACATTAATTTTTAATTTTGTGCAAGTGAGCCTATTGCTTGCTCTAAAAATTAGGCAAAAGCATTAACAGGAAGGGATGTCCTATGGTGTTTTAAGACTACATACATTTTTAGTGGAGGGTATCCTGGAATTATCCATGGGAACATGATGTATTTTGCTGAATCCCAAACAAAGTATTATTGTTTGTTTAGTGATTTATTCCCCCCAAAAGAAGAACTAATAAGGGCTGTTTCAGGTTAATCTCAAGATGCCAAAGAAGAATGGAAGAGGGGATATACATGTAGTCATACTTTCACAAAGCCATAGAATAGTAAATTTGGAAGGGACCTCAGGAGGTCATCTTGCCCCCTAACCCAGACAGGATAATCCCTGACTAAAACATCACAATAAAGTATCTGTCTAACCTGCTCTTAAACTTTTCCAAGGCTGGTGATTACATAACCTCTTTGGGCAGCCTATTCCAGTGCTTTAGTGAGAAAGGTTAGCTGCGGATGACAGAAAAAGAAGCAGTGGTCTTAAACTGCAGCAAAGGAAATTTAGGCTGGGTACGAGGAAAATCTGTCTCCAACCTTTCTGTAGCAAGCCTTGAGGTACTTGAAGACTGTTGTCAATTCCTCCCTCATCCATCTCCTCTTGCAGCTAAATAATCCCAATTCCTTCAGCCTTTCCTTGTAAAGCATGTTTCCCAAACTTCTAATAATTTTTGTTGTTCCTTTCTTTTTGTCATTCTGGGAGACCCAGCTTACCATCTGCTTCCCTGGTTTGTGAAACATTTTACTGAGTACTTGGGCAAGAAGTCGGTTTGTTTTACAGTAGATTTTTCTAGAGTAAGCAGTTGCAAAATCTTAAGGAGCTATGCTTGTTTTGGAGGGTGCTTTTGGATGATTGTTTTTGTTTTGTTGGAAGGGTAGCTAATATAGCCTTATGGCAGAACTACATATTTTGCCTCATCACATAAGTGTAATAAAGCCTGGGTTTTAGGTTGCAATAACTAGGACAATAGAGTTAGTTGATGTAGGTGAAAATGATTCTCTTTGAAGGAAGGAGAGATTATAAAATTACTGACCAGAGAGATTATAAAATTACTGACCAGAAAAAAGAAGAATTTGAAAAGGTTTTTCAGGGAGAAGAATAAGGTGAGGTGCACCAAGAACAGCAAAGCAGGACAGGGAAAGAAATAGATAAGCTTTTGTTGTAGAGGTATTGTTAGTTCAAATAAAAGATGTGAATTTAAGGGCACCTATACACATGCCTGCTCCCATGCATTCTAATTAGAGCAGAATCAATTCATTACAACACACCAGCAGCCTCAGCATCATGTGTATTCAGCATCCGCAGATTTCAAAATGCTTTAATTAAATAGGGTTACCATACATCCAGGTTTTCCCAGACATGTCCTCTTTTTTGGACCCCTGTGCTACGTCCGGGTAGGTTTTTAAAAGGAGAGCAAATGTCCAGGTTTTTGCTCTCCTCAGCTGGCTACCTGGGGCTGGGAGCAGTGGGCAATGTGTTTGGCTGTTGGGGGTCACGTGCTCCCCGTGTGGGCTCTGGCAAGTCAAAGACAGAGACAGTCTGGAGTGAGGGGCACTGGCAGGGCTGGCCAAGGGGCAGGAGGCTGTGGATCAGGAGTGAGGGGCATGGGGGGCGGGATGGGCGACTGTGGGTTGGGTGTGCAGTGCTCTGGCAGCATCAGGGGGCTGCGGGTCGGGAGTGAGGGAAGTCAGCAGGAAATTAGGGGTACGCTACTGCTGTTTGGGAGTGGGGGGCACTGGCAGGGCTGGAGTCAGTGGGTCCAGAGTGAGGGGCAGCAGCAGGGCTATGGCGGGGGTGGCTTGTCAGTGAGGGGCAACAGAATGGGCAGGGGCAGGGCACTGACATGTCATTTCCCCCCTCATCATATTCCCTCTACCCCCACCCCCCTCCTCCCCTTGCCCATGAAAGGTGTCCTCTTTTTTGGACCTGGAAATATGGTAACCCTAAATTAAATCTTTAGTTAAAGTGTCCCCACTGCCATTTTGAACTGTGGAACACTGAATACAGGAGACACTGTGGGCATTGTAATTAGAACGGCCCTGAGAGCTGCTCTTATTAAAACATCCTCCCTGCCACCCCACCCTAGAGCACATGTAAAGATGACCACAGTTGTGAGGTGTGCCCCCCTCTGCCCCACAACCAATCTGCAATCTCTGATACTTCCTGTTGCTAAAGCAACTACATGTTTAGAACTTCTGTGCCAAGCCTACTGGTATTTCAGTGTCTGTGTACTCTTACCGAGCATGTGGACTTCTGAGGAATTAAATCATAAACCAAACCAAAATCCCTTTGGGATTCTGGAAAAGGATATGGCCAAGATATGGGGAGGAACTGAGAAGTGGGTATGGGCAAAATTACCTATTATACATAAACCATATGAAGGGCACTTAATATGTGTATGATAACTTGAGTTAAGTGTCCTCTGAGTGTCTTAGAAGGGTACTACTTCAGGCAAGGTTTAATCCTGGGCTGTGTTACCTAGCGCCTATTAAAATAGCTTCAGTCTACTCCACTGAAATGTAATGAGCAATTTTCAGTCCCATGGCTTCCCAGGATACACCACTCCCAGCCTCTGTCCTTCTCCAGGGCAGGAATAAAGCCCAGGTGTCCTGCCTTCTAGCCATGCCCCTGCTCACCATCCCTCTGGTGGGAAGTCAGAGCTGTGTAGGCAAGCAATAGTATTAACCCTTAACATATGAATGCTTGCAGCATGTTCTAAACTAAACACTGTTTAACATCCCACAGATTTAGTATGATCTAAGGTAATACATAACTTAAACCTAGTGGAGTGGGCAATGAAGAAAAGGCATTTGTAGCTCTCCTGTGAGTTTAAACCACAATCTACCTGCCAAGACAATGGGTACACCTAGATTCTGTTTAGACTATGGAGGTTTAAGGCACTTGGACTCTGAGTAGATTTCCTAAATGGCCAAGAAAGAGTGAAGGGGCAAAAAGAGTGTTAAGCCAGATCCTATTATAGGGTATGAAAGTTCTTGCATCAAAACTGTGTTTGAACCGTTGCAGAATTATGGCATCTCTTAACGCTCATGGTATCTTATATAATATTTAGACTCCAGCACAGATTGCCGCCTTGGACCACTAGTATTATTCTTAATGTAAATACATCCTAGCTTATCTTTCTTGTTATGTTATACAGGCCGCTGTAAAAAGACTCATAGGATACTAGCTGAATATCTGACCTTTCCTTTATGCCCAGAGCAGTTTGCTGTGTTAAGGCACAACTTGTTCCAATAATCTACATATTCAAAAGAATATAGGATTTGGCTGTTAAAAAGAAACAGTGGAATACATTGGTGTGATTCTTAAAGCAATTTCATTTGATGGTAGACTATGATAATCAGAGAAAAACTTTTTTTCTAAACATTTGATTTATGCCTTACATGAACACCACTTTGTGCTAGTATCCATTCAGACTGTTTTTGAGTTTTCATCTGCACTCAGGAACAAAATATCATAGAAGTGTCTTTGG
The DNA here is from genome assembly GCF_001723915.1 of Gavialis gangeticus. Classification (NCBI taxonomy): domain Eukaryota; kingdom Metazoa; phylum Chordata; order Crocodylia; family Gavialidae; genus Gavialis; species Gavialis gangeticus. The sequence continues at coordinate 243,785,414 of NW_017729032.1, forward strand.
GGCTAGCTCCAGAGTTTGTAAGTGGGAAAGGAGGTACAGCAGGGCAAAATTATGTTCACAATATAGCTATTTAGAAACCGATGAGAAGAGGAAGGGGAATAAAAGGAAGTCTGTGCTGAGTCTTCACTTGATGAACAATGCTGTTTGTGAATATGTATAAAAGTCCTCCAGTAAAACTGATTAATGCACAAATACACAAATTCAAACTTGCATTCTTATTATTCAAGAGATAAGCACTGAACACAAACTCCAGCACAAACAAGCACATAGAAAGATAGCCCTTTGTTCTTGTTCCAGCTTAGCTTTCAAGTTTGCAGAAATCCAAAAATATTATTTGCAATCTCTCTGGTTAAGATTCTTAAAAAGTGGACAAAAAATGGTGTCATGATACCAATCTTTAATGAGCATCTTAAAAGTATAAACTGACCTTCAGGAATATTTTATCCCCTGGATTTTTCCTGGTTTTCCTCTTTTTAATTTGGAATATATATATAAATTCTAATGAAGGTTTTTAGGTATCTAACACAATAATTTTTCTGTTTATTTTTTATAGGTAAGCAAATAACAGATTCTTCAGTATAATCAGACTTCATCAAGGTAAACCAATTTCAGATATAAAATTACCCTGATGTGATGTAACTATAAATGTGTGTGTGAAGATTTGGTTTTTCATGTATGCAAATAATTTTTAGTTCAGCAATAGTGCTTCAACAGAAAAAACAACCAAGGTTTGTCAAGCATTGTTAGATGCTGTATTGTTCAGTGTTAGGCTGCACTTGAGATTTTATTTAATGTCGCCATCTAGAACATTAATTTCTCTGTCACCTAATTATGAGTGAAGTATAATAAAGACAGCCATGTAGTCAAGTTGAAAAAATTGGATGTACATTTGGAAAATTATGAAATGTATACCTTAATGAACATTTATCTTAACCAAATGAAATGGCAAGAGAAATAAACAAAGTAGATTGTAAGGTATCAAATACCAGGGAAATTAGGTTTTTGGAAAGATAGCAGAGATGGAACACTTATGGTAGTTTGTAAACTGTGGACTTTGGCCAACACTTTTTGAAAAACAAGCAATGTGGCATAAACTGTAATATATCAGTCTAAAAACCAATACCTCTGTAGTTAGTATTAATCAAAAAAGGCTTGCCTAAAAGAACCAAGTTCATCCATTTTTTTTTTCTGCCAGAAGACAAATTAGTCCTTCATTTAGTGCTGGGTCAGGAAAAAATTAGTTTCTGTTCCTCTTTAAAGATTAATTTCCTACCCTATGTATTTACCACTGATTACAGAGGATATGAACAGAAAATAGCCAAAGGCACTATTAATTCATTAACAGAAACATAGCATGCATTACTTTAAAAAGCATAGCAATACTAGGCTTAGAAGAGAAGTTGGGGACACAGTTTTGTTATTAGCCAATATATACAATGCAGCTAAACCCAGGAATGTGTATTCTGACTCTTTTTCTTCCTGGAAAAAAATATTCCCTCTCTCTAATACAAATACTGTAGGGACTCTCCTGTACTGGAAGGAAAGTAATTTGTGAAGAGAGGCTGGAAAATAAGCAGTGTTGCATGAATTAATAACAAGACTCCTGCATGGACTCGTCCTTCCCTAGAGCAAACATGTCAATACAGGTCTTCATGGTAAACTTTTTTTAGATCCAGTGATAATTACAGGTGTTAAATGTTTCATTTTTACACTAAAATACATTCTTTTTAATTGCTTTTTATTATACATATCAGTACTGAGCATATATAGGAATTGCTTAGCATTTTTATAATTGTGCGGGGTTTTCCTGCTACTTTGCTTGATGTGAATCCAGATTTATATTTGAAATTAGAATACTAATTTATAATGGACAGACAGGAGCCTCATTTATGAAATTATTTAATAAAATACTTTGTTTAATCAATGGGTCACTTGCGAGTAAATCAGCAATGGCTTTGGCTTCTACCAAATAATATGGAGGATGCATGTGTGAGTTCAAGTTTTGTAAGATCTGTCCCAAGATAAAAATCAGTGTAAAGATTTTTTTTAAAACCATAGCAAAGGTTTGGTGGTATTGGCATTTTTCTCAACCAAAATAAGCTGTGGGATTTTAGGATATTCAAAATCCTGCACATAAACTCCTTGAACAAGAGAGAATGCTATCATGAATCTAATGCCTTCTTTCCTGTTTGTTGTATTGAGTTTTCAGGGGATATTTGAAGATGTAGAGCTAAAGTAAAGGTGGTCCACAGTTCTTTCAATTTTTAGATTCACTCTGGTTTATTTTTCTAGTCCAGCTGCATTGTGAATGTTAATCCCCCCCATATCAATTATGTTAGATCAGCATAAGATTGATAGTTATTTGATTTAGAAACATCTGTTGTTACATGGTGTACTCTTAGCAGATGCTCTGAGTTTAGATGTAATATGCTATTTATTTTCATCTCAAAGCATGTAACCTATAGTAGATGAATGTTAATACAGTTACAGTGCCCGGTTCTGAAACTATGGGTTTTGTGTGTGTGCCTGCAGTCAAATTAATGTTTGCAAATTGTGCAGAACATCATTAACTTTAATAAAGGTGGCAGTTGGAACACCCTTGGAATCATTCTGCAAATTGATGCATAGAATTCTTCCAGCTGTAAGGCATTCAGTAACGTTTTTTCCCCAATTAGCCTTTATTTTTGTTCCTTGTGGATTCAGGAAAACAGCAATGTATATTATCAAAACCACAGTGCTGTTGCCTAACTTTCTCATTGTATTTTACACGTCACAGCGTACAAAAGGTTGTAATAAGAAAATGCCCAGATATGAAATCTACAACTTAACTAACTTTCCCTTCACATTTCAAGCTGCTACCAAACAATCAAAATAAGTATAATTGTAAGAAAATCCTAGTGCGAGAGCATTTGAAATAAATATAAGAATAATATCAAGAATATCTGAGGTCTGCAAGAACCTCTCCTTTTGGATAAAAAACATTCAATTTCCCAAAAACAAATCACAAAAGTAATACTACTTGTTTGCAAAGCAATGCACCTTAAGTATGTCTATAATGTTTTCTGCATCGGATTCTCCATTTTGATTATGATAGTAAGGCAACATTGCTAAAGATGAATACATGAATTCTTTTTGTGACTGTTTTTTTCTTTTCTTTTCTTTTTTTTTAACCTCCTTCTATCTTTTAAGGACATTTCCATATTATTACCCATCTTTTATCTAGGTCATGGCTAATATTTAAAACCCAACATAACCATTACAACCTCATTTAATAGAATGTTTCTATTACATGCTTTTAAAAATAAAATCTGAATACATAAAAAATGGCTAGGTGGATAGCTTCAAAGCAATTTTCAGGTAATTTCAAATTGTGTGCATGGTGTACTTGAACTTATTGTCAGTTTCACTAAGTCTTCATAGTCTTGGAGGTTCACCTCTTCTTCATATATAACCATTTTGTTATAAGCAACCTTTCTACACAGGTGGTAACACTACAGTAAATTGGGTTTTTTTCTCTATTCCTGCGGTATATTCAGGAATGGTCTTTTATGATAAGAACATAATGGATTGCCCTCCTTCCACTACAGTCACCCTATTCTAGAAAGAAGTAACTGAACAGAAGACATAATAGTGCCCTTTCACAAAAATGACTTCAGTCTATGCATGTGCTCAGGAGTGAAATGAAGCACAGGACCATAAACTGAATGACAGGTTAAAATAGATATGTAAGAATAGCTGATTCACTCACTGTGCCCTGTCTAATGGCATCAATGAGAGAGATTCTACAGATTACCTTGTCAGAGATCTTTCTGTAGGCTGTTCTGATACTAATATTCACAAGGAGGCAGGTACAACGTGGTACAGCCAACATTTGTGGGGGTACTCTATTTTTGTAGATATGCAGCTTTTTTCATTTATGTAAATGCAATATCTTTTTTATAGTGTGCTTTTTTTTCTTTAATATTAATAACTTCAAGATTTTAAATAATGGGGAAAGGAAAAACAGAATCCAAAATTTTCTACATTAAAATGTACAATGAAGTAACTGGTAAATCCTAAAATGCCCTTCAAATGAATTTGAATTCCAGATTAATCAAAATATATCTGTCATATAATTTGCAACCCTAACCCCTGATGTGTGACTAAGCCCTGTGACTAAGTTAAGAAAACTAAAACCCATATTCGTAGCACCACTCCTGTTTCACTTTTTTATTACACTCCTGAGATATGATTCTAGTTCATCAAAATCTAGTTCAGTTGAAACTTCACTTTTGAAATTGTCTTCAGTTCATAACATACCACCAAATTATTCTCTGGCCAGTACAGCCACATCCAGGGTTTATAGTGTGATCGGCACCTACTTTTTCTTTTCTTTTTTTCTAATATGGTTATGCATGCATACCATGAGCACAAGCAGGAGAGTGGAAACGGTCTCTGCAGTCCTTTAACTTCTGCCCTTGTTCCATGGCACAGGTAGATTTGTAGGTTTAAAATGGGGTATGGAATGAGTAGAGCCAACTTGTGAATTGGAGTGTATATACAAGTAGCATATACTGTGCTGGGGCATTGCACAAGTTATGCACTCCCTGGAGAATAGAGGAGTAAATGACAGTTGTTTCTATAGCACTACAAAGACTGTCACGCTATGTAGTCCCTTACTTGGAGGAGATTGCTGTCTCATTATGTAAACCATTGTAATGGACTATTAACATCTTACTCTTCAGAACATTCAGTTTCTCCCCTCCTCCCCCCTCCAAAAAAATACCAAAAAAAAAGGAAGAACTAAATTATAGCTGTTTTCTATAGTCATCAAATTATTCAGTAGAAAAGCCAACAAAATTAGGCCCCTACTGATATGATAATAATTAAAAAAAAAGTATTGCTTTGCAAATTGTATGATATAAGTAAAAAAGATAAGTAGAAAGCTAAATCAAAACTGTTTTTATACCAATCAAATATCAATTCAATTAAACCAGATTATTCAACAAGAAATCTTACAAAATTAAACTGCTATTGATGCATTGGTAAGTAAATGCAAATATGTTTCTTTCCAGATCACAGAGCTGCAAGCCCAAAAAAAAAATCCCCCACAAATTCTGGTGAAATTAAATAAATAAATAAAAAACTGTTCCTCATCTGAGTCATTCAGCTATTTCATTAGCAGTCATTTTTCCCCTTGATTTGTCTATTCAGATATTTCATTGCTTCCTCCCAGCCACAAAAAAAGATACTTTTCTAGCATCATTGGTAAGAAAAAGTTTAACACGGAAAAGAAAATGATAGCAAGTCCTAGGCTTAAACAGCCAAATGCTGATGTGATTTTATTGTAGATTGGCATATGCACGCTAGGTATCATCTAGCAAGCACAGAAAACGGCACTTCTAACAAGCACCGAAAACAGGGAATCTCTGGTAGCATGCACTTCAAAGTGGGGTGGTTGTTTATTTCTTCTTTTCTTTCCTTTTTTTTTCACTTGGGTTGCCAATTCATTTCAAAATTTGTGCCACCATGTCTCAATTACTGTTTTCACCCTTGCTAGCCAGATTTAAACTCGTGTGAATCCACCTTTTCATTGTAAAACAAATTTTTTCTTTAGCTGTATAAAATTACCCTCAATATTGGGCTAATTCTCTTCTCATGGCAGGCAAGAGTGGAACTGCTTGTCTTTTACCTGTGGTATTTCTATTACACCCATAATAATGGTACCTGAATGGTTGACTACCTCATACTTAGTAAAGATGAGTTCTCTGTGTCATTCAGTTGGGATGCTCTATTTCCTTGAGCTCATGAGGGGAAAACTCCAGAATCGGATTTTGCATTTATACTTTATAAAACTTTGTTGTTCTCCTGAACTGTCACAATGTACACATGGCAAAGGTTTAAAACAAGATAGAAATAAATGCTAGAACTTCCTTAGAATTTCAGAAATATTTTAAAGTATTTCCCATGTGTCTAGATTTAGAGTTTAAGGTAGAGAGGGAATTTGTCTGCTACCTGACTTTTGAGAATGCTGTGATAGAGGAAGCGAGTTTGCATGATAATATCAGATGTTATCCTGTCTCCTGAAATACCTTTACCCATTTGCCCATTTATTTACCTAGGGTCTTGATTAGGAAATCATGTAGGCAAGAGCTGAATTTTAATTGTAGGCTTATGTTCTGTTATTGTGAATGAGACTTTAACTCATGCCTAAGGCTAAACACATGCTTAAAATTTATTGTTCAAAGATATGCTTTCTTAAACTAGAGGACTGTGTGTAATGTATATTCTGTAGATTGTAAACTTTTGGGGGCAAAATGTCATTGTATGTTTGTTCATACAGTTCTTAATGCAGAGAGGCCATAATCATTATTAAGGGTTTGTGGCTCAATAGAAACAATAAGAATTCACTTGTGGCTTAAATTTGAGCATACCAGCATTTCTTCCTATATGCCTATAACTATTTCTATCCTTCCTTCTATTTTTTAGAAATATCTCCTGTAAATATTTCTAAAAACAGTGTGTAAGATTTCCTAATAGATAAATGAATGACCCATTTTAAAAGAACCTACCAAAAACTTTCTTCTTTTGTTGTTAAAACATTTCATGTGGAACACAGAGAACTATTTCTTTCTTCCTTGTTGTTTAAAAAAAAAACAACAAAAAATGAGAACCAGTATAAATTTAAATGAGCTGTCATATCAAAATGTGTGTGTTGTTGCACATTTTCACATCTTCATCTGTTTTGTGCATAGGTATTCTTTAGTATTTAGATATACTTTAATTATTTGTGCAAGCACTTCAGGAAGTATAAATGGAGAAGACAATTTTGCAGGAAAATTCTGTATGGTGGTAGGAGGCCATGTGTACCATGCAAGTTGCCACTTGGCTTGATAAAAGAAAAGACTCAAACGTTAGACTTTTTGGCATTCCTTTTGGTTCCTTAGTCACACTGGTTTTGAATAAATGTCTTCTCTTATTACTAGTAGTATCAAGTTAAATTTCTCCTGCTGTGTTGAACCAAGTCAAGACATTCTTCACTGTGGCTAGGGACAGAAATTGCACACAAACTGATCTAAGTGATCACAGACTAGTTCAAATCTCTAACACAACAGAAGTACAGTGTACAGTGCACATAAACTGCTTTCAAAATGACAAGAACTGATTTAAGATAAGCCTGGATGGATGTAATATTAGACTTAACTGTTTTAGGTTAAATTGGTATATTGAACTCCTGTTCCAGATCCCCTCTGGTTTGTTCCAGCAGAGCATGGAGGCATGCTCTAGTTCCTCCCAGCTTCTGTCTGTTCAATTGCTTATTGAAAGATTGAATTGATTCAGTGTTGGGCACTGTGACTGTTGGTACTTAGCTTTGAGGTGTAAGCAAATGCTGCCCTTCTCGACGGAGAAAACCTTTTGTTCTAGGATCCAACAGATTTATCAACCCATTATCCCACTTCAAGTACCTGTGAAGTATGTGAAAAAAGCGCTAATATTTTTTCTTCTGACAACCCTGTGTATGTCTGTAAACTAATAGTGACTCATTCCATTTAATTGTCCATCATTCCAGGGGTAATCCTTTTGAGATGTGTGCACTCCTTGATCAATGACCGGTAAATGTAGGGTAGAAGGACTTTGTGTGTAAAGGACCAGGGGCAAATTCATAGTGGGTGCAGTTGCATGGCTGCACACCCATTTTTTATTGGACTGAAGAACAGGAGCCTCCAGGGACTCTCTGAAGTCTCCTAAAGGAAGAAAATATCATTTCTCCCTTCCCCTTAATGCTTAGAGGCATGGCCCTTCCCTCCCCTTATCTCCCTCCCCTTTGTTGCTTTCCCCACTGTCCCAGGCTAGGGGGAGAACCAAAGCCATTCCTGCCTGTCCCAGGTCAGTTACATGGGATCTGCGCTCAGATGGGGACAGTGGCAGTGGCAGCGGTGTGTGGAGGGAGATTCCCTTTCCTCATGCCTGTATCTGGAGGACTGAGCAGAGAGAAGACAACTACTCTCCTGCCTGTTGTTGCTGCTGTCCACATCCCCAGCTACGTCTTCTGGCTGTGGTACTTCCATGCCCTCAGAACAGCAGGGAAAGCAGTGGTGGCAGGTGTCCAAGAAGAGGAAGGGAAGGAAAGGAGACATACCTCTAAGCATGAAGGGGAAACAAGGGTGATTTTTTTTGCCTGCTTTAGAGATTGGACAAAGTTCCCTGAAACTGCTGTGGCTGGTCTGACTGCACTACTGTGGGTGGAGTAGGCTGGGAGCAGGGGGTATAGCTAACCCTGCAGTGCGGACTGTCGCACCCACACCTCCCCTTGAGAAATTGCAGGTCCACCCCTGAAAAGGGTGGTGCCACTCCTCTTTTATCCAGAGTTTTAATTTTAATCAATCAGGGCTTCCTCAAATGGTTTCATATCAGAAAACCACTGAAGGATAAGCTTTTGAATCTCCTTGAAATCTACAGTTTTGAAATGGGGACTGATGTAGTGGGACTGATTTGTGCTTAGTTTTTAAACAAGTGCTATTAAACATTTCCATTATTAGGAATAAATTTACTTAAAAGCTTTCTTGAAAATGATCAGGTAGGACTTAAATAATAAGGTATGGAGTCAATGTGTACTGGCTATTCCAAGCTTCAGTTCACTTCTAATTGTTATGACCAAGTTATACATTTCAAGTAATAGTTATTGGCTAATACGTCAGTCCATGTCAGTTAACATCAGTTAGACTGACTCTGCAACCTCCATTTCTGTTTTCTGTTTTAGGGACACCTGATACGCTCCTTTTTATTTCTACAACCCTCACTGTCCTTGCAAAGTTTTAGCAGCTGTCAGCTTATTACAGCTGTAGATCCATCTTTTGCTGTCATTTTAGTTCTGCTCTAATTCATTTTGTTAATAGCAGGCATGTAATTGTTTATAACCATTTTAAGTGCATGTGCATATGTGTCTGTGTGCATGTTTGCCCTCAGAATTGGGTGGAGAGGGTAGAGGGGGGACAAAGAAATGACTGGGCGAGGATGCAGGATGCATTCATAGAGACAAAATTGTGCTTACTTTGCCAAATGTCAGGGATCTGAAACCTAATTAGAGTAAAACATGGGGCAAGAAACAATTGCACATTCTTTCACACTTTCAAAAAATGGTGGTAGGGGCTGGTAACAGGGCTTCCTCTTAGTCCCTGTTACAAGGAAGTAAGGGAAAGAGGAAAAGGGGGCATTTTAACAGGATTCCACATGCAGGCAAAGGGCCCCTGCCTTTACAATGATGTCAGGGAAAAGTTCTGGTAGTACAGGAGGGCAGAGCTGCTTCAGAGAACTTTAGACCCAGAAAGCAGGCCTGGGAATGGGTCGGATTGAGTAAGAACCAGACTTAGGCCAAACAGGCTGAAGGAAAGTCTAGTCTAGTAAAACTTTATTAGGAGTACCAGAGTACCATGAAGGGGGGCTAAGGAAAGTCTGGTGCTAGGAGGGGCCCAACAGAGACTGAGTAGGAGGAATGGGCAAGAATGAGTTATTAGAGTACTGATAGCAAATCTGAGAGCATTAGGGGTAAGTTAGATGTTAAGAAGTCTGTATGCAAAGGGACCCTGAGAAGGTACAGTCATGAAAGCCCTGTGAGCAAAGGTTGCTCCAGTGACCTGCTCATGGAAATAAAAGAAAAGTGTGGCAGGTGGGTCTAGCAAGGAGCTAAGAGAGACAGAGAGACCTGGTTTGTACAGAGACCATAAAGATTGTACCATACCCAAAAATGGGGCGCATCAGTGCGTGGTACCAGGACCAAATATAAAAACATAAATTCTGTAGTTGGAAGGTCCTTACCTCTACTTCTGAATAGTTTGAAAAGGTTTGTATAGTAATTGAAAATACTCATCAAGCAAAGTTCAGATGCAGCTTAAGTAACCTCGATTGAAACTGAAACTAGTCACAATGTATATAACAAAACATAGCAATATAAAACTAATTTGTGAAAACTTATTTCATGGATTATTATTACTAGGGCCTGGCTTAAATTACATGTCCCACTTGCAGCATGCCAACTCCTTTAATCTTGGATTTCCCCCTGTGCGCCTCCCCATCGCCAATTGGTGGAGGGTGTCTACCACTTGTTCCTGATGGTTGGGAAGCAAAAACTGCAGTTTAAAATATTCTGTGGTTTTTACCTCCCATCTAGTCATCAGCAAGTGGTGGGGCCACCAGGGCCCCTCTGCCAATCAGCAGTGGGAGGCAAAAGCCATGGTATATCTAACTGTGGGATTTGCCTCCTGGCCATCAGAAGCACGTGGTGAGCGGCTGGGCCGATGGGGCTCCTCCATCAATCAGTGGCAGTGTTAGCACCACTGTCCACTAAATGGCACTAAGGTTCATTAAAGCACAATTAACTCTTAAAATAAATGTAAAATATAAAAAACACATATCAGTTCAACTAAAGTCTGACTTGATTGATATAGCAGCTGTTATTTTAGCAGTTTCTATATACACAGAGAGAAAAACATTTAGTACAATGATTTCACTCAATCTCAGATGTTATTCTGCTCAACAGAAAAGGTGGTCAATCAGTTCCTGAAAGTAGAGAGTGTGTCGGTGGCTGGCACAACCCAGACAAATGTTGTTTTCTGGATTTCTGATGGCACGCACTTAACTTTCTTGCTGCCCCCTTTTATGCTTTTCTTCAGCTTCACGCCTCTGATGACTCTTTGCTTCTGGGTACCATTGATTGGTTTCCATGCAGTCAGCATACTGTCCATATTTCATCCTGTCAGCATAGTCCTTCATTCAACAGACCCATCACAAGCACACCTCTTAATTTAGTATTTTTTCAGTGTCTTAATATGGGCATTGTCCATTGGTCTACTCTTATCACCTTTCATTAACATATCTAATCCTTTCATCCTTCTGATTCACTTGGTTAGTGCTAAGTTCAGTTAAACTGAGCTGGTAACAAGGCTATTACTATGTTATGTTAGAAAAACATCTTATAGTGATAAAAAAGGAAAGAAACAATATTACCAGCAAGCTCAAGGCTATAAGCTGCCTACGAGCTGGCTCAAGGCCAGCCGATAGAAAAAAAGTTCAAATAATAATGAGGCTACACAAAAACTGAAGCAATGGTAAAATAAGGCTGAATATAAAAGAAAAGTTCAACAATACTGTAATTCACCACTCAAGCAGGTGCAACTTAAAATAAATGTGACAAGCTACCCTAACAGCAGGGGAATGTGTGTGTGTGTGTGTTGGGGGGCGGGCTCCAAGATTAAAGAACCCACCACGGAGTAAGCTGGGCCTGTGATTTAAACCAGGCCCTAATTATTACTTTCCATTTTATAGTTGGAGAAACTGCAGCTCAAGGAAGCAAAGTGATAGGTACAAGTTTGTTCAGGAAGTCAGTGTGAGAAAGAAGATTTCTACTCAGAGTCCCTGACTTACTGTTCTTCATGTCATCAGCTAAATGTATAAAGCTACTTATCTCTGTGCCCCAAGTCTCTCTCCAGTGGCAAATCACTTAACTTGTACTGCCACCTCCTTATATATAGACCAATAGAGAAATTAGAGATATTATAAAAAGATCTTTTAAAAAAATTATTTGAAAGGTTTTTAACCAATATATTGGCATTTTTTGAGAACTTCTGAATATTTAAACTCATAGTATAAACATACAGCCAGGTCCTCACCTGATTGTTAAGTTAGATGGAGGAAACATGTTAACGTTGCTTTAAAAACATATATTCTAGATACCCCAAGAAACCAATAAATGGCATAAACATACATGATGCACATACATAATGAAAAAAAATTCTATTGATTCTCATTTGGCCTCACCTCCACATTGTTTAGTCACTTCTGAGTAATGTTGTAATCCCATACTTACCTCTGTATGTTCTCCTCTCCCGTCTTCTCATGTGGTTTTGGGTATGCACACAATGGCCCAGTACATGACATTTTTACCACTAGAACTGATCACAAACCTGTCTATACCCATAACAGAACAGAAGTTCTGCACACAAACTGGTCTAAAAATAATGAAACCTGGTCTAAGATTTATCCCTTCCCCCCAAGGGTGAATGTATGTTCTGATCATTACTGACCTAAACTATACTGTGTACAGAAAACTGTATAACTTTGATTCTACCTTGGGCTTTTTGAATGTCTGTACCTAGCCAAAGAATACAAGCAATGACAACTGACCTGTGTAGGGAAAATACACAAAAATACTGCTGTTTCTCCATTTAGATGGAACATGCATCTAAATTCATTTAGATACACTAGGCATTTTGGCAAAGTGCCCTGACTTTTAGATTTAACTAGTGGAAGAATATGCAATGAAATTCACTGAGGTCAAAGAAGGCAATGGATTGTCTTTTCATGCACAGTGAATTTAGAAGGAGATTGCAATGTGAACTACGATCACAGTTCACTGGTTAAAAATGCAAAATGCTGCAAAAACAGAACATGCAACTTATTAACAATTAATATTAATTTTCTCAGTCATACACACTTAAACCTGTCAGCATGACTGTTGTCCCAGAGGGACTGCATGAAACATTAATAATCTTCTTCCACTTAAAGGCCTTTTGTAAGAGATTCTTAGTTAATTATTACTTTTAATTAAAGGACAGTGCTACCTTTACAAGACTGCTTAATTCTTTTCTTAAAATACAAACCATATTTATTGTCTAATTTATATACCTGCATAGTCTCACAAAAATTTCTACTAAGAAGTTGTTTAGGATAGTTCCTTGCTAAAATCCCTGTGTTTGTGTGTGTGCGTGCGTTTGTGTGTGTGTGCACGCATGTAATCTTCATTGATGCCTGATATTATCAATGGAGTTATCCAGCTGAGGATCTGCTCTGTCACTTCACCATTATATATAAAATGCCCATCTATATGAGGTGACTTATACTAGCTGAGGATCTGACTTGAGAGCTCTAATATCATAATTTAATTCAGTGATCCCTCCTTACTCTCAGAACTGGACACACAGAACATGCATTGTGTGTTTCAATACATCCAGGAATTAAAGTGTGTGCTCTTTAAAGTCGTGTTGGATACAATAAACTTAAGATCATTACGTCAGTACAGAAATTAAAGCTCCTTCCCTTTCTACCCTTGGAAATAAAGCCTGAACAGGTTTCCTCTGATGCTTCTTGCATTGTATTGTAATTTGAATAATTTATTACCTAAATTTACGTGATTGAGTTAGGGAAGCTGAGATCATATCATTTAAATATCATTATAGCTACATGCACTTATGTGCAATTGTCATGCTTTCTCTTGTCAGGTAAATTGCAGATGCAGCTTAGGTAACCTTGATTTGAAACTGCAATTGCAGTGCATAATTTATTAAAATAAGGGAAAGCTGCAAGATAAGATACAATTAAAGAAAAAATCACTGTAACAGCCTATTGAGTTGTATACTGGTGAGAACTTCATTTTATTTCTATGTACCCAAAATAAATTTTTAGTCTACATGTAGTAATATTTTTTGACAGAAGAACAAAGATAAAGCCATTAGGGAAAAAGACAATCATACAAATATTTAAGTTCTTGATTTTTAAAAGCAAAACACCTTGCAGATTATATTTATAGTTAAACTGAAATAATAGCATATCTTTGGGTGAAATCAAAAGAGGTTACATGCATTTTACTTTAAAGTAAATACCAGCATGTTGCTGCTGCTTGACTCTTGTCAAAGCTCCCAGTGAAGAAATTTTTACCTTATTCAAAGGGAATTTTAACTTAGGATTCAGCCAATAATGTTCACTGAAGTGAATGACTTGGTCATGGCTTGAACACAGGTCAGCTGGCTGTCACTCCAGTTTTCTGACTTTGTTTGTGTTGCTGTTGCTTCTATTTTATATCTGTGATCTAAGAAACACATTTCCATTTCTGGCAGCACTGGAGAAATCAATTGCCCACAATTTTCTTGAAGTGTTCACTGCAGTTCATCTACTAGATGAGGCTGTGGAGGTGTTGCAATATGTTTTAAAATGATTTATCCTAAACTATTTAAATTTTTTGTTTCTTTCACCACGTACACACCCTGTTGGGGCAGGTCACATGTGCACACACATGTTACTTCCTGTTTCCTCTGAGAACTGCACATATGATAGGTGCACTGAGTGCCCATTGAACTTTGCCAAGAGTAGACTTGACCTGAAGAAGAATGTTTTGCATTCAAATTTTGTATAACTTTATTCCAACTATAAAGTTCGTCAGTGAAAGAGATTCCTGCCCCACCCCCAAATCAATGTGTACCACAAATACATTTTGATAACTTGATAACTTGAATTTATCTGATCCAGAAAAACATTAAAATCAATGAGAGGAGGATTTTGTTCAGATTTTATTTTCTTGCTCCTTCTAAAAAATAGTTCCCACAACATAAAGAAGTGGCATTGTATTAGGAGCTTCCAGAAATCTGCATGCAAATCAAGGGAGACCATCCCACTGGGACAACTGAAGACCTTGTCTTTTTAGAACTTCCAGAATGTGTCACTTATTTCAGGGTTAAACTGGTACTAAGTATTTAGTTAAGATACAAAGTCATGGGTCAACATAATTTAGCTAAGTATTTTAGTAAGGGTAGAAATAATATAGCTTCTGTATAGTAAAGTTTATCATGATTATCAAGCAAACTTATAATAGGGATTCCTAGAATTAGTTAATCCGGTAAATTGAATCCATGTTGTTAGAGTTTTGGGAGGGATTTGGGGTTGTAGGTGGTTTTCCATATAAAGTCTGACAGTAGTCCAGATCATTTAATGGTTCTAATAGTTCTACCGTAAGATTATATATGGGTTCATGAGTAGGCACACACACTGGGGTGATTTATTTTAGTGAATGTGTTGGTTAATTGCCAGTGAGACTACTTCTGGAAAAGTACTGGAGGCTGGACTGTTCAAGGATAAGCAGGGATAGTTACTTATTTGTTTATTATTTTATTTTTTGAGGGAGATGCACTCCTCCTCATGATAGAAGATAACTCTTGGGTGTAGTGAACAAAAGAAAAGTCTTCATCTGTGTTGCTAGACTTTCAAAGACACGGTAGCTCCCCTTGGCCCTCTCATTTTCAGACTGAGGAGAGGCTGCTGCACACTCTTGCCACATGGGGGGGGTGTTTATACGCGCATATTAATACAACACAATAAACTCTGGCACAGTTTGCACAAGGGTTTATTGCTCTAGTTCACAGCATTTATACATGTACCTGGGACTGCAGGACACTGAGCCAGAGCTACACAGTCCCAGCTTGCAGAGGACCCCAGAGTTAGTCTGCTAGCCTGGGGCTGCTGTGACCTAGCTCAGTGTGCTGCAGAGGGGCTGGCTAGGTCACGAGCATGCATCAGTGTGGAACTAGCCTGAGGGCAGCCCTCGCACTGATGCACCCTCATGCCCACGCCCAGCCCCATCAGTGTCCACATATGCATTGCAGTGGAGTAAATAACTCCTCTGTAGGATCGTACTTGTATCTGGCAGTACTAACCTATGGCAAGGTTAATTAGTTTTCTCTGGCCTAATATCTCCACGTGTGCAAACTGGCAACACTTTACTATGGAGCTAATTTTGGCAACTCTGCAGTAAGTGTCTTGTGTAGATGCACCCAGAGGGCGCTAAAAGGCTGTTTCTGCTTCAAACAACAGAACAGAATTTATGTTTCTAAAGTGTCACACACAGTGCCCTCAAATGATAAAAACCTGGTTTGTGCCAGCTGACTAATATCCCCACTCTGAGCAACATACTCTCAGATAGCACATGGCCGCAAGCAGAACAGACTCTCATTTACATGTCTAGCAGTACTCCAGCACATCCTTGAAATGCCTTTATTTGACTGCTGTCGCTAAAATTTTAACTCTGTTGCCCAACTACTAACTAATCAGAAACATATTCTCTAACCTATCCATCCCCACCTTCCTTTAAAAATGTTTCTGATAGGAAAATTCTCTCTTCCTATCAGCCCACATGCATGAAACATGAACCAAAGTTATATGCCAATGTCTGGAGCAAGGAGGAGGTTATGGATGTCATAGGCCTGAAAGAAAAAAGATTCTTTGTAAGCTGAGCTGTGTAGGAACTACTGGAACAGGGACATGTACAGGGAGATAATATAGTGCATGTAGCCCAGAGGAATGAGGAAGAGGAAGAGAAATGCTGATTCAAGAATTTCTACTGACTCCTAGCCTGTGGAACAAAACATCCATTTTTCTGGAGAAGCATCATCTATCCAAAGCACTCCTGGGTAGGCCCCAGAACTAGCACAGTCCTGACCATGGGCTCTTGGGGTCCTGAGATAAGAACCTCTGAACTTTGGAGAGAGAAGAGGAGGACATGGAGGAAGAAAATGTTAATGTTGACCTCTGACATCCAGCCCATTTTTGAAACATAGGACAGCCAACACTGGAGTCACTCGAAGTGATTCAAGAGTAACAAGGAAAGGGAATGCAATTGCTAAATGTTTCCTTCTTCTCCTAGTGCATGGATGTCTCCTGTGGCATGGTTCTCCAACCATAACATTTGAAATTAGTGCCTTTTCTATGCACATAGAAAAATAAGATGGCTGGGTTTCTAGTGTTGGTTAAGAATAAAGTTTAAGAGAGCCAAGCTCTTTTGCTACATGGTATATAATTCTGCCACAGACAGAGGTGGAATTTTGTGTACAGCATGGGAAATGCTGTTTGCTGAAATGTAGTTTGATCTGGCTCCCTATTCTTGATGCTTCATTCAAACCTTGCTGTACCAGTGATGTATGAAGGAAGTCAGGTTTATGTCCAGAACTCAAGGGAGGCTGCTTACTCTGCTACCTTCCCATTCAGTACATTCTTATTGTGTACCTTGTTCAGTGGCATAGACATGTTGCTTTCATTTTCTGAATGAAAGCATTGTGGGAGAAATGCCAGTACCTTTTTCTTGAAGTTCCGTGTTATTTGTTTCCTATCACATGATAGCATAACCTCCTACACCAAAGCCACCTCACTGGGCACTGTTGCTAATCAGATGAGCAGAGTGAAGTAACCCAGGTATCCTGTGGCCACATGCAGCATTTTTTGCTCTGTGTTTTGGTAACTCTCAGCAAGGAGTATCAGCCACCACAACAACATATAAGGCCGGGCTTTTTTGGAACGGTTATTTTGCTTGGCTTGATGCAGTCCCCTGGCATGCCCCTATCCCATTTTTGCCTCTTCCCTGCTTGGAGACATGGACGTTATTAACCAATTAAACTCAGTATAACAGCAGTGGTGACCATTGCACATTTTTTAGGGAAAAAATAGGAAAAGTATGACATTTTCAAAGTTATCTTTTCCCTTGGTGCTATTGCTGAAAATCCAGCTATCTACCTGTCTCTTTCTATCAGTATCCTCAACTGCAGTGGCCTTAAGCGCAGCTGTGGCAGCCAGATGCCAGTGAGAAAATGAAAGGCGTTATTCCAGAGAGGGATGTTCATGGAGTACTGAAATACTTGGATGCAGCTGCAAAGTTGTAGAAGAAGTGGGAACTCTAAGAGCAGGAGTGGAAATAGCACACTCTGAAAGAACAGAAGGGGCAAGAGACAAAAGAGGAGGCTGACAGGTATATGGTGCTTATACCTAGCCAACAGAAAGAAATGCTGTTAAAACTGACTGATTAACAGACCTGACTGGGTTTGCCCTCTGGAAAACACCCTTTCCAAGAAATCATTTATTCTACTGTACCATAAGTATTGACATTTTCACCATCTGCAGCACGGGCGACTGATGCCTACTGAGCCAGAGGGAGCATATGCCTCCCCACCCCTAGAGGCCAATCAGTGACTGGAGTTTCCCCCAGCAGCCAATCTTGCCGATTGGGGGGCGAGGGGCTGGGACCTATTGTTCCAACTGGGAAGTGTGAGAGGGGCACCCAGAAGTGCCAGCAGTGCTTCTCCTGGTGCCCCCACTCCCTGGCCAGTGCTCACAGGGGGGGCACTGGTGCTCCTGCTTGTCCCCCCTGCCCATCACCTAAGCAGGGATCAAAGGATGTTAGGGGGTGCACCAGCACTCCCAGGGGGTGCACGTGCACACCTGTATACCCCCTAGACATCACCACTGATCTGCAGGCATGCTACACACCACAAATGGAAGGGAATAAAAGGAAAGCAAAATTTCATCCTAATGCATATTGGCCTGTAAAAAAAAATGTGCAAAGGAAGGAGCATTTTACAACTTTTTTCTTTTTCCTTCTTCAGGACTTTGCATATCCTAAAGTTTGCAGTTCTATCAATTTTGGGTTTTTTTGGTTTTAATTTGTTTTGTCTAGCTGGTTTTGAGATTTGCTTCTTTGATCTGACTGTCTGTTCTTTGATTCTAAGCACTGATGTAACCTGAAATAAAATCTTTATTACTGGATACTAAAATCCATTGTGAATCGCTAAGAAAAAAATGATGGCTACGTGCTTGCATAGAAATATATTACCCCTTACCTTCTTATGTGAGGGTTGTATACCTTTAAGAGTTAGGCTGTCATTCTGCTGCCCTCCAGGATATCACTGTTATATATGGCTAGAGATTGGGGGAGCTAGAGAGTCAAAAAAATAGTCTCATGGCTGTCTGGGTGCTGTTAGCATGAATACAGAAACCTCTTTGTTAAAGTGGCTCTTGACTCAGTGAACTGAACCCACAACATGACATGGTACCATAAATGCTTGAAAATAGGTGACTGCATTGCATGGAGTGAGCTTTAAAAATAAAAATGGAGCAACAACAGACTTCAGCAGAGTTGGAAGGGGTCAGGCACTAGAAAATATATACTGTAGAGGGGCACAGTAAATATGATGCTTAGTTTTAGGATGTATTTGAAGGGCTTGGGAAGCTGAACAAAGAATATAAGATTGAGCTGTCTGAACCATATACTCTAACAATCAGTGCTCCCTGAAATATTCTTTTAGCTCTAAGCCAAAATCTGAAAGCAGAACTGGAGAAACTGGTTGTCAAGTTATTACTGAGAAGGTAGAGAAACAGACAGAGTGTGTTTATTCTTTGGTAATATTGCAACAAAAGGATAGACTCCTTTTGCCTCTGCCTAGATCCAAAAGAACTTAAGAAACGTTTCCCCATTCCCATCAGGGAAGAACTCTTTATAGAGATGGCACAACAAACGTATTTCTCTATACTAGATGCATCAGCTGGGTTTTGGTATATATTTGTACACGTTCAAAACTTCATACATAAAATTCTGCTTTCTAAGATTGCTTTTTCGGTTATGTTCAGCACCAGAAGTGTTTCATAAATATATACAACAAATATTTGGTGGCATTGAAAGTACTGAAGTGTATGTAGATGATATTTTAACCTGGAAACATGGAACACTGAAGGAACATGAGCAGAGACTTCAGAGGGCTCTGAAGGGGCTTGATCAACCAAGTTAAAACTCAATAGACAAAAGTTCAAATTTAGAGTCAGAGTAATATATGGGTTAAAAATTAATGGATCAAGGCATACAGATACATCTCAGTATGGTACAATTAATTACTAATATTCCACCTCCTACTGGGTGCATCTACACATGCTATTACTGCACATGAATAAACTCTGGAGCTTATTGCTTCAGCGGCTATTGCTTCCAAGTGTGCTGTTTAAACATGTACCCAAGAACAACTAACTCTGGAGCAATAAACTCCAGAGTTTATTCATGCACAGCATGTGGAGGAGTGTTGGAGCAGTTCTGGCTGGGAGGGTGTCCCAGGGGTCAGCCTGCCAGCCTGGGCTGCTCTTCTGGGCTCAGCATGGCGTGGAGGGGCTGGCGGGGGCATAAGGAAGCTAGCCAGCAGGTAGCCCCCACAGTGAAGCAACCTTGTGCCCCAACCAGCCCTTCCAGCATCTACCTGTGTGCTGCTACAAAGATTTTTTTCAATACAAGTACTATCCTACTGCATAGTAAATTAGTTTACTCCAACCTAACAGGGGCACAAATATAGACACTGAGATGTTTCCTGTGAAGCTAATTAATTTACTGCTCAGTAAATGTCTCATGTAGACACACCCACTGACAAGGAAGGAGTGTAGAAGTTTCTCGGTATTGTAAATTTTGTTTTTTACCTACTCTGTCACAAAGTGCAGCAGCCTAAGAATAAAATCATGCACAAAAATAAACAATGGATATGGGAAGCACATAACAATAAGGAGTTGAGGAACCTAAACTAGTTATTTCATAAGATTCCAGTGCATACATTCTGTGAAAGCAAACGTGAGACAAAACTGCCTACTGATGCCTCTTAGGAGGGTCTTGGGGTAGCACTTATGAAGAGTATGGGAAGAGATTGAGACCATAGCATATGTTTCTAGGGCTTTAAGTAAAACTGAATGTCGGCATGTACAAATTAAGAAAAAGGCTTTAGCTCTGGTGCATGGATGTAAAAAGTTCCTTGTCTTTGTTTATGGGAGACCGGTGTTAGCTGAAACAGATCACAAGCTGCTAGTAGCAACAGTAAAATTAGAATATAAACTAGGAAAAAAGCTAGCGGTGACAATATACTTTGTCTAAAGCTTTTGACAGAACAGAAATAGAACTAAACTCAGAGTTAGACTTGTGCATGTTATTTTGTTAAAGAAAATGTGCCCAGTTTCTGTTGAAATGTGGACTGTACTCACAGATGCCGTGGCACAAGATTGGACATTACAAATAGTAATACAAGTCATTAACGCAGGATGGACTGCAAGGTACATACTCAGCAGCTCTTATTACCAGTTTGAACCAAAGCTATTAGTAATAAAAGGCTCTTGTTTAGGTATGACATACTTGTTGTTCCCAAAGTGTTACATCAGGATATCTTACAGAGAATAGATGAAGGACACGTAGTTGTAGAGAAAAGCAAAATATGAATATGAACATTGAAAAATAAAGCATGTTTAGCCTGTTAAAAAATCAGACAGTCAATGGTAGTGACCAAGGAAGAATTAGTCCGATGGTCCACAGTAGCCATAGCCAAGTTTGCTCATGTTGGAAAAAAACTCTGTATCAATGTTAGACTCTCACTACCTGGAAACTGCAAGACTTGACAACACTATTACAAAGCATGTAACAACACACTATAAAATCTGTCTTTGCCTCATGTAGTCAGGTCTGACGATGAACTACAATTTGATGGGTTCAAGCACTTTGCCAAAGAATATGGGTTTACAAATATTACCTTTAGCCCAAGATATCCACAGTGCAATGGACTTGTAGAAAATGTTTTCAAAATAGTATCTGGAATTACTAACTTATACACAGCTAGAGATGGATGGGTTTGAAAAAGAGGTCCATGGCAGTTTGGGTGCCATTAACATGGATAAAGAAACCTCTGTGTTGAAATGGTGGCTGATTCAGTGAACTGAACTTACAATTCAACATCATCCACCCTCACCCTCATTTCAAGCCTGAAATGTTTTTTAAGGCCAAATAAATTATAGCATGGAGGGGCTCTCTTAAGGTTTTTCTGACTCTGAATGACAGCCCCAGGTGTACTCTACCTTTCATGCTTATGCCCAGCTGCTCAAAATCAGTGGATAACAAGTTCATTGCCACCTGCCACCCTGCAGGCAAGGCTTCTCC
Organism: Gavialis gangeticus; assembly: GCF_001723915.1. NCBI lineage: Eukaryota > Metazoa > Chordata > Crocodylia > Gavialidae > Gavialis > Gavialis gangeticus. The sequence continues at coordinate 243,806,931 of NW_017729032.1, forward strand.
TTTAACCTCACAAATAGTACACAGAGCACAGCAGGTGGCAACAATGGAAATGTTTGACTTAGTAAGGTCAAACCTTGTCATGAAATGTCTCCAGTGCTCCCTCAGGTGCCCAAAAGACATTCAATTGACTTCATAAACCACAGGAGCAGAGGGTAGGCCAGTCCCTCTCCCTACTCCTACCCCTTCCCAAATGGCAGTATGTCAATGTCTCCAGTCTCTAGTTTCCAGTCTGAATCAAGTGGACATAGAGGAATGTGGCTGCTTGCAACCTTGTACCTGAATATGTGAACAATGTATACCTTTCCCAAACAGCTAAGGTTAATACCTGTATCATCTGATGAGAGTTCCCCTTACGGTGATGTATTTGGAAGTTGGAACAAGCAGCTGGGAATGAGAAAAATGGGAATATGAAGCCCTACTATTGCTTCTTCATAGTTTGTGAATGTCATCACCCAAAGTTCTCTTATTTCTTCCACAATCACAAGTTTTCAAGACCTTTTCAAGAGGGAATGCCTGATGACTCTGCTCACCTCAGTGACAATGGACTCAACTGTGGACTTCCTGATGGTTAAGTGCTTTTCCAAGCAGTGCTAATAAGATTAACTAATGATTCTTGACGGTCAGAGTTCATTTCATATCAAGGAGTGGGAGTACATAGAGAAATACAGAAATATTGCCTTCCACATTAACATTTTGCAGCCATCAGATCACACCTGCATCAGAATGTGATGAAGTTTCCTAAGAACAGAAATTGTTCCTAACTGTGTTGAGGTGATTTGGTGATTTTTTCAATCAGCCCATGTTTTATAACTCTTTCCTGCAACATCTATTTCTTCTCTCCATTCGTGCAATAGTACTGTCTGACCCTTGAACAAAAGAAACTTTATCATGCTAGTGATCACATTGTCATCTGTGCTTGCAGTGGGGGAAAAAAACATGGAAGACCCCAAGAAAAAACATGTGTGTGGGGGGAGGTGGGGATAGAAAAATGAGATATAAAGGTAGAAGAGAGTGGCATTGTGTGGGAGATTTGCTATTAACATTGACAGAATCTGAATTCCATACTGCACTACCCTTCTCTCCTGTGTTGGGTGTGTCTGCATGAGACACTACTGCACAGTGGTTACTGTGCATGTATTTAATACTTGTATATGCCATAAATAAATGTGCAGCAATAAATGTGCAGTAACTAGAGTTACTGTGCAGTAGTGCAGGTGAATGTCTTTTAAGTGGTGGTACTGTACAGTAGCCTAATAATATTGTGCAGTAGCATATTAGCACTGTTATATGCTGTGATACGCTCCTGCACTGTATTATTTGGGACTGCACAGCCAAGTGTCTCATGTAGACATGCCCACTGTGTTGTATCAGAGTTGCTGCAAATGATGTCTACCTATATTGCAATTTGAATTTGGCTTATACAACTGTTCCTAATGACCATGTATGGTACTGGCAGATACACTGTGGTGCACATGTGCCTGGGCATTTTAGCACTGCCTTTCTCTGTAAGTCAACAAAACCTTTTCTGACAAAACTTTATAGCAGACACAGGGCCACTGTTCTCATGCAGATGAATCAATCATGGAATGGATTGCTGACTACACTACAGGAGGTTTAAATGTTTCCCAGGGTTCACTAGAAGAATGAGATGAAAGATACCAACAAAGACGACTGGGGAAGTCTAAGGTAATGCACATTTAGTTTACGATTGTACTCAAAGGGGTATTTTTAATCTAAAATCTCTATTAACAGTTTAATAGAGTTTTAGCTTCTATCCCTGCTGTGCTGATGTGTAACTATCTTTCTCTTTCCTGTCCTTGCTCTTTACACTCTCTCTTTCTTCTTTCAAATGTTTCTTCCTTAGGATTAATGAAGATATACTTGAGCTATTGCTTATCTCTATAGGAATTAAGTTTTTAATAAAAAATAGTTTTTCTTCTTGCAACTGTGAAGAACAGTGAATCTTAGAAAGAAAGAATGAAGAACTTGAAGTCTTTGAGGAGTATGTCATGGTAGTAAGAAATTTGCTACCGAGTAAAGACAAGTAAGGATCGAGATGGTATAGAAGAAGAGCAGATAAACATATTATTAATGGTGTTACATTGAACATTGTGTGAAACCACAGTGAAGTTGGTGAACCCAACAGCCCTACTTCATGAGAGAATAAATACCAAGAAAAGCAACTATGCCCCTTTATATAACAGATACCTGAAACTATAAGAATCACCCACCAAAGCAAAGGATGTGTACGGGGGTGAAGGAAGAAATAAACCATGTGGTCTGAGATGGTATTCCCTGAGATTTGAATAGAAATGCATGGGGTTGGATATTGTATGAGGGAAAAGAAGAAAAGCAGCAGAAATGCCAAAGCAACACACCAGACTCAGACACACCTTTGGCATGATTCTGAGATAAAGCAGAGAGAGAGGTATTAGTTAAAGTGGTGCCTGGAAAGAGGCTGGCAGAGCAGAAAACTTCTTTAAATCCTACTTTGTTCAGAAGAACACAGCTTTATGCACATACTTGTAAATACTGATAGTTGCATCACAGATGATGAATTTCATGATCTCCATGATCGGCGTCCCTTCCTAACAACTCAGAAGACTCCAGATATTGGCTAACTGCTTAAGTTAATTAAAGATTAATTATAGAAAGATGGGTACTTTTCTAAACCTTATTAAACATATTCAAACTCTTCTTAATTTAAAATTGTGTGTGTATTGTTAAAAATGACAATGGATGTGAAAGTATGTGAAAACCTATTGCTGTTACTGTGTTAAATATGGGTTGTATTTTAATAGAAGAATTTGTCTCTATTTTATTTTATTTTATTGTAAATGTCAGTTGTTCTTCCCATTATCATCATTACTATCACTTTATTTATTAAGCACTGATAATTTACCCAGTGCTATACATAGCAAAAGCTCAGATGCTGAGAGAGAATTATGAATTGTGAAATTATATATAGTCTCTATTAAGGACATACACCCTTATACATCTGTGCAAAAGAAAAAGGGGCCTACAGTACCCTGTTAGTTTATGGTGATGGCCATTCCCTCAGATGTTCTGTGCACTGGTACTTCCTTTGCTGCGTAGGTGTGCAGGCAAGGAAAAGGAGTGGGAAGAATTTCAAGATTATATCTACTCTGGTACATGATAATGTCGGTGTTAAAGCTGCCCATACTTACTGACCCACTTACACTGAAACTCCTTAGCTCAGTCTTGGGTGTCAATTGAGCCCAGTCCCAAAAACTTGAATGATGCTGCCATAATTTGCCTCCCTGCTGTGTATTTAAAACTCCCTTGTGGTGCTGAAGGCCCTGGGAACAGCACATTCCCAGATAGTAATCCTGTACTCCCTGATCCTGACATCTCTCTCGTATAACCTACTTCCTGGCTCTGTTGTTAAGCACAGAAGGAGAGAGTAGTGAGGTGCAGACTGATTCTCAGAAGGCCTCTATTGGACGAAGAGGAAGAGTAATGTCATAGTTGTAGGTCTCCATGCAAGACATAGATTGAGAGGATCAGGTCACACAGCTTTGGCTGGTTAATACTCCCTCCTAGGGTTGACCTAAAGTAACAGTGTAGATCCATTTTGAATGACTTACTCCCTCCTCACCCAAACATAATGGCCAGTCCAGCTGAGCTGGTAAAGGTTGGAGAAGGAAACATTTTGTCATGAATAGGAGTAGTGCATGTTACTTCTTCTACCATAGGGAGAAAGAACAAGAAACAACATTATGAGTTACATAATAATGTCATGTAGGTCTGCTCCGGCGATAGTTGAACCCTGCTGCTTCTTAAGGGTTGTGGAAAAAAACCCACGGTCTGTTCCTAGCTATTTACTGCAATACCCAACTCATGAAATTTGAATGATAATGCTTCAGACACAGACTCAGAGTGCTAATCACTTTCTAACATAATGATTGTAATTTTTAAAAGTGGGTATATGTGTGTATATATAAAAATATACTGTCCACTGAAGCCCTTGCACAAAATTAAACCCATATATTTGACAGTATGTTTCATCCCAGAAGACTAATATTCACCATTTTTATGCAGACACGTTCAGTATTCAAGCATTTTTTTCTTGTAGAAAAGTGCTAGCACTGTTCAATTTATAAATTAAAGGCCATCCATTCTTCTTTATAGACAGGAACAGCAGTTACAATTTGAAGTTACTGAAGTACTTTTGTTATACCAAGTGTTGATTTTAAACAAATTGATTGATTAGCAGTTTACTGACCACCCCAGTTTATTTTGTTTCATGCTTTATCATTCACTGGAAGGTTGTTAAAAAAAAATTGAACCAATAATGCTAACACCATGTTTGATTTTTAAAGGTGACCGCCCTATGGTACATTTTTATAGTGCAAATTCCCCTTTTTAGTCTATTTTTCTAACCAACATAGTAGAATTTTAAATTTATTTCCTAATTTGTTGTGTTTATGAGCTCAGTGGTATATCTGCCTTGCATTTTCCTTTAAACTATTTTGCAAAGAAGTGGGCATACCTACACATCGCCAAACGACAACATTGCTATGGTGCCATGCTTTAGCACTTCCTTTTGGAAGTACTAAAGCATGGTGCAGTATGGGTGGTTACTGCACCGAGCGCATAGCCCACAGTTAGATTTCACCAGTATGTCAATGTAGTGGCACCCTATACCGGGGGGAGTGTGCCACTATGGTGATGTAGCTGCCGATCACATAACCATAGCATGCCATATAGCAACAGAGTGCATTGCTACATCGCCGCTGGGCAACGTGTAGACGTGCCCAGTGTGAAACTGAACAATTTCACTTGCATAGTTTTGTTGCTTAGTGAGCCTCCACATGATTCAGGGTTCTGCCTACAAAAATTTGCAGGGTCTGCCTAAGGTTTCCTTTGAGACTACTGCTTGGTATCATGAGTGCATTTCTTTTCTGTAGAAGGACAGATGTGTGGCTGCCTTTGCAGCTGATATGCAAGTGGCTCAATAGGTCTTCCTACAAAATGTTACAGCATGGTGTCTTACATGCTTTCACTTCATCAGTGAAACTGCACTATAAATTATCCAAGATTTTAGGGTTTTAAACAGCCATCTCTGCAGCATGTATATCACAAAAGTGTAAGAAATGCAGTTCACGATGCTCTCCATAATTTGAAGTTCATTTTGTATTTACAGACTCGATTGCACTTTATATGCAAATGACTCATTATACTTTAGAAAAGCAATATGTTAATTTGATTAATTTCTCACCTTATTTAAATCTTATGAAATGTCACCTGCCATTCAATCTACACACCAGTTATAACAAAACAACAAGCATTACAAAGAGGTGAAGCATTACATTTCTCCTAATCACAAAGCAGATATGACAGGTCTCAGCTTATACACAGAGGCATTGCTGAGTGTGCTGAAAATCTAGAGATATATAATTTTTTCCTTCATGAAACTCATTAGAATAAAATCTCTGGTTTTAAATGGGTAGCTGAAGATGTTTATTCATGTGTCAGAGAAAACATTTACTAAGATACTGTGCTTTAATTTTTTGATGATATTGCAGATTAGATTGTTTCTATTCTGTTTTCATTTCTTTTACTTTTTTATTTTGAAATGGTTCTGTCTAAAGAATGTTCTTATCCTTTTTGAGAATAAATTATCTCTTTCATTTGCTTATGAGATGTGACTATAATGTTACCTGTTCCTGAATTAGAATGCACTCCTTAAGCATCTGGACCAGGGATTCCTACACCTACAGCACAATCCCAAAACCATAACCACTTAGAGTAATAGATGAAACCCTGCTCTGCCATTTAATAGGGTCAACATTGTAGCAAGGACAACAGAATCCCTCTGGTTGTCACATACAGACCCCAGCTTGAACACCTGGAACACATCATTAAAGAATACTGAACCGTTTTGGAAAATGTCAGCCATCTCAAGGTAGCCGTGGAGAACAAACCTGTCCTGGCTTACAGGCAGTCCCCTCAAGCATCTATCTAATAAGAGACTACCTAACTCTTATTCTCACCAAGACACCAAGCCTTGCAATGGACCAGGATGCCAGCTCTGCCCCATCAGCACAGACTACATCAGCACTGACCAAACAACACAAATTCTAACAACTGAGATTCATTCATTCCTCCTCCAGTCTTCACCAGCTTAGCTGGACCTGGTCATTGTGTTTGGGTGAGGAGGGAGAAAGTCATTCACAATGGATCCACAATGTTTCTCCTCTGTCAACATCTTGTATGCTTACAATGTCCCCCGGGAAAGACAGGGCAATCCATGTGTGAAAGAATTAAATGGACACCGGGCTGACATCGAGTCCAGAAATAAACACAAGCTTGTGGCAGAACACTTTAACCTCCCTGGACATTCCCTCACTGATCTCAGAGTAACTGTTCTTAAACAACAAAACTTTAAAAACCAACTTGAATGTGAAGTTGCAGAACCAAGAAATCATCCACAAACTGGGCTGTATATGAATGGTTTGAACAGAGATGATGGATTCTCATCCCATTACCTGAATTTGCTTTTATAACTGCTATGTCATATGGGTTTACTGCATTTATTTCTGTTCAGCCCACCTTTGCCTCTCTCAACAGTGCCCTGTCTTCCTTCCTCCTCTCTTCTGTATCCTTTGAATTTAAATCATTCTTTCTATTTGAACGCCTGTTCCCTGCCAGTCCTTTCATAGCACCTGACTAAATAAGCTGTTGCTTACAAAAACATATGCATTTATGTATCTATGAATTAGTTAGACTGACCTTCAGTCAGTCTGAATGAGACTGGGACCTGGCTCAGGTCTTGAACATGCCCACATTCCAAGCATCCATTCTCTTCTCAGTCAGCACTGACTTTGATGGCTTGGTCATATGTGGAGAATGTATGATAGCCATATACCCAAGGATTATGGCCATATACCCTAGGATTTCTTGGGTCCAGGAGAACTTTTCACAGGAAGAATACCACATGGACATCCTTATATCCATTTCAAAGATGTTTGCAAGAGAAATATGAAGGCAATACACATTAAGCCAAATTATTGGTAGAAGATGTCTGAGGATTGGTGCCTTTGGAAACAGTCTATTAAGTGAGGAATGAAAGCTTTTGAGGAAAGAAGTGTCCAACATGCAAAAGACAGTAGAAATCTCAGGAAGAGCCTCACACCACATTCAGGATCATTAGGTATGAACTTCACATGTGGTAAGTTCAGAAGTGACTATCATTGAAGAATCAGGCTACGCTCACAGACGTTTAAAGAGCTGATGCCTCACTTGGCACATACCCTGCAAGATGGACAGATGCCTATATAAAATTCAAGACTGCCCTGCCTTATTCTTGACTGGTTAGTGAACCTTTGAAGTGGCATACTTATTTAAAGGTAGCATTCTGCTCCTCTCTTTGTCATTAGTGACCATAAGACATTTTTATGCAACCGAAGAAGAAGGGATTAAGGACCTTATTGCATGGTAATGGGGAGCTGCTGGAGCTCTTAGCCTTTGGTCCATGCATTAACACCTGAAACTGGTTGCAAGCACTTGTTACATGACTCAAAGTTATGCCACTCCAGGGCAGGATTATATTTGATCCCTGCTATCTAGCTTGTGTTACACTAAGGTGTAGCAACTGTAGGCTGTACCTTAGTGTAAACACCCCTCTGCTCCTGCCCTGCTGGCCTGGATCAGGCCCACTGCCCCCTCCATCACCTCAGATCCTGGCTCGCTGATCCCCCTCCCTCCCCCAATTACTTGTGGCTGCTCATGTGATCTGTCCCAGGGAAGCAGGCAGTGAAGGCTACTGCCCCTGCTTCTTCTCTCTGGCTAGAAAAGCAGCAGCCTAGCAGCAGCAGGAGCCAGGCAGGCTGGTTAACTGTTCCCTGCCTGCTCCCCTGGAACAGACAATGCAGGCAGCCACAAGTAAGTAATGCCCCAAGGGTGGGAGGAGGCAGCAGGCAGAGAGGAATCCTAAGAGGTGGGGAAGGAGCCCCAGGGAGGAACTGGGAGAACCACGGGGAACAGGGGATAAGTGGGAAGCCCAGAAACAGAGTGTGTGATGGGGTAGGGTGTGGGATTCTTCCAGACCCCTGCATGCCTGAACTTAAAACTGCTTCAACTCAAACTAGCACCAACAGCCATCAACATTAGCGCAGCTTACAGTGCAAGGTGAAACAAAGGTCTAACTTTGTTCTTATGTCAGTGGTATCAGGTCACAGTCACGTTATTGTAATGTGGTGATGCTTGGCCATGTTTCAAGACTGCCATGGGGTGCCATATCCTGGTAGCACTGTTAGGTGAACAATCATCTGTGAGACTTAGCTCAGGTTTCTGTGACTTAAAAACCACTGAAACCTGATCCGGGAGCAGCACATGCAAATCTTTGCCAATTGCCAAGGGAAGCATGGGCAGCCAGATGTAGGGGCTGGATAGGGTGGGGCTGGTAGGTCCAAAATAGGTGCTACTAGGTCTGGGAGGGGGTGGCGTGTCTGGGGGGAATTCAGGAAGGTTTGATAGGTCCATGGAGAATCCAGACATTTTAAATAAGACTCTATAGTGTCAAAAACATTTTGACTTGCTGTGGTCTATGTTCTTTGCAACAGATAATCTATTCTATTGTTTTTTTCTGTAGTAAAAATGAGTAAAACTAAGAGTGTTCAAACATTAGACAAGGACCTTGGTTGTTGCTAAAGAAATAATTTCTCCTAAGGAGGCCTAAAACATTCTTCAGTCTTGTTCCACCTGCTTAAATAGAAAGTTGGCTTAATCTCACATCTGCTACAAGGCATGGGCAACAGTTCACTTTCTCCTTCAGTCTGTGGAAGGTGACTGAGTTTAAGCAGGCCCTAGTTGGCTACTACAACAAAATGCTGCATTGGTTTTTCTTCATTCACCTCAGAAATTTCTTCTTAGGACGGTTAACAAAGTGGTGATAGTTCCTTTTTATTAGGATTATTTCAGTGTTTACTTCCATCCCTTTCTCTTGCATTCTGTGAAACATATCTTTAAGGGGAATATACAGGTTTCCCTCACCAACCACGGTTTTGCCATACACAATTTTGAGTATCTACACTTAATATTCTATATACCATTTTGGCTGCCACAGTATACAGTTTTGAGTAACCGCAGTTTCCCCAAGCCACGCAACAGCCTGCCACCTGCCATTTTTCCCATAAGCCTTTTGTCTTGCAAACCACGGTTTTGCCAGCCATGGGAACTTTCAGGAACCTAACCCCAGCGGTTGACAAGGAAACCTGTATATGGAGAAGACAAGGTTGTTCATGTGGCTTCTTTAACAAGTAGGCTAGCAGGAGCTAATGAGATAGAGAGGGGCATGCATAAGTAAGGTGGTACAAGAGCGCTGAAGATATCTGGGATATCATGGCTTTAGAGGCAAATTTTGTGGTTGTTTCATGAAACACAAAATTAACCCTCAACCCCCCCCCCCCGTGAAGAATTTGCAGCAAGCTATGAGAAACACTTCACCTGTTCTACTCCCTCGGTGTAGCTCATGTTGTTGCTGATACAGTGTTATGTCTTTGTCAGTTTCTTAGGAGGATGTTGCAGAATTCTCCGTTTACTTTTCTATGAAAGGAGGACGTGCTGGAGGGTGGGATTATCTGGTGGGCAGCTTCTAGGTTCTGTTGCTTGGTCTGCCAAAGGCTTCCTCAGTGATTTTGACACATCATTACTCTGTGCTTCAGCTTTCCTGCCTGTAAAACAGAGTAAATTACCTAGGATTGGTGAAGGTTAATTCTTTATTTTTAATGTGCTTTGATATCTCCTAATGGAAAATGTTAGATGAAATGAAATATAGTTGTTAGAATTCTCATGTATTTATTTTTTGAAGGCTGAGTGTGTGATGTTTTATAGGAAAGCTCTGAGTATCCAGGCCTGTTGATTAAATTGGTATCTCTAAATGTCTTTTAAAAGGGTAACAGGGGCATAACATGAGCAAGCTTTTAAACTAATACTACAAAAGCAATTTTATGACATCTTTTTTTACTTTACAACTTCCTGACCACACGCACAAAAAATCTGCTAACTGAACTGTTTTTACTACTTTTCTAAAGGACATTATCTTAGTACTATGAGAGCCTTAAGGATTATTTTTTTCCTGACCATTTTCACTCCTCGTTCTAAGGAACTGTGTTTTACTGCCTCAGTGCAATATTTTCATTGAGCAATTTAGAGTGACCTTGAGTAGAAAAGCATATGGTATTGTCCTAGGTATTTTCAAGTTTAATAAAAATCAAAAAAATCAAAAAAACTATTAAATGGGAGAGTTATGTCTAGCTAGATTAGTAGTTTTATTATTAATGGCTTTAGACTATATTATATCATTTAATTGATGTTTATAAATAGCTTTCTTCCCTGTGGTTATGGAATATAACATTTACCAAACTTCTTCTTTGATGGAATTTACATATGGCACATCAGGATGATTAAAAGCCAGCAGTCTTTTCACAGCATGGCAAGAAATAGGATTTGATTTATCTTCATGCCTCGCCTACCACTTGCTGTGACTGTACTTTTGAAATTTTAATATTCTCATTTCTCATAAGGAGTTTGTTATGTAAAATATTATGTAAATAACTTTTATGCTTTGTTTCTTGGCTTTTAATACAATACTTTTAATGAGATGTGCAAATAAAGGGGGAGAAAAGACTTTTTAAAAGCACAGATTTGGGTTTTTTGGGGGGAGGTCTAAGGAGGCAAACATCTTATTTAAAGTCTGAAAGAACTGAAGTACAGCATGATTCAGAGCAGCAAGGATTTAAATCCCTTTCATGTACTGTTTAACAAACAGAATGAGTGTAAAAATATTATTTCCGAATTCAAGTTCCAGCCTTGGTTGCATTCTGTTTTAAGAGAAACACTAAGAAACAAGTATACTATGGTCCTGCTATTTGTTGCATTTACATGTATCTCACTGAGGTACAGATCTGCTGATACGAAATTCAACAAGTTGCAGAATCTGTGATTAAGGCTTTGCATTCTCATTAATGATTGAAGATTCAACAATATGTATTGGATTAAAGCTAGTGTGATTCATATTCTGCTTGGACAGAGCAAGGGTAGTATCTCTCTGTAGCACCTACACAGATATGATTTTCTTCTTTGTATAGGCCTCCAATACACAAAAAGAGGAGATCAGATTAGGACATTCCTCAAAATTTTAGTACCCAGCTGTGAAAATCTGGGGCAGGCCTGCAGTTTGTTAATCTTGACACCCCTTTCATTCCTTTTAGGCAATTAAGCACCTGCTGTGTTACTACCGTTTGACTAGGATTTTTTTGCATTTTGAGTTGTTTCTTTGACAGCATCATCCACATTTTAGTTTAATTCTTTAATGTCATTGTAGTTCATTCTTTTAATCCAGGGTACTCAACTCTTCTTTACAAACTTTAAAATCAGAAAGGGGCCAAGGGTTGAATTGGAGGGCATTGCCAGAGCTCTGTAAGCTAAGTGAGCTCTCTGAGATGACTGGTGTGTCAGTGGCAGAGGGGATGAGCAGTAGCAGCATTAACCCACTGGACTGCAGAGCTGTGCAAAAGTTGCAGCTCCAGCCACCTACACTGCTATGCCAGTGTGTATGCCAGACACTGTTAAAAGCCACACTGTCATGCCAGTAATAGGCCATTTACAAGAGCTTTGAAGGCTGCTTTAGTCCATCGAAATGCATGCATATGCTACATACTTGCATCTCAGTGAAATAAAAACAGATCAAAATGAGATGTACCTGAGCATTTCTATTCAGAAGGTACAAAGCTGAGAAGCCAATTAAAATGGAACATTGTCTATGCGCGCACGCGCGCGCGCGCACACACACACACACACACACACACTCTTCAGCTGACGCTACGACAACAGGTTTGAAACAGGAGGTGCTCAGTAGGTGCTTGTTTTCAACTACAGCTGACCAACAGACAGAGGGGATGCTAACAGAAGATGATTGCTTTGATTAAGCACTTTCCTTGCCAATGCCCTTGTCTTCTTTCTGTGCAAAGTACAGAAACATGTAGGCAAAACGAGAAGTAGCAAGCATAGCAGGGCCAAATAAAGTAAATAGAAATCTGACAGTTCAAGGAGAGATGAGTGGGAGGAAAAGATTCTCCACAACAGTCCAATTTTATCCATTTAAAAGGGTTGTATAACCAACCATTTTTTAAAATATATATATTGTTTGTCACTGACAGATATAATTAACACACTGCCCTTGTCAGTTTTTGTGTGCTTTTTTTAGGAGTGAGTGTATAAGTGAGAATGAGTTAGCACTGCTAGAATAAAATCATTCTAGAAATGTGCTTTGGTAGGGCTCTGAACATGAGCTCGCTGGGGATTTTTTTTATTTTAATTCTTTCAGACTGTATCATACAAGGTTCTGGGTATCCTTATACCCCATTGACTTTAATTGGTAAAAAGGCTGTAAAATCTTTTGCAAGACAGGCTAAGCTAATTCCTGGTCAGGGAGAGCAAGCATATAAAATCACTATAAACTGTATTTCTGTTATGCTATGTATTACCAGTAAACGCTATCCCTAGATTCAGTAAGCATGATATAATTTAATTATCTAACCTAAACATTATTTTACAGAACTACAGAAAAATATGGATCACATAGATCTTAGCAGGATTTGGCCACAATAAACTGTCACAAACTGTGGCAAAAAATGATTTTAATAAACCTTGGTGGCATCAAGAAGGGCATGATATTCCTGTATTTCAAGCTGAGAAGTTTCTCATTTGCTAGCTAACATACTATCACACCAGTGCCATTTTCAATAATATATCAAGCAATATCAATAGCTTCCTTTATAATTTTTTGTTGAGCACTAGGCACTTCGGGTTTCTGACATAGTGATTTCAGAAAATTCAAGTTGCTTTTTTCATGATTGTTTAAATTATACAGTAGTGTGGATGACAGTAATTAACCAAGAAAGTATGAGGTGAACTATTCAAATAATTAAGTCAGTGGGTAAATTGTAGTTTATCAATTCTGTTTAAAACACAGTTGTAAATCACAATGAAAATTTTATGATGCTACAGTTTGCTTGTTTTCTGTTATCAAACAGGTGCTGCTTAAGTAATTTTGTTGCCTCCCACTGGTACAGTCTATAAAAAATAAGGCAATACTAACATTTAGATGAGGTTCAAAAGTCTGGAGCCTGAAAAATGGAGTCCCCCAAGGGTCAGTGCTAGCACCAATACTTTTCAATGTATATGACTCAGACTTCCCACATATAATATTTAAGCAATGCATGCATGCTGATGATGTCACCATAGTAGCCCAAGTAACAGATATGACAGAACCGGAAAAGATACTGAATACTGACACGGAACTCATTGCTAACTGACTATCTCCACAAGTGGTGCTTAAAGCTGAGCATCAGTAAATCAGTATCATCACTCTTCTACTTGGACAGTCATTGAGCCAAGAACACGCTGAATATCAGAGTAGGCAACCGCATCCTTCCTCATGAGCATACTCCAACCTACCTTGGAGTCTCATTAAACCATTCCCTCACATATAAAGATCATATTCAGAGAGTTATCAGTAAAGTTTCTGCACTTAAGATATTTAACTGCCTTAAGGATATCTGCCTTAAGATGTTTAGCCAGCACAACATGGGGTACGAACTTCAAAGTGCTCAGAACAACCACAATTGCAACTTGCAATGGTCTCGGCCCCAGAAGAATATTGTACTCCTGTATGGTCCAGAAGTTGTCACAGTAAAAAGCTTGACACTGTACTTAACAGTGCACTGAGACTCATAACCGATTGCACAGCTTACACACATACACACACTGTGTAATCTCTTGTATCAAGTGATACAAGAAGACAGACCCTAACTTTGTTACTGGCAATAGAAGCAAGATATGACAAAAATCACCTGCTCCATCAACTTTTAACTGAAGACCCAACCAGATGGAGGTTTAAGAGGCTTAAAAGTTGTAAACTGTTTATACATGAAGGCTACAAGCTCCTGGAAGAGATTGGGAATGCTGAACCAAACTTATGAGCAACAATGGAGTGGCCCAACCACTGGGAAAGGTCAGATCTATTCCTACCATATTTTATACTTGCACCAATCGAGTCTCCCACTGGGTGTGACCCTGACAGAGAAGCATGGGTCAAGGTGAACAGGCTGTATTGCTTCAAAACAATACTTCACAAAAGGAGCATCTTGGACAGCCCCCTGTGTGAATACAGTGTCCAACAAACGCTGTGATCTTTACATATGCCTGAACAGGGCAGGTAGAATATACACATTGAGTGATAATACCAGCCAGTGCCTCATAGATTTGGAAGTTGATATCTCACATCCTATGAAAGAGAGGTGAGGTTGATATTTGCTACCCATTAGAGAGTTCAATACAAAGGAAGCAAAACAATTCTTTGGCCTTCCAGTCTCCCATAGCTTGGTAAAATTATTTTTAGGCTAACTGGAAAGCATTATATTTCTGCATTAGTATTTTTAAAGGCTATATCATAATAATACTTGACGCCAGCATTAGAGAAATTGGTGCCCTGGGTGAACTTGCATTTTGGACCTCTCCCCTGGTATCCCTCGCAAGTTAGTGGTACTGCTGCAGGCAGAGGCAGGTGGACAGTGGTGCAGTCCTGAGGTGGAGCCGCATGCAGTGCCCTCGCCCACTCCTCCTAAGCAATGGTTGGAGGCAGGGGGGTAAGATTAGCTGAGGACCGCTCCTCCTGCCCTTGGCCAGGGTCGGGGGAGAGCACTTCTGTGTGTGCATGTGCATGTGGGGGTGTGTGTGTGTGTGTGTGGTGCCCCCCTGACCATGGAGCACTGGGCAGTTGCCCATGTCCCCCACCCCTAAGGCTGGCTGTCTAATACTTAGGCCAATTTCTGTCATATATTTATTCCAATCATATATTATTCTAATCATACATATTTTTGCTTGTTGAGACATAGAGAAAAGCTTATCTTTGTCCTGCAGAACATAGTATATACTGTATTTACCATTACTGTGGAATGCTGTAATTATCACTGTGAAGATTAAGACACTTCTGAAAAATGAGGCCTTTGTCATTCCATATGCCAGGTAGGGTACAGACACTGACACAAGCATCCTTACATGGCTTCCCCACCAATCTCAAACCTGCCCTGTGGGGGCCACCTATTCTAGCAGTGAATGGCAGTTCTGGCTTGCTTGCTTTTCTACAAAGCAAAAACTAGTGCTGCAATGTGTCTGATAATTTTGTGCTTTTGTAAATAGAAAACAATAAAGTATGTATGTGGTCTCCTGACAAGAATGTACCTCTGATGGGAACAGTAACACACAGATGGCTTTCGTTTAGGCAATGTTGCTGGTATATGTAGAGCAGTAGCAACTCAAACTTCATATGGTTTCCTTATTTCTATTTTATTATACTATAACATTCATTATCCAATTTGATTCAGAATAAGAGTGGTAACATTTTTGTACACGAAACTAAATCCAGGGTTTTAAAAAATCATTTTTTAACTATTTTTTGTGTCTAATTTGAGGTCTGGTAAATAGCTTGGTCACACGCCACATCCTTCAGAACATCTGTGTAGCATTATTAAAATGAATGTGCTGCCTGAGTAAGTCACAGGTGATATGAACTCATAATTGCTGACAGCTATCTTGAACTTACATGTACTTCTGTGCACCAAAAGGTTTGTTGTTTCACCCTTTTTTACAGGGCTTGAGGCATCCAGTATGATGACCTTAGAGATGCTTGCTTCTGTTTGAGAGGTTTAGTTAATAGGAAAGTGTTTTAGCCTATGGCTTTGCCTTAGGAAAAATGTGTGCCAAAGAGGCTAACTGTAAGAGAATATTCACAGCAGCAAGCTCTCTACAGACTAATTAATTATTTAGAGATTTCAGAAAAAAGTCTGAACTCCCAGAGCTCCCATTTGCAATACATTAAACAATTGGAATTGTTGAAAAAAAGGAGAAGGCAAGAGAGAATTTTCTCTGCTCTCAGCAGTGTGTGGGAGGTCATTTCAGGGCCCAAATTAGCCTAGTGACTTGAAACCAATAGTGATGTTCAGTGTTACTGTGAATGTGAATTCATCTTCAGACTGCGGCATTAGATTTTCTCCTTCTGTGGTTCAGGTTTTATTGCCTGAAATTCCAGAATTGAAAACAGGTTTACATGCATTGTGCTTATTGCATCCAGACACAATTTGTAACCAAGAATCAAAGGGTGCATCTTTTACCTCACTTTAAGGGGGTGTTTTTACCTCTCATTAATTGATTGTCAATTAAAGTTTTTCCATCTTTGTGATGGCTAGTCTAGACACTATAAATGCAGCCTGAAGAAAATGATCGGGATGTTCAGACTAGCTTTGCACAAAGGTGTTAAATGCCACAAGTTAATTGGCAACTGAAATAAAAAAGTTCTAATGTAGAAATGCCTTAAGGAAAATAACAAATTCAGTGACAAAAAAACCCCAACTTTGCTAAGGAAAAAATAAAGTTTCCTGGTAACCTCTTTTGCTTCTTCAGAACATCAAATTTAGCAAAACTGATAGGTGTGATTCTAATTGTCTTTCTGATTCTTGTGATTCTTGTGCCCCTTCAAAATTGGAGCCCAGGGCTAGTGTCCTAGTCACCCAATCCTAATTGTGCTACTGTTTGGATATAGAACATGAATAAACAGAAATTCTTGTTCAATACTGTTCAAAAGTAGGGTGAGAGCTTGTGGATTGTGTCTATGCTGGAGTAGAGTGAGGAAAAGGTTAAGGTTGCATAAGTATGTTCACTTACTTTTTTTCCCTTCTCTTTTCAGAAATTACATTTTTCTAAACTCTGTTCCAAAGGGGCAGAAGATACCTCAGGCAACCTTAGCCCTGTACATTCCTTAGTTTTTTGAGCAAAAAGAGAGATCTTGTTTGTGTTAGTTAAGTGATCACTTCTATAGATGTAATTAGCATGCAAGCTTTCCGTTGATGCTTTATAATTGTTTCCCTAAGTGCTCATGCCTTCTCATCTGTCTCTAACCTGCTGGAATTGCATTCATGGTTACACTGAAATGTCTGGAGCCTGGAAAGAAACCAGACATGAGAGAAGCCTCAAAATCTTCATGGTGTTTGTTACATGCTTGTTACAATATTTTTAAGCATATTGAAACAAGATGTCTGTGTCTATCATTTTCCATCCCCCTAAGGTTCAAAGCCCCTTCTGTCATCCATTCAGGCTTGCCCCATTTCTGTGCTAATATTTTAGATACCATTAGCCTATAAATATTGCTCCCTTTCTGTATGGAGACCTCTGGAGGTGGGTGCATATGGCATACACAACACATCAGTTTTGGGGAGCAATGCAGATTTCTTTGGGTATGCAGTTTGAGCTGTACATGAAACCAGCTTCTGAAGCCCCACTGTCCACCCAAGTCACCTAGATACTCTATTCCTACTACACCAATGCCTCCTGAGCCATACCTCTGGCCAGTCAAGTTGGCCCTTACCTCTATACAGTTCTCCTGTCTAGCAGAGATGATGGTATCTTTCAGTTAATATTTCTTGGTTTACAGAGGCTTCACTTGGGTCACTTTGGGGGACCCATAGCTGACACTCTCAGATACACATAAATGAATATCTCCCCAGTCATAGTATGTGCGCAAGTCAGAGTTCAGACCCTCCAGAGAATCAAAAACCACCTCAGCCTCCCCTGATCCTAGCTCTAACATGGGGGTAGCAGGGAGAGGGGTTTACACCCACATAGAAAGATACCTGATTCCAGCTCATTTGGGGAGCAGGGAGAGTGAGTCAAATACACCTGGAAGTGAAGAGATCTCCCCTGCCCCTCAGATCCCAATTCACATGAGGTAGGTAAGGGGACAGGGTAGACACCCCCTACATTTTCATAAGGGCAATGACATCCAGACCAGGAAACTAGGAGATGGGCTCAGACACACTCAGCATGGCAGGAGTTCCTTGTCTCCCAAGTCTACAATGTGACACAGTAAAAGGGGATCAGATAGAGCCCCCCAAGTGTACTGTGGGGGAGCCAGCATCCTTATCAGACACCCACACAGAGACCCCCAGATCCTGGTACATACTTGCACGGAAGAGGATAATGCTGGGTTGACTTTCTTACATCCCTCATCCCCTACACCACCACTACCTGTGCCCCACCTCTGCTCATCTAGTTTTTGAGACCTATCTTCATTTCCTATTTATTCTTTTCTATCAACTTAACAGGTCTCTTTATTCCTCCACTCCTTAACTCTCCCAGCAAAAATTCATAAGTCAAATGTGTTTTTTTTGCTTTTGAAAACAGCTTGAACTACTTTTGAATTTCTACTGTACCAGATTACTTTCCCACCAAACCAAATAAAATAAAATGTAAAGAGTCCCACACTCTCAGAATGACAGATTGATTTCTGCCAAGGGCTGAACTCAGGCAGACAGTAATGGACTCTAGGGCAGGATCAGTGGCTACTGTGCATTCCTCTGAGTCACCCGTTTCATCTGAAAGTTAGTAGGTTGCAAACCCTTTAACTATTAAGTCTATGCCTGAGGATTGCAATTCATTTGGCTTGTGAGCCTTAGGCTCACACCTATTTTGAGAACCGGGTCTTTTGCTGAATACCATTTTCACTTTTGCTTTCCCAAAGGTGTCATGGGATAAATGTCAAGAAATAAATCTCCATTGAGATGATTTGGAACCCAGTCTGACCTGTGGTTTGATCCACAGGTCTGTGGCAGAAAATTTGATATATTTTTAATCTTGGTGTTTTTCTTCTTCTCAAGATCCTTAGCTCAAATAGTCCCTGAATTTTGAGCCCTTTTCTACCCTGCACTGAGTTGCAGCATATCTGAAAGTAATAGGAGTAAGCATGTAGGTTTTAGAACACTTAAAGGATTGAACTTTAAAAAAAGAGAGGTCTTTCTATTTTAAGTATAGCAGAGATGCTGCTTTGATAGAATGTTTGTAAACTGGAACAAATGTTTGGAGAGTGTCCAGACCAGCAAATTCAACCACTCTCAGTTAATTGTTTTCCATTCAATTTAACATGTAGTTGTTCTGCCTTTAGTTGTTCCCTTGAGTTACTGATAAACAATTTACTCAAGTTTTAAGGGGAACCCCCCCCCGTGTATGTAAGTCTGAGTAAGTGGCATCTACTGAAAAAGAATAATAAATAACTATTAGCTATAAATAAAGAGCCAGATGTATCTGATGTGTGTGTTACAGTGGGCCTCAAAGTTTTTGTTAGGATTCTCCTGCTTGTGATGCTGCATTGGATTGATGCAATCAGTTACAGCTTAGCACAGCTGACACTTCTCCACTTTTGTCTATTTTATGTGTCTAGATTAGCAACAGTTGATAAATTTATAGGCAGTCAGAAAATATTCAGGCTAAAAATGCCTATCCATAAAGTCTGTTACTAAATTTAATCCCTTCATAAAAAACAAATCAAGCTTCAGCTACTTTGTGAAGATCCCTCTTAGATAGGAGCTGGACAATAGGGGTGTGCAAAATGGGTTGTATTTGATTCAGATTTGGCATGAATCAGGAACAGTGATTCAATTCGTTGATTTGGATCACTGTCCCTGATTCGATTTGGCCGAATCCAAATCTGAAGATTCAATGCTGATTCAGAGAATCAGTGATTCAGCCATAGACACAACTTTCAATGTTTTTTCTATATACCTCGAGGCACCAAGCGTGGCTCATGAATGCTGCGATGCTGGGGTGGATGAAGCATCCCACAGGAACGCAGGAGCCTGCCCCTCCATGTGCTCAGTGGTGAACCCAGAAGTGGACTGGAACTACTTACAGTCCACTTCTGGGTCTGCTGCCGGGTGTGCCAGGCCCCTCCCCGCTGGCCCTCCCAGCTCGGCAATCGGTTATGGAGGGACCCCAGGTGCCCCCCCCCCCATACCCAAGAGGCACCGGAAGTGGACTGGAAGTACTTCTGGTGTGCTTCTGGGTTTGCTGCCAAGTGTGCTGAGGAGCCCCCCACACTCCTATGGGACTCTCTATCTGCCCCACCATTTTAGCATTCACGAGCCACCTAGTACCTTGAGGCATGTAGAAAAAACATTTAAAGCTGAGTCTATATCCAAATTGTCAAATCTTTCTGAATCTCTCCAAATCGATTTGGAAGATTCTGATTCAATTCTGAGAGATTAAAGGGTCCCCTGATTCAATTTGGAGATCAGGCCACCAAACTGGGCCAAATCTCTGCTGAATTGAATTAGGGGTCAAAACTTTGCACAGCTCTATTGGATAGCTGGAGCTCCATTCAAGCACAGACAGAACAAAGCAGTGCCACCAGGTATGTGAGCAGTAGCACAACACTTTATAGGAAGCCTTCTCTCTGCTTTGAAATCCTTCCCTCACTAGTCATGTGCTGTTGCTGCTTTCCATCCTGTAATACTACTGGGTTTCATGTAAGCTTCAGTCAATGAGAGAGGGAATAAGGTCTACAGAGATAAGGCTGGTGAGCGGGGATGGCAGGTGGTAGCATGGTGTCGGGTTTTGTTGGAGGTGTCAAAGTGTAGCGTGAATAAGAGACCCTTGTGGTAGGGGCAGCAGGGTGTCAAACCATTTCTACAGTCACACGAACCTGACAATCCAAGCACATTCTTTTTCTTCAGTCTTTTTTTTTTTTTTAACTAAAAGTAAAATGATTGGTAAAAAAAGTTTGCCTGTCAGTAAAAAAGTGTGTAGACTGCCAATAAAAAAAATCTCTGGTTGGCAACCCTGGTTTGTTTTTTGCTTTCCTTTCTTACTGTCTTCCTGTTTCCTCTGCTCTTAATATTTCTGCATATGGCTGTACTGGAACTACTA
>NW_017729032.1:243832711-243866954 GCF_001723915.1 Gavialis gangeticus
TTTTTTTTTTAACTAAAAGTAAAATGATTGGTAAAAAAAGTTTGCCTGTCAGTAAAAAAGTGTGTAGACTGCCAATAAAAAAAATCTCTGGTTGGCAACCCTGGTTTGTTTTTTGCTTTCCTTTCTTACTGTCTTCCTGTTTCCTCTGCTCTTAATATTTCTGCATATGGCTGTACTGGAACTACTAGCAGAATACAGAAGGAAGGTGGGTAACTTTTCCAGAAAAATCCATTGTTTTTAATCCAAGCCTCAAGAAGCTGTGAGCTGAGTGAAATGGGTAGTTGTTGGGGGGTTTTCCCTCCTGACTTCTATTTTTCTTTCTTGAGCTCCATGTTCTCTTAGACTTTTTGCCTTCCTCCCCACCTATTTTTCCTCCCAATTCCATATAGGCAATGGGCTTCATTCTGAACCAACATACCAAACCATGTTCATTTTTGTTTAAGGATACAGGGGTTGTGCTGGCTTGAGGCTGGGAGTAAAAGATGGGAGACAGTCTAAAGAGAGAGTCAAGTTGTGATACAAGTTTTGAGTTTATATTTCTCCCCTGCTTTCCACCAAGCAACACCTGGTTCATAGTTTCCCTAGTTTCTCCACAATCATCCAAGCTCCGCTCAACACTTTCAAGCATTTCCTGGTTATTTGTCCACTTCCCATGGGTTTTAGTGTATGAGACCAGAGTATGACCCCTTGCTAAATTATTTCTCAGTAGCATGTGATTGGGACATCTTTAAAAATGACATCAAGCAAAGGATCCTAATAACTCCATTGGCACTCCCTCTCCTTTCCACTTTATAAAATATAGTACATTTGACTGTCTTTCTTTCCCATCTTTCTATCACTCCTTAGTATTAATTCATTTTTCTCCCAAGTTTTTATAGTTGTAAAATTAACTGGAATATTATGTGTGAGCAGCTTAAAAAGGAGCACAAGAGCATGGCTAGGCTAGGAATTTCCTCTCCCCCACACCTTAAGTGAGAGATTCCAGATCTGTTCACCTTCACTGGATGTTGTATGCCTGAGCTATTAGACAAGTTTGATGGGGGATGAGGTCTATGTGGAAGTTGGAAATTTTGCTGGGGGTTCTTTTTTGTTGGATGTTGCAAGATAATTTCACTAGTTGTCAATTTTGTTTTTGCAGTGTATATCAAAAGTGAGTTTTAGATATTTGTATAGGGCAGAAGAAATATATATCTACATGATTGACCTATTGCATTATTTGTTCCAATGATGAGAGCATCTCTTCTGTTCCTTACTTGTCAGAGACTTACTAACTGTAGCAATTCTCTTAACCTTTTGGCCTCAATCCCTAATATTAAAGGGGATAAATATATGGGCCCTTTTTTGTTGTATTTGAAATTCATTTTTTAAAGTAGTAATGGAATTTACATTATTGTACTAAGCAACAATAAATTAGCAGTACTAACTATTCTATTCTGTATTCATGGTCCATACTCAGGTAATATTACCTATGATTTTCAATGTTACTGAAGGAGAGAAAACACTGCAAAGTGTTATATGTAATTGAAGGCACAGTAACTCTCCATGTCTGTAATGACAAATATAATGCAGACAAACATTAATTAGAGGAAGTAATTATATACTCCAGGGGTATACTTGTCATTTGTGTATGTAACTGATTGTGCCAAAGTTGTACTAGATTAAAAAAAACCCTATGATCATCCTGTTTTAATTTGCTTTGTTATACAAGTAGTGTATGCTGATAGCTATGTGCACATATCTTGTGTGTCTAACTTAAATTCTGCTCTGATAATTAGTTCACCTCTATCTATTGCATGTTGATATGGGTTTTGAGCAGTAGTGTAACTTGGGAGAGCAAGAAGAGCAACTGCTCTGGTTGCTAAATGAGTGTATGAGGGGGAGGCTTACAGAATGGCATCCTCTTTGCCCCACCTCCTTCCTCCAGCAGAATTGCAGCAGCCAGGTGCAGAGATACCCTACTGCTATAGGATCAACAGTCAGGGTAGGCAGACAACACTGTAGCAGCAGCACCTGAGGACTTTTTTTAGTACCTGGACCAGGCAAGACTCCCCCACCCCTAGTTTTGGGAGCCCTTGTCCTCTAGTGCTTAGCAGCACCTCCCTCCCACTTTCCATTAGGGTTTTCCCAGAGCACAAAAAGTAAGTAAATATCTAATGCAATATATAAGATTCCATATTTTCTAGAAACTAAAAAAAAATATTTCTCCTTTTCTCTTATAATTATCTGTTTTGATTACACAGCCCCATAACTAGGATAAGCAGAAGGTAGGGCAGTGTGACACTTTAAAAACTAATAGTGCAGATAGGCTTTTGATGAAGTAGGCTGTTGCTTATGAAAGCTCATGGCTTTCTGAACCAGTTAGTCTCTAAGGATGAAGTTTTACATTACACTTAGGCCATAGTAAATCCATGAAACTTTAAACAGTGTTAAAGTTAGAACATGCTGTACATTAAGAGCTAATACTGTTTCTTGTCTGCACACCTCTGACTTGCCACTAGAGGGATGGAGAGCAGGGATGTGGTTAGGTGGCAGGACACCTGGGTTTTATCCCTCTTGGGTGGTGGGGCTGGGTGCAGTAAATACTGGGATGCTAGAGGACTGCAGATTGCTTGTTTTATCTTCATGGAGCAGACTGAAGTTACCTAACATGATTTAGGTAGCATGGCCCAGTGTTAACCCTTCCCTGAAGTAGTGTAATTTTGAGATGCTCAGAGGGCACTTAGCACAAATTAACAAGATTTAATTTGTGCACTTTAAGTGTCCTTCATATGGTCTAAATGTATTGTATAACCTTACCCTAAGATGTCACCCTGCCCTGCCTTCTGCCTGACTTCAGACTTACATTAACCACATTTCTGCTCATAGAAACAAAACCTGGATATAACCTGTGGTTCTGTACCCTGTCTTGTCCCAAATAGTCAAATTATATGCACACCTGATTCCTTTCTCCTTCAGAACATTTGCTGAATTCATCCTTTCCTCTCTGGCCACACACACAAATTCTCATCCAGGCTTTCTCTATTACTGCTGTTTTTAACACGCTGATTTCCCAGGTGTCCACATTGCCCCCAACAGGTTGCCTGGCGCTGCCACTACTTGTCCTTGGGGAACACCCATGCCATGTGTGCTTTCGCATGCAGCAAGTTACCCCAGGTGGGTAGGGAAGGCTGGGGCCAGCACTGGGCTGGCCCCAGCAGCTTTACCTGGGGTCCTGGGGGCCTCCCAGGGCTGCAGCAGTGGCAATTTTGCCACACGGAGCCTGGCTGGCAGCCACAGTGTGGCTCTAGGTAGCCCAGCTATGCTTTTGAGTGGTGTGCACTACCCATATGTGCACTGCTCTGCTTTATTTTCTGCGATTTTTTTTTTACACCTGGATATCCTGAGCCACCTGGAGCCACACTGCAGCTGCCAGCCAGGCTCTGCACAGCAAAATTGCTGCTGCTGCAGTTCCAGGAGCCCCCCAAGATGGCAGGTAAGGCTGCTGGGGCCAAGTAGTGGTGGCACAAGGTGTGCTGGGAAACCAGACATTCACAACACCACACTAGGTAAAGGGGGATATCCAGGAGTCAGAAAACCCCGCAGAAAAAAAGTGGAGCAGTGAACGCATGGGCAATGCTCCCTTCAGTGCAGAGAGCACCTGAATGTGTGGTATGTGACACCACAGATGTGCTTGCAGTAACACATACCACTTGTCTGGATGTGGCCACATGTCCATTTATAGCTATAGACACTAGAATCTTTTTTCCTTGCCCTACCTTCTGAACTTCCTATGCCCCTTTAGGAGCCACATTGGGGGTAATCCAGTTAAAAACATTCCAGTTGATAATTGCTATGCGTTATTCAGTGGAAGGGCACTGATATCTCTTGTGGTTAGCTATATCTTCTAATTAAAAAAAAAAAAAAAAAAAAGGTAACATGTAAATAACCTGGAGCATTTGTTCCAAGGCTTATGTGCTTTTCTTTTGCTGTATGTGTCCTTCCTACTCCATTTCCTCTGTTCATTTATGGCCATTTTCTGTGCCTTGTGCTTAAATTAGATTGAAGATCCTCAGGTTATAAAGCTGTCCTCCTTTATTTGTCCAGCTCTTATGACAATGGGGTTTAGGTACTAACTGGAAACTCTGGGCACTACTGGAATATATAAATGGTAAATCATAATAAATGCAACTGCTGGGTGGTTTACTTAACACATTTTCCTTAGGTTTTGAGCAAAGAAATAAACAGATATTTGCTGTATTGCCTTCACTGTATTTTTCAGCTTCTGTATTCATTAAGCCATACAATTTTCACCACTAGGCAAAAATGGAGTGTTTACAAAATTATACCCGGATGATTTCATAGATTTCATATCCTAGAGAGAAGAAAGAGTATTAAAATAATTCATACCTCTATTTGCTCAAAATACCTGAAAAATAACCTGTCAGTTCTGTTAAAGGAAAGTCAGAGTCAAGGGACATATTAAACAAAAGCCTAGTGTGTGGTCACAGGTATGTAATTGACAATTTGACCAGTCATTCACATATCTGCTGTTAAGTGAATATATTTTACTCTCTAACCATCTCAAAGTATTTGTTACACTTCAGTGCCCAGCAGCATAAAAGTGTGACTCAAAATATGACTGATAGGAAGTAAAAATGAGTTGCAATAGGTTTGATCAATTTAGAGAAACTAGTATTATATTCAACAATATAGGAACAAAAATTGACAGCTATCATTTTAGCTATAGTACTGAACTCATGTGCAGAAATTAACTTTTCTTTCTTTACTTTTTTAATGTCCTGGGAATGAAAAACATTGCTCCCCGTCCACCCCCACTCCCTCACTTAGCTGAATCAGGATATGAAATTATTCTATTGCTATCCACAGTATGATTGCCAAGTAAAATCATTGCTAATGAACAGAGAATTCTGAACAGTAGTGTTTGCAGTACTGTTCAGATCAGTATGTTTGGATCACATGGCTAAATTGTATGTATTTGTGCGAGTACTCAGTGTTGATATCAAATTAAGGGTTTGTACAGAAGTACTCTATGCATGTTTTACAGCCTGGTAATTTAGAGCACTTTTTCTAGCACTATAGGGCACGTTGAGATGAGCGTGCAAGTGTGTTTCCCTGGGGACAAATAGCAGTGGCACATAGCTGTGCCATTGCTACTTGTCCCCAGGGAATGCCTGTGAACACGTGCTCTGATGTGCAGCAAGTTGCCCTGGGTTGGATAGAGGAGGCTGGGCTGGCCTCAGTAGCCTTACCTGGGTTCTGAGGGCCTCCTGCTGAGGGTGATACAGCAGCAGGGAGCCTGACTGGCAGCCGGAGTATTGCTTCAGCTAGACAGGCTCTGGTTTTGGGTGATGCATGCTGCCGCCATGTGAGCCACCCCACAGTTTTCTAGCATAGGTTTTTTTGACATTAATGTCTCAGTGTCAAAAAAAAAAAAAGCTACCCTGCAAATTAGCAGCATGGGGAATGCTTGCATATGCAACATTTGTGGTGTGCAGCACCACAGATGGGTTTGCAGCACCATATAGCTCATGCGCATGCTTGGCTGGATGCACCCGTAAAGTTACAGGACTCTTAAATATGGGCTATGCGTGCCTCCAACCTTCCCTTTAGCACGTCCCAAGCCTCGCCGATCTACCAGACGTTATCTGGTCAGATTCCTGTGTGCGCCCTGCCTGGCGCCCCTGGGCTTGTCACGCAACCGGCGCCCCTGGGCTTGTCACGCAACCGGCGCCCCTCTATTCGCAAGCCCTCTCAGGCCTGCTAATTATCTGCCCCCCTCCTGGGGTCCCCTCAATATACTCGCCCCTCCTGGGGCCTCTCCACATACCTACGCCTGCTCCTGGGGCCTCTCTCAGTACATATGCCCCCTCCTGGGGCTTCCCTCAGTACCTATGCCACCTCCTGGGGCTTCCCGCCCTCTCTTGGGGCTTCTCTCATACAGACTGTGTCCTATCGGGCCAGTCTCTTCGTGCTTAGGCACTCTTAGCCCTCACTGGGCTTCCCAATAGACTTATTTCCCTTCCGGGGCTTCTCCAGTACTTCTCCCAGTTGGGGCTCAGGTGGCCGTAGCTGTGCCTGGCCCCCTAGACCACCGTCAGGGTCTCTCACCCTACTTGGGCTTCTCCGCCTATTGCCCACACAGGG
This sequence comes from Gavialis gangeticus, assembly GCF_001723915.1. Taxonomy (NCBI): domain Eukaryota; kingdom Metazoa; phylum Chordata; order Crocodylia; family Gavialidae; genus Gavialis; species Gavialis gangeticus. The sequence continues at coordinate 243,838,856 of NW_017729032.1, forward strand.
CTGGGGTTAACACACCCCTAAATTCTCCAGTACTTCTCCCAGTTGGGGCTCAGGTGGCCGTAGCCGTGCCTGGCCCCCTAGACCACTGTCAGGGTCTCTCGCCCTACTTGGGCTTCTCCGCCTATTGCCCACACAGGGCTGGGGTTAACACACCCCTAAATACAGTGCCACACTGGAGCAAACAGCTGTGCCTACCCGGCACCGCTCACGGTACCCCGCAGGGCACCAGGAACCCCCAGATTGCTGGGGAGCTCCCACGAGGCCTCCTCGCACCCCTACAGCCTCACCCGGTCCTCCAGTCTGTAGCAATAACAAACAAGAAACGTAAAGCCGTGAGCCCACAGGCTATAACTGATAATAAGCCTCCTGGCTATAACTTCAGTGCCCTGCCACTATGGCCACTATGTTCCACCTTCAAGCTTCACAGTCAGGGTTTCCTCCAGCCTTACTTCATGATGCAGCCCCTTGGGTGATCAGGTTGCACCGCTCGTCTCTTCTCTGCTTAGCTCTACTGCAGAGCTCCTGCATCTCAGACTGCCAGAAGGGAACTGCCAGCTAGGCTTTAGCCTGGGCTGTTTATAAAGGCCTGGTCCTGCCCCCTCCTGGTCACCTGGCCAGCACGGTTGCCCTAGCAACCGTCACCTGAGCTGCCCTGTTGATTGGCAGCTGCCCATATTCTTTCCTAGGAACAGGGCACCTCAGTGCCCCTGTGACACTCATGTATCAGTGACCCCATGCTTCAAAGTGGTGGTAGGGGCAATTTATCTAAAGCTTGTCAAATGAGCTTTAGTTCAAGCACCCCCACTGCCATTTTGAAGTATTGCGATGCTGATACATGAGATGTTACAGTGCTTTAACTAGAGCAACTCTTGGAGCCTCTCTAATTAAAGTACCACCACCTCCCCCCGACCCCTGAGCACATGCAAAAGTGTCCTTAAAAACTGGGGGGGGGGGCAAGAAAAGGAACACAACAAGCCTTTTTAAAATTGATTTGGATTGTAATAGTATAGTTAGTAGAAAATTTATATCTTTGTATATATTTGGGGGGATTGGTTCTGTTATGGAATGTTAAATACCTTATTTTATGGGTTGGATTCATTAATACGTAAAGATTTAAAAAGGAAAGCAAACAGAATTTTAAATTCTTCCTTCTTTTTTCTCTGTGTGTGATGGTTGGTTGGTGCGAGAGTAAGAGTAATAGAAAGAACCAGTATGTAATTAGTATAGCATATATATCTTGCATTCAGGATGGATGGATTGAAATTTATAGTGTATAGATTTGTTACTGGTACATGCTTTCATAGTTTATTGCATCCATATACCTTAAATAATTTAATAAATACTTGTTTAAAATTAAACCCTCTGTGAGAAAGCTGCAAACAGTGTATTTAAAAACAGCTTAAAACAAATGTCACCTTTCCAAAATGGTCAGCAAAGCCTGTAAATGTCTGGAGTTCATGCTTGATACAATGATTAAAATATACAAAATTAATGGAAAACTACCTTCTAAAGAAAATTAATACTCTCAATGCTTATCCACCCTAAAGTGAAGATAGGCACATATGCATAGATAGGAATAATTTTTTCCTGAAAACAATGAAATCTACCACCTATTTTCTTTTATACTAGATTCATAGATTTCATAGATTGTAGAGTTGGAAGGGACCACAAAGGATCATCCTGTCTGACCCCCTGCCCCTGGCAGGAAAGAGGACCGAGGTCAGATGACCCCAGCCAGGTGACTATCAAGCCTCCTCTTGAAGACCTTCAAGTTAAGTGATAGCACCACCTCTCTTGGACTGGCCACACTTACTGTAAAAAATTTCTTCCTAATGTCTAACCTAAATCTACTCTCCACTATTTTACACCCATTATTCCTAGCTACTCCCAGGGGTGCTCTGGTAAATATCACATCTGCAATTCCCTGTTGTCCTCCCTTGATAAACTTATAGACAGCTACAAGGTCTCCCCTCAGATGTCTCTTGTGAAGGCTGAAAAGATCCAGATTCCTCAACCTCCCCTTTAGGATCTTTCACGGAGGCCACTAATCATGTGAGTGGCCCTCCTCTGAACCCTCTCCAGATTCTCCGTGTCCCTCTTGAAGTGCGGTGCCCAAACTGCAGTGCCCAAACTGGACACAGTGCTCCAACTGCAGCCTGACCAATGTTGCATAGAGGGGGAGCATCACTTCCCTTGATCTGTTAGTCATGCATCTGCTAATACACAACAAGGTGCGATTGGCCTTGTTGATGGCCTTGTTACACTGCTGGCTCATGTTCATCTTGGAGTCAGCTATGATTCCAAGATTCCTCTCAGCCACTGAGCTGCTGAGGAGGACATCCCCCAATCTATAAGTGTGCTGGGAATTCCTCCTTCCTAGGTGGTGTACCTTACATTTATCTTTGTTGAATTGCATCCTGTTTCATTCCACCCATTGATTCAACCTGTCCAGATCAGCCTGTATCTGCTCCCTGCCCTCCGGTGTGTTAACTTTGCCCCATAGCACACCGGAGGGCAGGGAGCAGATACCGGCCGACCAGGACAGGTTAGATCAATGGGTGGAATGAAATAGGATATATATTGTCATTGTGTTAGCTGCAAAGAAAATTCTTTACAATAATCATTGTATAATAATGCAATGTTGCTACAAAAAAGCTGCCTTGTTGTGCAAGCTTGTAAATGCTAAGGCTTCCCAGTTTGCCTGATATTTATTTTGTTCCCAAATATTTCAAAGGCACCTATTTCACTTGAAATATTTATGAAACAGTAAATGACCAAAATCTTTTTGCTATTCAGTTTTTTATGACTGTGCACCCATGTGGGTGTGTTTATGGAAGAAAGAGTGCCTGCTCTCCCTTTCTTTTTCCTTTTTTACTTCATTGGGGAAAAGGACGTGAAGCATGTTTTTTCAGAATATATTAGAAAGTGAAATAGTGGGTATTACTAATAGTGAAAGAGTGGGTATTACTAATAGTGGAAAGTGTGTGTTGCAGCAGGTAACTTCGAGGACACCCTGCTTCCGCAATTATATGCCACCCCTGCATGCTTCTTTTTTCTTTTTTAAAAATCTTTCTTTAATCATTGTATATTGAAAAACTGAAACCCTGGGAACATTTGAGCTATTTCAGTGTCTCAGGCTGTTTCTATTTGAGTCTAGAAAAAATAACAATGAATGTTATGTCAACTATCTCTAATCCAAGGATGGTTCAAGAAACCATTGAAAGGTAGGGCTTTTTCAGGGCCAGCTAGGGAATTTTGGACGAATTATCATTGAGGTGATTTCTTTGCTTTCTCCCTTCCTTGAAAATCTGTACATTTTGAGAGTCCAAAAGAGATTAGCTTTTTACATATAAAGCAACCCAGAAATCAAGGCCTACTCCTCAGAGCTTTTTCAAAACTCTACTCTAAGGAACTTGTTACAAGGTCATTTTGGACAGCTGCTGGAGTTCTTAACCCCTGGATTGTCTGCACATTAATACCTTAAAGCAGTTTTAAGTACTTCTTATGCAGCTCAAAGTTACCCTATTCTAGAGCAGGATTATCTCTGATCCTTACTAACCAGCTCCTGTTCCATTAAGGTGTGGCCACTCCCCACAGATATGCTGCCCAAACTGAAGTCCTCAAATATCCCAGGTTCTCTCAGATCCCCCCACCAGTAGAGCAAGGATGAAAGCCTGTCTTGGCTTACCTCTAGTGGCAACTCACAGCTACAGCTCTGAGTCCTGCCCCTGCTCACCAAACCTCTAGCAGCAAGTCATAGCTGTGCAAGTGGGCAGCAATCAGAAGATTTCTAAACTGTGTGACTTCTCCAAACTTGAAGCTAGCATTAATATCAATGAGCATTTGTGTGACTCATAGCATAAGGTGTAATGAGGCCTTAAGTGTCAAGGAAGGGAGGTAGCAAAAGGTCAAAGCAGCACTGGACCAAAAATGGATAGATGAACAATTTAATGAGGTTAACATTGTTACAGGTGGATGATGGAAAGCATAAGAATATATAGAAACTGAGATTAAGATATAAGAATAGAGAAGTAAGAAAATAAGATAGAGAGAAAAAAGTAGAAAACAGGGCTAGATTAAAAGAAAAAATATGCTTGTAGACAAAAAAGTAGAGCCACATACAGAAATAGCATGAGGACAATTTTCCTCTTCACTTCCTATTTGTAAATGTATGTTAAGAAGTAACATGAACACTAGAATGTAACTAGTATCCTGCCCCAGGCAATTATGTCTTGAATTGAAAGAATACATTTCATTTTTATTTCATACTTTGCAGACAATATATGTATCATATTTCCACTTAAGCCAAAGGAGAAATGGCAACAATGCATAATGAAGTGTATTTGTATAACTTTTCCATTCTTCCGCTGGAGTGTAACACTGCTGGAACTCATTTGCTGATAGCTATATGGTTCATCCAGTGGCCTTGATGCCTGTTTATGCACAGAGGTTTATCTGGAGATTTACAAATCAAGACAGGCATCAACATTATCAGCTTTAAAAATTACTGTTGTGTCAGTGTGAATGGAGTACCTATGTTTGACAACATACTTAGTCTAATAAGTGAGGTTCTTTATTCATGAATAACTTTTCATCATTGGTCAGGATATACCCATGAACTATGTATTAGATGTTATTAGCTTTATTATTTTAACAACATGTTCCTGTAATATTATAGTACCCAACTATCTGTGTAGCCCATACAAATCTTGGAGGGAAAAAAAAGAGACAACAGTATATATATGTAATAAATAGGCAAGTCTGTGTCCTTTTAGAAACATTTTATACACTACATATGACTGTTGTCATGTTACTTGTGAAATCCAGTGTTTCTGGATTCTCCACATCATAAGGCTGTAAAGCAGGGGCCAGCCACAAATCCAGAGGATCTGGTCCACAAAGCTGGAGGGCTTTTCCTGTGCCCATGTCTCTGCCTGTGCTGGGGCTGGGCAGTGACGAGCTATCCTGCTAACTGGGCAGCTTCCAGCTGCACCCTCACTTGTCACTTTATCCTGCCAACCCTCCACCTTTTCCCCTTTCCCCTGTCACCCTCCAGCTCTGGTCCAACACTGTCATTTCAAAAGTGTATCAGTGACAGGGGGAGAGTGCCAGAGCCTGTACCACCATAGTTTTCCCCAGACCCTATCTCCCTGGCTGGGTTCTGAGTGCAGCTTCCAGCCCATGAGAAGCTATGCTGGACCAAGCATCTACAAATTGTGTCCGCACCGCTAAGCTTCTCCACCTCGCCCCCTCCCAGTTGCAGCATGGACTTACCTTCCAATCAGTGGGGAGATGTACTGGGGCTGTTCAGCTTCCAGTTGTGCCCATGTTGTAGCTTGGGGAAAGCGAAATGGTGGTAGCACAGATGCATTTTGCAGATACCTGGCTGTAATGCAGTTCCCCACCAGCTGGAAGCTGTGCCCACTCCTGAACTGGGGAGCAGTGGGACTAGGAGAAGCAATGGCAGTGGAGCTAAAACTTTCAGTTGCCTGGTCCTGGGAAGGGCATGAGGAAAGACGGTGTCTTACCTCATGCCCTTCCCATCGTTATGTTGCTCAAGACACCCACCCTGAACTGGGTTGGGTTGTTCTGGCTTACAGCTTGTAAATGGTTACCAGCCTCTGGTGTGAAGCAATAAGAGTTGTACTTATCAAAGGTCATTAGAGAAAAGTTCATCACTGCACTATGTCCTGCAAATGCTTGCATAACTCAACAACATGTTCCATTATAACTTATGGAGGGTCGCTTTTAAAAGCAAAGCAGAAATGTTCCAGTCCATGGTAGGGACAGACTGACCATTCTGGGACCCTAGAGGTAACCCATCCTCTTTCAGACAGTCATCCCCTTGACAAGTAACTGTTGGAAGTGGGCAAAGTCAACAGCAAAGGTAGAATGGGTGGATGGAGCTACTACATTTCCTTCTACATATTGGGTAGGACAGCAGGACGTTTCAGCCAGGCAGCCCACTTTCACATCCCAAATTCAGAAATGAAATTTGGGATTATCTTCTATGGCCACTCTCAAACCAGAGACCAACATCTTCAGAACAGCTGAAGAGAGATTTCCTTGGTGTTGGTACCAATTAATAAGCTAAGGAGTAGATTGCCTATTGCAACCTGAAGAAGAATGCCTTGCATTCAAAAGCTTATCTAAATATCCTCTATACATAGTTGGTCCAATAAAAGATGTTACCCTAAGAAACTGTTGCCTCTGGATTGTGTAAGAAAATTGTGTTTATTGTATACCTACACAATATATATTATTTTATAGCTAAAAGAGTGTGTGTGTGTCCAAAATTCAAAATTCACAAAAAAAATTGGCCTTCACTCCATTGTGAGACTTCATACAAATCAGATCTCTGCCTGATTTTCCCCTGACATGTTAACACCACATACTTAGAGCAAATGTCATGCATGCATTGTGATTTCTTTACTTTTTTATTGTTTTTCTTGACTCTTTAATAATTTAAGCTATAAATAAGTGTTCAAATTACTACATTTTTATTTCTAAGCCACAGGTAACTGCTTAAGTTACTGCATATTAATATTTTTAAATACATACTCTCTTTATTTCTGTGTATGCTAAAATATTGAAACAGAAAAAATCAAAAACAGAAAATCTGCCAGCAGGACGTCTTCCCTCATGCAGATGGCAAATGCTAACAGGTCACCACGGAAGTCAGCAAAACAGGCAAGCTGTTACAGAATATTATGAAAACAAAGAAAATCACTTGATGTATAATGAATCATGTTGTACGAACAGGAAAAGATGACTAGAAGAAGAGCAGGTAAGATGACAGGATACTTTTAGCGCACAGTTAGAAAATGTAACAATTGCTCAATGGAATACTGTCCAGTTTCTTCTGAGATCCATATTTCAACCTGTATTGAACATCACTGCATTTGACATAAGTGGTATGTCATTAATGTGCCAGTACTGCCACGCAAGAGACTTTATTATTGAGAAAATGGTGATCACTTCAAAGGATGTTGCCTACATATAGAGCCTACCTATGGAGCTACCTGTGGAGATTGCTTTGATCATATGAGAGTAACAAAAAACTTTTAAAACAGGGCAACTTAACCAATAGTTTCAGAGGATACCTTTCCTGCAAATTAAAATGTTATGACTTTGCCATAAAATGAACACTGATGCTATAAATGAGGACGTCATTGCCAGAATGATCAGAGAACAAATTCTATACATAAATATAGATAACCAGGTAACAAATATGGTACCAAGGATATCTAACACCCAGTCAAGTTTCTGAGCAGTTTGTCACTAAGCAGTTTGCCTCCACTCAGTCTCATGTTTAAGGTGGGAACAATTGTGATTGTTGCAGAATATGAATCCAAAGATTAGCTTAATCAATGACACGAGACTTAAAAAACTTTATGAAAACACAATAGACTTCAAAGTGATAACAGGAAAGCCTATCAGACAACAGTCTTTTGCCAAGAATCGCATTATGCTCATTGGACACAGCTCTACCTTTTCAGATACATAAGAATCAATTTCCTATCAGAGTAGCTTTTGCAATGACTATCAACAAAAGCCAAGGTCAAATGCTTGACAGAGTACGGGCATTTGTAAACATGCTTGCGCTGCAATATTGGGCACATTTAAAAACACTTAGCGCTGCAACACATACATTTGTATAAAAGGTGAAATGCACATCAGTGCTGAGAACATGGCAGTAGCATGTTTATGAACTAAAACACATCAAAGGTGTTTTAGTTCAAAGTGCATCACTACCATTTTCTGCATGCTGAACTTCTGGAGGGACTGGACGTATTTAAATCAGCTAGTCTGGACGATCTCCACCCCAGAGTGCTGAAGGAATTAGCTGAGGTCATTGCGGGACCCCGGCATGGCTTTACAAGCACTCGTGGTGCTCTGGTGTGGTGCCAGAGGACTGGAAGAGGGCCAACGTGGTTCCCATCTTCAAAAAAGGGAAGAAGGAGGACCCAGGAAACTATAGGCCAGTTAGTCTTACCTCAATGCTGGGTAAGCTTTTTCAGAAAATTATCCTGGCACATGTCCACGAGGGGCCAGAGAGGAAGCTTATGCTTAGGGGCAACCAACATGGGTTCATTAGAGGCAGGTCCTGTCAGACCAACCTGGTGACCTTCTATGACCAGGTCACAAAGTCCTTAGATGCAGGGGTAGCAGTGGACATAGTCTTTCTGGACTTTAGGAAGGCCTTTGACACGGTCTTTCACCCCATTTTCATTAAAAAACTAGGAGACTGTCATGTCAACACCTACACAGTCAAAAGGATTGCTAACTGGCTGGAGGGCCACACACAGAGAGTGGTGGTGGACAGGTCATTTTTGACCTGGAGGGAGGTGGGCAGTGGGGTTTCTCAGCGCTCGGTTCTTGGGTCCACACTGTTCAACATCTTCATCAATGACTTGCATGACAGGGTAAAAAGCACTCTGTTTAAATTTGCTGATGACACTAAGATGTGGGGGGATGTGAGCATGCTAAATAGGAGGAATAGGCTGCAATTGGACCTAGACAGGTTACAGGGGTGGGCAGATGAGAACAGGATGAGTTTCAACACTGACAAGTGTAAGGTGATGCACCTGGGGAGGAAAATCAGCAGCATACCTACAGGCTGTGGAATTCCCTTCTTGTCAGTACAGAGGCAAAAAAGGATCTTGGAGTCATCATTGATGCCAAGATGAACATGGGCTGGCATTGTGGGGATGCAGTCAGGAAGGCCAACCATACCTTGTCATGCATCCACAGATGCATCTCGAGCAGGTCCAAGGAGGTAATCCTCCCCCTCTATGCAACACTGGTCAGGCCGCAGCTGGAGTACTGCGTCCAGTTCTGGGCACCGCACTTCAAGAGGGATGTGGACAACATGGAGAGGGTCCAGAGGAGGGCCACTTGCATGATCAGGGTGAAGCAGGGCAGGCCCTACGAGGAGAGGCTAAGGGACCTGAACCTGTTCAGCCTTCACAAGAGAAGGCTGAGGAGGGATTTTGTGGCCTGTTATAAACTAGTCAGGGGGGGCCAGCAGGCATTGGGAGAGTCCCTGTTCCCCCAAGCACTACCAGGAGTGACTAGAAATAACGGTCACAAGCTGGCAGAGGGTAAATTCAGATTAGACATCAGGAGGCACTACTTCACTGTCAGGGCAGCACTTCCAAGCGAAATGGTTCTGGCTCCTACCCTGGGGGTCTTTAAGAGGAGGCTAGATGAACACCTTGCTGGGGTCGTTTGACCCCAGTACTTTTTCCTGCCAAGCCCGGGGGTCGGACTTGATGATCTGGTCAGGTCGCTTCCAACCCTACTAACTATGAAACTATGACATGCAGTTCACCGCTTATACAACTGCACGTGACTCACTGCACATCAGCTCATTTGCAGAACAGACTCAATTAATCAAGGTATGTATATAAATGTCTTATGTGTTTACCTACCACAGCCTATGTTTGGATACAGCAAGGCGTATGTTGCAATTTATTTATTTAACATATGCGGTTTTGGCACATTGTTTCAGCCATCTTAGAGTGATATCGCCACCAGTGTGAAGAGCTTGAAGGCCACCAAGTAGCATAATAAATGAACATGTGTCAACAATGTGGGACATGGTTTGAACTTGTCCACAAGGACATTTGTTGTCATTGCAAAGGCCCCATTGGTATAGGTTTGAGGCATAGTGACCCTATTCAGGTAAAAAATGGTTGAGAAGTACTCAATAACAGCGTGGCCACTGTATTCCTGGTTGACTGACTGTAAGGTCAGAGATGATGTGATGTTTAGTGTTTGTGCTGACCATTCTTCTTGCCATTGAGTAAGAAAGGAGAAGTCAAAGGATTTTGAAAGCGTGGACCACACTAGATGTCTTGAGGGGAGCTGAGCTAATGGTGGGTGGAATATGTCCTAGTGCACTGGCAGCATGGGATTATAACAGAGTCCGACTGGTAAATTTACTTCAGCATTTTTGTGGCAGAGATGAGGGGGAACAATGTAACTATGGGAGTGGAATGGGGCATGTTGCAATGTCAAGGGTGAAATCATTTGACTACGGGACCAAGGAAGATACAAATGTTAAAAAGAAAAAAACAAAAAACTGATTCATTTAATTTGTTCTCACAACTTCTCTTCTTTCTTCCACTATGCCACAGTTTTTCTTTTTAACTTTGTATCTCCTTGATTTTTCCAGTGATCTTCAGCCAAATTCTGTCAAATTTGTATAGTTTCTGACAAAAACCTTCGAATCTTCAGTTTAGTGAAACATCATTTCTGTCTAAAAATACGGCCCAGTCTGTAGCAGGTTTTTGATCTTTTAAACCTTATCATACAGATGATCAAGAGATCAAAATCATTTGCTTCAAAATATTTCTGCAGAATCCTAGGACAAAACTGGGGTTAAAAATGTATCTGAACAATGCACCTATCATTTTCAATTACTTTCTGAACTCAGAAAAGCTTGGGAAGGGTGTTCAACAACATCATTTAAATGAACATAAGCATGTGCAAGTATTAAATATAGAAAACATGCGTACATACAGCACCAGAAAAAATATATCTATATCTATAGTTATATCTATCTATGGATATAGATATATTCTGCTGTGCTGTATGCACCAATGTTTTCCATATTTGAGTATCTTGGTTTCTCTTTCCTGCTTGGGTAAGCTGGAAAAAAGCAGGAGGTACTGCACTACAGGCAGATACCTGTGGCTTTTGTTAGGCCTGTTGTCTAGGGATATTGCTGCTGTTTACTTTAAACACAAGAGCATGGGGTTCAGGGGAAATCAGACTCCTTGCCTGAGTGGCTAAACTGAACAGCATTCTTTTTTAATTAATTGGTTGAGAAAGAGGCTGGGGGCAGGGCAAGACCTGATTGAAAAGTGTGGATGATATCATGTCAGGTATATAAAAACCTCTCAACTGGGGCTCAGCCCTCTCTTTTTCCTGGGGATGCTAAGAGCTAAAAGCTGTATTGGGACCCAGAGAAACTGCTTCCTATGGGGGAAGTATCCCTCCCTCTTCATGGGAGAAGTGAGCTGAAACTATGTGACTGAAAAGCCTCAGGTACAGGGGAGCAAAAGTGTCTGAGTCTGGGACTCTTCTCCTCTCTGCCTCTTTTTCCCCTTTTGATTTTTTTCTTGGGTTTTAAGTAGGATAATACATTGTGTGGTATTAATCCCTGCAGCAGACTAACCAGGGTCGGAGCCTGGCAGTTTGCTAGCAGTTTTGGCCAGGTTTAAAGGCCTGGCAAATTTGGTCCAAATTTAATGCCTTGAGTGGGATAATACCATGGGGGTATTAATCCCTGGAGCACCCTGACCAGAGTTGGAGTCTAGCAGTTTTGCTGTCACATGTTGAGCCAGGGTGAGAGCTGGCATGTTTGAGGCATTCTTAGGGTCTGGCATGTTTTGTTGCTGTTGCAGTTTCATTTGTCTCAGCCTAACTGTGTATTTGAGCCTCACTGTATGTTCCCTTTTTGTTTTTCCCAGTTTTTCAGTGGGATAATACACTGATTACAATGGGATAATTGGCGCTCTACAGCAGATCAAGGGACATGATTGTTCCCCTCTATTCAGCACTGGTGAGGCCACATCTGGGGTACTGTGTCCAGTTTTGGGCCCCCCACTATAGAAAGGATGTGGACATATTGGAGAGGGTCCAGTGGAAAGCAACAAAAATGGTTAGGGGCTGGGTCACATGACTTCTGATGAGAGGCTGAGGGAACTGGGTTTATTTAGTCTAGAGAAGAAAAGACTAAGAGGGAATTTAATAACAGCCTTCAACTACCCAAAGGGTGATTCCAAAGAGGATGGAGCCTAGACTCCTCTCAGTGGTGGTAGATTACAGAACAAGAAGCAATAATCTCAAATTGCAGCAAGGGACATTTAAGTTAGATATTAGGAAAAAACTTTCTTATGAGGACAGTAGTAAAGCACTGGAACAGGTTACTCAGAGCAGCAGTGGAATTTCCATCCTTGGAGGTTTTTAAGACAGTTTAGACAAAGCCTTGTCTGGAATGATCTAGCTGGGGGTAGTCCTGCACTAAATGACCCCGTGAGGTCATGTCTAATCCTAATTTTTGATGATTCTGTGATTCTGTAATACTGTGGGGGTATTAATCCCTGGAGCACATTGACCAAGATTGGAGCCTGGCCATTTTGCTGGCAGTTTCTGGGCAGGATTAAAAACCTGGAATGTTTCTGGACCAGGGAAAATCATGACACAGTTTTGGGCCAGGGTGAGACCTGGCCTAGTTTTTAACTAGAGTGAAGCCTAGCATGGTTTTGGGCCAGGGTGAGACCTGGTATATTTTGTTCTTTGGCTCAGATCTCAGTGCAAAATGGCCTGCCTGTCTTTTGTTGTCTAGTCCAGGCCCAGTGCAGAGGCCTGGTCCAGCTTTGAGTTCTTTTGCAGTTTTCTACCCCAAAAGAGGTGGGGATTAGGACTAGGGTTTTGGGAGGTATGGTGTGCTGACTGAAGCTGCAAGTCATCCCCTCGAAGTCCCATAGACATGGAGATCAGCGCCCTACAGTTTCCAAGGATGCAACAAGGGGCCTCTTGCACTACGGAAAGATTTTCACTCATTAGCAACTCCCTGAGATGCAGCAAACCCCAAAGAGTAGCTCATAAGACTCTCCAGTGTGGGCCCTTCTATCCAGTGTATTGCTGAAGGACAGGTATAGGAGTGCAGGTCCCTGGAACTACCCTTTGGGGAGCTCCCAAGTCCCAGGCTACCTAGGCCTGGGTGAACGCTTCCCAAGAGGGTGCAAGTTATATAAACTATACCTGGTAGTTGGTAGTCTTTTAAATTGCATTTGGTGTTTTCCTTTGTTTTCTATAATAAACCTGTCCTTTGTGTTTAGGCTGCTTGTAAGGACAGGGTTCTGCTTATGTGGGACACCCCAGGCAAATTTAGTGATCCCAGGTTTATGGGTGTGAGCTTGAGCCAAAATAAAAATGCAATAAAAATTGGGTACCCTGAAATGAAACCAGGCCCTTGTTGCTGCTGATCGATGCCCAGAAAAAGGGTTACATACATAAAGCACCACATATGACCATAATGTATATGTTTTAGCAGAAATTCACTGAATACACACTTGTCCTGCACTAAAGAGAGCATAAAAGTGCATATACCCTTTCTTTTGAAGACCTGACCAGGGCTTTTCCTTTAAAATATGACTTGTGGAGAATGACATGATAGAGGCCCTGTATTAGCCCAGTGGTTAGAACACTTCCCAGGGTTCAAGTTTTATTTCTCCTCTGTCTGAACAGGTTCAAACCTGAATTTTACATGCAGGTTTGAACCCTTGCAGTCCCTTAGGGACTGCCTTTTTACCAGTGTATAGGATATTCTAGGTTTGGTCCAGTTGCAGTCACTGTTGTTGAAGCTGTTTCACTATGCAGAGATGAATTAAAGAGTCATTGGGCTAGAGAGAAGGAGGGGGAAGGGAGTATGACTTGTAGCCTAGTGGTTAGGTTTAGCACATAGGGAATGAGAGTCTAATCCCATGTTGAAGTACTGATTCATGTACTTTAAACAGTAGCAGGATAAAATCATAAATATTACTAGGATAGCCATACTTCCCCCACCCTTCTCTTTCCACTCATTCTTGAAGTCTTTTCTTCCTAGAAGAAACATTTGCAACATGAGAGGTAGAGTGTGTCACTCTGGTAACTAGGATTGTCTCCAGGTAGGTCAGGGATGCGTTGAGCTTGGGCCCTTTTAGGGAGAAAAGGGTGTTAAAACCATGTCTCCAGTATCCTAGGTAACCACTCTAACCATTTCCCTATTGTGTAAGAGCAAGTGTTAACACCACCACTGTTGTAAAAGATAGAGGTAGCCACTGTTGTATTTGAGAGGAGTTTGATTGGGTAGGTGTGCAATACGGATTTGTCTGTTAGAGGAACTCCCACAGAGGAAACATGCAGATGGTTGGGCGCCTGTGAACTGTAAGGTTGAAAGCTTAGTCACTTAAATTCCATAGCTTTCTAGGGTAGAGTTAGGTGGCTGCTGGGTGTTAAGGAATCACAATTTTGGACACAGGTGGCTGAATCTTTTTTTTAAATCTGCCCCAAAGCTCCTATGCCTTACTACAGCCGGATAGGTATACTTAGGGTTGTTGATGAGTATTTCCTTCACTAAAAAAAGTAGTTTATGGCTGTTTTATTTTATTTCTGTCTATGTTCTACTTTTACCATTAGCCAGGGAGCCTTGCAAATTATTTTCACCATATCTTAAGCAATTGAGTCATTTTAAGTCATGGAGCAGGTAAGGTAAGTATATATAATTTAATGTAAGATTTCTATTTGTTAACTTCTTTAGTAATATAGTAAAAGCTAGCAGTAATTTGAAATGCAGTGGTGCCTATAATATAGATTTGCCTTTTACAGATTTAGCAAATCCTGAACTTGAGTAAAATGAGTTAGAAGGTTTTAAAAAAATGTGGTGTTCATGGCAGTTTGTTTACCTTAAAATATAAACTAATGTTCTCTTAACATTTCCTTGGTGTGTGGTTTAAAATGAGTGGAAATTTATGTTAGGAAGGTAATATATCAAGATTCTAAAGGCTGTGCCTGTCATTTCTGAATGGTGTATATGTATTTCTGAATATAGGTTTTTTGTAGAAAGATACACACAATATAAAGCTACATGAAAAGCAAGTAGTAGTGGAGCACTGAGAAATGAAAAAAAAAATGTGTGCTGCCCTGTGTGCCTTTTAGGTCTGTGAAATCTCATTGGCTGTTTCATTTCAATGCTGTTTTGACTCATTTTGAGCTCGAAACAGCAAAATCAAAACAAAATGAAAGGCTTCGAAACAGCCTCAAAATGAAATGAAGGCAGTCGAAAAATTTCGAAAGTTTCAAAATGTTTTGAATTTTGAAGCAAGGCTTGCTTGCAGCTAAAGAGAAACTAAAGGGAGAGAGGGGGGATGGACTGTTCTGATATTGACATCTGTAGCTGGCCAGTGTCTGTGATCTTTCCCTGAGGTCCCTTCCAATCCCAGTGCTCTGGGGGAGGGCTGGAAAAACGGCGTGAAAAGCACTGTTTGAACTGAGCTTTTTCTGTGTCTTCACACTTACAAGTGACACAAGTTTTGCTCTAAACAGGTTGAGGTGAAGTTTCCCAGAAATCCCTGCACCTATCTCCTTGAAACTTGGCAGGCCTTGTGGCCCCAGCAGGGACTACCATCCCTGCAGTTTTCACCCCACCGCACATAATACACACACAAAGTTGCATGTCATGAGTTTTGCTTGTCAGCACCTTGAGATACAGTTTCCCAGAAACCCCTGTGCCTAGCTCCTGCAAAGCTGGCAGGCTTCATGGCCTCACCAGGGGCTACAATCCCTCCAAGTTTCATCTGAATTGGTCAAGAAATGACAAAATTATAGGCCATTTCATGCTTCCACATTATAGCCTATGGGCAAAACAGCGAAATAGCTTGAACTAAACCAAACAGAACAATGCTTTTGAAACAAAGCAAAACTCGAACTGAAACACTGTCCCATCGAAATGGTGAAACAGAAGTTGAAACAAAATGGTGCTGTTTCACACAGCCCTAAAGCCTATATGTTCATTATTTTACTTTTTAATTACAAAATTGTTGTTTCCCCTTTATATAAGACTCCTTCTCTACTCCTTGTGCATTTTGAATAGTTAATGAGGCAAAGTTGCTCAGTGAATTTGAGAGAAACACTCATTTCAAATAACAGCAGTTGTCTTTGACACAGAGATGCTTTACAGCCAGCTTTAAAGCAGCATGATTTTTCAGTGAATTTGTTACAACATATACTATAAAAGGCAACAATTCACAGTAACGTTCTGGTTAGCTGTACAAAGTAAATTTTCAGTATGGTGCTTATGGATTTAGCTGTGAAGTTCTCATTAAACATTAATGTTGGTCTTATGATAAAATTCTGTTTTATTGCAATGAACATTTATTTTGTAGCTGATTAGATAGCTAAGGCATTATAATGTGATTTAGAGCCTTTTTTCTATAGGTTAGTGGTTTGAATCTAGCTCTAATAGGTAATGACCAATGGTAGTTGCTATTTCAGGGTTGGTTCAGTGGCTGATGAGAATTCAGTGGACAGCCTCATTAAAGTACTTAGTGCACATGCCTTGACATAACATTTAGCAGCTTCAGTAGAGAGGGTTGAATTGGCATGGAGACCGAACTGCCATCTTAGCTTTACGGATTACAGTCTTATTGCAGGGCAGGGTAATGACATTTACATTTGCTGCTCTCAGTAATTTTAACTGCTTAGAAAAATTACTTTGATTTTCTGAAATGCTCACAAGTGCTAAATTTAAAGAGAGGGAGACATACTTTTAGTACAGAGCTTTTGACATGCTGGGATTTGAAACATGACCCCATCTGAAAACTTTCACTATTCAAGACTTAAGTTCATAGGAAAGTAGGGCTGGAAAGGTTGTCACGAGGCTGTCCAAGGCAGGATCATGTATGACAAAGCATCTCAGCCAAATATCTGTCTAACTTGCTCTTTAAAAATGTCCAGGGATGGTGTAACAGGAAGCCCAGAGATTCCTGTTACTTTAAGAGGAAATTAAAGCAGGCTGAGCTGGATCAGGGAGGGCTGGCAGCTTGGAAACAAGCTAGCTGCTAATGAACTTGCTGCCAGCAAGATGACAGATTGCTAGATCGAGCTAGAGGTCCACCCCCGGATGGTAACACACACACAGAGGGGAGATAGAGTAGCAAACTGCACTAAGGCAGGCAGGGAGGCAGCCCAGGAGCAAAAGGCTGCTAAGCTAAGCCCTCCTAGGCCAGAGCAGGAGGGTTATCAGGCCCAAACGCCTGTGAGTGTCTGCAGAGTCATGTGGCCAAATGGGCTAGGCTGAGGAGAGACATAAAACCAGGGCCTGAAAGCAGGTAGTCAGTCTGGCCCTGAAAGTTAAAGGTATGAGAACTCCTGAACAGAAAGGCTGAGGAGACTGCTTGGCTGACTCAAGATGCCCTGAGCTCTGCAACCAAGATTCCTACAGCTTGCAGGGAAGTGGTACCCAGTATGGGGATGCAGCTGGGTGATCCCTGCAGGGAGTTTCTGTAATGTTGAAACCCAGTGGGGAGAGAGTTTTTTTACAGCAAGCAGGCTTTTGGATTGTATTGTGATCTGTACAGTGGTTTGGGTTTGGGATTGTCAAGAGAAGTAGGAGGTCCCAACACTGCCTGAGGACACAAGAATGTCTGGTCTTGGCTAGGCCTGATCTGTGTCTTGAGCCCTACCATGGACTGATGGGGCTCAAGATACAGAACGGGTCTAGCCAGAGGACTGGACTGTCTGCAACTCTACCGAACATGGTGCAGTCTGCAGATTTGCTAAGCATACACTCAATCCCACTGTCCAAATCATTAATAGAGATGTTAAACAATACCAGATCCAGGACAGACACCTGGGGTACCCTAGTTGATGCCTACTTCTAACTAGATATTGATACTATCGTGATAGGTAGTTTAAGTTACTCCATGACATGACTGTAAAATAATACACAAAGAGGAAATAGTTAATATTTGGAATTGCTGTGTATTCCCGCTAATTATTTAGCAACTGGAGGTGTGACTTTGGCACTCTGGTCAGCACTGGGGTGCAGGAGGGAAGCACGTGATTAACTCCCCACACAGGAGCTACCATAGCTGTGCCACCTGCAACCTCAGTGCAAGCTCCCTGAACAGGGACTGTTGTGTAGACAGTGGTGGTGGTGACATTGGCTCCCTGGGAACTAACAATCTGGCACCTGCTCTGAATCAACACACAGGGCTGGTGCTTCACTCAACTTCTACCATCCCCCAGCCTCCCACCTCCAGTTATGCTACTATTAGGCACAGTCTGATAAAATGGATATTGATAAGACACTCCACATAATTCTCCATTGGAGAGAGACCAGTTATGGCCTCCTTGCTCCCAAGCAGCGGTAACTGATGATTAGACCTTGAGAAATAGGGCCAGCCTATTGTTGGAGGTGGGGGGGTGGGATTTCTAGCTAACTAGCTTGAGAATATGAATGGAATCAAATATCCTGTATCCCACACCTACTTCCCCACTCTCCACACACTTCTTTTAAGGAGAAAATAAGCAGACATAAAGCCAAAGATAAGCAGGACCCTGAACTATGGTCCAGCTGCCTTTCATAAGCCCAATACAAGTGAGTTCTTGTTTCACACAGATTCACAGAAGTCTATGGCTGGAAAGGACCTCCATTGCATAGCCATGTGTCCTTAGCCACAATCTAGGTATTAGGGTGCATATGGAACTTTGGGAAGATTAGGGGGAGGTTAGATTTTGTTAAAAATGGCCACCTGATCTACCTTAGTTTGCCCAGGTATGGACCTTACACTTAGATCCTTAGTAACATTGATCTAAGTGAGAACTGTATGGAAGTTCCAGGAAGGTTAGATCAGTCTAAAATGGCCAGTCCAATCTTAGTTAACCCTGTCTCCAAGGTAGTCTAACTTAGATTGGGTTGGCCATTTTTACTCCAATCTAACTTTTCTAAACTTCTATACAGCTCCCAGTGCATCCCCACATCTGGGGAAACCCAATTGCTGGCCTCAGCCCTAGGGCTGTGCTTTCCCTACTAGTCCTCTGGTACTGGGCTATTTTTAGCCACCCACCCCTGGCCCTGTCCCCAGATGGACAACCTGCCCAAGGACCAGCCACCACCCACAGTCTACCAAGCTCTCGCCATCCAACAGGCCACCCCAGTGCCAGTTTTATCTGTATTTGCCAATACCAAGAGCCAAGGAAGTAAATCGGGGTGCGGGAGGGGCAGAAGGGATGGGAGGCTAGGTTTGCTGTGGGGGGTTATTCATCTGGAGGTGTTGGGGTTGGGGGGCTAAAAATAGCCCCTGGTCCTGGGGGGGCTGGGGAGAGAATGCCTTATTCCCTCAAGTCCCTGTGTGGCCTCTGAGAGTCCCCCTGATCCCTCACAGCCAAACCCTCCCAATGCCACAAATCCTGCTTTGGGCCCTGCATGCCCCCCTGATCCACCCTGCCCCCCATAGATTCTGCCTGCTCCCTCATCCCCCCCAGTCCCTCTTAGGGACCCTGCTTGCCCTCCTGATCCCCCAGTTTCCCCATGGACACTGCTAGCCTCCCAATCCCTCCTGTGAATGCTGCCTGGCTCTCTGTTCCCTCCCATAGACTCTGCCTGCCCCCCCAATTCTCCAGTCCTCTATGTGGACTCTTCTTGCTCCCTAAATTCCTTCAATCTCCCTTGCAGAAATTGCCTATCCCCTCAGTCCCCCAATAGATCCTGCATATCCTGCTTTCCTCCATAATCCCCTCTGAGCCAGTTTGCCCCCCAATTCTCCCAACCTGCCCATTAGCCCCTCCCCCCCATTCTGACTTGCCATAGATTAGGTGGCCATTTTTAACTCAAACTAACCTTCCCCTAAGTTCCTTAAATGTCTGTACTCAGGCTTAGAGGTTATTTAGTCAGAGCTTTAAAAAAAGCCATCAGTAGTCACTGTTTTTTTGGTAAGTTTTTATTAATATCTGTATTTCTGGGTGGGAAGTGGGGGGGGGGGCTTTCAAAGGATTCCTGTGTTACTGTATCTCTCAGTGATTGTTCCTTCTCTGAGATTATTATTTTACTCGGTTTATCTTTTCTATTATGCGTCAGTACAAAAGTTTCATTATGTTCTATCTTTATTTTTAATACCTGCAGTAAAGTGTGCAAACCAAAAAGATGTTTACAACATTCTGTGTAGCATACAGATGGCATCTATAACCCTAACCATATGTCTTGTCCTTTCAAGGACACCCATTTAGGTCTGTCTCCTTTGTAGGAACCAAATCAGTTTAGAAAAGAAATAGTCTCTCAAATGTATTTTTCTTAAGGCAATCTAGATCTCATGTGAAAAAAGTTTCACCAGAAATTCATTTTCTTTAGCAGAAAGCTTGCTTGATCTATTTGTGGAGGCCCTAATCTTTTGATAAGCCCCAAATGGATGGCCATCTATAATCACCTAGATCCTCTAGAACAGGAGTGTCAAAGATACTGTCTGTGAGCCAGACTGACCTTTGGAGCCATGCTGTTTGGCCTGCAGGGCTCTTGGAAGGGTTTAGAATACCGGGGTGGAGCAAATGGGGACAGGATGGAGAGGCAAGCAAAGAATGCTTTAATCCCTGTGACTCCCTGAACAGACACAACAGCTCAGGAACCCACAGTGGTTAACATTTCCACTGTTCAACCCACCACTAGGGCTAGGGACAGAAATTGCATATAAACTAGTATAAGTGATTGGAAGCAGGTTCAAATCTGTAACACAATAGAAGTTCAGGGTGGGTGGGCTAGCCTTGGCCCAAGCTATCCTCTCCATCTGAGCAGGGAAGCATGCTTCAGAGCCCCCTGGCTTCTAGCCTGGGCCATTGCAGGCATGTGGCTGCATTTCTGGGATAAAAAATGAATGTCTGTTCACTTGCTTGTTGCTTTGATCTGTGCAGCTTAGACTAACCTAAAAAGATTGAATCAATTCAGCCTTGGTGTTTTTCACAATCTGTACATAACCCAGAGGTTAGTCCAGGGGTGGGCAATTATTTTGGGCAGAGAGCCGCTTACCCAGTTTTGGAAGGCTGTTGAGGGCTGCATGGGTAGCCCCGCCCCTTGACAGGTGCCCCGCCCCCTGGTCACCATCTTGGGACCAATGTCCCAATGTCTTTGGTCCCAAGACGTTAGGATAGTGGTTCCATGTCCCAGGGCCAGCACCAGTGGGGCCCAAAGTGGGGCACAGGCTGGCATGGGTTTGTGGAGCCAGGCTCGGCTGCACCAGCAGGGAGAGGGGAGAGCTGACCTGCTCCATGACCCCGTGCTTCTCCCACCCGGCTCTGGGCCCCACCAGCACTGGCCCTGGGACACCGGTGTGGGCTCTGTGCTCCTGCTGGCTCCCCACCCACTTACTCCCAGTGCCTCCCAGCCCCGTGGTACAGGCAGAGGGCAGCACAAAGCCCCAATCCCCTGCTTGCCTGCAGGGAAGAAGCTGGTGCTGAGCGCAGGGAAAAGTGGACCCTTACCTGCCCCATGGCTGGCACTCCATGCTGCAGCTGCTCACAGCCCACATGGGGCTGTCCTGAGCAGGCACAGGCAACCCCACATGGGCTGAAAGCAGCTACAGTGTGGGGTACTGGCCACAGGGCAAGTGAGGCGCTGCTTTTCCCTGCACTTAGCACCAGCTTGTAACCCAGCCGTGATGCCAACCTGGGCTCTGTGCTGGTTCCACGCTCGCCTGTCAGGGCTGCACATGTCGACAGCAGCTGCACCCCCTGCCCCCACTGCTTGCCATGCCAGGCAGTGTAGCATGCGCTGGACAACCGACAGGCAGTGGTGGCAAACACTGCCCGGTGCAGGAAGTTGGGGGGTGGGGCACAGCTGCTGTCACCATGTGCAGCCCTGATGGGCGAGGCTGGAGCCAGCAGGGCCCAGGCTGGTAGTGGGGCCAGGTTACCAGGTGGTGCTGAGTGCAGGGGGGGGGAAAGTGGTACCTCCCTCACCCTGTGGCCAGCGCTCTCTGCTGCAGCCACTCACATCCCATGCAGGGCTGTCCGGAGTAAGCACAGGCATCTCCAGGTGGGCTGTGACTGTCTGCGGTGCGGGGTGCCAGCTATGGAGCAGGGGAAGGGCTGCTTCCCCCCATCCTGTGCTCAGCTTTTCTGAGTGGGAAAACTCAGGCACCGGGGGTTGGAGGCAAGAGAGAGAACAGATGTGAAGAGAAGCAAAACAGTCCCTCCCCTACCTGGTACCAGGACCATCTACCAAGGCAGTTGTCAGGTGCCCTCAATCTTCTGTGCCTCAGTTTTCCAACCCAGAGAAGCAAACAGCCATTTGCTGTTCCTGCCTCTTCCAGTAAAAAGCTGGAATTCCTGCTACAATTAAACCTAGCCCGAAACCAGCCCCCTCAGCCAATCAGGAGATGTGGGGGGCACCGTGATCTAGGCTTGACAATGGGAGCCCTACAACGATCAGGCCACAATATTAGTGATGTGGGCCGGCAATTTAGAGCAGGCCCTACTTATGATTGGAAGTATAGTCATGGATAGAATAATGGACAAAGGAAAAAAAATCAGGTATCAGATACTACTGCTTCAACCCACTCCCCACCAGGATCCATCAACTCCTTCCCCCGCAGACCTACTACTAGTACTCTTCTCCCCAATCCCCACTGCCCCACCTGATTTAAATGGCATTCCTGGCACCGGCAAATTTGTGCACAAAAGGGGACCTGATCTATGATCATGTGGCTTAAAGTAAATCACCTGATCATAGATTAGGTCTTGTGAAGTTGTGCAGAAGCCCAAGGTAGATAAGATCACTGGAACCTTTCCCTTAGAAGTTGAAATTAAATTAACTTAATCTGTCAAACCTATTTGGGATAACTGGCTTCCAAGAACTAAGCGCCAAACTCAGACTGTAAAATGAACATTCTAGGTTAGCATAGGCATAATCAGCTGATTCAAATAAAGTATTCAATATGTCCTGGTTGTCAGAATTCAAAAAAACAGAAGGAATTCCAGAAAAAAATTAAAGCTTATCAGTAATAATTTGAGGCCACATTTGCACCAGGTACAGCTACAAAAGGGCAGGATACCACAGAACACTGCCTGTATCTGTGTGGGGTGTTTGTTGTTTTGACTGGTGATAAAAGGCCAAGCAGGATACCAGCTGCCAAGGAAGGTTCAGTAGACCTAAAATGATCTTTAAAAAAAAATATATTCCAGGGCTTGGCACCTTAAAATCACGCTGCTGCCAAACACATCACATGGGTTGCCATGCATGCTGGCTCCAGTAAAGGAACAGATCCTCTGCATGGAAGGTTAGAAGAGCTAAGATAGCTATGCCAGCGACAGAAGGCAGCAGAGCCAAGTTAATGTTGAAATTTCATAAAAATGTGACTTGCGTGTATCTTTCTCTCTCTTCCTTATTCTTCTGCTTCCTACAAAAATGTAAAGGTGAGAGGAAAGGATTAGTTTAAAACATTTTATTGTGGTAGTATTTGAGACATCTGCAATAGTCAGTATATTTGCAATAAATATTTTATACGCATAGGCTCTGCTTTCTGGAACACTATTCTCTGACCTTGTGTCATTATAGAAATATATCTGGTGTTGATGTGGAAATAAGCCCTTCACACTGTACATTGTTTTGCCCTTTTGAATAATTTAATTTTTGATTAAGCTTAGTTTGTTAAATCAACTTAGAGTGTAATGTGAATGACAATGAAGTCTTGTTTGAATGAAATTACCCTTTTTACCATCAAATAGAACATGATACCTAGAAAAGAAACTGTCTTGTGCTGTGAGCATGAACAAACCTATAAAGCTACTGTAGTGGTATCAAAAAATTACTACCAGCAATAACACAATTTCCTGTCCCCAGGCCACATACACTGTCTCCATACTATACAGCATTAGAGGAAAATTCATAAAGAAAATCTCTGCTATTAGAGCAAGAAATTAGGTTTAGACCAGCCCATCTATTTAGACCACAGTTCTAAGCAGGAATAAGGAATAAATCCACTGTTTTCAACAACTTATCATTTTTTTAGTGTAGATGAAAGGAAACCATACATGCCAACAACAAGAGAACTGGTGTCAGGGCTTAATATAATTACACTTTGCATTAATTTCCCTATTTAATACCTCTTCACATTTATTCAGTATCTTAATGCCAGAATTAATGCCGGTTTGTTTATTTTTTAACTACTGCTATTGATGTCCCTATTTTTTGTGGAACTTTTTTGTGGTTGTATTAAAAGAATACATTTGGTTTTAAATTGATATACCACATTTTTAAAGCTTTGCTTGATTTGCTCCTCCTGTCTGTAGTTACAGTTTGCTCTTCATGAAGGTAGGCTTGCCCGTTTTTCTTCTTGTTCTTATGTTGTATACAGCATATCTTGCATTTTGAATATGTAAGTGTACTGCTTAGGTGCCCTTGTTAAAAGTATAATCACTTTTAAAACATTTACGTTTATATCATAAAATGCTTACAATAAAAGCTATCTTTTATTTAGAAATAAAATGTATTAGTATGGAATTCTCCTAGGAGAATGGAGGTGTAGAATTTTGAGGTCCTATAGCAACACGGCATGACAGCAACATGGCAAGATGTTGAGAGAATATGTCTATGTAACGATGTACAATTTTATAAATATATTTGATCTTCACATTAATGTATACCATACACTATACCAAACATTCCTTGAAGCATGGACTGGACACCAGGAGTTCTGCTATCCAGACAGGGTTATGGCTACTCAGACAGGGGTCTTAAAAGTGAGCTGTTTCACTCACTTGATCTCTAAAGGGTAGTTAAGTATTTCATATAAAAGTAGGACAGCACAAATAGGCAAGCCCCTGACTTTCACCTCAGGATACACTGTTGTTTAGGGCACTATCCTGAAAGGTGGCAGACTATGGTTCAGATTCCTGCCTAAATCAAGCAGAAGATTTGAATTTAGGTGTCCTATTCTTGGCTAAGTGCCCTTATTGGTAATGGAATGGAATGTTTTAAGGGAGACCTACCTTGATCCCTTCTGTTGGAACTGTTCTACTTTGTCCCTGTGTTGATGAATGCCTAAATTAAGAGAGACTAATTGTAGCTTGTATTGTGGGAGACTAATTCTTGCTTGTAACTCAGTGTTTAAAGCACTGTCTTGGTTACTCCTAACTCTCTTGGTGGGAGAAGTGGGTTGGAATCCTCTCCAGTAAAGGAGGATACAGAACCCAAATTAACAACATCCTGTTGAAACCAAGATGTTGAGCTCAACTGTTGAACTGAACCACCCCTCCTGCCCCAAAGATACAGCACTCTTCTGATTCAAAAAAGAAAGAAAAAAAAACGGCGTATAATTTGTCATGCTGTTGATTTGGTTTGTTTAAACAAACATATTTGTCATCTTTACTAACCATAAATGGCTCTTTGAGAGCACAGCATGAAAAATCAAGCAAGGGAACATTTCTATAAAAAAACCCTTCCCCCCCTCCAATCAGCACATTCTCACTAGCTCATGAACAAAAATAAAGGGAATGGAGTCCATATGGTTTTAAACACTGAGAAAGAACAGCATAGACTTATCTTATACCTTTCTATGCATTAGCAGATGTATTTTGAGGAATACAAAAATGTGTTCTTTCACAGAATGATATAGTCTAGGTGCCTTTTCAAAAGTCATATGATTCTAGTGACAGCTTCAAAAAAGACAAATGGATTCAAAAGATTTTTTAAAGGTGCTTTTAGCTGTACAACAGTATTCAGACTGAAAGCTACTAATGTTGAGCTGTATTCTGAAAGCAGAAAATAACTCTTTGTGCTTCAGGAATATGAAAACCAGGTAAAATAGGAGTTATATACGTATTCAAATTCTACTGAGCATATAGCTTCTCCTTGGCTTCGGTAGAAATTATTGAAAAGGAAAAGTACTTCTGGACACACACTGTTCTGTTTACAGGCCTATAAATGTGATTGCATAAAATGCCACAAAATTCTGTAAGCTCAAACAGCCAGCTCTTTTTCAAAAGTCTGATGTCTCTCCTATATCTTGTTATTGCCAAACAGTTATACCAATGGATACTAGCAGAGATTTGAGAGCTATTCAACAGAGAAATAAATGCAGCTGTGATGAGGCTGAGACTAATAGCACAGTGTTACAAACATACATGTCTGTTCTTATGCCTATTGGGCACCCATCTGGTGGATGCAGTGGAAAGACAAGGAAAACAAACAAATCTGATTAGCAAAGTATTTTCCTTATTGCAGATGGGACATAGATTACTTGCTGACATTTCATAAAGTTATTTCCAATTGTTGATTATCCTGTGGCTCATATAAATGTTCAAAGGACTGTTGTGATTCACAATTGGTCTAGAGAACTTTTTGCCAAATCATACTTAACTATTCAGACTAAATGGCTTGTATAATGTATAAATATTAGGGGTGTGCAAAATGGGCAGTATTTGATTTGGATTCGGCCCGATTTGGGGGTCAGCAATTCAATTAGCTGATTCAGATTTGATTCAGCTGAATCTGAACCAGACGATTCGATTCTGATTTGGAGAATCAGTGATTCAGCCATAGACACAGCTTTATATGTTTTTTCTATGTTCCTTAAGGTTCCAGGCATGGCCCTTGAATGCTGAGATGGTGGGGCAGATGGTGCATCCCACAGGAGCGCAGGGGAGTCCCCTGTGTGCGCCATGGTGAACCCAGAAGTGGACTGGAAGTACTTCTGGTCCACTTCCAGGTCTGCCACTGAGCGTGCGGGGGACCGCCCCCCCCACGCACTCCCATGGGATGCTCCATCCATGCCGCCATCACAACATTCACGAGCCGTACCTGGTACCTTGAGGTACATAGAATAAACATATACAGCTGTGTCTACAGCCGAATAGTTGAATCTCCCGGAATTGACTTGGTGGGTTCTGATTCTATTTGCAGAGATTAAAGGGTCTCCTGTTCGATTCAGATTTGAAGATTCAGCCTCTGAATTGGGGCAAATGTCCTCCAAAATGAATCAGTGATTGAAGCTTTGTACAGCCCTAATATAGACGGTATGTATATATTATACACACAAAAGGTTTCATAAAAAGATCTAAACATATGAGTATTCCATCCTCCAGTGGGCTCTCACCATTCAGTCATATGTAGGGGGAGGAGGGTGTGCACGTGTGTGTAGAACCAGGTAAAATGACTGAATTTAAAATGGTGGGAGCCCACTGGAGAATGAAGTACTTATAACTTTAGATCTCCTTGTGCAAACCTTTATGTAAAGTTAGTCAATGTTATGTTTCTCATGGTTGTTCCTTTTGTTTTTTGGAAAGATAGCTAACAATTATTCTGGTCACTTTATATTTGTTTATGATATCAGGCCAGGTAAGATATTACGTGTAATACTAAAATGTAATACAGCAATGATTTTAAAATTAAAACAATCAGTGGACAGTTTCCATCTTTTCTAAAACAAATGGATTAGATGTTGAAAGGAAAGGGAAGAAACCATATGGTTTAAACTACATGATGTAGAATGCTATGTAGTATACATTGTGAACTAATACAACAGTAATAGTGAACAAGCATAAAAAAGTGTATTATAGCCACAAATATATATAAATATATATGTTCGTGTGTATGTGTGTATGTGTATATATCTATGTATACATGTATGTGTGTGTGTGTGTATCTATATATCTGTATATAGAAATACGGATATATAGCTATATCTATATAAGTTTTTCTCACTCTCTATATATATTGCTGTATATATATAAATCATTGCTGTGTTAAATTATATATGTACATTTATATATATAGAGAGAGAGAGAAAGAGAGAGAGAGAGGGAGAGAGAGATGTGTATATATATAAAGAGAGAGAGAGGGAGAGATCTATGTGTGTGTGTGTGTGTGTGTGTGTGTGTGTGTGTATTCCTTCAGTTGACTATATATTCTCAATTGGGCAAGGCAACAGAGCAGTATTTCCACATGCATCTTTCCTATTGAAAGAGTATCTTTCCTACTGAAAGAAAGATGCATGTTGAATATATATATTCTTTTAATAGGAAAGATGTATGTGGAAATACTGCTCTGTACACTTGCCCAATGTACTGTATATGCTGAATGCCCCACTGCACTGTGTATAATGGTTTAATTGTTTAATGGTTTGTAATGAAGCTTAGGTAGTGTTCATATATGCTGTCTTCTAGTTCATTTCTGGATTCAGTTTTAGATGTTGATTATAACTGTTAATCTTGGTCTCTGCTATCTTAGTGACTCCTGCTGGAGTTATACCATACCATGTCATACCATACCAACTGAGATCTGCTAATGAACTGCTTGCATCCATTTTGGATCAGCCATCTACGTTAGGATGTTTTCAATGAAGGTTTGCCTACTCTGGATTCTCCCTCCTGTCCTATGCCCCCCTTCCTTCATTCTCCATGTGCACAAAAAATGCTCAAATGAATTTGAGCCTTCAAAAACAGACATTACAGGATTTGATTTTGATTAACTAAGCACCCTGAATACCAGAAGTATAAACCATACGGACAAGTCTTCCTTTTTCCCCCCAGGCCTCAAGAGAATACCCAAATACATTTG
>NW_017729032.1:243871954-243886764 GCF_001723915.1 Gavialis gangeticus
GTTAACGGTGTTTTAGATTTTGGTTTTAATTAATCCAAGTAATTGGTCTTAATTGTTGTTTGGGTTTTGCATGATCTGAAAGGTCATTTTGAAAACAAATAGAGATAAATAAATGGATCACTGCATCATTTATTTCACTGTTTCTCAATTTTTTTAGATTCAAGTCATCCTTTGGAAAATGCCAGCTCTTAGCTTTCACTTGTTTTTTGACTACAGAAAAAATCACTGATTTGTTTAAAAGCCAAATTTTATTATCAGAAAATGCATGAAGATAAAAAGGAGTATTCTTCATTATAAAACAGGATCATCATCACTAATGTATCTTCTTTGATTTTGCTCCCTCTTTGGACAGTGATTTGAGTGACAATTTTTATAATAGTATTTTTAATCTTTATTTAATTGTGTCAAGTATTAAGTTTCCAGTACTTCTACTACATCCAGGACCAAATAGACCAGTGGCACTCAATCTTTTGGCCCCACAGGTCACATGAGTTGCATGTGGTCAGTCCACAGGTTGGATCAATTCAGCATCAACCCAGGGGTCCAGTCTTGTACCTCCCCGGTCCAGCCTCACACTGCCCTAATCTGGCCCCACACTGTCTTTGGTAATTTCAGCTGTTTCCTGTTTTTCAGTATAATTACTGTTTCAGAATCAGGCTCAGTGTTAAGCTGACATACTGGAACATAACTGCATACATAAAACTCCAGCAAGTTTAAAGACCGACAGGATAGTTGCCAAAACCTGGACTAGCTAACAGTTTTCCCATCAGGATTTAAACAGAACCATATTTTTTTATTCCCTTATGTTTTAAATTGGTATCACCAAGTAGTACTCTGGAATCCCATCCTTCAAATCATGCTGAATATACTGTGCGTCTGTGCTTGTGTGGATGTATGGTAGTGCCGAATGTGATATAGGTCATATACTCTCAAAAGGAGATCCCTTTCTTCCTAGAGCTTATGTGAAAGCAACATATTTCTTCAGAAAATCTGCACCTCATATTAAAGGGGCTTAAGTTGAAATCAGCGGTTAATATTTTGAATGAAATCAAAGTTAGTTTAATTTACCTTTTTTCTTTAGATATGCACTACTTTTACTTTGCTTGTTCAGTTCCCTCGTAATTAATAGTCATAAACATACATACTTGCAACCGTCTATGTGTATTTGGTTTAATCACATTTCTGATATTAGGATCTGTATTCAATTTTAATTTTATACAAATGACATTGCAAGTTACATTTTTCAACCTATCTGTTTTTCAGTGACACCAAGATTTCCAGGGGTCAGATATATGCAGTTAAACACAGGATACATTTTTCTTCATTATGTTCTCTTATCTTATATATTCTAAATAAATTATGATTTCACACTTCAAATTATGGGAAAGCTTATTTATACCCAGGATTGAACTTTCCCATGTTAGATGCCATCACAGCCTATAAAATATAGGCTTCTGTTATGGCTATTCATATTTTTATATGAATATTTTTTAGAAATAGTCCATCACAATAGAGCAAATAAAATAAAACATAAAGACAATGTTTACATAGGTCTGAGCCCCTTGGCAGCTAAAATCAATAGGACATTTCCAAATGACATCATTGAGAGCAGAATCAAGGATGCAGGTAATGGAATCATATTCTTTTTAATTTCTGGGGCACTGAATGAACTGAAATTTAGAGGTGTCTAAGTTTACTGCAATGTTATAACCAAAAATATTCCCCAAACTGGATTTTTGAGAAACACATTTCAACAAAAGCAAGGTCTGGAGTAGGTCAACAATGTAAAACTAGACACAAATAGATCATATTTAAAATGTATCAGTTAAAATTAACTAAACATGATTTATTACTACATTTTATTTAAACATAATTTTTTTTCTGTGAATACACAGACAAAAAAGGATGTTCTGTTGAATTTAGCTTAAAGCTTATTTCTGATTAACAATAGTTTGGGTAAATGAGAAAGAAATGTGATCTTGTTCTGCCTGGTTAT
Organism: Gavialis gangeticus; assembly: GCF_001723915.1. Lineage (NCBI taxonomy): Eukaryota > Metazoa > Chordata > Crocodylia > Gavialidae > Gavialis > Gavialis gangeticus. The sequence continues at coordinate 243,873,951 of NW_017729032.1, forward strand.
AATTACTATATTAATAAGGGATCTCCTTTGAACATCTATCAGTTCTAGCTAGCATTAGGTACCACATTCTCTGAAAGAACTAGTTCTGATAGATTTATACTCTGTATTCCTTCATCTTCCCTATCCGCTCTTCCCTTCCCATTGTTTTCTGCAGTTTTCTTCCAAAGGCTTAACTGAATTATACTTGAGAGATGTTTTTGCCTCTTCTTCTGCCAGTTAAAAAGGAATATAAATAAATGTAATTTTAGGTAGCTCCAGGCAGATACGTGCTTGCAGGACTTTATTTTGCTTCTTTTTTACCATTACTGGAGTTTAAATCTGAGTGTCTGTGTTGCATACTTTTCTGTTGTTGCTTTTTTTCCTCTTATGCTTCCAGAGGATTCAATTCTATGACAGATCTGAAAGCAGTATCCTCCTGTGTTTCACCCTTAAGCACTTACTGAGACAGAAGCTCCCTGCTGTGTACTGGTAGTAAATTCTTCAGGTATAGGAATTTCTGTCACAAGATTATGTTAAATTTGCACCTCTGAATGAACAGAGATCTAGAAGGCAATCCTTATCCTTCTGTCTACCCAGAGTCAGTGCTTAATTCAGCTGGGTCTTTTGCAGAGCCTGCAAAAGTTATGCTTACCGAGTAGTAATAATAGATGTAGCCATACAGATACCACATTAATCCCAAGATATAGTTTAAAGTCCAGAGGAGAAAGGCCCAAGTTATGACAATGCCACCAGGGCCTCCAAGCTGGGAAAAGTGAATTTGGCAGATGGCAGAGACTGAGATGCACATATACCTAAGGTCTCTGGGACATCACATGGGTCAGCATGTCAAAGTAAGCAAGTGTCTTGTGAGTACACGAAAACTGTGTCTTACTCCCCTTTTGGGGACAGTGGTGTTTTATTACCTCATTTGTTCATTTCCAGTCGTTGCCTTTGGATGAGACAAAACCATTTAGCCTCCACTTACCTTTGATTCTTTTTTCTCTGGGGTATGAGCTGAACCAGATTTATGCTCTTCTTCTCCTTCCCTACAGAATTGAGGATTCTAGTTTGAATATTTAAATGCTTCAACATTTCATGTTCTCTTAGCAGGAGAGAATGATGTTGTGTAGCAATTTTGCAGTATTACCACATTCTGGCTTTGGAGGAATCCACATAGCCTTATTCTGGAAGCAGGGCCTCAGATATGTAGTCAGTGGGAATGGCAGCCCTTCAGAGAAGATATGTTACAGGTGTTCTTTCTATGGTAATATGTTAACATACCTGCTCCCACTCAATGATTCTTATTCATTTTCTCCAGAAAATCTGTATACTTCCCTCTATCTTGTGAGGATAGAAATAAGAATGTTAGTTTTGTAAAAAGAGGCTCAGAATGAAGAGAAAGACACCACAATATTTTTTTCCCCTCAAAAAATATTTTGGTACATTAAAAAAAAAAACATAGTAGTAACCCCACCCCACAAGTAAATACCTACAATTCTAGATCACTAACAGCACTGCAACATCTTTTTCACTACAGAATAAAAACAGAAACCCAGTCTTGACTCTTTAAAAGCATCTTGAAATTGTAAGCATTCATGGGCGAGTGGTGCCACCTTAATCCGGGGGGGGCACATTCCCCCGCCCCAGTTGCTGGGGGGTCCCCCCATGGCTAATCTGGCTGACCGGGGTGGGGGGATTCCCCCATGTTAATCACAAAGTAGCCACAGTGCTTCCACTCCTTGGCTAGTGTGGAGTGCACCACACTGGGGGCACACCAACGCTTCCACCTGCCCCCCGTGCCTGTTGCCTAAGCGGTGAAAGCAACCTGTCAGAGGGTGCACCAGTGCTTTCACGGGGTGCATGTGCACCCCTTACACATTGCCACTGCTAGCATTGAACTCTAGATTACCTAGAACTGAGATTCTTCTCCTAGAATATCATGCTGTACACCCAGAGAAATTTAACCTTGGGTAGTAAAAGCAAAAAGGACTCAGTAAATCATAACACTACAACAGAAATATTATCTGTCAACCTCTTTAGGGCTAACAACAGGCAAGAAGACATCCAAGAGTTTTGAGAGCATAGGTTGCTAAGTTTTTGGTTGTAGCCATGTTGGTCTAAGGACATAGGCAGACAAGGTTCTTTGAGTAGATGTGATATATTTTATTAGACCAACTGAGTAGTTGGAAAAAAGTTCTTAGCAAGCTTGATAAGGACATGCAGTGTGGAAGCAGTGTCTGGGTAGTATGCAACCACGTAAACTTATTCCTAATATTAGTAGCATTGAGTTCCCCACTCCCTAATTGAGAGAGGAGGAGTGGATAGTAACTAACATGTCATGAGATTACAGCAGACCACAGGATTGCTACCAGTGCTTAAGGCCAGGAACAGGGAGATCTACTAAATGATTGTATTATATTGTCGATTGAGTTTTATTTAAACATTTCTGCTAATCTGCATTTTTATCATGAGAAATTCCACTCCTGTCCCCTTCCCCCAGCACTTCCCTATTCCTTTTTCTCAAGTTCATTTCTTATGGAGAATAAATATACAGAGTTTTTCCCCCTCAGCCATTGCATGAATTGCATAGCTTTGTATGGAAGTATGTAGAACTGGTTGAAAATATTTTTCCCAGGTAGAAAATAGCAGATTTGAGAAAATTTAAATGTTCTGTGAGAATGTGTCAATTTTGATGAAATATCATTTAAAAATTAAAATAATGCATTTCAATAAGGGTGACAATCTTATCAAAATGCACTGTCTCAATGTTTTCATTTCAACATAACTTTTTGTTTCAAAACTTACTTGAACAGATGTGGTAAAATATAAAATAATATTCACAAAACAAAATTCACTTAGATAAGATGAAATCAAAATAAATTATTTCAATTTATGAAAACATTTTGACTTGAGGAAACAAAAAGAAATATTGGCATCACCTGATATATAGAAATACTAGTTTTAGTTGGATCTAGACAGAATCCCAAAATAAATTAATAATTTCCATTAGAAAACATTGAGAGTAACCCTTCATGATTATAACAACTAAATACCCCATTCAGGGTATCAACCAGCTAAGTACTGTACAAAACCAGAGCAGGACACAGTGACTCTATGGAAAGTGACCTTATAGTCCAAACCAGTGGTTCTCAAACTTGTTAGACTCAAGACACACCTCAAAAAATGTCAGCTCTTAGTTTTCACTTTCTTGTTGATTACAGAAAAACAATATAGCAGGTATTTTTTCTGTTGCAAAGAACTCAGAAAAACCACAACAGATTAAAATGTTTTTTACATGATAGATTTCCTTTTCAAATCTGAATGCATTACTATCTGAAATATCTGAATTTATCTTGTGACTCATGTTTGCATACCAAACAGTGCTAATGTTGCATGGCACTCCACAGCACCACTGACAGGATCTCAGGAGTCCCCCAGGTTCCTGCAGCATCCTGGTTGAGAAACACTGGTCTACACAGACATGATGGAAAAAGCATGGCAAGGAAACAGAAGCACTGAGAAGCAATGGGAATTGACTGAGGTCACCCACTTGATCAGTGGCCAAGATGGCAACTGACACCTTGTCCAGTATCCTGTTAACTAAAACAAAGAAATGTAAAATAGTTAAAAAGTAGTTACTAGAATCAGTTATTTTAATCCTACCACATTTTGAGGAACTGCCAAGGTCTGGAAAGATAATATGCCCTTGGGGATGTTCAATAACTACCAGTTATACCAAATGCTTTTTTTCTGATTTTTAAAATCATAGTGAATTAGTAACATGACTAGCATACAGTAGGATCAAATACTATTGCTATTCAGCAAGTAAATTGTTTTCCATTATACAATTTGACTCCATTACATTTGATCTACTTTACAACAATAATCTATTTTTGTAATATTCCAACTTTCATGCATCCCTTTCTGTAAGATGAAAGCAAATAAAAATAGTCATTATGAAAATAGGATTTCTTCATTTACTGAATTTAATACATTATCCTTAGAGGCCTTTAAACTTCAGATTGGATAGAAAACTCAATACACAGTGTGCAGCATAACACATAGACTCTACCAAAAATAAGGTTTTGAAATATTACAAAAGAAACTTATATCTGATCACTGTTTAAAGCTTTAAACAAGCTTCTTGGAGTCCACTGGGGTCTTAAGCTTAAAAGTTTGTTGTGTAGATATACTTATTTGTTCAGAGTATGATGATTAAGGGCAAGATCCTACTTCCCTTATTAGATGCATAGGTGGATTTAGGTACCTAAATGTAGTCTCAGTCCAACCCAATCAGCTGCTTGAAAATCTATTAATGTACCTACTTTTGTAATTGAAGAGATTGATGTCATATATATTGACTTCAAAAAAGCCTTTGATCTGGTATCCCATGATCACCTCTTGGCAAAACTGGCTAACAGTGGCCTTGACCCCACCATGATCCACTGGCTGGGGAATTGGCTCCGTGGTAGGACCCAGCGGGTGTTGGTTGATGGAAGTCAATGGTTATAGTGCGCTGTGACCAATGGGGTCCCTCAAAGCTCTGTCCTATGGCCTATATTATTTAACATTTTCATTAATGATGTAGACATTGGTGTCGGAAGCAGACTGGCCAAGTTCACTGATGACACCAAACTGTGGGGTAAATCATCCAGACCTGAGGACAGGAGGGTGATCCAGGCAGACCTGGACAGGCTCAGCAAATGGGTGGATGAGAACCTGATGGTGGTAACACCGAAAAATGCAAGGTTCTCCACCTTGGGAGGAAAAACCTGCAGCATGCTTATAGGCTTGGCAGTGGTATGGCCAGATGAAAGGGACTTGGGGGTCATGACTGACCACAAGATGAACATGAACCTTCAATGTGATGCTAAGGCTAGTAAAGCAAGCAAAACACTGGCTTGCATCCATAGATCCTTCTCAAGCAAATCCCAGGATGTCATTCTCCCATTGTACTCGGCCTTGGTGAGGCCGCAGCTCGAGTACTGCATCCAGTTTTGGGCTCCACAATTCAAAAAGGATGTGGAGAAGCTTGAGAGGGTGCAGAGGAGAGCCACACGCATGACTGGAGGTCAGGAAAACACCTTATGATGAGAGGCTGAGAGCCATGGGACTTTTCAGCCTGAAAAAGCACAGGCTCAGGGGGGAACTGGTGGCCACCTATAAGTTTAATAAGGGTGCTTACCAGGATCTGGGGGAACGTCTGATCATCAGAGTGCCCCAAGAGATGACAAGGTCAAATGGTCACAAACTCCTCCATGACCACTTCAGGCTGGACATAAGGAAGAATTTCTTTACTGTCCAAGCCCCCAAGTTTTGGAATAGACTGCCGCCGGAGGTGGTTCAAGCACCCACTTTGAACACCTTCAAGATACTTTTGGATGTTTATCTTGCTGGGATCCTATGATCCCTGCTGACTTCCTGCCCCTGGGGCAGGGGCCTGGACTCGATGATCTTCCGAGGTCCCTTCCAACCCTGATGTCTATGAATCTATGAAGCTATGAACCTTTGTAATGTTTTATTTTTTAGATTTAGTTCTGATAGCAGTGTGCAGAAGTCTCACTGCTATTGGGAGAAGAGGGCAGCGAGCAGAGGGCTCAATTAATTTCTGTATTAACTAATGGATTTTCAGGAACTTGAGCAGGGTGGAATAGGACCTAAGGGCATTTTTACATTTGCTCCAGGAGTGGCAAGGTGGTGGTTGGGGGGGAGCGCTTTAATTAGAACAGCTCCAAGAGCCACTGTAATTAAAGTGCCTGGCGCATCTCACATATCAGCGTCCCCACGCTTCAAAATGGTAGCAGGGGCGCTTTATCTAAAGCTTGTTGAATGAGCTGATACATGAAATGTGGAGGCTTGCTAGAGCACTGTAATTAATTCATTGAGTCTGCTCTGATGTGCTATAATTACACCATGTTCAAGCAGCCTCTTGGCTTGTGTACAGGGACCCTGTCTTCAGCATCTTAGTCCACTTAGCCACTTAATAGGTGAAGAAGAATACTGCTGTAAATATTTGGTTTTTTTTCTTTTTTTCTTTTATTTAGTGCCCTTTAAAATCAGAAATGGCTGAGTGCCACATTGCTGTATCTCTGTATGTGCCATGAGCTCTAAGCTGCAGAAGTATTCACCCACTGGGCTCTGGAGCCATGCAATAGTTGTGATTCCTTGTTAGAACATACTCTGACATGCCAGTGAGCTCAGTGAGCTCCCTGCGTGTTTGGAGCTCAAGAGCCATGTTGACATGCCGGTGAGTTCATGACAGTGACACAGCTATTCACACGGGCTTTGCAGGCACATTGGGCCTACAGGTCGTGGGTTGAGCACCACTTGTATAGAGCCTAGATAAGGACAAAGATAGATATGTGCTGAAAAGCTTCTTGAAGCAGTAAAGGATTTGCATTCTCATTCAGGATTTGGAGAATTCTACTCAAGGTTGTTGGACACAGGTAGAAAGCAGGCTTACTTTTTTGTATCCTTGGCAGACAGCTGGTTAATACACTCAAGAAATTGGTTGTACAAGTAATTGATCATTTTAATTTTATTTATTCAAGCCTCTTACTCCTGTGTCATAGATGCAGCACCCCTTTCTTGACTCTCCCCACTTTCTGTCTTGCTTCCTTATGGAATCAGGAAAATAAGGCAGAGGGACCACAAGAGGTTACCACTGTATAAACTATCCCAGTCAAGTGCTGATTTAACTTGCTCTTGACAGCTTCAAATTATGGAGATTCCACAACCTCTCCAGGTAATCTATCCTAATGTGCAACCACCCTCATAGTCATAAATTTCTTCTCCAACCTGTATTTCCCTTGTTACAATTGAAGATCATTACTCCTTTTTCTGTCTCCTGCAACCACATAGATTAATCTATCAGCCTGTGCCCTCTATCCTGTTTTCTTTTCTGAATAATGCAACATTTTCCTATCTTTTATTTTATGTCATGTTTCCCAGACCTTCAATCCTTTTTGTCGCTCTTCACTAGAGTCTTTGCAATTTACCTGCACTTTATTGATATGTGGACATGGTACTCCCCAGTGCTGAACAGAGTAGAAGACTCACACTTCCCATGACTTTTCATGCAGCATTTCTTTTGCTGTATGCCAGTGATGTCACTAGCCTCTCCTCATAGGGCCTGCCCTGCTGCCCCCTGATCATGTGAGTGGCCCTCCTCTGGACCCTCTCCATGTTATCCACATCCCTCTTGAAGTGCGGCGCCCAGAACTGGACACAGTAGTCCAGCTGTGGCCTGACCAGTGTCGCATACAGGGGAAATATCACCTCCTTGGACCTGCTCAAGATGCATCTGTGGATGTGTGACAAGGTATGGTTGGCCTTCCTGACTGCATCCCCACACTGCCGGCCCATGTTCATCTTGGAGTCAATGATACCTACACCAACCTGTAGGTATGGTGCTGGTTCTTCCTCCCCAGGTGCATCACTTTGCATGTGTCAGTGTTGAATCCCATCCTATTCTCATCCGCCCACCCCTGTTACCTTTCTTGGTCTGATTGTAGCCTATTCCCCCCTTCTAGTGTGCCCATATCCCCCCACATCTTAGTGTCATCAGAAAATTTGAACAGGGTGCTTTTTACCCCCTCGTCCAAGTCACTGATAAAAATGTTGAACAGCACAGGCCCGAGGATCGAGCCCTGTGGAACCCCACTGCCCACATCCCTCCAGGTTGAAAATGACCCATCCACTACCATTCTCTGGGTGCGGCCCTCCAGCCAGTTGGTGACCCATTTGACTGTGTAGGTATTGACACCACAGTCCCCCAGTTTTTTGCTGCGGGTAAAAAAGATTTGTAGGTCCAGATCAGGGCTGGGCCATACCATCTTCCCCCCTGTGTGGCTGGATCAGAGCCAAGCTATGCCTCCTTCTCTCTGCTCCCCCATGTGACTGGATTGGGGCCAGGCCATGCTCTCTGTCTCTCCTCCCCATGGCCAGATAGGAGCCAGGCTGTACCCACTTCCCCTACATGGGCTGGTTGGGGTTGGGACATGCCCCCTTCCCCCCATGTGGCCTGTTCAGGGCTGTGCGGTGTCCCTTTCCCCCATGGAGCCCAGTTGAGCGTGGGCTGCTCCCCAATCCCCTTCCCGCCACTGCCAGATCAAGCCTTGCCTCACCAGCCCACAGACAGACTGAGTACCATGCATCCAGCCAGAGGGGGAAAATGGCTGGGCACCACTGGTCTATCCTAAATGTCATTGCCCATTCATATACCTCCTGTGGCCACTGATATATTCCTTATTCTTCTTCTCTATAGCCCATCTTTCCAGACTACATCTTCCGACTGCCCTGATCGTCTCATCTTTCCATAAGTGTAACCAGGGTTGCAGCAAGGTTTTTTCCCGTATCACGCAAGCTGTATATGTTTTTTCCAAAGCAAGTCTGAATATCAAGTAAATAGAAAGACATTTTGTTTCATCATAAAAGCTTCTGATGCAGGCTTGAAAATCATGTGACTTACAATAAATTCATGAGAGTTGCAACACTTTCCATCTCATATGCCCTATGTGCTCCAGTCCTCTACAATTGCTCTTCATGATGCCATTGGACAAAACTATAGACAGGAGCAATAATATCATCCAATTTCATAAAGTGCCATGAAGACAAATTTGTCTGTGTTTGTGAAGCATTTAAATAATACTGTGGTGAGAGTACCATATACACACTCATGAGAAATTAATCATTTCATATTCAGTACCCAAGTTGGGTATTTTATGTTTGAATAAAGTCTAGATACTTACACTGACAAAAGGATAAAAAAACTGTAGAATAATGACTCAGTCACTGAATTAGAGTGGGATCTTCTTGAGGGAAAAGTTGCGTTTGATCATATAGTTACTGTGTATGCACAAGGTTGTAGAGGCAGGTCTGATTCTAGCATTTCGTAAGTTATGAGTGCTTTAGTTTCTAGCCTTAGTAGTCTTTTGAATTGATTTTGTTTGCTTGCTTTTTGTGGTTAAAAGTTCTTGGTGTTTTTTATGGTACCATTTGTGGGCTATAATGGTTATTTAAAAAACAAATTAAAAAGTTTGTGCTGGACATTGTTCTAACTTAGAGATAGACATCCTCTCTTTACCAGTCAGATGGACCTTTTAACAATGGCATCAAATAAGGCTATGGACTACTCTGGCATATTTTGTCATAGATTAGTGGAGTTGCATTGTCTTTTTGTGAAATAAATGGCAACACTTGTAGTTTACCTTAAGGAAAGAAAGGAGAATTGAACACAAAGAGATTTTCTTATAGGCACTGAGAAATGTAGCAGGGGGAAGAGTTTTAAATAAAGCTTCTCTTGAGACCAAATTAATGAAGGGTAAGGAAGAATGTCCATCTATTGAAACAGGCTGAATGTCCTTTATTCTTCATTTCAGATATTGTTACTGGACTTCAATTGAAAAAAAGAAGGGGGGAGGGAAGAGTCTTTCTGCACAGGACAAGGAATAAACCAGCATGCAAAACAAAGCATATAGTTTGTGAATACTAAAATACAATGATTACCAGTACTTGAAATCAAAAGATGTAATTATTATAAGTTTTTTTTACATAAAGTACTGTTTAAATGAAACTCTAAGTTAAACTTTCCAATTCTGAGACCAAGGAAAAACATAATTTCTCTTCACTGGGTCAAGGAGAAAAAAACTAAAAATAATACTGGGCTTCAAAGATTTAATTTAGGAAGAAAGATTGAAAAGCTTGAGAAGCTTATTCATACCAGAAAAAGGAAAAAAGTTATTTCAGAGTGTCTTTAGAAAGTTTTGTTTTTAACTTATGAAGACTAATGAAATGAACTCATTATACTTGCAAGGAACAGTAAAATGAAGGTTTAGATTAGTAAAGGTTTAAAATATTGAGAGAAAAAAGGAGCTCAAGTGAAACATTTTACATGTAGAATAATAAACATATGGAATAAATTACTGGAAAGGTTATTGAACCATGAAGCATTGATTCTAAAAGGCATCTAATTCAGATTCTGCGTGAATAAATAGTTTAATAGGAGTAAGGAAAACATAGATAAGAAAGTACAATGTGCCAAGGTCCCCTCACCCCCTGTTCTAAAGGTTGCTTATGTTCTCACAATAAAATAAGGAATATATATATTAAAATATATGTTTTCTCTTAAAATATATCCTAGATAAAAGAGAGACAGATCTAACTTTGTATGTTGGATAATCACCAAATATTGGAAATTGTCATCTGAGTTCATATATGCCCCATGCTTTAATGTGTGCAATTTTTTTGGTGGTTATGTGTTTGGGAAAATAAGATTCTAGTAGCTAAAATTTTAAAAGAGGTTCTGTGTTGGTATGTGATAGTATACCTAGTCACTTCACTGGGAAATGGACCAGTTCCCATATATAATAGTATATTGTGAAATCTCTATTGTGCTAGAGGTTTGGCTTAATTTTCGTAATGACCACTGAAACTTTCTTGGAAAGAACAAATCGTTCCCAGTCACCATTAACTTTGTTTTGTCATTTTTGTCCCTGAATGAGACATCAGTTTTTGCCCCCTTTTGAACATTTTCTGCTCTTTTGGTCAATATTAGCTATAAGACAAGTATATATAAAGATGTCACTTGTGGACCATTTTCTGGCATTTAGTATGTCAAATCTTTTCTTAAAAAAAATTTTTTTTTTTTAACCTATATGGTAAACACGATTGCCATTAGAAGAAAACATTGGACAACAGAAACAATGCCATAATTATTTCTTTAAAAAATATGAGAAAACAGCTCATTAGTTTTTCTTACTCTTCAAGGATGAAACTCAACTCCTTGCAAAAATACTTTACAAGACCTTTGGTCCAATTTAGGCATCACTTATGCTTTCTTGGACTTTCTGCATGTGAATGATTTTGCACTCCTTGGACTACTTTGAAAAATTCTCCTTTGGTATTGCAACCTGTTTTGGAGTCCTAAAAGTGATTTTTTTGCTCCTATTTAAGGGTCTAACCCCTGCCTGTTAAAACCCCACTAAAGTCTATGGGGACTTCTTATGGAGAATGTTGCTACAAAACAAATGAACAAATTAGGTGTCATTGCAGAAGATGTTGAGTACCTGTGAGATACTCATCTCTCTATTCCCAACACATCCTGGGATCCATACTGGCTTGGTTTTGTCTCAGAACTATTCACCCAACACTTTTTTTTCTGTATTCGAGGGATTTATTTCATTAGTTGGGAAAATTAGTTTCAGTGTCTTTCAGTGTTTTGACTCATTCATATTTTGTACTTCCCGCTCAGTGCTTCAATTAAAGGTGACTTACTTTTTTTTAACCAAACCATCATGGTTTTTTAAAAACAGGTCACCACACCTGGATGCATTTTATAAGTGTATGCTTGACCAGGGCAGGAAACCAAGTAAAAGTAATTCCATTATGGCCTACAGCACCGCTTATAAGGTGACAGGGGCTGTGTTAATGAGTCTGCTCACCATCTCATTCACTACTGAAGTCATAGGGTGTGTATAGAAGGAACAGGAGCCCTAAATTGAAGCGGTGGATTTTAAAAAACACCACTTCAATTTAGGGCTGATTATACCCTCTTGTCATGCACACACCCTGCTGTCTTACCTGCCTCTCTGGTGGGGAGGGGAGGATGAGCTGCTGGCAGGTGGAGTGGTCCCTGGGCTGCGGGTGGGGGGCCTGGTGCTTCCCTCTGCGGCAGTGGTGGCACCCCCCAAGTCAGCATCTGCCCTCAGGCACCCAGCTCGGGCAGTCCTGGTGGGCACCACAGCCATAGAGGGAAGCACCGGGCCCCCACACAGCTCAGGCAGGCAGGCTCCAAGTGGGGAGGGGGGAAATATCAGGCTTGTTATTTTTCTTGGGCAGAGTCTGCTTTCCCAGGCAGCTGCCAGACAGTCTGCAGGGCTTCCTGCAGAGCTGTGGAGCTGCACAGGGCCTGGTGCTGTGCTCTGTGGCCTCAAAGGAGTTTTAGTTTGCTGCACCCCAAGTCATTTAAGGTGCATTACACCACTGAATTTCCTACAGTGGCTGGAATTAATGTGCAATACACCACTGAGGTGTGCAAACACCAGCACCATTAAAGCAGTGCAAAAGCGTTTAGCCCACTTTAAAGTGTTGTGTGCACACGCCTCTGGTTTCATCTACACATGGCCATAGAAGTCTTGAAAAATAGTAATCCACTATACAGAGATTTCTTTTTTCCTCTATTCGATGTCACTACTAAGCATTAGGAAATATCAGATGATAAAATTGACATTTTGAAAACCACAATAGATAGTACTCAGAAACAAAAATAGGTTAAGCAAAATATAGTACATAGAGTTGTTTTATAATTCTCTTAGTCTCTGACGGCTGTCCGATGAGTTTGAGATTAAACAAGTTGAGACATGAGTTTGGATTAACTGTTTTAGCAAGGAGCAGGTGTATTTTTTCCCCATTCAAAAGTAATGGTAGTTGTAAAAATGTTTGTATGTTTCATAGTGCTTTTAACTTATCCATATCCAACTGAAAAGCTCAGATCAGACTGCATTTTTTGACATTTTTAAATTGGTAAGTTCCTACATACTTATTGTTGAACAATTTGTTTTTACTTACTGAATGTTCCAATTTGCTGCTTCTGGACTAAGAGCTAAAAGGCTGAGCCTTTTATGAGTCTTCTGCATTGACTAACCATAGTATAGGTATCATGCTCGTGTAAGCATCTTAAGATTCTCTCTCTCTCTCTCTCTCTCTCTCTCTTTCTTTCTTTCTTTTTACACACACTACATATAAGTATTCTGTTATATATATATACATACTTACATATACATATGTATATAGAAAGATATATGTTAAGATGTGTTGTGTTGAGTTGTGTTGTGTA
>NW_017729032.1:243886787-243899884 GCF_001723915.1 Gavialis gangeticus
TTGTGTTGTGTTGTGTTCCTTACAAAATCCCCAGGGCTATGGTACCATGTATGACAGTAGATCTCTCTCTCCAGAAACTTTTGGATTTCTCCTTTCTGTTAAATTAAATAACTATAAACTAGTTATTTTTTTCACTAGCATTGTTTTTGGAGATGGCTGAAACTTGAGAGCAAAGCAAAGTATCACCATCAAACCAAACTAAGCCAAAACAAAGAACTTCCCTTAAATATAGGAACCAACCATGGAAAAGTTCAGTTGATCATAATTGTAACCCTCTAGGCTGAAAATAATCTGAACATAGGAGATAACTATCATTGTCAGCACTAGCAATAGTCCATGATAAACACTATAGTTGGATGGATTTTATAGTGTATTTAATTTTTTCTTAAGATTTTGGTATCAGATTTGCCAATTTATCAGCCAAAAATCTTGTAGGCTTCAGTGTAATGGTGATATCCTTTTGATAAGGTTTGAGACCTGAGATGATATGAATATATGTTTGTGGTATTTTACATCAGTCAACTTCAGATCCTAGTCTGTTCTTTACTACTTATGGTAGAAAGGCTCCTGCAGTGGTTAAAGTAGATTTAGACATATCTAAAAGACCTGAATATTGATGCTATTGAATAAATTAATTATGGCATTTACTTTTGGGAGTAGACCATGCATGCACATCCTGATAAATGAATAAACAGGAGGTTAATAAAACACATTATTTTGAAACAAGGTATGTTGCTTGGTATCTTAAATATTTTTTCACAAATTTGAATTGAAAGAGATAGCAGACCTTTTCCCTAGAACACATTTTCAAGTTAAAAATATTAAAAATGAAAAATGACCAGAGAATAGTGAGTACTGTTTTAGTTCAGTTCACACTGAGGGTTGACAATGTTTTGTATAGAAGGCCATTTTACCAGTGCTTAGCTCCAAATGTGAGCCACCTCCAGCCTGGCCAACACTGTAGCCAGCAGAGCCGGAACTAAAGCTGCAATTAGAGCCACAGTGTCTTCTCCCTTAAGCAGTGCCACTGACACCATTTCGCCTCACTGCCTGACCACCAGGTAGGTGAAGCCCACTGCTGCCCAAACACTGCAGAAGCCCCCATCCTTGTCTCTACAGATTGAAAAAAATGGCTTTATAAGCCAGATCTGGCCCACAGGCTATAGATTTCTTACCCCCAGTTTAGTTGGATAAAAATAGTGAGGGAGACCAATTTACTAGAAGGCTACATTTTGGAAATTGTTGGAATATAAATACTTGTATTTAAATGTTTTTACCAAGAATATTAAATATCTATACACCTTTTACCATATGCAATTTTTAGGAGCCGATTTTGGATGTTGGTACCCTCTGCTTCACATGACAATGTAGCACAATTTCAACCTTACTTAAAATTATCCTGTTCTCTTTCTTTCACCCCCACACACATATGCACAGCATTTATTCTTGGAAAAGTGTTTTAACAAAAATCAAAGTTAAAATTGGTGCAGCAGCAGCTAAAAAAAGAGCATATACAGAAGAAAAAAAATGAAACCACTTAAATTAAAACTGTCAGGTGGACAGCCTCAAACATTACCCCCTCCCCACAGACACACTTTTTTTTTTTACTGGCCACTATAGGAATTAAAACTTTTACTTTAAAAATTAAAAGCAATTATGATTGAAGTCTTTCAATTTAGATTTTCATTAACATGTAAGCATAACTCTATTGCAGCTACAAAGGTAAATTTATTTAACTAAGTACTATTGGGGATTTAAATAAAATCTGGTTATTTAAAACCCCTTTCATTTATGTTGCCATGTTCCCTGCTGTTAGAACTCTACCACAGAACATAATTATCTTGATAACTGCTATAAAATGCTATGACAAATTACAACAGGAAACATAATGCAACGTAATTTAGAAGAGGACTTGAATTAACTGGTTTTCTTTAATGGCTCAATAGTGCCATGTCAGTAGAGTCCAGTGAAACCTCTCTGGGTTAGGTTTTTTCTTACTGGCTTAAAATGCCAGTGGGTTATAGGGTATTCTAGGAACATCTCAAAAAAATTCTATATTAGCTTACAAAAGAAAAACATGTAAGGTTGATCATATCACATACTGAATATCAGCTTTATTCTGGACTTTTGTGTCAGGACTGCTTCAGTGCGAGACTTACAAGATAGATTATAGGTTTGCCCTTTTATGAACTTTTCAGTGCAGCTTGCAGCTTATTGAGTCATTGAGCTGATATGTTAAAGATGATCTTTGAGACTGTCACTGCTCAGGCCGGGAATGGTTACTTGGGAGGTGTGTAAGTCATTATAACATAGGGCTATTTTTGTATAATGGAATATGAAGTTTAGATATAGTTTTATAGATATTTGAAGAGCTTTTGCCTGCACTATACCTAATTCTCTGGAGGGGCTACCAGGTCATTCTTCAAGAAATAGTTACTATGCATTTAATTATACTGTTGGCTACGAAGGACCAACCCATGGTATCATAATAAATTCTAGTTTCTTGGTCGGGATGTGAAGTTACCAATAAAATCATAAAGGCAGACTTTGAGTTACGGGTGGCACTGCTCACCTTAGTGCATGCACACACACACACGCACACACGCACTCATTCATTCAAACACATGCCATTCAAACCCATGTAGTATTGTGTACAGTTGCTGCTGTAGTGATTGTGAGAGCACTGGTGTCAGTATATCTACCTATCCAAGGCCCTGGAGTCTGCTGTTTCATAGATTTCCATAGATTTCGTAGACATTAGGGCTGGAAGGAACCTTGCAAGATAATCAGGTCCAGCCCCTTGCCCAAGGGGCAGGAAGTTAGCTAGGGTCAGATCACTTCAGCAAGATAGCATCCAGAAAAAAATAATATAGATTGTATTTGGAAAAAAAAATACAGATTGTATGTAAACTTGCATGGTCAGCTTCCTCCAAGGTGATGTCTTTTGCAGAAGTGGGTCTCATGCTTGTGCTTCTGTCTAGGAAGGTCAGGTGCTGGATGAGAGGGCGCCACTGAGCGTCGCATTTCACTGCCTCTTATCCCTTTCTGGCAGACTTCTGGCATCATCATCTTGGCTACCCAATCTAGAGGTTGCTTTCCCACGTGGATCTTGAGTAGTACCTGACAGTTGTTAGTTAGGGGTCTTGCCTGCTGATAATGCAGTTTTGGGATTCAGTTTGTGATTTTGATTAATTAACAATGGTATTGTTTAGGGTTGCAGGAATAGTCAATAGAGTAGGTGCTCAGTTCCAGGGCCCAGTTATTTAGCTTTATTGGCTTAAAATGGAGTTGATCATCATTCACTCGCATTCATACAAGGTACTGCCCAATATAACAGATTTTATCACTTTACAATTACAATTTCAATGCAGTTTTAACAATGGTCCAGGGTGTAACTTCATTGTACAGGGAGTACATTCCTTAAGAATTTAGAAGTATAAGATATAAAATACAAAATGCTATGGTAAAGATGAGACAGATGAAATATAAAAATGCACTGTGAGAAATATATAAAAATGTAATGTGAGGTAGTGAGGATCAAAGACTACTGGGGACAGTAAGTGAGTTAGCACCAGGAAATATTTACAGTCTTTGCAGTGGATATTTTAGTTCTTTTGCTTGCTTTAGTGACACTGAGCTTAATTGATCTGTATATGTTGTTTCTAGGTTTCTTCTACAGAAAGCCACTTCAGCTTTCTGGCTTGCTTTCAGCCTTGTCACACCCATGCAAAGAGTGTGCCAGATCTCTGCCAGTACAGAGAAGGAAAAGAAATGTACAAAATGTGTGTGTGTGTGTGTGGGGGGGGGTGTTTGCAGGCAAGAAGGGGCTTGTATTATATCCATGTCCAGAAGGTAAATGTATAAAGGGGGCTTTCTGCAACAACACAAATAATGGAAAACTTCCTTTTACCCCTAAGAAATAATACTGTCTAGACTACCGTACTTGACTTACCAGGTTGTGAGGAAAGCAGCTCACACTTTCATTTGTTAGGTAGTTAACAATGGAAACTAAGGTCTTGGAAATTAGGGTTTATTAGTTAAACTCTTCTAGCATCTAAACAGTAAGCTTTAAATAGTTTTTTGACAAGTTAAAATTATTCTTCTATGTATTCTTCTTTTTGGCTGCGTCCACAAGCAGTGGACTGTGCAGTTGTTACTGTGCAGACATTTAGGACTTGCATAGGTAAGTACTAAATGACTGTACAATAACTGGGGTTACTGTGCAGTTCTGTCACCGCATGGTTTTTTTTTATACTACTGCGCAGTAGCTCACTACTACTGCACAATAACAATGCATCGTGGTTAGTGCCTGGCAACATTGCTGTGCAGTGGTGTCTTATGTAGACACTGTTCTTAACACTTAGGTGTTTCACTGAAGGGATTGTCAGAACTTATAAAAGTGGCAAAAAATGGGCAGGCATGGTGGGCAGATGCACATTCATTTGATTCACAAGAAAGTCTTTAGAGGAATGTTATGGTCTAGCGTGCACATCTGCAGTGTAACACTTTGCAGGGGCGTTGAGTAGGTCCGAAGAAGAAGAGCACTTACCCTTATTTTAGTTCTTTACAAGGAAAGGATAGTATCTCTTTAAACTGATCTGAGTATGACAAATTTCATATTTGCACACCTGGCTATGAAATACCTGGCTATGATTCCTAACTAGGGTGACTCAGTTGCTAAAATGCTATGGATCATATCATTGTGCAAACCACCCAGGTTAAGGCCTCAACATTTATGCTTTAAAAGTCTTAAAGGTATTTTTCTGAACACTCAAGTCAATCTCAAATCATGGTGTAGATCAATTCCAGCATCTTTTAGTTGTGATGTTAATTAATTTCAGCCCAGACTCTACCATTCTTATACATCCTGCAGTGGTAATCCATCATCATGCTAAAGCAAGGGAAATTCAATCCATCACTGCTGGATTTTGATAGAAGGCTATGAGGGGGATGCAAGTCATCTTCCCAGCAGTAATCAAACAGCTGTGATACATGCCACTTTATGCTTCTATCATCGTATAATAGATGGTTCTTCTCTACATGGGAGCTAGCTTCAAAATCTTCAGACAGATGGACTCTCTTGCGGAGGTTTCATTTTGTGGAATTTAAGGCTGTGAACTGGTTATTGACAAATACTGCATCATCAGTTCCAGTTGAAGGCACAGACTAATAAGTAGAACATTGGCACTAATCCTTATTTAATCAGCCTTAAAATGGTAATTTCAAATTGATGAGGGCATAGGGAATAGATTTTATACTCCTAAAGTGCTACTAAAAATACCAGTGATATGTGTGCACAACCCGAGGATGAAATTAAAGAGCAGTCTGCATGTAGGGCGAGTCAAGCATACTACAGAAAACTGAGGTTACAGTTGTAATAGAACCTAACTTCTCTTTTGATGATGTTGTGCCCACCCTTTGAATTCTGAAATAACATTATTTATTTATTTATTGTATCTGTGGAGGTGCAATCTCAGAGTTTATGATGATACGTTCAAGTGTCTGTATTATCTAGCTTTGCTCCTGATGGCAACGTGAAAGTCTGCATCCCCATATGCATAACCTCAACTTTAACCCTTTAATTGTGGTGTTGATTATGATAATGTGTTCACTTTTCTAGCTGCTTGAAAAAAGTAGTTATCTCAATTTAAAATATTAAATAAGTGTTTGTGGTAAAATAGATGAAGACTTGAAACTACTTTCCATGGTTTTTTTAATGCTGAAACACTACAGAGGAACATATTGCAGCAGGTAAAACAGTGCTGCTTGTCTGTTTTGACAGTGTAATACAAATATTGCATAATCCTTAGTGAGTGTCTTTAGTCTGCAAACATCAATCTCAATCTTTTTTGGAGCTCAATTAGCTAAGCTAGGAAACATTTTGGCTATATCATGTATGAAGCATACAAATAGTTTCGTTAGAGCATTTTAAGTTTTCTAACTTGAACCTTCTGGGATTTTCCAGGGAAAATGTATAACAGCTTTATATAAAGAACAAAGTAAATTAGCCAGTTAATGTGGGAAACCTGTTTTACCAAATGCTGGGCTTAAAAATGTGATTGTCTCTAATGCCCTGCAGACAGGTGCCAATAAGAGACCTAAAGCATGGTAGCACCTTCATTTTACAGTGTGATTCCTAGTGATTCATCTGCAATCTATTATACACAAAGTTTTGAAAGTTCATTCTTATGGTAATCAAGTTAGAGATCTACTGCAAGTCTAATGTTGAATTTGACAAACATTTCTTTAGCACAAATTCAAGCTTTAACCTGTCAATTTAATATGTCTCTTCCTTTTAGTTTATGCAAGCATTCAGGCTGAATTTAGATTTAAAAAAAAGATGTATATAATACATTGATATTCTGAAATAGTGGAATGAAATGTGGCTAAAATTTTAGGGTATTTAGAGTTGACCTAGCTTTGGAATGAATACTTCTATTGTAAGTTTTATTGTTGGACATTTTAGAAGATATTTTTACATTGGAAATACATTGTAGTTCTGTAGAATGAGCAAACAGCATCTAACTGAGTGGTCAGCAACTTATATTGCTTTTAAGTAAGGCTAGGTCAGATACAGCCCACATGCCCGATCTAGCCTGTGGAACTATATCATCCCCACAGGTCTAGAAATCTGGTGGTAGGGGAATGGTGAGGGAGTAGTATATTCATTGGCATGACTCCTGAAGCGCACATCTTGCCATCAAATGTCTGGACCCATAGGGAGCCCCAAAGCTCAATGACACAGCTCTGTGCACTGGATCCAGCCCATGGATTGGCCTTGTACCACTCACCCAGCTTGCAGGTTCAAAAACATGCTAAAAATACACATGAACATGACAATGAACTTGCCCTTTTAGGTTCTTATTTCATTTTCCCCTCAGCCTACAAGAAGCAAGCAAGAAAAAACGACATGTTGGTAAGTCTATCTGCAGAATAAAAGTATTTTTAAAGGATTTCTTTGAATTATTCACAATATTTAACTTTATTGTGAGAAATGTGCATTCTTCACTGCTAGTCATTTGTATACACATTAGTTCAAGGAGAAGTATTGGCAAATTGAGCAACATTGCATGGTTTATGCTTTAAAACTTACGTAGAAAGGAAGGGGAAAATAAGCATCAAAAATGTATTTTAGGAAATTTTAGTACTATTAATTCTGGAGGTATGTTTGCAAGCAATGACGTCCTGCAATAATTGAAACAGAAGCTGGCCTAATACAGCATTTGGAGTAGCTGCTGGATAACTAAGAGGCAGAATTTGGCATAAACTTTTTAGATTCATATACGACTGCATATCCATCCATAATGCCTTTCTCCTACCCCACAAACACATGCATGCATACATAAGACAAGGGAGGTTTTTAAGGACTTCTTAAACACCTACAAACTGACTGTAAGGGTTTTCATGTTATTTCTTCTTGGCAGTATTGCAGTTAATGAAGGTACTCTTAGTTGAATGGATTGAAAAGTTCAGCTGCAAGACACTCTTACTGCAGTGATCACACCTGAAAAGTTTATTCTTTTTTTAAAGTAGGAAGTTGAGAGACATTTCTTATGCCTAAGGTTGGAAATACCAATAGAACTCTAGATATCTCAAATATATTTTTCTCTCTCTCTCTTTCTTTTTTTTTACAGTACAGCTGCTGTAAATGTTTATATAATATTTAGGCCTGCATAGAGGTCTTCTGTCTGCCTTTCCTACTAGGGCTAGGGGCAGACATTCAAAGAGCCTGAGCCTGAATTGATTCAATGTTTGAAGGTTAGTCTAACCTGGCTAGATTGAATCAGTTTGCAACTGCACAGGTGTTGTCTCTGAAGAAATTCAGGCACATGCCTACAGTGAAGCTAGAAGCTGGGGGACCTAGAGAAGTTCTCCCTTCCCCTGCAAAGTGCTGAGCTGGGGGTTGGGGTGGCCAAGCCCCAGCAGGACGTTCTAATTAGTGAGTTCTGCCTGCACCATCCCAGGCTTTTCACTGCTCACTTTTCAAGGGGCAGGAGTGTTGCTAGACCCCAGCCCCCTGCTAGCACTCTGAGGCAAGGCCAGTGGGGGCAGAGGGGGGGAGGTCTTCAGTGCATGCATCTGTTGATGATACAGAATTTTTCAGTCTCCCTCCCTGTTTCCTTATATTGTCTGCAACAAACTGACAGGGGAGCAAGCCACCAGGATGCTGATAACAGTGTTTATCACCTCACCAGCAAAATAATAGCCTCTCTGCATTACTTCAAACTCTTCTTAAACAGCTTACCAGCTGACCTGTTGATTAGCTCCAAACAGTCTTAAGTGGTGACTGGTCTGTCTGCCTGTCCCAGTGAAATTGGACACACTCGCACACAGAGACACCTCTTGGCATTAGCTAGCATACCACATGCCTAAGGTCTATGGGGCTGGGATGCCTCATGTGGGAGATGGGAGGGAGGGAGGTGAGGATTCCTGCTTGAGCCGTGAGCAGCAAGGGGGTGGGGGCAGGGCAGGGAGAAGCCAGGCAGATCTTGCTGTGCCTACAAGTCTCTGCTGGAGTTCTGGCCAGGGAGTGGAGGGGAGGGGCCAGCCCTGCTGTGGAACAGAGAGCCAAGCCCAGCCCAGAGAGCATGCCAGGATCCTGGGGGTGTCTGGTTTATTTTAAATCAGCAAGTATCTGGGACAGACATTGCATAAACTGGTTTGACCCAAATCAGTTAAGTCTGATACTCCATTCAGCCAGGTTTATCTCAAACTGGTTTCAGCCATTTTCAGACTGGTTTATGTGTACTGAACATCTGTTGTTACATGTTTAAACCAGTTTCTGATCACTTAAACTGATTTTTGTGTAATATCTGTCCCTAGCCATAGGGATTTTCTATGCCATGAAACCCATCAACTCTGTTGAATAAACCTTATTTTAAGTTTTCTTCTCTTAATGAAAATCTGGGGAATTGTAGGTTGTGACTGCTCTTAATTTTTTAAATTTAAAGTTACATTACCAAGTAGTGGAATGCTATATTGAAATGAAAGCAAATAGTTTGTAGAAGGATGGGCCAGGATAGTGTGGGTTAGACAAAAGGCTAATTAAAGACTCTAATTTTCAAGGAACAGTTTTATTCAAATACAAAGCCTCCCAAAATAGCACTCACAGAGTGTTGCTGGTAAATGTTGTAAGGCTTTGGAGACCTCTTCATTGGTGCCTTGCCCCCCAGCACTGTCAGGGTGAAACCCTATTCCAGTGCCACCTAGATGGTCTGGGCACTGCCCCTTTTCTCACCTGCCACATCTTCAGTGCCATTTGTTGGGAAGGCAGTTCCCTGTTGGGGGCCTGGAAGGGTTTTGCCCCAGGGAAGTCTTCATGGGGCTCCAAACCTCCTCTTTACCTCACTCTTACCACACTTTTGACCTGGGTTGATGCTTCTCCCCTCAGATCTTTCCCACACTGCCCACCTTGCAAGGGCTGGGCCTTCTGGGCCATGAACCTTCAGGGGTCCACCCCTGGTTCTTGGGCTGGTTTTCCCCTCTTCAAGAAAATAAACTTGCCCCTGTGGGGTCATCTGCAACTCAATTGAAAATGCTGGCACCTGCCGGTGGAGCTCTTGAGATTGCCTCTCTCTCTCTCTCTCTCTCTCTCCCTCTTGGGGCTCCTTTCTATCCCCTCCACAGGGGACTTGTTCATCTTCTCCCCTCTAACAGGCAGGGGTACTGGGAGTGCCCTCGTGCCCCGTCCCTACCAGTTCTTCTGGCCTCCCTTCCTGGAGCCCGGCTGACCTGGCGTCCCGTCGCCCTGGGCCCTCTTACTAGCATCACTCCTCTCCTCCTTTAGGGGGCTCATGGTTCTCCATGCTCTGCCACCTCCGGAGCTGTCTGAGGATGGTTGAGGGCTTGAGAGTCTGCCCTCAGCCCTGGTCCCAGAGCTCCTAGTTGGAGCCCTGCTGCTCCCTAGCAGCATCCCGCCTGATTGCTGCCTCCCAGCGGGGCTCTTTGGCTCCTGCCAACTCCTGAGACTGCTTCCTGCCTCAGTGGTCTCCAGGTAGATGGCTGACTCCTTCTCTGGGAAGCTGGGGCTAGAGCTTGAAACTCCCAGCTCCGAAGCTGGCATCTCCCAGTTGATGTTCCACTCCTCTCTCTCTGGCTCACCGCCAGCTGTTTCCTCAGCCAACTTTTGAGCAGCCTGTGCTGCTTGGAAGCCACACCCCCAGCTCTCTCCAATACACAGGTTCAGGCAGCTGTGAATCTGCTGAGCCCAGCTGCTTCCCTTGTCTGCTCCTCTGGTGAGTGCCATGGTGCTCTCATTAGGGGTCCGGGCCACGCTGAGGGGACTCCTGTCTCCCATCTTACACAGAGTTATTCCTCTGACCAAAGCAGGATGAATGGTCACAGAGGTCTTCCCCCTTACATCTCTTTCACTTTGTTCCCAGGGCACCATGAAAGGCTGCTTCCTTCCTGCAGTCCTCTTCCCCAGCTGAGCTGGTGCTGCCTTTTATAATCACTTCATTCTCCTATTGAAAGTAGCTGATAAATCACAAGTCAAATTAGGCCCATCTTCCCTTAAAGTGATAGAGCAGTGCACTTGCTATCTTTGCAGGGCTGTTGTGTGAAATGAAGATAAGCTTGTCTCTTAAACAACCAAACACTGACAAATAAGGTTTCTGATTTGTTTAATGAGAGTATCTGCTAAAAGGTAATATACAATAAGGAAGGAAAATGGAGGCTACACTGTGAAAGCAGATTCAGTGCTAAGAATATGATTTTATCATAACAGGGAGAAATTTGAACAGCCATGATGGGGACAGAGGATAGTGAGTCTACCATGTCATGATATAGGAAATGTGGCCTACTATCAAAGGAAATGCAGTAAGGTAGACAGGGCTTATACTTTTTGAAGTAATGAACTGACCAAGATCTGAACAGAAAGAGATAATGGGATATATATGACAGATATGGACATTGATACCAACATTACAAAAAACAGGTACAAGTTACTGGTTATGACCATTTCATGGCAGTTGTCGGTCTTTTTTCTCTTAAGTTGGAGAGCAGAATTGTTAAAGGAGGGACATAAGTGTGGGAGGACTACTGTCAACCTTTAGGTTGCTGTTAGAGTAGAGCAGAAACTCCATTCTTCCTCCTACATGTAACCTGTTTCAAAAAAGGCTACATTCCACAAGCACATCCCCCCCCCATAGCAGGGTTCCCTTATCAAGGTAAAATCTCAAAATTTTTATCCCATTTCTGCAAAAACATATCTACACAGCTCTGTTGTGATAGTGCTATTTCTTTGACTTCCCCTATTATGTATCCTGGAAGCATGCAATGTAAGCTTTACAATATAGCTATGTATATCTATCTATCTATCTATCTATCTATCTCCCTTTTTTTTTTTTGCATCCTAAATGTCTCAGTAATGAAGGGACAACAGGGTACCTGCTTTCCCAATTTCTTACCAAGCTAGAAAAAGTTGTTCAGTTTAAGCTATCTCTAGTTCAAGAATATTCAAGGACCAGAAACTGTAGCTCTGCCACTGATGTTTCCTCTAATTTTACATGAGACTGCTGTTATTAACATGTTTTTGGAACCTGTGTGATAAAACTGAGCTTGTTAAGTTCATAGCTATGAAACTATGAAACATCACACAATTGTGAGCTTTGTTTCTGAGATTCATTCAAATAGACAGTATACCTGTCTGAAGCTGGGGATAGTCTCTCTTTTTCTTTTCTACCAGATTTTCATGGTCAAAATCATAGGTTAAACTCAGAGAAGAGGCCTCTCCTCTCTTAAAGAATCTAACCTAAAACAAATACCAGATCTTGCAAAACTTGGCACTGCATTAGATAGTTTGCTGTGTTAGTCTGGAGTCACAGTCTAGGGTATATTTGCAACTTATAGACTAACTAAACCCAGAAAACATTTTGGGGGCAAAAATGGTTCCACTGAAGAAGGAAAAGGTCAACTTGTATTCTCTTGGGATAAGTACAGATGTTCAAAAAGCCTGAAGCAGAAGCCTTCTAAGTATCATGCTTTACTCAAAGTGTTTTAGATTAGGTCAAGACCAAACAAAACAGATAGGCACTGTTCAGTTGGGGGAACTTAGCACCTGCATGCACTGGCCAAGCCCAGCAGCTTGGGGGCACTTTTGAACATCTCCCATCATGCCCCATGGGCTTCCCTAACTGCTGGTGACTCCTGAGTGCAGAAGAATCGCAAGACATCCCTGATTAGCTGCCTGAGAGCAGTCCTGTACCATGCTGTTCTGTTAGCAACAGGAATCACAGAGAAGTAGGACTGGCAAGGACCTCTAGGCTAGGCTGGGGATGTCTGAGGGCTGAGATTTAGTAGGGGAGCCTGTCTGCCAAGTGCCAGTGTGGGAAGGCTGGGTACAGGCATCTCCCTGGAGCCACAGTCGGGTCTTGGGGCACCTGGCCCACCTGGATCTGTGAATCGGGGGTGGGAGGGGTGCAGGACAAGATTATTCAAGGTTAGGCTGGACACACACACATACACTTCCCGCTCCTCTGTCACATACACACAGATGATGAGGAAGAAATAGGTCTGCCCTGCCACCCCATCAGCTCCACTCTCCCCCACTGCTATACCATGGCCCTACTTGGCGTCAGGCTGGAGATGCACAAAAACACACATGCACATGCACCCCCTTCCCCCACCCAGCCTCGTTCCTTACAGAGAGTCAGCAGTGGCAGCAGCACTACGCCATGGCTCTGCTGGGACCTGTGCACACAGGACACAGCAGCCCACAGCTGCAACTTTCTTACTCTGCCTGCCCTGCTGCCACTGCCTACCAAGGGACATGACCCTTCTGTATGTGAAGTGCACCTGCCTTGCCTAGGGACATTGTATAATGATAGAAATATCCAGAGATACAGACACTTCCTGCCTCCACCCCTTGCCCCCTCAACCTGTGGCTGACAGCTCGAACCAGACAAGTCATCTGAGTTCCAGCATGTCTCTATTTGAGAACAGGGAGAGCAGGGGAGCCCCTAAGTCATCTGGGATGTTGGGAGAATGAGGCCTACCTTGACTTGTGTTGGAATCTGGTACAGAAATTTGATAAAGCGCTCTTACATAAGGGTGTCTATACAAGTGCTCCAGGGTGGAGGGGGCACACTTTAATTAGA
>NW_017729032.1:243904884-243919229 GCF_001723915.1 Gavialis gangeticus
GTCTATACAAGTGCTCCAGGGTGGAGGGGGCACACTTTAATTAGATCAGCTCAAGAACTTCTCTAATTAAAGTGCCTTCAGCATTATGTGTATTCAGTGTCCCATGCTTTAAAATGGCTGGACTCGATGATCTTCCGAGGTCCCTTCCAGCCCTAATGTCTATGAAAAATAGTGGCAGGGGAGCTTGAACTAAAACACTTTAGTCTGTTAACACATCCATCCAGAGTTACCTTAGATCATGATCTGCCATATTTAAAGGACTCTGTGTCTTGTTAAACATCCATGTGGTTATGGCTATACAGCACTTTCTGCGCTCTTAACACGTGATGAGTGTAACTTCTGTACCTTACCTTTGATATCTGTCACCTGAAGCCTGTATTGCCAGGGTTCCAGGCTCTACTTTTTTTCCTCTCTCTTTTAATGTGAAAACTACTTTTTCAAGATTCTGAAGATTCACTTAAGGAATAAATTTTTTTTCAGCCTTAACTATAAGTTTGTCAAAGTTTCTTGCCTCCAGATTACTTTTTCTTCACAGGAGATATTTAAATTAGCATATAATTTTGTTTTTTTGTTTTCCATGAGCTTTAACTGTCAGCTGTCAATTTTCAGTTTTACCAAGAACTTTACTTGTACATCATTAAATTAGACAGTGAACACACACACACACACGCACACACCCCCATCCATCCATCCATCCACCCATCTATCCATCAAGGAAACACAGGAGGGCTGGTGACAAATTTAATTTAAATTCAGTGAAACTTCAAAGGGTAAAAATTGGAATGGTACTTTAATTTCAACAACAGGATTTCCTATGTTAACTTTGTGTACATACACATTCCTTCAACTCCCTTGCCTCTCAACACACTAACTGCTAAATCAGAGGCAGACAGAGTAGCTAGGTAAAGGATGGAGGCCTTGAGACGTTGGATAGTTCAGGATAGCGGAAGGTGGAAAAAATAATAAAAATAGTATACATTAGATGTAATACAACCAGACAAATATATTAAAATTGAGGTGTCTGTAATGCATAGTACTGCATTTGTTTAGTCTTTTGGTGTAGCTGTCATGATCACAGTTATGTCTATGAGGAGTAATTTACCGACTTAAGGGAGAAATATTAGGGAGGGTTTTTTTGTTGTTGTTGGTAGTGCTGGTTTTGTGCATTAATAAGATGTTATCACAGTTGATTTCTTAAAATTGTTGTGGAAAAAAAGATGTGAATACTGTATTTTTTGTAGATAAGAGGACCCTTCTCCTTTAATTCCTTCATGTAATAGCATTAGACCCCTGGCAGATGTTACTTTCATCAAAAATGGGAAATATCACTCCATATAAACTGTCACGCTATGTGACCTGCTTCACAGTCAAAGGGAAAGCTATCCAGAGGGGAAATTTGTGTGGCATTATAAACAATTTTAAATATAATTGCACTTTTAAAACTATAACTTGATCTGGGGGACTTAAAAACCAAAACCCCTCATCTTAAGAAAGCCATTCTCATTTTACCAGTTTTACCTATACTAAGGGATGTTGCAGTTTTTTTTATGTCTCCATGGCCTGGAGGGCCACCTCTTAAGTTTTCTTACCAACCATTGCATACTGTAACTTGAGGCTTTAGGACATGGAAAATTAAAAGCATCTAGGGCAGTATGTCCTGAAGAAGGAGATGAAAAAAGACAATATCAAATGTAATTGCTAATATGCAAAACAGCTGTGTTCCAAACAAACACTGGAACATTTTGATTTAAATATAAAAGTCCTAAAAGTGAATACGTATAGTTTACATCTACTCCTCAGAAACTTCCATTGCATTGGAATTTGGAATGAGTAAGAATTCTCTCAAATTGTTTAAGCACTTACAAATCTTCTTTCCCTCTACTTAAATCAAACTAATTCTTCCTCATATCTTTAATTATTGTTATTTTTGTTTTTTTCAACATAAAATGGAAACAGTATTCATTCCTGGCTTCTGAATTTGTTTTCAAATTTCTGGCTTCTAGAACTGTATGACTAGGGTAGAAATCCCACAAATGTGATTATAGTAAAAGTGTTGAAAAGCTTTAATGACAACAGCCCAAGCCATGCTGCTATAACACAGTGTGTAACACTTTCACATTTGGAAATAATCACTGTAGACCTCAGTATTCATCTTGCTACAATCCTGCAAAATGAAAATCAATAAGCTGAGACACATGTACTGTTTGCAAAAGGTACGCAAGTTTTAGTATTTAGTACTTTGGTACCAGATTGCAAACACTTTGCTTAAAAAAGGATTCATTTTTCAGTGTAATTTTAAACTGTGTAGTCTAAGTGTTTTTAATTTCATTTTGGTTATTAAGAATATATTTCATATTAAGTACTGATTTTTATTAATTATTTAGGATCACTGTTATTTGTGAGATGGTGTTTAAAATGTGAGTCTATAACTGGGATACCTTTTTGTTTCATAGCTATTAACCTCCATAAATAACCGACTATATTGCATGTAAATTAACTCTTCTTTTGAGGTGTTCGTTTAGAGTGTGTCCTGACTTTCTATCTGTTGATTACCTATTAAGGAAAAAACCTCATTTATTGTTGAGCCTGCTTATATAGATCACAGGGAAGGAATGACAAATGTCATAGGTTAGTTGTGGTAAATAGGAAATTTCACAGTTAGAATGAAAAGAATATAAATACCCCCAGATATAAGTAAGTTACATGGATTTGTGTTCTGCAATGTCTGCATACAAATATAATAATGATAAAAACAAAAGTGAGAATGCAGAAAACACTCCAGGCAGCTGTCTTAAAAGGAAAGCAAGTAAAAGCAAAAGCAGGAATACCCATTTAGAAAAGCGTGGTTGCATATGAAAGTACTCAAGACTGAAGGGTCAGTGGTATCACTCCATTGATTGTACACAGAATATAATTTAGGGAATTGTTTCACCAAATGGAATACTGTTTATTTGTTAATTTTTCAATGAATAATATAACATGCTGTCTTGGACAAATATGAACAACAGACCAATTTCAGATACTCTTGATTAAAAATGAATTAAAAGAAACTATACAATTCTTTCGTCTCATGGCAAAATCAAAGGACATAAAATATTAAATATTAAGTGTAAATTCCAACTGAAAAAACACTTAGAGACAAACTGAAATTATACTCCATCCTAGGTCTTTAAAAAAAAAAATTAAGTAGCCTTTAAAATAGTGGCACAATGGAGGTATCTACACATGGACTTTACTGTAGAGTTGACTAATTATCTCTGCAGTAAAGTGTCACCATCTACATATGTGGTGCTATTAGGCTGAAGTAAACTAATTAACTCAACTGTAGGATAGAACTGCCTGTCACAAGTACTATCCTACTGTGGAGTTATTTACTCCACCACAGTGTGTGTGCAGACTGGGACTAGGGCTGGATGGGACACAAGGGTGCTACAGTATGGGGAGCTGCCTGCCAGCTAGCCACATACTGAAGTTCCCTCCTGCCCCAAGGAGGGAACCCTCTGCAGCACATTGAGCAGTCTGGGCTGCCAGGCTGACCCTTTGGACCCCCTACCAGCTGGGGCTGCACTGCCCTGGCTCAACATATTGTGGAGCTGTGCCAGGAGCAATAAATTCTGATGTGAGTTTAGGCCCTTCATTTTACTTTTGTACCCTTTTACAATTTATCATTGCCTTTTCTGAATGAATTAGATGGTGGAAAATAGCCAACCGATATTTAACATGTTCAGGTAAAATTGGAAAAGTGTCAGTCAATTCATGATGTGCGTCAAAGGTGTGTGCAAGTACAAACTGTATTTTTTAGTATTATTTTAAGATTGATTCTCTTTCATTTTATTTTGCTGTTGCCTGTATCAGTAAAATAACTGCAGTTTATTCTGTCATGTTCTTTTTTGCTTTAAAAAGGCCTTTCTACATTCTAAAGTGTGATTGAATAAATCAGTGAATTTTGATAGATGATACAATAAACTAAAACAACTACCCCCCCCCCTCCAACTAGACTATTGCCTCTGGTATTACTGAAAAAAGTGAGACACCTGTACTTGATAAATATGCCCATAGTTTTGCCGTGGGGGTAGCAAAAATGGATGCTATGCAGTACATGCTATTTGCTTTGAGTTTTGAGGGTATTTTCAATCTCATGTAAAATTCCCCCTGCTGGCTACTTTGGTTAGTGTGCCATTGATTTCAGCTGTAGAGTCATCTGCTTGCTCTTTTGAGAGCTTTTGGATTGTGAGGGGAAGTAACCATAGGTACAGGCGAAACGGATAAGGTTATTGAGAGGCGGCAGCAGAGGAGAAAGTCCACTTAAAAATAGGATGTGAAACAATAGTAGATATAAGTGAAGCTAACAAAAAAAGCTGTTTATAGTCATAATGAAAGATTCTGCTTTTAAATATTATTGTAGTTTGACTAGACAAATTAATAATACTATTTCCCCAAAGGCTTAATGGAAGTTAGCATTTTAAATCACTGTGCATTTTTAAGAGACATCTGAAGTAGTACAAGGGATTCTCATGGGTGAAAATTGCAGTGTTCAAAAACGGAAATGGGGAATATGTGAAAGAAAATGCATTTGTAGGTGTAATTTGACCATACTTTTACACATCAGTTATTTCCACAGAGCAGTGCTTTTGCTTACATGTTATACATATTAAGTTTCAGCATGCAGGCTCTATTTTCTACGTGTTAAAATGTCAGCATTTTTTTCCATAAAAAAGATAATTTCACATGCCACAAAATAAAATGTTGTCTTTGAGGCATGTAAAATGTTCTGCAATGGTGAGAAAGAGACACATTATCATATATGTGATGAGTGATAGGAAATCACATATCTGTCTATCTAATCTAACATGTGTAATGTACATGTATGTCTCCATCACCATTTTTCAGCACCCTCGCATAGTTAACTGAATCTAACCTGGTCAATACTGAATCCTTTTGATGCATTTTGGTGACTCTGTGAAATGAGCTATTGATTTCAGTCTAGTTCCTTGTGGAGAGAATCCACAGGATAACACCAACACCATCTCAATTGGTGGTGTTAGCCTTTGTCTAACAACTTTGGCTGTGCCCTTAGGAGAGAGAGCAAGGATTGATTAAGCTTGGGAAAAACAAGTTGCTTATCTCCAGTGGCGTCTCTTGGGTCTGGGTTTGAAACATTGCTGGAGATGCTTGTGTTGCTGCGCTGTTCCCTGTATTTCCTCTATAAAAGTTTCATTTTATGTGAACCCAATTAAATGTATTTCAAAATACTTCAAATAAAGCAAATAAGATTTGATTCTTCAAATGCCTGCATACAGGTGTTTTCCTGTGCTTAAATAGTCAATTGTAGGATCAACGATAAACAGGAAACTACACATTGCATGACACATCACAAATGGAGTAAAGCACCACTTAAGACAGCACTAAAGTACTACAGGAATATGAATCACACTTGAGAAAATACAGGTCTAAACTTTAAATACAGATTCTGATGCCTTCCCCCCCCACCCCAAGTAATTAACTTTCACTATGGTAACATTATTTTTCTTTGGCATAACATAGTATTAAATTGAGTTAATTCCTGGAGGGGTATTTCAATTTCTAATGTAAAAGTTAAGTATACTTAGCTAGCCTAATGACAAAATGTCTCTACAATGTGCTGCCAACAGGGAGACCAGCTGCCAGATCAATTATCTGTGCATCTTTGCCTCTTTTGGGGAAAGCAAAAGCAAAAGCAGAGCCACTGTATGACCAACGAAGAAGACTGAAAAGACTTAATTTGTCTAATACAACTCATTAAACATTTGTCAGAACTGAAATGTTGGTTCAGAATTTAGAGAGAACATCTTATAAACTGTATATTTTACCTAAATTTCCTAGTAAAAGATTAATTCAGAATGGGAATCCAGAACAGTGTCATAATGCCTACAGTATGGAAAATTGCATCAGGAAGACTAAATTAAAACAAAATCATTTAATGAAAGCCGCCCTTTTAATGTCCTTTTTTTCCCTAACAGACTATTTTTTTTGGTAAAAAATGAATAAAAATTAGGAAGTGTAACTAGGGCATGCTGACACCCCAGGTGCTGACTTGGGGCACAGGGAAAAAAATGCTGCTGCTGCAGCCAAACAATCATACTGGTGGACCAGCAGTGCCTGAAGTCACAGCTGACCAAGGCACCTGACTGCAGTGCTATAGTTCTGTTCTGAACCATTTAACAATGCTGAACACCTAAACTACTGTCTTGTCATCAACTGCCATATACCCATACCATGTAAAAGCATGAGGAAGACAAAAACACAGCCACATTGTGGGCAATAAAACAAATGCTAGAGTGAGAAAAGACTAAGTGTTTTTTCTATTATTTTGGTTTAGAATTTGCATTAGAATAAGGTTTGGTTGACAATAAGCTTGTTAACCTGTGATGGGCAAAGAGTACATTAAAGGTTTCCAGTAACTAAAGTCAGAAAATGTATTTTGTATGAAAATCATAGTGATTTGAAATACTTATCCAAAATCATGTATTGTAGTTATAATGTGTAGACAATTAAAAAAAAATAAGAAGTATTTACACGAGATACTTTTTCTCATTATATATATATATTTATATATATAGATACACACTATATATGTTGTGTATAGTGTATATTTAATATAGTATATAAAATATACTTATTTGTTATGTTTACTGTGTTTACATTTAATACTGTTATTCTTATGTTTTTGAATATATGAGAATCATTCAGATTCACTTTCTACAACAGAAATATAAAGTTTAGTTTACTTGAGGTAAAGGTTTCTTAGTATTTCTGCAAAAATCTTAGAAACAGGAATCTAGGAAGGAGACCTCAGGAGATCACTCATTGCAACTTCTGCATGCAGGGAGTATCAAGTATGCCTGCCACAACATGTTTATTTAACCTGTTCCTAAAAAAATCTACCCACAGCCTCCTCAGATAATCTGTTCCAGTATCTTGGTACCTTTGCAAGTAGAAAATGTTTCCTAAAGCCAACTTAATTCTTTGCTTCAAATTAAACTGATAACATCTTGTTTTTCTACCCAGTGATCAAGGAGAACAATTGATCACTGTTATTTTTTTACATAGCATATGGCACAGACCCTGGAGCATGGGGGTTAAAAAGTGTTAAGTCTTCTATTATAGACAATCCTATGCACCAGTACAATCCCATGCACTGGAAAAGACTGAGGACTGACTACTAAGTAGCAGCTCTGCAGAAATGGACCTGGTGGTTATAGTGGACAATAAACTGAATTTGAGACAAATGTGACCTTGTTGCAAAGAAGGCTAACCTCATACTGGGCTGTATAAGTAGGACTATTGCAGCAGATTGAGGGA
This sequence comes from Gavialis gangeticus, assembly GCF_001723915.1. Lineage (NCBI taxonomy): Eukaryota > Metazoa > Chordata > Crocodylia > Gavialidae > Gavialis > Gavialis gangeticus. The sequence goes on from NW_017729032.1 coordinate 243,912,226, forward strand.
AATGATCCTTACCCTGTATTTGGAACTGGTAAGGCCACATCTGGAGTACTATGTCCAGTTTCAGAACTACAGAAATGATGTGGACAAAGTGGAGCAAGCCCTACAAAGGGAAACACAGTGGTTAGGTGGCTGGTGCACATGGCTAAGGGAAACAGGTTTATTTAATTTGAAGAAGGGAAGACTGTGAGGGGATCTAATAGCAGCCTTCAACTACCTGAAGGGCGGTTCCAAATAAGATAGAGCTAGACTGTTCTCAGTGGTGGCAAATGACAGAACAAGGAGCAACAGTCTCAAGTTGCAGCAAGGGAAGTTTAGGTTAGATATTAGGGAAACCTTTCTCATTAAGAGGTTAGTAAAGCACTAGAACAACATTACCCAGAGAGTTTGTGAATAGTTTTTAAGACCTGGCTAAACAAATCTTTGGCTGGGTAGATCCAGTTGGGAATGGTCCTGCTTTGAGCAGGGAGCTGGACTAAATGACCTCCTGCAGTCCCTTCTAAACCTGATTTCTATGATCCTATGAACTTGTCTCTTTTAGATTAAATAAATATAATTCCATCCTTAACTGTGGTGCAAAAGATACAAGTACAAGTCCTTGTTCTAAATACTGTTTATTTATACATAGTAGAACAGCTGCATCAGGAGAGAGTAGGGCCCCTGGCACACATCATAGGTATGATTAGTGTGTTAATCACACCATAAATAGTAAGAGTGCTACACATTAAGCTGATTTATGGTGCCAGAAAGTGGCAAAATGGAATGTGGAACATCTTTATGATTCATTTATATAGTACTGTAAATTGAATGTGTAGCACCTTTCCCCCCATCAGCATGGGGATGGGGGCTAGCATCCAGACTGGGACAATCCTGGTCTTGATACCAAAAATCAGCTGTTGGAGAAGTGGGTTATAGCATTCTTTGGGACGGGGAGCAGATGGGCTCCAATAACTGAGAATCTGGCACCCCTTGAGCTTTTTCTGCTTTGCCCTATGGTATAGAATCCCTCCCATCCCAATTGTGTCATCATTTTAATGTCTGTCAGGGGTCTAAGAGAGCCATCTCATCAACAGCCTTTAGTCTGATGGATCAGACACTCACCTAAAAAGTGGGAGAATTGCCAAGCAAGGATATAAATCTGGTGTCCTCTATCCCAGCTAAGTACCCTAATCACCAGGTTGTGTCTATTTTGTACTGTGTAGGTGAGTGCCTAGTTCTGTATTTAGTGAATGAAAACTCTGAAACAACAATCAACATTTATACTCTGGATAAAGCAACTTTACACAGAAACACAAACAAAGCATCCAAATTGTCTCTAATCTGTATCAGTTGGCTTAAGAATTGTTAATGATGGTGCATGCCAGTTAGCTGTTTTCTGACCCTTTTCAGCTACTCAATGACTGTATAATTATTTAAACTAAAGTTTCGTGTGAGTCTTTCTGTTCCAGGAATCAAGCTGAATAGTTGCTCTGGCACAGGTAATATAGTGGATCTTAGTGGATTGACAGTTGCAATAAACTTAAAGGCAACACTTGCCAAAAATCTTTTCTTCCTTATCAAGGTTAATACATGGTCCTATAAAGTACATAAATAAGTCTAAATGATCAGTCATGCTACATTAGATCTCCCAACTTTAAGGCCAACAGACACCCAAATACAAATACAGAAGGAACAGAATGGTAAAAAAGTTTATAGTCTCCTCTAGTGCATGGCAGTTTTGCCAGGTCATTATGTGCTTCCCTCATATGTTATCTCTGATACAAAATTTTCCAAGAAGTACCACACATATATCCCATAATTGAAAATACCCCATTATTTCAATAAGTGCAATAATGTCTCCCTGAGACAATTGTCTAGATAATTCAATACTACCAAAGAATAGTCTGAAAACTACTCCTTAAAGACCTTTTGGCACAGTGTTTTCTTAACTCTGAGCCACTATGCCATAAACTGGAATACAGGTTCCTCAATTTACAGATAGGGGATGCACTTAAGGCACATTATACAAAAGGAAGAGCCTGAGGGGGTTTTGTAGATGGTGAAATATACTTTGAGGGGCTTCATCCACATTTTACTTTCCTATTAGTTCATGTCTCTCCCAGTAAGTTTTCCCAATAATTCTAAGTAATGGTTGATCATTCCGTACCCTCAGTCACATGAATTTACACAAAATTAGAACAGTAAAAACAACAGAAAAACTTATGGACATGACACCCCAAAACCTATCTTCTTAGTAGGATTCATTTTCTCTCTTTGCTTTTTCACAGGGGGAAAAAACCACCTTTGACAGAACTTGGTTTTATTTTGATGTGGAAAGGAAATATTATTAAAAATTCAGAAAGTTTGCTGGAATATTTTTAGCACTGTTTTAGCCATGTGTTCTTTTGCAGGAACTCTATTCAGTAGGAATCAAAAGAAGGTGGGGGAAAGTGGTGGCATTATATAATATTTCAACCAGCCTTTTCTACAGATTGCCTAAGTACTGGATCTGCTATACAGTGTGTGCATCTCATAAGCAAGTCTTACAAAAGAGTGGGTGGAGAATATATGTGTTTGTACAGGATATTCTGCTTAATTGAAGAATAGATTCTTAAGCTTTTCTTGTAGTGACCTTGAAATCATCATGGACAATTTAGATGTGGATAAAGATCTTTGGGGCTCATCTCCAATTTTTGGGGGCACCTATCATGGCCAAAGCAGTAATGTTGGTATTGGTTGGTGGTGGAAAAAAGTAGGGAGATTATGTCTTTAAGGCACATGAAGTGCATCTCTCCTGTTGAAGTGAGACCTGTTTTTCTTTTAGTTGTGAGAATCTAATAGACTTTTGTTGAGCTTCAGAAATCTAAGACAGAGCACTCTGCTTTCCTAATATGCTCTTGGATTCAGTGATCTCTTGTGGCAATGAGTTCTGCAGGCTGGTTGTGATATTATTATTATTATTATTATTTAAAATGATTCTTGTTAATTTTTTATAGTGACTCCTTGTTCTTGTATTAAAAAGGCATATATTTGAAGATACTGATATGATTATGGACTACCTGATTCACCTTCTCTACACATTTTGAATACTTCTATCCTGCTTTCTCCTTAACGTAACCAGTCTCAGTTAAGTTCTAATATCTTACCTGCAGTTTCCCAAGGTTGTGGTTGCATCATTCCCAAGACTGACTGATTAGGGTACTGAGAGAGGGCATGCTCATTGAAGGGCCCTATACTTTGGTGATCCAGCACCTGATTAGATGACCTCCAGCGCACAGTGAAGGTTCACTATAAAATCAATCTTTTTGTGGCTGAGTACATTAAATAGGTGGTGAGAAAAGGTTCAAATGGAGACTGCAGTTATAGATTTTCTTGACATTTGGGCAGGGCTTTTAGTTTTTTTTTTTTCTTTTAGGAATTTTGTTCTTAGGGAGACGGTGAAATTTGGCAATATTTGATGTTTTTTAAATGTATGGAGTGAGTTTTCATATACCTACAGATGAGAAGTTTAAAATCCTAGCAAGATAAATGGCAGTTTTAAAATGTGCTGTGATTTGCTAGTTTATATTTTGCAGTGTCTAGGAACAATGGAGGTGGATTAAGGCTAGAGTGACAGTCTTAACTTTACATTTTCTTTCCTTTGTCAATTTAAATCAAAACTTCACAGCTATTTTAATGCATTTTTTAATTTAATCTATTCATCAGTTTTATTGAAAGTAATGTGAAGTGACACTTAATTCTATCATATTTGCCCAATACGTAATTCAGCTGTCATGCACCTTGGGAGATTCTTCAGGGTGTTCAGCTGTCATATATAATTTACAATACAATGTCACTGTATGATTGGGGGTGGGATAAGTCCCAATATGTTTGTTTTGTTTCTTCATAAATGGAGAAAAGCTATAAAGCTTTGGATAACAGATTATTTAAGATTCAGTCTCTGCATTTGCATTAACAGTATTGCTATTTTATTTTTAACAAAAACAAAGATTCAAAGACACAACAAAGACTGAAGATTCTTGCAAAATATATTTCCCAGAAATTGCATGCCTGCTGTTATAAAGGATAGGTCAGAAGCAGAAGAAGGGATCAAATGATATTAAAATGACAACTCACCCTATGAAAATAATTATAAACACTGTATTTAATGAGCATAATTCAATGAAGGTTCTATCTGTCTGCTTTGGCAACTCTCCCTAGGTCCTCCCAGATGTCCCCTCAAATAGGAGGTACTCAAAATGTTGAATTAAACAGTTTAATTTACAATGAAATTAAATGAATCTCTGTAGAATAAATCAAATACCTCACCCATGAAGGGTAATTATCTTTATTTCTTTCAAGAAAGAGAAATCCAGGACTAAACTATATCTTTTCACGCTTGTAAAGTACCAGATGCTACTTCTCTGTATTATAAAGAATAAAAGGTGTCAATATTTTTCTGTATTTAAAATGTATCTTGACTAAAGAAAATCCACATGAGTGCCTCCATATTTTTTTCTATCACAGTGATGAGGAAACCTAACTTCTTAAATGTGTATTATATTTATATTATTAGCTAGTCATATTTAAGTATAAATTAAACTAGACTTTCATGGAAATATATTTTCTCAGCTTTGGATTCCCAAGTTGTGTTATGTTGTATTTTGTTTTTAACAACTTTACTATACTGGGGATAGTGCAAAAGTAGTTTGAATAGCAAAGACAAATATTATTCTGATGTTGGTCCCCTATTCAGGAAAGCAAGGATGATTCACACACTTAACTTTGTCATGATTTAACTCCTTTGTTAGATTGCTGCCTCAAGGGCAAAAAAAGCAAAACTAAAGTAATCCTGAAGTATTTACCCACTCAAGTAGTTTCAATGAACTTGAAGTTACTAATCAAGTGAGGTGGGGGTTCATGATCATTTCTTTACCACTTACTGTTTCACTGTTTTAGAAGATTAACTAGTTCATAAGTGATTTTTGTTTTCTTTTTTTAAAGAAAGGTCAGGTATTTTTTTAGCAGCATGACTCCCATTGGAATCAAAAGGAAATACAGAAGAAACAAACTAAACATTCAGAAGCATGTGCAGTTTTCTTTACTTGTATCTTGTAATAAGTGTTGTGCTCCAACAATTAATTTCATTATGGCTGAGTTACTTTAAGATGTGTATAACTCTGAAACTGTGTTATTTCTTTATAAGGTCATGAAGCTGTAATAGCCCTTTCTGTTAGTCTTGATGCAGGGGAAATCCTCCTAAACCAAACCATAGAATATGTTGACCAAACCTTAAACCTCCTATATCAGATCTTTAGCCCTGTTCATATAATATGCATAGATTTAATACTTCATATCAGCAGTGAGAGGGGAAATGACATGCAAATAGGTAGAGAGGTCTTTCTTACAATTATACCAAATACAACATTAAACTAACCATCTTTACTCTCAGAACCTTAAAATTCAGCCAGTCCTACAGGAAATCTCTTGCAAAAAGGAGGTGAATCCCATTGAGTTCTTGTCAGAAATGACATTTTGCTCTTCAGAAGGTTGTTTTTATTGTATGGAAGCACTGTTCAAAAGACATCACTTTATGTACATGCAACACTGTAAATACACATAATAAGAGTCATTCCATGTTGTATGGACTGCTGAATAAAGGCTGGGGAAGACGAAGTACTTTTATTTCCATTTTATAGAAACGGAAGTGAAATTGAAAAACTTGCCTAGTGTTTCAACAGAAAGGCTTAATTAAGTACAGCCATACAAAAAGCCTGAGGCAGAATAGGTTCAACCTACAAGGGTTTCTCTAAGTTGAATAGATTGGATTAGGAGTGAATGGAAGTAATGTTTGACCTTCTTAGGAAGGGCATGAAGAAATCTTCACTAGCTAGAGCCAGAAGATGAGGGGTGCTCCCACACACCTCCCAGCATGCTGGAGATTGCCGAGTGCAGCTGAGTACAGCCAAATAGAAAGGGACCTGAACCTGTTCAGCCTCCACAAGAGAAGGCTGAGGGGGGATCTAGTGGCTGTTTACAAACTAGTCAGGGGAGACAAGCAGGCATTGGGGGAGTCCCTGTTCCCCCGATCACTACCAGGAGTGACTAGAAATAACGGTCACAAGCTGGCAGAGGGTAGATTCAAACTAGACATCAGGAGGCGCTACTTCACTGTCAGGGCAGCTAGGATCTGGAACCAACTTCCAAGCGAAGTGGTGCTGGCTCCTACCCTGGGGGTCTTTAAGAAGAGGCTAGATGTACACCTTGCTGGGGTCATTTGACCCCAGTGCTCTTTCCTGCCATGGCAGGGGGGTGGACTTGATGATCTGCTCAGGTCCCTTCCAACCCTACCAACTATGACACTATGAAATGGCTGCATCATCCCTGATTGGCTGTCAGGTACATGACTTCCCCTGCTGCCCTGTCATCTGTCAAGTAGCGGTCAACTGTAGGCAGCCAATGGAAGAAGGCATGCTCACCCCTATTTGGGGCAGCATAGGGGTCCCTTTGCTTTGTCCAGAATAGGAGGCACAGGGGTAAGAGGCACCGTAGGCAGAACAGCGCAAGGGGAGAAGATGGGGCTCACAAGCTGCTGTGGGGAGGCAGTGCCAGAGGTGCACCCTGCATTCCAGACCAGGTTCCGCAAGGCACAAAATATCCCTCCCCTGTCCGGCTCTATCTGAGCCCCAGGACCATGCACTGGAGAAACTTTGGGAAGGGTTGACAGGATTCTCCCCCACCCCTGAGCCAGCACCAAGCTCAGGCCTGAAACTGTTTCCTGTGCAGCTGCGGGACTCCAGTCCTTGGCAGGAAGAAAGTGGGGGGTAATCATGCCCTTGCAGCTGCATGGGAAGCAGTTTCCTAAACTAGGCACTGGCTCTGGACAGGAAGAAAATCCTGCACACCTTTCCTGGAGCCACTCCAGCTCATGATCCAGAGTATTCCTCCTTATCCCAGTTCTGTCTGAGCCCCAGGACCATGTGCTGGAGCAGCTCTGGGAAGGGCTTGCAGGATTCCCTTCCCCGCCCCCCCCCCCACCTCCCATCCAC
>NW_017729032.1:243920543-243923366 GCF_001723915.1 Gavialis gangeticus
GGGGTATTCTGGGGGTGGAGATTCTATAAACCCTTCCCAGAGTTACTCCAGCACATGGTCCTGGGGCTCAGACTAAACCAGGACACATGAGAGACACTTTGTGTCCTGCCAACCCAGACCAGGAATGCAGGGCTTTTTTAAAGCTATGTGCCCCATAATTCTATTCTGTTATGGTTGTAGACCCGTTTCCAACCACCTAAACCAGAAAAAATGTAATGTTTATACCTGGCCAAAGTCTGGGCAGAACTTGTAAATGAACTTCATGTTCCTGGCTCCAGTGTCACTCTCTTAACCATTTGGTTTGATTTTAAATTTTCAGGGTTACACTGTTATCCGGTAAATTCTATTTGGTTTAAACATTTTTAATTTTTTGCTCTTTCACACTAATAATTAGTAGTATTATTGTTCTGATTTCAGTTCCAGATATGAATATGCAGTACAAATGCAGGATTTACTAATCTACTTGTGGAGGGTCAAAGCCTTCTGCATATATGAATACACAGATTTTTTTTAATGAGCGAATCTATTTTTATTTCTTTCTATGTAAATATTGGATAATATGTTAGAATACTGAGGACCATTTTACTGATTTTTGTGGAATGGAGAAGATTTAGTAATGCTCCATGTCACAACCAAGCTTCCAGACCATATCCTGACTGATCTTTGTGTTGTTTCAGTTTATAAGCTGTTTGCAAAACCTTTCCCTAGGCAGTGGAGATCTTCTGAGTGCTGGGACAAGCTGTATGAATCAGTAGTAATAAAAGCATCAGCAGGATTCATCTGCAGTCTCCTGCAGGGATACACTTTACTTTAGTTGATCAAATTATAGTGAATTGTAATGAAAGTAGAAGTGGATGCCTACCAGGGAATAGTTTGTAACATTCAGAAGTAGATGATATAATAATTCTGCTTTTACAGAACCTACCTTTTTTGTTTTTCTGATGTTATAAAAGGATTGTACTTGCTACTCTTTATCTATTTTTTAATCAATCAAAGATAAGAATTTTTATTCACCCATTAATCCTTTTTTGCTACAAAAATAACCAGGGAATTCTGTTTGTTTCCTGCTATGCTACTAGTAATGCTTTGTCATGTTTCCTTGTATGTCTGATAAGTCTCAGTCATCCCATTAATTCATTTTAGGCCTAAGCTATAATATCATGCATGTAGTACTTTACAGTTTATAAGCACTCTATATACAATCATATTAGTACTCTTAAGGACCTTTATAAATTCATCTAAAGTTTCTTCAACTGAGCCAAAGGAGTATGAAGATCATAGTCACAGCTAGACAGAAATTTCATAAAGGTTAAGAGGAAAATTGAACTTGTGCCCTTGCTTTGCAATTTGTCCCTGCTGCAGTCCAGTCCAGTCCAGTCCAGTCCATATTAATTGTAAAATGTAAGTCATGTGGATAGCTAAACATATCAGCTCCATATTCTAAATCATTGGTTATTTTATGTTAACCATATTCTAGCAGCAAATGGCAAATACATTGTTTCTAATTTAGCTTCATTTTGCTACTCATGTCATTTGTACAATTATGTTTTATTTCATTTTTGGGGCATGGACTGGAGTAAATATGAGGGCCAAAAATGTTAGGAGAAAATCAACTAAAACTAGTAGCCCCCCCTTTTTTGTGGCAGGGCAGTGCAGGGAAGTGGCAAAATAGGGCTTGTCTACAATTCTGATTCTCAACCAGGCTACTGGGGCACCTTGGGGTGCCACAAGATTGTTTGAAGGGTGTCCAGAGGTGCCAGGAGGTAAGCCAGGTGTAGCAGGATAAGCACAGAACTGCAGGCTCAGGCTCTTACCTGCCAGGCCAGTGCCCTACCCCTACTGTCCCCCTCTGCAAGGAAGCAAATACTGTTTTAGTTTTTGAAACGGGGTGCTACTGAGTTCACAAAAGTTACGGATGGGTTTGAGAAAATTTTGAGAATCACTTGTCTAAAAAAATACTTGGTTGCAATGTCAGTGATTTTATGGGTCAACAGTTGTATTTGTCAAACATGGAATCTTATTCTTCCTGAAACTTCCCTCACAAAGATAGCTAAGCTTCTACTTCCTCTCCTATGTGCCTCTGATAAATATCACTCCTTTCCAAACACTCTTTCTCTTTTCCAAATGAGATGAAAGATTGAGGTACTGAAGTTAGAAGTCTGGATTTCTCAGTGTCCTAGGACAGACTGGTTTTTTTTCAATAGGCAGGAAGCATAACAGGATTATAAATATTCTCATAAGTGAGGGTGTACTCAAACCAGTGTGAACCTTTGCTTAACATCTCCAGCCGCTAACAGCATGAAGATAGACATTTTTTCCAAGTGTCACTATATCTATATCTATATATACACATACATACATACATACATACATACAGATAGATAGATAGATAGTACTTATATATATATCAGTAGTTTTACTTCTTCAACCCGTGAGTCCTTACTGGATTCCCTAGAAAGGTGTAAAAGCAAAGTCTGTTTTAGCAGTTGTAAATGTCCATATTGGAAAATCAGGAGACTATGGAGTGTTATGTGAAATCATGTTGCTATCTTGAAAAAACTGGCTCAAGTAGTCACTGAGAGCACATCTTTTTCGCTGGGTGTATCTACACTTGCTATTAGCACACAGTAATAAAGTCTGGTGCATATTGCACCAGAGTTTATTGCTTACAGGTGTGCTGTTTGAACATGCGCCCAGGACTGCAGCACGTTGAGCTGGGTCAGAGCATCCCCGGCTGGCAGGGGACCCCAGGGGTCATCTTGCCAACCTGGGGCTGCTCTGACCCGGCTCAGTGTACTGCAGATGGGATGACTGGGGCATGAG
>NW_017729032.1:243928366-243930739 GCF_001723915.1 Gavialis gangeticus
GCTCTGACCCGGCTCAGTGTACTGCAGATGGGATGACTGGGGCATGAGGGTACTCCAGTGTAGGGCTAGCCACCAAGCAGCCCTCACACTGAAGCACCCTCGTGCTGCAGCCAGCCCTGGTAGCATCTACATCAATTTACCCTGTCATAACAGCACTATGTGTAGATGGTGACATATTACTTCAGAGTGAATTAGTCTACACTGCAGTTAAACATCTTGTGTAGATGTGCCCACTGTGTCTTGGAGCATCACATTGTGCCTCAGATACCACAGCAAAAATTATACCTATGTTATATATTGCAACCGCATTTCTGCCTGAAGTCTTCCAGATTCTCTTCCAAGGCACAGATCAGAAATGGAGACTTTCCTCTGTTTGACTAACTTTGTTCATATGGTGGGTGGACTGATCAGATCAACACTTCTTCCTAGTAATTACTGGATTATTACTACTGTAAGATCATACTGCCCACAACATAGTAAACCATTAATGGAAGAGCAGATCATACAAGTTAAGTCAGTTCAGTTGCAGACCAGTTTTTCCTACTACTTCCTGTGTTGGCATTATCATAAATTAGGCAGAGAGTTCTTTCATGTCTGCTCTACCCAAAATGGTATTTATTCAGTTATTTGGCTTTCCAATATTCTGGAAAGATTGAATTTGTGACTGATGTTAAAGAATAATTAAAGGGATTCCAGTAGTGGTAATAGTGACAAATACATAGATCATGGTCACTGGGATTTATAGGAGCTGTAGTGTATTTGAACAGCCTCAAACTTTAGCAGTGCATTGGGCTATGAAGTATTCCCATCCAGAAATAGGAGATATGTATTATAGCTACAAAGCTACAGTGTGCAAGATATAAACAGGAAAAAAAAAAAAAGTTTAGTCTCAGCCTTTTTGCTGAAAAAAGGGATAATTTTCGAAGTGCTTTATGAGAAAATAGATTAATCTATCTGGCTGACTAAAGGGACAGGCTGTTTCATAAACTCTGAGATGAGCAAGAATGGCCCTAGGAGGACTTGCCCTCCCTTCTGGAGTAAGTCTCAGACTTGGGCCCAGTCAAGGAAGAAGTCTTAGGCTTGGGCCCATCCATCTTGGCTGCCCAAATGGAGTGAGCTAGCCTGTAGGCTCTACAAAGACAATAGACTTCCCTGGGTGGGTACTGTGTGAGTGACCAAGGCAGGGTTGCAGGATCTTTCTTTTACTGTTTCTTCCTGTTACTTTTTAAATCTTTTTTTATTAATTTAGTTTGTGGGGGGCAGCACAGAAAATGAATTGTGTGCTTTTATGGGGGCAGCCACAGCTCCTCTGTCAGAGAGTTTTAATTTTGAAAGGGATATTAGAGAAGGGCAAGGGATTTCCCATGTGGATGAGGCAGGGGATGGGGGGAAAAGGGAAAAAATGTCTTATACCTGGATGTAAATGGAGGGGGAGAAACATGGTTGGGGTTGGCCAGAGGGTTTATTTGTATGGAGGTCTAGGCAGAGAAGTGTTAGGTAGGATGGGGGCAGGAATTTGGAGTCCTTAAGTCGTCAGGTATTGTTTGGGAAATCTACCATTATTTTCTATCTGCGAGTTATTTATCTACTTATTGTAAATTGCTCTGAGCGTTTTACATAGGGTGGGATTTAATTCTAAAAGTTAAATAATTCATTTTCTGAAGTCTGCTTACACCATCTTTTGGTGTCAGTAAGGGTCTTGGCACAAGTTACTTTAAAAACATTATAAAGGCATTTAAAAAGAGAATAATCATCAGTTAAGGGGTGTTAAACTGCCATAAGTATGCTCTAAACCTTTTAAAGTTAAGCCATGCAAGAGGAGCTTTATCTTGGAAATGTTTTACCCAGGCTATTCCAAGGTATTGTTTGAATGGTCAGAGGATGTAAAATGCTTTACATTATATCTCAGGTTGCACAGCTCCCAGCTGCTGTACCCCTTCTTACTCTCCAAAACTCTGGTGCCCTTTCCCACTGAGAACAACTGCTCTGAGCTTAATTGAAGAGAGACCATGGAGTTGGGGAAGCCTGCTTTCCCCAGGCACATGGTCTGGTTGTGGGGAGCTCAATAAGTGCAAGCACAGAGCCCTGGGGAGGTTGCAGCCCCCAGACTCTGTGTTGTGGCTGATGCTCTAAGTGTGGATCAGGCACAGCAGTTTCAGCCCTAGCACAGAGTCCTAGAGAAGCAGCTTCCCTGAGGCTCTGCACTCAGGCTGAAACTGATGCAAATGCTGGCCCAGAGTAGCTTAACAGCTGTGGGACCCTGAAGCTGGGCAAAGCATGCCTTCCCCAGTCCCAAAGGCTCATCACCCAGGCTAGGACTTCTCCTACCTCCCAACAAGCATGGTCCCTGTTGCCCCTAACCCCACTTCCCCC
>NW_017729032.1:243935739-243938048 GCF_001723915.1 Gavialis gangeticus
AGCACAGAGTCCTAGAGAAGCAGCTTCCCTGAGGCTCTGCACTCAGGCTGAAACTGATGCAAATGCTGGCCCAGAGTAGCTTAACAGCTGTGGGACCCTGAAGCTGGGCAAAGCATGCCTTCCCCAGTCCCAAAGGCTCATCACCCAGGCTAGGACTTCTCCTACCCCCCAACAAGCATGGTCCCTGTTGCCCCTAACCCCACTTCCCCCCTGATGCAATCCCAATGCACTAAGACACATGCAAGAATAACAGACAACAAAACATCCTTCTATAGATCCATAGGGAACAAGAAAAAGTCAGCCTTTACTGTGGGCCCCCTACTGAACACTCAGGGGTAATCCACAGTTGATGCCCATGAAAAAGCAGAATTCCTAAATGCATACTTTGCGTTGGTATTTCTGAAATCAAGTGGAGGCTCTTCATGTAGCCAGAGGCCCAGGGAGCATGAGGAAGATAACAGGCTACATGAAATCAGTCCTGAACAGGTGAGGGATCTCCTACAACACTTGGATGTTTTCAAGTATCCTGGGCCTGACGACATGTACCCAAGAGTCCTGAAAGAACTGGCTGAGCTTATAGCAGTGCCACAGACCATGCTGTTTGCAGAGTCATGGAACTCAGGAGTGGCCCTTGACAACTGGAAGAGGGCCAATGTGGTGCCCATCTTCAAAAAAAGGGAAGAGGGATGACCCTGCAAACTACAGACTGGTCAGCCTGACCTCAGTCCTGGGTAAAATCTTTGAAAAATGTATTAAGGAGGCCATAAATCACAAGCTGGTAACTGATGGGGTCTTAAGAAGTAACCAGCATGGCTTTGTAGAGGGTAGATCATGCTTGAAAAATCTTGTGTCCTTCTATGACCAGGTAACTAACAATCTGGATGAGGTACATGAGGTTGATGTTATTCACTTAGATTTCAGTAAAGCCTTTGATTCTGTTTCCCATGGGATACTCTCAAACAAACTGTAGGTTGCTGGGCTGGACTAGTCTACAGTGAGGTACGTGGACAATTGGCTAAGAGGCCACTCCCAGACGGAGGTAATTAATGGGATGGCCTCATCCTGGAGGGCCATCTCCAGTGGTGTGCCCCCAGGAATTGGTGCTTGGACCCATGCTCTTCAATATATTCATTAATGACTTGGATGAGGGGGTGGAGAGCTCAATGATTACATTCATGGATGATACCAAGCTGTGGGGAAAGGTGGGCTCAGTGGAGGATAGGGCCAGGATCCAGGAAGATGTTGACAGACTGGAATCTTGGACAGAATGAAACTGGATGAAGTTTAACAGAGATAAGTGGAGGGTCCTTTACCTGGGTAGGAAGAACTCTTACCACAACTACACGATGGGTAGTAGTCCACTGGCTGGTACTGCATCTCAGCAAGATCTGGGGGTTACAATCAACTGAAAGATGAATATGAGCCAGCAGTGCAATGAGGTTACCAGAAGGGCAAATAGAACTCTGGCATGTTATCAGCTGATACGTGCCCAATAGATCCAGGGAGGTTCTCCTCCTTCTCTACTCAGGACTGGTGAGGCCTCAGCTGGAGTACTGTGTCTAGTTCTGGGCACCGCACTTCAAGAAGGACATGGATAAGCTTGAGAGGGTACAAAGAAGGGCCACCCATATGGCCAAGGGCATGAAAGATAGGCCCTATGAGGAGAGACTCTGGGAACTGGGCCTGTTCAGCCTGAGTAAGAGAAGGATAAGAGGTGACTTAATAGCCACCTACAAGTATGTCAGAGGTGAGTACCAGGATCTAGGGGAGCAACTCTTCAGGAAGGCATCCCAAGAAAGGACAGGCATAAACTAATAGACAGTAAATTCTATAAGAAGGAACTTCTTCTCTGTAAGGGTCACCAGAATCTGGAATACACTCATGGCAGAGGTAGTGCAATCACCCTCCTTGGAGGTGTTCAAGATGAGGCTGGATAGGCACCTTGCCGAGCACATCTGAGCTCAATAACTTCCTGCCCGTGGCAGGGGACAGAACTTGATGAGCTTACAGGTCCCTTCTGGTACTATGATTCTATGAAGATTTTAGTCCTTTAATTCTTTTGTTAATCTTTTTTTTCTTCACTTCTTTCTCTTTATTTCCCCCCACCCCCTCCCCACCTCAAGTCAAACAGTTTTTCAAGATTTCTCCCCTCCTGCCCTCTGCTCTGGCTGGGCTCCTGCTGGATGTGGATGAAGGGAAGATCCCTCATGCTGGATTCTCTGCCTCCCAGCTACATGCCACCCCCCCACTCCTCCTGCCCCTCCCTGCCCACCACAGGGAAGGAATAGAGCCCTGGCTCCTGCATACTC
>NW_017729032.1:243943048-243948723 GCF_001723915.1 Gavialis gangeticus
CACTGCTCTTGCATCACACGCGCAACATGAGGAAACATTTTCCTCCTACACTCTGCAGAAAGCCAAGCCACCTCTTCCTTAATGACTTGTGCCAGCATCCATCCCCTTCTGCAGTGCCACCTTCCTCCTCCTGCCTCACACATGTTCCAGTCCTTCCTGTCACTCTCATCCACATGTGTGCTGCAGTCCTTCTGTGTCACCATGCAGGATAAAAATCCCTTCTCAGCTCCAGTATGCAGAGACAGCTCTTTTATAGCTCTTAAACTCCAGATGAGTAGTCCTTGCAAGTTGCACATCCCAGCCCTCCTGCCCCTCCCTGCCCACCACAGGGAAGGAATAGAGCCCTGGCTCCTGCATACTCCCCTGCTCACCAGCCCTCTAGTGGCAAGTCACAGTGATTCAGGTCTGAGATGACATGAAGCCTGAAACTGCTCTAAAAATGCCATAATTTTATCATGTTTCAACATCCACCAGATTTCTAATGTTATACAGGTAACATGTGCCAAAGCCCTAAGATATCCATTTGCTAATAATGGTATTGCTAAATGTCCCATCTTCTACTCAAGAGAAATAACAGTGTTTGAGTCAATTTGGACCTGGAATGAGCCTTATTTTAATTCCTTGTCTCAGTGTTGAAGCCATAAGTATCCTGAGGCTGGGGCCCTTTTCAAGTTCAGTGTATGCAACAACCATCAGTAGATGGAAAAATGAAAAAAAAATAGGAAGCAGGGAGATGTGTCAAGAGGGGAAAAGATGGTATTTTGATTTTCATTCAGGAAAATGCTTTTACAAAACTTTTTACACTTACCTAGGAGTTTTGTGCCTTACCTTGAGGATACTTTGAGGACATAGAACACTTTTCATTGTTGGGATTAGATTTGAGAATTTTTTATCAGTGAATTCAGCAGGTTCATCAAAAATATAGATTTGTTTATTCCAAAATATTCCCCTCCCCTCTTCTCTCCCCCAAATTCAAATTCAATTTGCTAAATAGTTTTAGCTTGGGGAAAAAGAAGAGATTGCATTCACTAACGGGAGGAGGGAGTCATTTTTTAACTAATAGCTCCCTTATTCATTGTGGATAGGGGAGACCCAGAGGCAATTTCCTTCTCTGCCTAAGAGACTTTCAACCACATCTTCTGCATGCCAGGAAGAGGAATAACAGTGATACCATAAGCTGTTCTGGAGTGGATTTATCACAGTGGGTGTGTCTATACATTAATGTAAATCAATAAACTCTGGAGTTGTTTGAGCCGGAATCAACTACTCCTCCGCACAGTGCCTAAATGTGTGCCTGGGACAGCAGCAATTTGAGCTCGGGCACAGTTGTCCTAGGCTGGCAAGTTTGGGGGTCAGCCTTGGGCTCCAGGTGGTAGAATTGGGTGGTGAAAGGGCTGTCTGGACATGATGGTGCAGAACTTGGGAGCCATTTAGCTAGGTGGCAGGCAGCCCCCACACTTTAGCACTTTTGTGTCTCAGTCAGCACCTGTCATTGGCTACACATGCATTTTGTTGTGATTAATTACTTTGCTGTAAGATAGTACTGTTGCTGACAGTACTATCTTATGGTGAAGTTAATTAATTTACTGCACTGTAATACTGGTGCATGTGTAGACTGACACTTTACTGTAGAGCTAATTAGTCAACTCCACATTAAAGCACACATGTAGACATACCCAGTTTCTCCTAATGCAGTTGTTCTACTTTTTATAAACAAACATTCACTGAAATAGAAACTAGAACCTCCTAGGTTGCTGTCCTAATCACCAAGAATCATGCTCCTTATCTCACTTGGTATCTCTCAGTAACTATTTCACTATTTTATATGCCCTGGAACACATTCCAGCAGGAGGGATTAAGAAAGCTCCAACTCAGGATATTCTCAGTGGTTAGGAGACTTTACTGAGGTGGGAAATCTTGTTTCATATTCCTTGATTAAATCAGGCTAAGAGTGAAATTGAACTTGCATATTGTACTCCTTAGCTGAGTGTCTGAACCACTGATTTGGGGACTCCATTATGTTCTGGCATTTGGAACTGTTCCACTTGGTATTAAATACTTAAAAAGTCATTTAAGAAAGAGAGTGTAAGAGTGAGCATGACTTTCTAGCCTGTTGATTAGGAAAATCATCTGAGAAGTACATCTCCTATGTTCTAGTTTCAGGTCCAGTGAAGATTTAATTATTTATACAAAGTAAAATAGCTTGAAGAAGAAAGATTAGGAACACCCCCTCACACATAGCAAGGGTGCTTCTTCTTCTGGTTTCATGGATAAAATCCTTACACATGCCTGAAATTAAACATTTCTGGTTAATCTGGAAGTTGTGTGTCATACTTAAAAATATTTTCACTTTTTTTCTGAGGGAAGAAGGATTTATTTATTTCTGGTGACAAAACCATTCTTTTTTTATTCGGTTCACTGTTTGAACTGAAAAATAAATTATTCACTTAGCCCTAGCTGTGGTTACTTCTGTTAAAAAAGAACAAATCCTTTTCATAAAAAAGCATGTAAATGTCAAAATTTGTTTTCATTTTGTGTCAGAGAGAGAGTGAATGTATTAGGAGGCAGTAACATCTAAAATGTGAAGAGGTACATTTTTTTTGCAATGTCATTTTAAAGCCAAAAATCAGCTTTCCATAGCACGAGAAATCTGAACGGTGCAGTAGAAATTAAAATATGCATAGATTAATTTCAGCCAGGGACATCAAACATGCAAATATACTAACCCGCAGAGGTAGTCTGCAGAAGTTTTTGCTGGGAATGTCAGAAACCAAGAAATTACCACCACCACCAACCAACCTCATTGCTATTGCTGCTGAGCTGCAGTATCACTGTGGCCAGCACCCAGGGGCTGAACACTACCAGAAAACTTAGTTTTCAGTCACCCTAAAATCAGCGACATTCATCCAACCAGTGCTGGCCATACTGACATTGAAGCTCCAGCAGCTGCAGCTCTGGGAGTTGGGCAGCATCAGCATTAACTGCTTGGATGCTGATGATGACCCAGCAGCCGTGGCCAGAATCCCTGTGGTCCTGACCCACCCTGCAAAGATGCGTGTGGTCCCAGTCACACTTTAAAGCCAAATGAGTTTGACATCCCTCAATTAAAGCAATAGAGTATTCAGGCAGATTAATAATCATTCCACTAGCACCAGTTAACTGGCATTATACTCACTTATGTGGCGCATAAAATTAAAGTACTGGAGAATTTGTGATACTAATTTGTTTGCTGATTGATTGAATATTCAACTGAAGTTATGGAATGACAGGCAACAGCATAACTTTTAAAGTTTTCATATAAGATTTGAGGTATATTTATCATGCGCGATCTGAGGTTAGTATCTTGTCTTAATGTAATTTGTCTTTGTTCTTATTCACAAAATAAGCCTGTCAACATTCTAGTCCTTAGGTTCACTTTGTTTATTAGATTTTCATTAAATGAGACAAATGACTGTTTTCTGTGACTTGTTAGCAAAATAGCACAGCCACTTTTCACCAAAGTAACTCCAAGCAAAGTGTGAAAGGACTGTGTTTCTCAACAAATATAATGTATTTCCTAGGAAAACAAGTTTCTGAAGGGAAAATTACTTTTTTCTCAGCCTTACCAAGACAGGCTACAGAAAAAAAAATTCTAGTTTGCCCGAAACTGTCCTTGGCTGGCTTGGCACCAATGTGGCCACGTCTACACAAGATGCTGACTGCACAGTAGCGTGTTACTAATGTACAGTAGCATTGTGTGGCAGGAAGCGTGATGCGATGCTACTGCACAGTAGCTCATTGCAGTGCAGTCAGAATTACCTAAAAGTTGTTTAGAGGGTGCTACTGCACAGTAACTGGAGTTACTGGACAGTGGTTTAATACTTGTGTATACACAAGAATAAAATTACTGTGCACACAAGTACTAAATGACTGCACAGTAAAAACTGCTTAGTCAGCATCTTGTGTAGATGTGGCCTCTGTGTGTGTTGTGTGCACTGTATGTGGTAGGGAGAGTAAAGTCTTTGTTTTCATAATATCTTTTTTTTTTTTAAACAAGGGGAAAAGTTTTAGAAGTCAAATAGCAAAATTCAAGTCCTTGAACATAAGTTCATGGATAAAATATTGTGTACGAGTGCTTGGTATTAAAATGCATATTATCAGTTGCTGCCTTGCTTTTATCTTGACAGGCAAAGCCAACATTATTCTATTCTTCTCTTGCAACACAATTTTTAGTTTTGTTCTATTAATGTTTGCAAAACATCCAGCAAAATTAATAAAATTGACAAAATCTCAGCAGTTTGTTTCAAAGGCTTTGAAAACTTTGCAACTTTGAGCCTCCTTGGATAATGCATTTTTATTGTGAGTCTTTACAAGAACATGAGAATGGTCTGTGATATTGGAGATCCAGATAGATTAGCAGTTATGCTGAGTATAGAATAATTAATCATGTAGGAAAATGACAAATTGGTTTATAGACCCAATACTTGTTCATGAGAGCTTTGTTGGCACAAAAATAAATCCTTTTCTCATGCAGTTTCTATTAGAATGACTAAGCAATTTTCTATTGGTGTGCTTTACAACTTCTGATATAACTGGGAACCACAAACAGCTAAGTTTAGAGCATGTCCACAGTAAAAGCTAACTGAAGGATTCCTGTGGTGTTTGTGCTTATGTGGCTATTTTAGAAAGCTTTTGAGACCTATGAGATTTGAATGATAGATTCCATACATCCTCTGGAGGGCAGACTGTAAAGAACAAAGTATAATGTTTATTTTTAATGGCAATACTTAGAAACCCTATAAAGATGAATTTGATGTCATTTAGTTTGAAGACAGATTGGAGAGCAGTTGTATCATGCACCTGGGAACTTTCTCTTGTCATACTATAATACACTAGATAATAGAATGTCAAATGACATGAGGTCAGCATTTAACCTTAATCTCTTAGGAGATTTCATAGGCAGCTTTGCTGGCTTCTTGCCCCATTTTAATTTCATAAGGGCTTTATTTATATTATACAAGGTTATTTTTGCATGTACATGTTGTGCAGGGAAAGTAGGTGGGGTGTGAAGTTCCTTCAGTAATTATTTCTTGCAGGCAGTGAAGCAGATGGAAAAGGTTTCCTATTTTTAGGTCTATGGATTATTTTTTGTTATGTTTTTGAGAATGGATTTAATGTAACATTGCAGAAGTTGGGGATCCAGAGATATTTCAAAGTTTAGGTTTTGCAATTTAGTAGTTGTTTACAATAGACTATCTAGATGATTAATTTGTAAAACTTCTGGCAGCGGCATCAAGTTGTGATGTGTAATGAGAAAACCTTCCAAAAGATGTAATAGCTTTAAGGAGTTTTCAAGATTCTGCATGAACAAAAGGGGTTTAGCAAACCAAAGAAGCTATTGTCTTCATCCAATTAAATTTTGTAGTCCATCCTTGGCTTCGATCAATAACTCTGATTCTCATGTGTGATCTGACATTCATTGCCAGCTGTTCCAATATTAGGCTAGGAAGCAGACAAGAAAGATGATGGCTTTGCTCTATTTCTCTCTGCAGGGGGATAGAGAGTTGATCATAAGCCATTAAAAGTTATAATGGCAAAGAATGTATTGTAATACGGTAAGGTAGAAAACTATATATACACACACACACACACACATATATATATATATATATATATATATATATATATATATGTAT
>NW_017729032.1:243948877-243968877 GCF_001723915.1 Gavialis gangeticus
TATATATATGTATATATATAAAATCAACTGATGGTTAAATAGTTGACATGAAGCTCTAGGATGCTATAAAATAGAGGTTCACAGAAAATTAACATGATATTTTCTACATGAATTTGAATCATATTTTCTTTTTTCATTCCAATTAAAAGCATTTCCCTGAAATTCATCACCAAAATACACTCAAATAGATAAAATAATTTTATTTCTGAACATTCTCTTTCAATTTCAACGGCTTTTGCCTTATACTGATTGTAATAATATAAAGTAAAAGCAATTCCAAACAATTTGAAATAATTTATTCAGAAAATGTCAAAAGAGAATATTTGAACATTGTCAGACCATTCTATTTTTCTTCTGAAAGTGTCAATTTCTTTTAAAAAAAATCACAAAACATTACGTTGTCAATAGAACTGCATTTTCAGAGGGGAATGACCTCTTCCACAGCAATGTTTTCCACTTTTATTTTCAGGTGGCCATTCTGCTATCATACTCTTTTCAAGTAATTTGAGAGGAAGCTTTAGAGAGAACTTCTTAGTAACTTAGATGTAAAATGTTAATTGGAACAGGGTTTTCTTAAAACTCATGTTGCACTGTAGGATAGACCTTGAGCTAGAACATTTCCTTCTGACATCCTGTTTGGAAGAGGAGAGTAAACTGTCATATCTCCTAAAGTTACTTTCTTATCAAGCATCCAGTCATTTTGAGGGGTTCCAGGCAGATGCTCAGCAGAGCTTGTGATGTCAGAAAGGATGATGGCCATCCTCTTAAAAGCAGCATGTTGCTAAGCATGTGGGTATCCTAATACCACAAAATGTTTTCAGGAAATATTAACTCCAACTGAATCTTGTCTGAGATTTTGACTGGACACCTTTAAGTACTCCTTAAAGTACTACTTTTGTTGCTGCAGCCATCCTGCTAGGAAGACTGGAGGATCAAAAGACCTGGACTTTGGGACATCTTAAAAAAAAAAAGACATGTTTACTATGAAATTGTGGGAAGGGTAGGTGGCTAAGCCACATCACGATTGCTCAATCCTCCCAGCTAGTCCTCCATAGAAAAACAATAAAACCATCCTCTTTCTAGTTGAATCAACATTTTTTGAAATAAAAATGCAGTTATAGTCTTGTTTGTTTTTCTACTTTCATCAACAGTTTTGATGATGTTAAAGTTAAGCTTGTATACTTTTTATACAACTGATGTATTTCCTCATGCATATACTGTCCTAGATATCTAAAGTATTCTAAAACAAAAAGATTTAGATTGCTACTCAATTGGAGAAACAATTATAACATTGATTGTTGAAACTCCCTGTTGGTATATATCCCCTTTCCAGATTACCACTCTCCATGTGAGTTGAACTGTACTACTGAATTATATTGTATTTGTTTAATGTAGCATGTGCCCCCTTTTAGCTCTAATGTAGCTGCTTCAAAATCCTATCAAATAGCTCATTTATAGGTCACAAAGAAGTCCATAGCACCTTCATGGTTCAGACTGGTGACAAAATCAGAAAAAATGTCTTTATTGTAAAAATCACAAATGTATACAACTGAAATATATATGTAATTTTAACAGTAAAACTTTTACTTATATATAGGCTTTATGGTCAGTGTATATATATATAAGTTTACATATAAGTTTCTTATTACATGAATGCTATGTACTGTATCCTTATTTCTTTACACCAAAGTCCTGATTTGCAGATGTGAGTGAAAGATTGACTTTACATTTCCAAAGATGATTAGCTGCCAGCTTTAATCAAATTGAGAAGTAATTAGCAAATCAAAACTTGATTAGCTCTTTGCTTGATTTAGTAAAATTACAGTTTATGCAGTTTAAATGATGGGGGAGGGGAAATGTCTGTACTCCATATATAACCCAGTGATGCATGGGAGAAAGTTGTTGCTTACTGGCTTTATTAACTTAGATATTTAAAGTAATCTTTTCCCTAAAGATGATACAATATAAACTAGTATCTCCCATCCTTTTTACTTTTTAAGTAAATGCTTCATGAATAGCTGTATTGGGCGTATCATTTGACTATGCCTGATACATGCTATCTGAGTTTTCATTCCCCGTACTTTCCTTCATTCATAAAAATACATCCGTCTTGGTATGGAATTATTAAAATGTAAAAATATGTATTTGATTGTGCAGTAAAGGAAATTTCTTCATTGATTTGTATGCTTTAGCAGTTAATACACAAGCTTTAAAAATGAAAGGCTTAGACAGGTCAGGATTACTGAGTGCTAGTTTCCTTTCTGCCATCTACTGGTTGTGTGACCTTTGCCATCACTTACGGTATGCGTATCTAGATTTACCTATCTGCAGATTACATATCATTCCTTCTGTGCGTATGCAAAGCACTCTTCAAAAATTTAAAACATGCATGAAAATGCAAATCATTGTTAATTAATAAATGTTTGGTTGTTTAGGTAAGTCAGATTCACAATACATGCTCGTTTTCACCTGTGTGTGGCAAAAACCACATACATGCATGCAAGCATGCATACATGCATACATATATAAATGTGTTTGCGTATACATACGTGTGTGTTTATACAACCCCTCACACACATATATCTGTAAAGACTTTGTTAGAATCGTCTCTGTTTTTGTCCCCTTGAGATTAGATTGCCGTAATGCACTCTACATTGTGACTGAGACACGTTTTAATGCATCTTTTATACTTGAGTCTTATTTGTTACAGAAGTTACTGCAGTGAAGGGCTTCTCGGAATTAATTTAATGACAGAACTAGTGGGTCATATTTATTCCTGCTGTAATCCTTTTGAAGTATCTTAAAAGATGCATTTTTTAGAGATGGTTTTATCAGAAAACAAGAAATTTGAAATGAATTCATAAGACAGGGGTAGCCTCTGAAATTTGTTAGAGCTGCTGTGGTGTGCCAATATTTTTAAATTAAACATTACAATTTAATTGTATGGAACACTATTGAGATAAGCCCAGTAATGTTATAATTTAATGTGTTATAGACATACTTATATTTTCTGAGGCTATTTATGTTTTTAAATGCAGCTATGAAACTGCTTTAGTTAAAGGAAATGAAATAATGATTATCTATTATCTGAAATCTAGATAGGCCCCCTTTATGATCATCTTCGTTAGTCTTAATTCTAGTGACTTTTAAAATTGTTATTTCAGATGCAGGTATTTTGCTTTGTCCCCCCCGTCCCCTCCCAGTGTGCCCAATTCTTATACACAGTTTGTTTATGTAACAACTGAATATATTGAATATTTCTGCCTCCAGCTGCAAGGTAGTGATATGGTACTTGATCTGTTTCTCTTTCTGATTAATAATTTAATCCATAAAGTTTTTGTTTCTTTAGAGGACATTGGTAGCCTTAAACATTACTCTAGGGCGTTCAAGTTGCTATAGCCTGTAAAATGCATCACTTAAAAAAAAAACTTAATTTTTTAGATTTAAAGAACTATACTTTGGGTTATCTTCTTTTTTTCCCTTCTTCAAAGGATCAAAATCATTGCTACATAACTATTTTATTTACATGCATTTACTAGGTTATATAAAAACTCCTGATTTTATGAGGGAGTGGACATGGCTCTGTGTTACAAGAGCCATCATAGTGTACATTGTTTCTTTCAAAAGTAGTTGTATACACCCTTGATTAGAACATGCACTGGTAGGATGGAACTTCTAGGTATATTAGGGGCAAGAATGTGAGCAAGGTTTAAGATGGAACTTGATACGGTTATGACCTTATCTTGGAAACATCAGTAAAATAACAGTATTTTTATTATAGCCTAATGCACTGCTTTATTTTCTAAAAACCTTTCTTTTTCAGATGTGAGGAACTGTGACTTGAGAATTTGTCATGGTTTCCTGCTATTACAAAAGCCTGGCCTTATGATTCAGGATGCCTTTCCTGTCCAATGTAACTTGTGGGCAGGGAGGTTAGGATGAGTTTTAAGATAAATGTGATAAATGTTAAGCTTCTTCATGGAAATTGATGTTTGAAACAATAACAAACACCACTCAAAATACAAATCCCTTAACAAAGGTGCATATTGCAGTTAGATGAAAGGTTCTGGCTGGATATTGTTTTAGCAGGGATATGTGTGTCTGTGAAAGTGGTAGTAGGAAGCAGTAGTGCAGTGATTCTCAACCAGGGTGCTGTGTGCCTTGAGAGGCTTTCAAGGGTGCTGCAGGGTGCCATATAATGTTAGCACTATTAGGTGTGCAAACATGGTTCACAAGATAAACCCAGAGATTTTACATAATGTTAAAACCATTCTGGTCTGCTGTTCTTTCTGAATTATTTACAAAATAATTGCTCTATTATTTTTCTGTAGTCAAAAAGAAAGTGAAAACTAAGAGTTGGCATGTTCTGACTGATATCAAATTCTTCTTTTAATATAAAAAACTTGTCAGAGCCCACATTTTGTTTAATTTGCTTAGGTTCAAAAGGGGTGACTGTACCTTACTGTTTGTACAAGTAAGTCTGGTAAGTGGGCTGTGCAAGTAACTACCTGCCCATATTTTCTGAGCACCTTGTATTATATTAAATAATGGAATTGCTCTCTCTTTCCCTTGCCCTCACACCTTTCTTCTTTTTGTTTTTTTTTTCTTTTATGCCACCGGGGAAATAGGGCTAGAGCATTCTTGCTTTGTTTAGACAAATTAATCTGTGAGTATGAAGATCTTCATATGGGAAAGTCTGGGCAAAGAGGTGGGTCTGTGTGATGCAAGGATGTTTTCTACCTGCTTTCCTTCTTTTGGTGAGTTCCATATTCTTAGTCCATCACATTTGGTCTCTCAGGGTCAAAACCATTTCACTATTAACTGATAAGGACAACATTCCCATGGGACTTCTGGAAGGCTATGGTGATGGGATGGTTACACTTATCAAGGAAGAGGTTGTCTCTCACCTAGCATAGGTTCAAGAGAATCTTTGCAAACCAGGGCAACTACCTTAGTCTGGACTCTCTATTTAGTGTCAGGCTAATACTGAGTGAGCAGAGAGTGATTCATTTTTTTCCCCCCTCAGTTACTCGTATGTATTTACTGAGGGCTGCTACAATCTGACAATGCTAAAGCTTCCACAGGGCTTGGTACTTCTTTCCCATTGCTTTAAAATCAAATAAAAGGAGCTACTTGTGGAGTAACATAGTTGTTCTCAGTATGAAGAATACAGACTTTTGCTTTTAAAAATAAATGAAAGGTATATATACAGGTTTTCTTAAAATGCTACATATAAATAATAATAATAATATTACCAATGGTACAGCTAAAACACTTCAGTTGATTTAAAAGATGTTAGACCAACCTGCTACATCAGAATTTAATGCCATTGCTTCGTTTTACTCATTGCTCTCTTCAGTGAACGCTCAGAAAGTTCTTTATTTGTCTTTCAGTACTTTTATACATTTTTTTTATCCAAATTTTAGTAGGAATTGCAGCCCATATTTCACTAGTACAATTAAGGTAATTGACAAAGACAAAACCAGTTCGCAAAGTTAATTAGAATTTTCCATCTCCTCACTTTCAATTAGGCTTGTTGATATGACACATTTCTTCTTGTTTAATGTCTTACCGTTATCTTTACATAGGAGACAGGTTGTGCTAGTGAAGTGGTCCATCAAATAAATAGTGATTGTTGAAATAATCATGGAGCTGAAACTATATTTTCAATGTTTTAATTGTCCTCTTGTATTTGAGCAGCTGAATCTTGTAATTAGTATTTACTTCATTTATGTAGCAGTTTTGATTTGCACTTTAAAGTATGTTCTTTTTTCTGGAGAACAAGAACAGCACTGGAATGCAAAAACAGAAGAGAAGCTAAAGTAGAAGTGATAAGATATAACACATTAAAACAGCTCTAATTACAGCAGATGAAATATTACTTAGAGACTACAAATCCTTTAAACTGTTCATAGATTAGAACACAAATTACAGTGATACTGAATGTTAAAGCTGACACTGTTAGAAAAATATTTATGGCTTTGGTCACACAACAGTATTAAAAGTTGGATAGCTGCCCTGGGGATCATATGGTTCTGTCAAGTACTATTCGTAAGAGTTTATATTATGACCTTTTAAGTTAGAGCCTAAACCTCATCCAAAAAGTAAATTAAAATACTTTGCAGTAATGTTGATTGCAGCCCTCTTTGCAAAAAGGAGAACCCTATTTTTTAGAGTATTGTATCACATACTAATTAATTAGTATAATTGGAGGTGGTGTCCTCATTTAAATACCTTGGAATGTATTTTAATACAAGTCTGAGATGAAATAAACACTTTGAAAATGTAAGCATTAAGGCAATACAAGCTTTGAGTGGTATGTTATCTTTGTACAGGAAGATGAAAAGAAGGGTGGTACTGGCAGCATGAAACATCTATATATCCTAGGTAAGTCTGTTTTATTATATGGAACAGAACTGCAGGGTGCTGACCCCATGATTGATTCCAAAATGGGAAACATTTTAAATTACTGTTTAAGCCAGCTTTCCTCTCTACCAAATTCTACCACTTCTGCAATCTGAAATGGGCCAGCTTAATGTGAGCACTTCAGCTCAATTAAGTACTCTAAATTAGTGGATAAAAATTAGAGGCTGTACCCCTATCACATACCCTACTAAGTCTATTTTAGAAACATCTCCTCTTCCAAATAAGCCTTTGTTTGGATGGTTAAGTAACATTTATATTCTCCTCCAGACTAATGGTCTGGGAAATGTGTTGACAGTTGCTGACCTAATATTGCCCCTATATTTAAAACAAGATATAAATTTCAGAATTAAAGAAAACAGCATGCAGACAAATATGTAGGAAGTGGGATCTTCTCAAAGTTCTTCTTTTTTGAGATTAATAAAACACTCAGTTAGCCTAGAAACCTACCTACCCAAAGTACAAACTGCAAGCAACCAGAAATCATTACTAGACTGCAATCAATCAAATGACATATGTAGTCATTATAGGAAGTTGATATCAGACCTGACATACAGATAGTATATGTTCTTGTGGGAAAAATGAGATAGACTAGTGGTGCGTAAATGGGTGAGTGGTGAGGGGGTTGGCCTATGGGCCAGATACTGCACTGGGTCAGTCTGCTGGATCTGGGAGTGCTTTGGCTGAACCCCATGTTCTGGATCTTTGATCTTACCTTGCATGCTGCCAATATCCTATATACCAAATCAAGCCATAAAGTGGCCCTATATCCCTGCATGACCACATACCAGTATGATCTGGTGCACAGGATCATGTTATCTAGCCTGCAGGGCTGCAAATTTGGCAGCAGAGAGAGGCAGTAAACACTGCCACTGCCTCTCTGGCACCAAATTTCTGGACTGGTGGGGAAACCCATGGACTGGATGATGTTATCTCTACAAACTGGAGGTTGAGCACAACTGAAATAGACCATTTAAATACTGTTTGTGGTCTCACCCATTGTTTTAGAAGAACTAAGAGGCAAATGATCTCTTCATTGGTGGAAAATTTTGAATACTGGGCTAACAAGGAAAAACAATTTGGCTCCTCTCTAATAACATATAGTCTCTGCTATACTCCCTAAGTGTATTTGAATTACTTACACAAAGCAAAAGGGAAAAAATCAAGTAAAACCCCATGATTTTTATTGTTATTCTAATGTTGTATATTGTTTTGCTTGATCTATTTTTGTATCAAATTTTATGCTCTGTTTTAATTTTATTAAAATTGGTAGAATATATAATTGTAATGTATGCTTTTACCGATAGCCATAATATATATTATGTACATTATATGTTATTTATATTATATAGTATATAGTATTACTATTATTTATTGTACACTATTTCAGTAGTTATATTATTATATATTATATTTCTTATATAGTATTATATATTCTTTATTGTCAGTTTTACTATATTGTTTTAGCAAAAGCTGTAAATATACTACTACTACTACCACTACTACTACAACATTTTTTTTTTTTTTCACATGTGGAATTTAAATTTATTCTTGTGGTAGAATTTTTCCTCGGAGTCAGCACACAGGGTCACTACATGTTCTGGCTCATGCTGGCTGAGTATTTCATAATAATCATGTGCAATCTATTACACAGATCCTTGAGCTCTGACTTGCTAGTACCTTCCATGCTCATTTTCCTTATGCCTGTCTGTCTCTGCCAGCCTCTTTAGGTACTTGTTAGTGTCTGAAGGTGCATCACATACAGGTGTACAACAGACACAGTCACCTGAGCTTTTTCTCAAGCTCAGAACCTTGCAACTTGAGATTCCTTGGAGAAAATTGTTAGGTTTACTTGTCATGTCTTATTTGTCTGTGAGTTTTGAATTATTCTTTTAAAATTATTTTAAAAGTGTAATGAAAGTTTGGAGAGTAGAAAAGGTGGTGTTAGCTACACTTTTTAAAACTACTTTCAGAATTCTTTATAAGCATTTTTATTTGGGATTTGGAATTTTCTGTTCTTAAAATATTCACCTACCTCAAATGACACAACTTCCAAACCTGTTTGTTATGTTATTTCAGTTACAGATATTATTAATCTAATGATCTCAAAGAAGTATATCTTTTAAACTAATTTGACAAATTGGTATCATTTGGGAAAGCAAAGGTGGTGGTGGCAGGAGTTTAGTTTTCACTCTAAACTATTCAGACGTATTTTCTGCCATTTTTTCCTGATATTTTGTATGTATGTTGAAGTTGTTGAGAGCTTGTTTTTACTGTTCATTGGTGTGGCAGCTTGAATATTGATTTTTATATCCTATTAGATAATACACTCTTTATTAATTTTCTTTTTGAAATCTGGATGGAGAACAAAACATTGTTTCCGTTATGCTTCATGAATTAATGGATAACCTAAAAATGGTGGCATTTTTAAAAATAGGATTTGGGAGATCTATCCTTAGCAATACAGACAGCAAAACATGAATTCTAATATTCCCTCTGAATGGAAACCCAAAATTCAGGTTTTGATTTCCTTGCTTCCCACTGAAAAAATTGATTTTAATTTCCTACTGAATTCCCAGTTATGAAATTTGAAGCAAATTCACAAGTAGTGTGAGGAGATGCCTTAAAAGTCAAAACATTTGACTCATCTAAGATAAAAGACTTTCAAGATGGAAGTGTTGAGGTTATGATGTTGCCACAAGGGTCCAGGAGGGATGCAAGGAGCAAAGATTCTTGTGGGTGATACCTTTTATTGGACAAAATGTATAGTTAGTATAAATTTAGGCACGCTTTTGGGTATCACAATACCCTTCCTCAGGCCTCTCCTCAGGGAGAGTACAAGAATTCTATAGGTGTGGTATAACATGGATCTTGAATAGACATCTTCCTACAATCCAAGAGCAACATTGTATTACATTGTTTCTAAACAGAGGCCACCGCCTGTAGTTGAGTTCTTGGTGTTTATCAGAGAGGTGTCAAAGATACAGCTCAGCCCATGGACCCCTGTTATCTGGCCCACAATGTTATCGGTGAGTCTTAGACCAGAACTACATGCCACATGCAGCATATGCTAGATCCAGCCCCACATGCTGCATGATGCACATGAGGGCAGTCTGGGGTATGCGCAGCATGTGTCACAAGTGGCTGGTTTCAGGCATATGCTGCATGCAGCACCCATGTTGGACCAATTCTGTGCACTAGATTAGCGGCCAGTCTGGATGGGCCCAAAGAGCAGGCTTGCATGGTAGGGCAAGTGGTGGGGGGGGGGCAGTCCACCTCCAACGCTGTATGCAGTATGCACTTTGAACTGGACCTTCATGCTGCATGCAGCACATTGGGCCAGGGCTGGTGTGTGCTGCATGTAGGGCCAGTCCACAGCATGCCCCAGATGTGGTGCCTATACCAAACCAGTCCTGCCTGCTGGTCCTACCCTTTGCCTAGTTGTAGAGAGATTTATCCCAGCAATTCTGTAGTAAAATGTGGTTTCCTTTACTGGCTTCATAGTCAAACTTCTTAAAAAAGCAGAAGGACTTAGTGAAAAAAAATACAGGAAAGTGTATTGCTCTTCTCTATTCATATAGATATTATGAGTGAGAACAAAATTAGATTTGGATTTTATAACTATAAATATAAAGAATATTTTTTGATTTATTGGAAAATTGATGGTAATGCTGGTCATAGGAATAACCAGTCTTCCAAGGGGATAATTAAAATGTTTCAGAAGTGAACCAAGTCCTAATCTGAGTGTGTTTTTCTTGTGTGAGCTATCTAACCCAGGAGTAGGCAATTTTTTCTGTCTGGGCCATAACGACTCAACCCAGGAACCCAGGTCAGAGGTGGGTATGCAGGAGGGCACTACAACCCATCTACAGTTGTCAATTCTCCCTGTGGTGGCATGGGGGAAGCACCCACAGGTGGTGCTTGTCCCTATGGTGACACAGGGAGAGTACCAGTAGCCAAAGCCCCATGCTACTGAACACATTGGAGCCAATGTTTCTGTGAGCCAGATCCAGCCTGTGGGCCATAGGTTGCCAACCCCTGATCTATCCCACTTCTAAGAATAATTAAAGGCTTTGTATGTGTTTCCCATTATTTGGCAACTTACTGAACAAGATCATTATTTTAAAGAGAATACATTTTAACAAGTAATCTCCAAAAATGCTGAAAAAATGAGCTCAGATATAGTCTATTCTGATTACTTTCTCAGTCCTCAAAGAAGAGCCTTGATAGGTTTTCCTTCAGCAGTTGCAGAGTAATAGAATCTGAAGGACTATGTTCCACTTGGGATACACCAGGGTAAAATATTCCCTTTCAGTCTTTTTCAAAAAAGAGCATAGCAAAAGTTGAGTGTGATGTTACATTCTCCTAATAAAGTTTGGTTACTTCTGGATACTGGAGAAGAGTACACTTGAAAGATATAGGAAGTAGAAAAGCGTACTTTTTTCTATTGTCAAGATAAGATATGAATCTATTTCTTTATCTAAAAAACCACACTTATCAGAAACTGAGCCACTGCATATATTCCTCAGAGTTCACCTAGCAGTCATTGCTGCTTTTTCATGAGTTGAGGGAGGAAACACCAACTTCTAAACAGTCCTCTAGTGGTTTGGTTTATTAGGGAAATGATGCATTTAACACCCCTACAAACAAATCAGTTGTGTCATGGGATATTAACTTGGTCTTGGCTGAATTAATGAAAACTATTTCAAGGGGTTTTTTTCTTCCCTACCTCAGATGCCTTAAATAGAAGGTTATTATCTGGCAGAAGCAAATGCAGTTCCTAGAATCAGTAAACTGCAAGGTCTAGTGACTGAACGACCAAATGTTAGAGCTAAAACTATGTTGCTTATTAACTGAAAATTCTTCTCTGGAGTAATCCCATACCAGTCAGAGAGCTGTGTCAATATCTTGTCTCTCCTTATTTTAACTTTAGCAAAGCCTAACTTCATAAACAGGATCCAAGATGAAAACAAAACGTTCTGATTCTCATATAGGGCAGATTCAGATATTCAAAAGCCCAAACTTATGTTCTGTTTTTAACATTGCCCTTGGGTCAACCACTGACCAGGGAACTTGCTTAAGGAAGGGCTATATACTTGCATTTCTCATTGCAATTATTTAGTGCTACTGATGCTTGGAGGTCAAATAAAAGGCATTCAACTACAGAGACAAAAGGGGAAGCAGACAGCTTAGGGTTAGATTTGTCTATGGAAATTTGTGTCAGCCACTTGAATTTTATATTGAGATTTTGCCATATATTAGAGATACTTTGTGCTGTGTCCTTGTATGGACATAATGTATGTTGTGTGTGTGTGTGTGTGTGTGTGTGTGTGTGTGTGTGTGTGTGTGTGTGTGTGTGTGTGTGTATTTATATATAATGATATAGAAAAAGGAGAGAGACAGCATATGTTCACTGCTTATTGTACATCTTCTTATGTAAGGGAATCAACCATAAAATCATAGACAACTAGAGCTGGAAGGGACCAGGGTCATCTAATCCAAACCCTTGCCTAAGGCAGGATCAACCCTATCCTACAGAAATTCATTGCCTAAACTCTTAGCAAAACTACAGAGTCAACCTTGACACAAAACCCAAGACATAACACCCTTACTTACTACAGGTAAATTAAGGGGACCATGGTAGCAAATGTCCTGCTGCTGCAAAGGTTGTCAGTATATACTGAAGAGATCACAGGAAGAGGGATATGCTTCCACACACCCTTCCCCTGCTACAGAGGAAGACAAAATCACCCCATAATCCATATCAATCTGACCATGTGGTAAAATTTCTTTCTGACCTCATATACATTGAGCAGCATGACCCTGAGCAGAGAGGCAAGATCCTTTAGCCAGGAGCTTCTGGCTTTGGTCTCAGCAAGTGCATTGGCACATCCCAATCAAAATCTCCAGCCTTGGCTGCAGCCAGAGCCCAATGCCTCTGAGGAAGGTTTTAAAGGCTTTTTGAGGAGTAGTTTCCACAGATTTAACTGTGTGCATGTGAAAGCATCTTCTTCCATGATGTTTCTTTGTGTTTCTGTTTAGGATGGTGATTCTTAACCAGGGCCTGTTAAAGGTCTTGAGAGGTACTGCATACTATTTTTACTGTTAGGTGCACAGTCACAATGCAAACCCAGAGAATCTAGAGTGTCACATATATTCTGACTTCTTGTGGGCTTTCTGAGTCCCTTGCAACAAAAAGATTGCTCTACTATTTTTCCATAGTAGAAAAACCTGTGAGAGCAGTAACACTAATGGGCTATACAGTATATCCATATTCAGACAACCCATTTAGAACTGGTCAGCTAAGTTCAGCTCTTCTCATGCAGGATTATGTCAGACCATTTAATATTAGTCAGTGCTGAGAATCCACTCACATGAGTTGTTGGTTCTGGTTTCATTAAGTTTAAATTACTAATACAAGTAACTACTTCTCTAAATCATATAATACAGCTCATGTAATGGACACATTTGTTACAAAAAGTTAATGAGAGCCATGTAGTAAAATTAAAATGAAGGGTGAATCTTTGTGTTAAGAAACAGATGAACCTGAAACAAGCACAAGTTCAAGTATTGGTCTTAAAATGAAACTTGTAATTAAGTAAGCTGGGGCATTACAATGAAAACTTGTCAGTCTTGAAATGGGGTGCTGCTTAACTCAGAAAAGTTATGGAAGGGTGAAATGAACTTAAGATTGACAACCACTAAAAAGAAGGCTTTATATCATTAGCTAGTTTTTCTTGAACAAAAAATGTCATGCCCACTGCGAGGGTAAAATATAAAAGGTTTTCTGAGTTATATTATGTATTTAACATATTTTAATGTATTCAACCCTAATTTTAATATCGTTAATGCTAATTTGGAATACTGCACTCTTCAAGGGCTGAAAGGCTCCCAAACTATTTAACTCTCATGGCCATCTCCAGATAAGTGAGCAAGTGCCTATTGCAGCATCTTTGAGCAGCTTGAGATGCCACAAGAGGCATACTAAGACTGAAAAAACGTTCCCCACGCTGCATATTTGCAGCACGGGCTCTAAATTTAATATGAGGAAATCTCAGTATAAAAAAAAAACACTCCAGAAAAAATTGGTGCAGGGAGGCAACCAAAGGCTGGGTCCTCCAAAGTGATGGTCTGGCACCGGCAAGAGTATCTCTATACCTGCCCTGTGACCCTACTGCTCCAGCACACTGCCTGAGCATTCTGGAGCAAACAGGAGTGGGG
Organism: Gavialis gangeticus; assembly: GCF_001723915.1. Lineage (NCBI taxonomy): Eukaryota > Metazoa > Chordata > Crocodylia > Gavialidae > Gavialis > Gavialis gangeticus. Next base: position 243,962,522 of record NW_017729032.1, read on the forward strand.
CAAGGCTGCAGAGGTAGATCAGACCTAGGTGCTGCCCCAGGTAAGTAGGGACATGGGTGTGGAGGGAATTGTGGATAGAGGCACTGTGTCAGGGTAGGGGGGAGCTGCTCGGGAGGGGTGGGTCTCCTTTCCACCCCCCTGCACAGCTCCTCCACAGCAGCAGCATCGGGGCCATCAGGGTGCTCATAGCTGCTCCTGACAGAGCCCCCTAGCAGCATGGTGCTGCCTTAGACTCAGTGGCTGCACATGGTGCTGGCCTGGCCACTGGAGCACATCTGGGTGAATGCTGCCCAGATGGTAGAGCAGGGACACTAGAGGACATGACAGCAGTGTCCCCCAAAGGCCAACTGTGCAGTCATGACCCACTGACAGCTGGCCCAGAGGTGCAGGTGGCTCTGCTGCAGTGCCCATACTACAGCTCAGGTGGCCATGTGGTTTCTGTCTGGGTCTGCCAGGTACACAGCCATGGGGCTGCAGGTCCAAGGGGCAGATACTGTTGCAGGTGGCAGCAGGTCATAGCCAGGCAGCAGCCCCCACTGCCATACTGCTGCAGTGGGTAGATGGTACAGGGGCCACTCTAGGTTAGAGCTGCTTCAGCAGTCCAGCTGGCACAGAAGGTAGCATCCCCAGGTACCAACTGGCTGGGCCTCAAATGCTCCTGAGGGCAAGTAGCCATGAGCTGCTTGCCAGGGCAGCTTTTCATACTGCTGGGGCCAGCACAGGTTCTAGCCCCAGCCTCTAGCACCTCCTGGCTGCAGATCTGGGAGGAGCTGGGCAGGGTCAGTTTGCCACAAGTGGTACAATTTGTCCCACACAGAAGTGCATGTTCAGGCATGTGTGTTGAGGCACAAATCTCTGGCACAAATTTGTGCTGCTGCTATTTGAGCTGCTGAAAGTGCACATGCCTGCATGTGTGGATGTGCCCCATGTATAACGAGGAGCTAGCCAACTGAAATCTAGAAATGTTAGTATATTTTCTTTCTCAGGTGTTCCTTTATGACATTACTAAGTGGAATTTCTCAGTATGTTTCTATAGCAAAGGCTAATAGAAAATCGGTAATGGGAGTATTCATAAAATTATCATGGCATCCATCTGATCTAAAACCTTGTGCCTTACAAGATACTTGATGCTGTTATATGATGCTACATATTTTTTCATGAGTACTGTCAGATGAATATCTTTCTTTAACAAATCAATCTCTAAATTTCATGCCATTTTATATTAGCTCACGTGTGAATAAGTGCACTTTTGCTCAAAACAATTATATCACTGTTTCCTTAGTAACCAATGTGCTTTAAAAAAAAGCAGAGTGGATGGGGTGGGCAAAAAAATAAAAAGCCTTCAATAAAATATGAAAAAATAGGTGGAATTTGTGTAAGATAAATGTGTTATATAACAACAGAATTTTAAGCTCCTGACCACTGTTGTTAGTACTTCTGCTACAGAAAACATTTTCTGTGTCACTGGAGGGATTCTACTAAGTCCTCCTGCTGTTGCTATTTATTATACAGAGGGCTGGTATATGCAGAACTTTACTACAAATCCAAATCTTTAGTTTAGACACAATGCTATAAACCAGGACTCTCCAACTTTTAAGCACGTAGGGGCCACAGCCACAGGCTGCACTGGAGTGAGCGATGCCCACCCCCCTATTCCCCGCCCCCAGGCTGTACACCATGCAGAGAGTGCCCGCTCTGCTGCATCATGCAACTTTGCCTCTCCTTACTATTGTACCATGCCCTGTTCTCCCAGGTTTACCCTAAGCTTTTTCTGTTGTGCCATGCTGCACTGCCCCACCACCATTAGGGTGGGGAAAACAACAAAGTCTGGAGGAGGAGGGAGGGGGAGCCTAGAAACTCTGGCTCCTGTTGCAGCCAGAGTGATGGTGGGAGCAGCAGCCAGATGGGAGGCCAGGGGCCACAGTTTTACCCTTCCTGGATCACATTTCGCCAAACCCAGTTGGACAGCCCTGCTATAAACTGTGCAGATAATTTATATTCCTAGATATCTAGTATGGCAATCAGCATGTTTTAGTTGGTTATGCTTAATACAAAACATATTTATAACCCAAACTCCTCTTTTTTCCAGATTGCCAAGAGTAAAGCAATAATTGTGAAAAAATTTGTTTCCCTGCTGTTATTCTTGTCATCCTTGCAGAATTCTTTAGGATTTCTTTTTTACTGGTGGATTTGGGGTTTTTTGGCAGTGTTTACAAAACTAACTGTAAGTCCATCACCAGTGGTCCAGACGAGCGCAGTCATGCCACACAGTCTGGTGTTTTCCACACTGCAAAGGCGTGCTGCCCAAATGTGTGCTGCACCAGGTTCTTTTTTTTCCCATGGGTTTTTTGCCCCCTGGATATCTAGGGGCTAAAGAAAAATGGAGAAAAAAAAAACAGCGCAATGTACACTCGACCAGTGGGCACTGCTGAAAAGTAGAGCTGGGATGCCCAGAGCCATGCTGCAGCTGCTGGCCAGGCTCTGTGTGGCAGAATCACCATGGGTGCGGTCCCAGGAGGCCCCCAGGACCCCAGCTAAGGATGCACAGTGCTGGCCCCAGCCTGCCTTATCCCAGCTGGGGCAACATGCCATGCGTCAAAGCATGCATGGCATGGGCGTTCCCCAGGGACAAGTAACAGCAGCACAAGGTGTTCCACTGCTACTTGTCCCTGGGGAACCAAACATCCACATATGTCTGGTTGTGCCCTCAGAGTGGTAGGCTGGGTGCTGGTGGCTAAGGTGTACTGTGAGATGTACTCTCTCCAGTAGGAGAGGGTGGGGGAGATAGAGAGGAGGGAAGGAGGTGGTTTCCAATGTCAGAGGGAGGGGAGGGACAGAGGAAGAGAGTTTACTTCTGAGAAACAGTACCTGCCCTAGGGGAAGGGAGAGACAGAGAACATACCTCTAGTAAGCAGTGCCTGTCTTAGCACCTTGTCATATATTCAGTTGCAAATCATTGGAAAATTGTGATGTATTAAATTTAGTCTGAGTTAGGGTGGTGTCACACCTTCATTTTAAAGAACTGCAAATTATTGGAATGTAGTGACCTACTGAAGTTAGTATGTTTTAGGAGATAATCCTCACCTGAAAGGGAACAATACTGCAATGCCACAAGGGCACTTAACACATGCTCAACTGTTTGAAAGCAAATCCTCTTGCCTTTTAACTGCACTTAGTGTTAAATTGAATGTGTGAAACCTCCCTTATGGGTTGTGCGGAAAACAGCTGGGAAGACTGTGGAAGGGATCAGCAACATGGTTACATACAGGGAAGGGGATGCCTGAGGCCAACCTGCTTGCCACTAATACCCCATGTTTTGGACCAGATTTGGAGGCTGGATCTAGATCATAGACCATAGGTTGAGTACTACTAATCAATATGATAATCTCCAACTCATGATAATAAAATATTTGATGTATACGTGCCATACATATTTTCTTCCTTTCAATACATTCCATAGTAGAACATGGACTTGCATTGTATTATATTTAATTTTGTGCCTGGGGCAGAGTTATATTTAAGTAAGCAAAATTTAAAGTAAAAATTTCACTTAGAAAAACCTTGTTTTAACATCTCACTCCTCCAGTGGTCTAGCAATATGTCTGAAACCTTGTTAGAGTGGCCAAAAATTGCTTTTATGTTTTAAAGGTCACTATACAGTTGAGACTGTTAGGTGAAAGAAAACATAAGCTGTATAGCAGAAAAATCCCTAGACCAGGTATTCATTAGATACTTTAGTCATCGTTGCTCAAGATGAACAGAATTTAAGCTGAAAAAGAAGTGTTTTAAAGTAACGCTTTCAGTTTTACTCAAAATCTCTTGTTCTCCTTTAGTTCACAGAGATGTTGTACAGTGACTGTAGGAATCAAACCATAATACTTTGATCATTCCACTATCTTGTTTGATTAGTGTTTTCATACTATGGAGTATATCGGCAGGGGGCAGGTTGATCCCTGTAGCTTATAATGGGCAAAGTAAGAGAAAAGAAAAGGCTTTTAGAAACCATTTAAGATCAATCAGTTTCCTCCATCTTTAGTGTTTAAAAATAATACTGGATGGATAGTCTTTGGCACTGAATAAGATCAGATATCCCAAAGGGAGGACTGACCAGAATGTACATCATTTTTTTGCTCTACTAGAGCACCCACATTTTCTCTCACTCAATAAATAAATAAAGTACAGCATTACCACCTTGATATCTTAAATTTTTGCAAAAATTCATTCAAACTCAGGAGAAAAATAACTTAAAATATTAGGATAGCTTTCAGTGTTCTTCACTGAATATTACTTTTATAATGTAATATTTGCTGTTAGGCAAGATTTGTAAATTGAGTACAGTGTTTGTCCTGTGAAATCTTAACTATTTCTGTGTATTCACAGAGTCATAAATCTTTTACTATATTTATGAATAAACTTTGGTTATAAATTGCACTTTTGGGAACCTATTCAATAAGGAACTTTCTTCCTAAATTGTATAGAAATCATTGTGGTGATTTTTAGTGTCAACAAACATGCAGATTCTTTTGAAGTAGCAACCAATTGTCAGTTAAATGGTACTGCTGTTATAGAACTTCAGCCTAAGACTTTGGTGTATAAATAACCCTTTGTATACTTGTATGGTTAGGTCCCCTTCTGTATGCCTAAAGGCAATTGTGACATGTGCTCCGTATTCTACAAGATACATTTACTAAAACTAGTTGCCATAAACATTGAAGAGAGGTTTCATTTTTTGTTTTGGTCTAAAATTATAGCAAAGATCACCGATCGGCTTTTCACCATCCAAATCTAGCGTGGCTGGTAACAGACAGCATTGGCGACATGTATGGGGTGCATGCGGGTGCATGTGCACCTCCTGAGATTAGCCATGAAATTGGAAGTGCTAGCGGAAGTGCACTTCTGGTGTCACTGCTGGCTCAGCGATCGATCGGCTTTGCCCCCGTTGGCAATCTGGTGCCCCACCCAGACTTGGGAGGCCCCAGTTGCCCATGACAGACAGTAAACAAACTATATATTTAAAGGTCAATAAGGATGTAATGTCTCATAAAGCTTTACATAAACCATTTAATGGTAAGTGAAAATAATACAAATTATAACAAATTAAAAGTGATTTTTTTTTCCTGGCATCAACAAATCACAGTTTAGTTTGGCTTTCTTGCAACATTACATCTTACATTTGTGAGTGGGCTGGGAGGGACTTTGGGATCTTTAAGAAATCAATTTTTTCTCGAATGTTATTAAAGACTACAACGTTTGCAAATGTGTATTTATACACATAAATTGTATACTTTATACAATAAAGTAAAAGTTGTGAATATTGAATATATCCTAATTTTGACATAATCTTGCCAAAGCAATTTTCCTTAGTACCATTGCCACTTTAAGTGAACTGGCCTTTGGTAAGTGATTAGATTGTGTTTGGCCTATCAAAAGGATTGGTGAGTAGCTGATATCCTGGAAAACAAACGTGTAACAAATTGTTTCGCTTCATACATTCTCTGAGTTGTCCCTAATCTTGTTTTGCTTTCTAATAGCACCAATCATAGTTGCCCATTTCCCAGCTACTCACTGATAATCATTTCTGATATACGACCAGTTTAGAAATGCTGAAACCAAAACCCTATAAGAGACCTGTATTTCTCCAAGAAGGGGAAACCATTTAAGAAGTCATTTGTGATGTCTGAAAACTGATATAGGTGCAGGTTTTTGGACCATGCTCATAACATTTTTAGAAGAAATAGAAGTAAATAGGGGCAACTTTCATTATTTTTAATGACTCACTTGGTATATACATCATGTAGTGTATTGTATTCATCTTGATTCTAGTGCATCAGTATAACTGGCTAAATTGTTGATAAGGCCCATTTACTGCAGGTTTTCCTTTTAATTAGGAAAGATGCAACAAATTTTTAAAGATCTTACACATCACATAATGAACCATCTAGGCTCCTTTAAGATCAATCTTCAGAAGAATTCCCTTCTAGAAGGATCAAAAGTCTGCCTTTCCTTTCCAGAAATAGTGAAATAAAACATTAGGAATCTGTTCCTTATACTTGCACAGATGGAGAGTTCTATGACACATTCCTTAGCCTTAGCTGAGAGGAGCCTTGAATCTGCCATGCAAGGCACCTGTGGCCATAAATTAAATTATTGTCCTTTCTAATGAACAAGGCCATTTAGAACTCATCCACTTAAACATAAATACACATGACAGGTAGTTTATATACTTTTGACTTGTAGTAACACTTTTGATTACACTCATTACTGTTGCAGTCAGATGTATTTGTTGCTGTGGGTAGAAATGAATGTAGATTCTACAGCAGATGGACTTGTGGTTTTAGTGTTCAGATTCCCCTTTA